>NC_060130.1:188462477-189087477 GCF_021461395.2 Schistocerca americana
CTAACTAAAATGTTCAAATGTGTGTGAAATCTTACGGGACTTAACTGCTAAGGTCATCAGTCCCTAAACTTACACACTACTTGACCTAAATTATCCTAAGGACAAACACACACACCCATGCCCAAGAGAGGACTCGAACCTCCGCCGGATCAGCCGCACACTTCATGACTGCAGCGCCCTAGACCGCTCGGAAACCTAACTAACCTAAGGACATCACACACATCCATGCCCGAGGCAGGATACGAACCGGCGACCATAGCAGTCACGCGGTTCCAGACTGAAGTGCCTAGAACCGTACGGCCACCGAGGCCGGCTCTGAGGTCATCAGTCCTCTAGAACTTAGAACTACTTAAACCTAACTAAAATGTTCAAATGTGTGTGAAATCTTACGGGACTTAACTGCTAAGGTCATCAGTCCCTAAACTTACACACTACTTGACCTAAATTATCCTAAGGACAAACACACACACCCATGCCCAAGAGAGGACTCGAACGTCCGCCGGATCAGCCGCACACTTCATGACTGCAGCGCCCTAGACCGCTCGGAAACCTAACTAACCTAAGGACATCACACACATCCATGCCCGAGGCAGGATACGAACCTGCGACCATAGCAGTCACCCGGTTCCAGACTGAAGTGCCTAGAACCGTACGGCCACCGAGGCCGGCTCTGAGGTCATCAGTCCTCTAGAACTTAGAACTACTTAAACCTAACTAAAATGTTCAAATGTGTGTGAAATCTTATGGGACTTAACTGCTAAGGTCATCAGTCCCTAAACTTACACACTACTTGACCTAAATTATCCTAAGGACAAACACACACACCCATGCCCAAGAGAGGACTCGAACCTCCGCCGGATCAGCCGCACACTTCATGACTGCAGCGCCCTAGACCGCTCAGAAACCTAACTAACCTAAGGACATCACACACATCCATGCCCGAGGCAGGATACGAACCTGCGACCATAGCAGTCACGCGGTTCCAGACTGAAGTGCCTAGAACCGTACGGCCACCGAGGCCGGCTCTGAGGTCATCAGTCCTCTAGAACTTAGAACTACTTAAACCTAACTAAAATGTTCAAATGTGTGTGAAATCTTACGAGACTTAACTGCTAAGGTCATCAGTCCCTAAACTTACACACTACTTGACCTAAATTATCCTAAGGACAAACACACACACCCATGCCCAAGAGAGGACTCGAACCTCCGCCGGATCAGCTGCACACTTCATGACTGCAGCGCCCTAGACCGCTCGGAAACCTAACTAACCTAAGGACATCACACACATCCATGCCCGAGGCAGGATACGAACCTGCGACCAAAGCAGTCACGCACTTTCGGACTGAAGTGCCTAGAACCGTACGGCCACCAAGGCTGGCTCTGAGGTCATCAGTCCTCTAGAACTTAGAACTACTTAAACCTAACTAAAATGTTCAAATGTGTGTGAAATCTTATGGGACTTAACTGCTAAGGTCATCAGCCCCTAAACTTACACACTACTTGACCTAAATTATCCTAAGGACAAACACACACACCCATGCCCGAGGGAGGACTCGAACCTCCGCCGGATCAGCTGCACACTTCATGACTGCAGCGCCCTAGACCGCTCGGAAACCTAACTAACCTAAGGACATCACACACATCCATGCCCGAGGCAGGATACGAACCTGCGACAGAAGCAGCAGCGCGTGACCAGACTGAAGCGCCTAGAACCGCTTGGCCACCACGGCCGGCTCGATTCAGGGGAAAACCATCGTTGCAAGAGTCGCGGCTATGAACAACAACGCCTTGATGAAAGGAGTCATCGCACGCAGTCGTGGATTGTAGTCGGGCTACAGAGTAGCGAGTCACTTGGTAAGTCTCTGCTGTACAGCATTAATCAGTGTGCAGCTGTGACGTTCAGAATTACCTTCCTGCCATATGTTACACACAGCTCAGCAGATATCACCAGACGCAGAGTATAGCATGGACACAGGGTTACTGATACTGGATGCCTCAATCATAGAATAAGATCGTCTTTCTTGATGAGTCATGGAACACGTTGATAGATGCCGACGGCAGGATATAACAGTGATGAAAACAACGTGTGGGAATGGATCCTGCTTCCCCAAACCGCACCATTCAGGCAGACGGTTAAGTATGTGATAACGATTGTTCCCCAACAGTGTCAGACCGGTTTGAGGACTAATCCACCAACCCCGCCCAACAAACTCCATGAGTGGTGTGCAGAAATTGTGGGATTACACATCAGGGTGATTCCTTTCGGTGTCTTTTGGCATCCGTGTCATGAAGCACCGCCTCCATTACCAACGTGGTGGTGGTAAGTTCTCACGGGACGAAACTGCTAAGGTCATCAGTCCCTAGGCTTACACACTACTTAATCTAACTTAAACTAACTTTCGCTAAGGAAACACGGACACACATGCCCAAGGGCGGACTCGAACCTCTGTCGAGGGAAGCCGCGGGGAAAGCGCCCTTGACCGAGCGACTAATCATCGTGCATTGCACGCTACGACGTAGGTGAATCTACACTACTGGCCATTAAAACTGCTACACCAAGAAGAAATGCAGATGATAAACGGGTATTCATTGGACAGATATATTATACTAGAACTGACGTGTGATTACATTGTCACGCAATTGGGGTGCATAGATCCTGAGAAACCAGTACCCGTAATAACGGCCTTGATACGCCTGGACATAGAGTCTAACAGAGCTTGGATGGCGTGTACAGGTACAGCTGCCCATGCAGCGCCAACATGATACCACAGTTCATCAAGAGTAGTGGCTGGCGTATTGTGACGAGCCAGTTGCTCGGCCACCATTGACCAGACGTCTTCAGTTGGTGAGACATCTGGAGAATGTGCTGGCCAGGGCAGCAGTCGAACATTTTCTGCATCCAGAAAGGCCCATACAGGGCCTGCAACATGCGGTCGTGCATTATCTTGCTGAAATGTAGCTTTTCGCAGGGATCGAATGAAGGCTAGAGCCACGGGTCGTAACACATCTGAAATGTAACGTCCACTGTTCAAAGTGGCGTCAATGCGAACAAGAGGTGATCGAGATGTGTAACCAACGGCACTCCACACCACCACGCCGGGTGTTACGCCAGTATGGCGGTGACGAATACACGCTTCCGATGAGCGTTCATCGCGATGTCACCAAACGCGGATGTGACCATCATGATGCTGTAAACAGAACCTAGATTCATCCGACGAAATGACGTTTTGCCATTCGTGCACCCATGTTCGCCGTTGAGTACACCATCGCAGGCGCTCCTGTCTGTGATGCAGCGTCAAGGGTAGCCGCAGCCATGGTCTCCGAGCTGATAGTCCATGCTGCTGCAAACGACGTCGAACTGTTCGTGCAGATGGTTGTTGTCTTGCAAACGTCCCCATCTGTTGACTCGGGGATCGAGACGTGGCTGCACGATCCGTTACAGCCATGCGGATAAGATGCCTGTCATCTCGACTGCTAGTCATACGAGGCCGTTGAGATCCAGCACGGCGTTCCGTATTACGCTCCTGAACCCACAGATTCCATATTCTGCTAACAGTCATTGGATCTCGATCAACGCGAGCAGCAATCTACATCTACATCCACATCCATACTCCGCAAGCCACCTGACGGTGTGTGGCGGAGGGTACCTTGAGTACCTCTATCTGTTCTCCCTTCTATTCCAGTCTCGTATTGTTCGTGGAAAGAAGGATCGTCGGTATGACCTCTCTGATTTTATCCTCATGGTCTTTTCGCGAGATGTACGTAGGACGGAGCAATATACTGCCCGACTACTCGGTGAAGGCATGTTCTCGAAACTTCAACATAAGCCCGTACCGAGCTACTGAGCGTCTCTCCTGCAGATTCTTCCACCGGAGCCTATCTATCAACACCGTAACGCTTTCGCGATTACTAAATGATCCTGTAACGAAGCGCGCTGCTCTCCGTTTGATCTTCTCTATCTCTTCTATCAACCCTATCTGGTACGGATCCCACACTGCTGAGCAGTATGCAGGCAGCGGGCGAACAAGCGTACTCTAACCTACTCCCTTTGTTTTCGGAATGCATTTCCTTACGATTCTTCCAATGAATCTCAGTCTGGCATCTGCTTTACCGACGATTAACTTTATATGATCATTCCAGTTTAAATCACTCCTAATGCGTACTCCCAGATAATTTATGGCATTAATTGCTTCCAGTTGCTGACCTGCTATAATGTAGCTAAATGATAAGGGATCCTTCTTTCTATGTATTCGCAGCACATTACACTTGTCTACATTGAGATTCAATTGCCATTCCCTGCACCATGTGTCAATTCGCTGCAGATCCTCCTGCATTTCAGAACAATTCTCCATTGTTACAACCTCTCGATATACCACAGCATCATCCACAAAAAGCCTCAGTGAACTTCCGATGTCATCCAGAAGGTCATTTATGTATATTGTGAATAGCAACGGTCCTACGACACACCCCTGCGGCACACCTGAAATCACTCTTACTTCGGAAGACTTCTCTCCATTGAGAACGACATGCTGCGTTCTGTCATCTAGGAACTCTTCAATCCAATCACACAATTGGTCTGATAGTCCATATGCTCTTACTTTGTTCATTAAACGACTGTGGGGAACTGTATCGAACGCCTTGCGGAAGTGAAGAAACACGGCATCTACCTGGGAACCCGTGTCTATGGCCCTCTGAGTCTCGTGGACGAATAGCGCGAGCTGGGTTTCACACGACCGTCTTTTTCGAAACCCATGCTGATTCCTACAGAGTAGATTTCTAGTCTCCAGAAAAGTCATTATACTCGAACATAATACGTGTTCCAAAATTCTACAACTGATCGACGTTAGAGACATAGGTCTATAGTTCTGCACATCTGTTCGACGTCCCTTCTTGAAAACGGGGATGACCTGTGCCCTTTTCCAATCCTTTGGAACGCTACGCTCTTCTAGAGACCTACGGTACACCGCTGCAAGAATGGGGCAAGTTTCTTCGCGTACTCTGTGTAAAATCGAACTGGTATCCCATCAGGTCTAGCGGCCTTTCCTCTTTTGAGCGATTTTAATTGTTTCTCTATCCCTCTGTCGTCTATTTCGATATCTACCATTTTTTAATCTGTGCGACAATCTAGAGAAGGAACTACAGTGCAGTCTTCCTCTGTGAAATAACTTTGGAAAAAGACATTTAGTATTTCGGCCTTTAGTCTGTCATCCTCTGTTTCAGTACCATTTTGGTCACAGAGTGTCTGGACATTTTGTTTTGATCCACCTACCGCTTTGACATCAGACCAAAATCTTAGGATTTTCTGCCAAGTCAGTACATAGAACTTTACTTTCGAATTCACTGAACGCCTCTCGCATAGCCCTCCTCACACTACATTTCGCTTCGCGTAATTTTTGTTTGTCTGCAAGGCTTTGGCTATGTTTATGTTAGCTGTGAAGTTCCCTTTGCTTCCGCAGCAGTTTTCTAACTCGGTTGTTGTACCACGGTGGCTCTTTTTCCATCTCTTACGATATTGCTTGGCACATACTCATCTAACGCATATTGTACGATGGTTTTGAACTTTGTCCACTGATCCTCAACACTATCTGTACTTGAGACAAAACTTTTGTGTTGAGTCGTCAGGTACTCTGAAATCTGCTTTTTGTCACTCTTGCTAAACAGAAAAATCTTCCTATCTTTTTTAGTATTTCTATTTACGGCTGAAATCATCGACACAGTAACCGCTTTATGATCGCTGATTCCCTGTTCTGCGTTAACTGTTTCAAATAGTTCGGGTATGTTTGTCTCCAGACGGTCTAATATGTTATCGCCACGAGTCGGTTCTCTGTTTAACTGCTCAAGGTAGTTTTCAGATAAAGCACTTAAAAAAGTTTCACTGGATTCTTTGTCCCTGCCACCCGTTATGAACGTTTGAGCCTTCCAGTATATATCCGGCAAATTAAAATCTCCACCCAGAACTATAACATGGTGGGGAAATCTACTCGAAATATTTTCCAAATTATCCTTCAGGTGCTCAGCCACAACAGCTGCTGAGGCAGGGGGCCTATAGAGACATCCAATTACCATGTCTGAGCCTGCTCTGCTACGGTTGCAGGTTCGAATCCTGCCTCGGGCATGGGTGTGTGTGCTGTCCTTAGGTTAGTTCGGTTTAAGTAGTTCTAAGTTCTAGGGGACTTATGACCTAAGATGTTGAGTCCCATAGTGCTCAGAGCCATTTGAACATTTTTGAGCCTGCTTTAACCGTGACCTTCACCCAAATTATTTCACATTTCGGATCTCCGTCAATTTCCTTGGATACTATTGCACTTGTTATCGCTATAAACACGCCTCCCCCTTCACTGTCCAGCCTGTCTCTGCGGTATGCATTCCAGTCTGAGTTTAGGATTTCATTACTGTTTACGTCTGGTTTCAGCCAACTTTCTGTCCCTAGTACTACACTCCTGGAAATTGAAATAAGAACACCGTGAATTCATTGTCCCAGGAAGGGGAAACTTTATTGACACATTCCTGGGGTCAGATACATCACATGATCACACTGACAGAACCACAGGCACATAGACACAGGCAACAGAGCATGTACAATGTCGGCACTAGTACAGTGTATATCCACCTTTCGCAGCAATGCAGGCTGCTATTCTCCCATGGAGACGATCGTAGAGATGCTGGATGTAGTCCTGTGGAACGGCTTGCCATGCCATTTCCACCTGGCGCCTCAGTTGGACCAGCGTTCGTGCTGGACGTGAAGACCGCGTGAGACGACCCTTCATCCAGTCCCAAACATGCTCAATGGGGGACAGATCCGGAGATCTTGCTGGCCAGGGTAGTTGACTTACACCTTCTAGAGCACGTTGGGTGGCACGGGATACATGCGGACGTGCATTGTCCTGTTGGAACAGCAAGTTCCCTTGCCGGTCTAGGAATGGTAGAACGATGGGTTCGATGACGGTTTGGATGTACCGTGCACTATTCAGTGTCCCCTCGACGATCACCAGTGGTGTACGGCCAGTGTAGGAGATCGCTCCCCACACCATGATGCCGGGTGTTGGCCCTGTGTGCCTCGGTCGTATGCAGTCCTGATTGTGGCGCTCACCTGCACGGCGCCAAACACGCATACGACCATCATTGGCACCAAGGCAGAAGCGACTCTCATCGCTGAAGACGACACGTCTCCATTCGTCCCTCCATTCACGCCTGTCGCGACACCACTGGAGGCGGGCTGCACGATGTTGGGGCGTGAGCGGAAGACGGCCTAACGGTGTGCGGGACCGTAGCCCAGCTTCATGGAGACGGTTGCGAATGGTCCTCGCCGATACCCCAGGAGCAACAGTGTCCCTAATTTGCTGGGAAGTGGCGGTGCGGTCCCCTACGGCACTGCGTAGGATCCTACGGTCTTGGCGTGCATCCGTGCGTCGCTGCGGTCCGGTCCCAGGTCGACGGGCACGTGCACCTTCCGCCGACCACTGGCGACAACATCGATGTACTGTGGAGACCTCACGCCCCACGTGTTGAGCAATTCGGCGGTACGTCCACCCGGCCTCCCGCATGCCCACTATACGCCCTCGCTCAAAGTCCGTCAACTGCACATACGGTTCACGTCCACGCTGTCGCGGCATGCTACCAGTGTTAAAGACTGCGATGGAGCTCCGTATGCCACGGCAAACTGGCTGACACTGACGGCGGCGGTGCACAAATGCTGCGCAGCTAGCGCCATTCGACGGCCAACACCGCGGTACCTGGTGTGTCCGCTGTGCCGTGCGTGTGATCATTGCTTGTACAGCCCTCTCGCAGTGTCCGGAGCAAGTATGGTGGGTCTGACACACCGGTGTCAATGTGTTCTTTTTTCCATTTCCAGGAGTGTATATGGGCATTGTGACCGTTTATTAATGATAGCAGTTCTGGGACCTTTCTATAGATGCTCCTGCAGTTTACTATTAGCACATTAATATTGTAATTCCCTGTTGCATTTTGCCTACTCCTACCTTGCCGCGTCTCAGGAGGCGTCGCGATACGATAAATCGCAATCGCGATAAGCTACAATCCGACATTTATCAAAGTCGGAAACGTGGTGGTACGCATTCTCCTCCTTACACGAGGCATCACAACAACATTTCACCAGGCAACGCCGGCCAACTGCTGTTTGTGTATGAGAAATCGGTTGGAAACTTCCCTCATGTCAGCACGCCGTAGGTGTCGCCACCGGCGCCAAACTTGTGTGAATGCTCTGAAAAGCTAATCATTTGCATATCACAGCATCTTCTTCCTGTCAGTTAAATTTCGCGTTTGTAGCACGTTATCTTCGTGGTGTAGACATTTTAATGGCCAGTAGAGTAACTCTGTCGTCGACGACTATATTTGGATAAGGAGTAGCCAGTTGATCATAACGCTCCGCCGTAGTTGATGTCCGCCTTGGAAATCAATGCCAGAAGTAATTCCACGGTATCGCTTACGGCTATTAACGGGTCCATAAATCCCCTCGAAATACACTTTCACCTCCGTGGATAGTGAATAGTTCAGAAATTTCTGAAACTATTCCTCTCCTCCCCCCCCCCCACCCCCTCACACACACACACACACACCAGTGTCCGAAACACGATGCTCATCCCATCTTGCTACTTTAATACATTGCTTCGCATACCCCTGACAGCAGGCGCCGAAATGCATGTTGGCAGTCTACAGTATCAGTTTTCCAATATAAATTACTGATAACTACACACGACACGACACATCATAACTTATGTGCTGTAGATGTTTTATCTAGAAGGCAGCAATAATAATGTGACTCTACATCTGATGCAGTGCGGGCAACGTCCGTCATTGTGACAGAACAACGCGTACCCAAGAGACACTGGCTTAGAGGACTGCTGTTCCACGTTACTTGCTTCAGTGAGACACGCATGTTTAAAACATCTCCGAGTGAGAACAGGATTTTAGTTTAAATATTACAGAATGACATGAACTTTAGCTTTTCTTTATTATGGAAATAGAACATCATTGAAATTCTTATTAAATAAAATTGAATTCTAGTTCATTCGCACAGGCGGACATATATTTTCTCTAGTTTGTAGCCATGTTTCATTATGGATGTACTCTACTAGAAGAAGTAAAACGTGCCAAAATTTACCGTCAGTTCTCACATTAATAACTGCATCCCAGTCGCCATTTACTTGATTCTTGTAGTTAGCAGGAAAAGATTCATCGTAAAACTTGTCAGATTAATGTTGTATGCCAATGTCGCCTATCCTCACTAGAAGTCCCTTCTCTTCTTTTCCGCCGGTCGGAGTGGCCGTGCGGTTCTAGGCGCTACAGTCTGCAACCGCGCGACCGCTACGGTCGCAGGTTCGAATCCTGCCTCGGGCATGGATGTGTGTGATGTCCTTAGGTCATTTAGGTTTAAGTGGTTCTAAGTTCTAGGGGACTCATGACCTCAGCAGTTAAGCCCCATAGTGTTCAGAGCCATTTTATTTTGTTCTTTCCCCCCCCACTCTTTAACATTCTTAGCCGTGACAGAAACATGACATTACCTCGCCTTCTCTCCTCACAGACTCCCGACCACGCTATTCGACATGAGACATTAAATACACTACTGGCTATTAAAATTACACCACGAAGATGACGTGCTACAGACGCGAAATTTAACCGACAGGAAGAAGATGCTGTGATATACAAATGATTAGCTTTTCAGAGCATTCACACAACGTTGGCGCCGGTGGCGACACCTACAACGTGCTGACATGAGGAAAGTTTCCAGCCAATTTCTCATACACAAACAGCAGTTGACCGGCATTGCCTGGTGAAACGTTGTTGTGATGCCTCGTGTAAGGAGGAGAAATGCGTACCATCACGTTTCCGACTTTGATAAAGGTCGGATTGTAGCCTATCGCGATTGATGTTTATCGTATCGCGACATTGCTGCTCGCGTTGGTCCAGATCTAATGACTGTTAGCAGAATATGGAATCTGTGGGTTCAGGAGCGTAATACGGAACGCCATGCTGGATCCCAACGGCCTCATATCACCAGCAGTCGAGATGACAGGCATCTTAACTGCATGGCTGTAACGGATCGTGTAGCCACGTCTCGATCCCTGAGTCAACAGATGGAGACGTTTGCAAGACAACAACCATCTGCACGAACAGTTCGACGACGTTTCCAGCAGCATGGACTATCAGCTCGAAGACCTTGGCTGCGGTTACCCTTGACGCTGCATCACAGACAGGAGCGCCTGCGTTGGTGTAGGACTACTCAAAGAAGAGCCTGGGTGCACGAATGGCAAAACCTCACTTTGTCGGATGAATCTAGGTTCTGTTTACAGCATCATAATGGTCGCATCCGCGTTTGGCGACATCGCGCTGAACGCACATTGGAAGCGTGTATGCGTCACCGCCATACTGGCGTAACACCCGGCGTGATGATGTGGGGTGCCATTGGTTACACGTCTCGGTCACATCTTGTTCGCATTGACGGCACTTTGAACGGTGGACGTTACATTTCAGATGTGTTACGACCCGTGGCTCTACCCTTCATTCGATTCCTTCAAAACCCTATATTTCAGCAAGATAATACACGACCACATGTTGCAGGTGCTCTACGGGTCTTTCTGGATACAGAAAATGTTCGACTGCTGCCCTGGCCAGCACATTCTTCAGATCTCTCACTAACTGAAGACGTCTGATCAGTGGTGGCCGAGCAACTGTCTCGTCACAATACGCCAGTCACTACTCTTGATGAACTGTGGTATAGTGTTGAAGCTGCATGGGGGGATGTACCTGTACACGCCATCCAAGCTCTGTTTGACTCAATGCCCAGGTGTATCAAGGCCGTTATTATGGCCAGAGGTGGTTCTTCTGGGTACTGATTTCTCAGGATCTATGTACCCAAATTGCGTGACAATGTAATCACATGTCAGTTGTAGTATAATGTATTTCTCCAATGAATACCCGTTTATCATCTGCATTTCTTCTTGGTGTAGCCATTTTAGTGGCCAGTAGTGTACAATGATTACTGGAAAACTACCGCTAAGGTCTTGTCTAGGACGTCAGCGACGTATACCTTTCCATAACTGAATTTTCTTTTGGTGCATGGCAAAACACTTTTCTTTCTAGGACGTCAGAGACGTATACCTTTCCACAACTGCATTTTCTTTTGGTGCGTGGCAAAACACTTTTATTTAATAGTTATACTGTTTTCTTGTGCCTGAGAACGTTTGTTGTTGTTGTTTTTGTTGTTGTTGTTGTTGCTGTCGTGGTCTTCAGTTCAAAGACTAGTTTGATGCAACTCTCCTCGCTACTCTCCACCCAGATTTGTCAATCATCCAGGCTGTTACCCCTGCAACTATTGAAAAGACTCAGTTCCCTCTTCAGGAAACACAAATCAGTCTGGCATCTCCACAGATCCCCTTGTATGGTGTTTTCAACTATCTGTATAGATGAGGCACTCAAGTCACTTCTCCGAGGCGGCAACGTCCATGGTTCATGGAGGGGGGGGGGGGGGGGGGGAGGGAGGGGAGGATATTTATACAGCATGTAAACACACGCTAACAGTGAATTTTAGGTAATTGTTCAAAGGTACCCGTTTAGCGTCGTGATACACTCAAACAGAATTTATTTCACAGTTTCAGCTGTATAATATTGACAACATGTTCTTTAAATTAAAAAAGGTTTCGTGTGGTATTAAGTACTTCTTAATGTAAGATTTGGTGAAAATGCATTGTTCGTAGCCATTCAATTTCAAGTCCATTACCACCAACATATTTGACGCCGATGGACTTTTTATTCTAGGGTACTGGAACTCGTGCGAGAGTCCATAGTGAGTTGCTGTGCGCTTTCTCGTGATTAATGCGGTCGACAGTATGGACTGCTGTTCTAAAGTACCAATAAGCCTTGACCAGTAGTGTACAAATCAGCAAGCATTCTTATTTTAAAGGAAAAAGGAAGGTAGCTAAGAATATAATGTCCATTGATGGTGACGTCACGACTGAGCATAAACTTGGATTGCCAAAGGAAATTGACCTCAAACATTCAAAGGAACTATTCATGTATTTGCCTTAAATGGTTTAGGAAAAGAAATCCGGATGGCCAGAGGGGAATTTGAACCATCGCCCACCAGAACACGAGTTCATTCCCTTACGCCTGTACCACCTCACTCAGCGTTCAATACAAGAAATCATATATCAGTTGTGTTGGATCTTGCCCACTCGTCGCTTATAGTGTGCCTAAAGGATGCTGCATTCTCGCAATGCTATACAACAATTCAAACAAATAACATTAGTATTTTATTTCTATAAAGCATTTGACAATACTTAACTTAGGAGTTACATTGGTGTCGCAAGTAACATGCAAACAGTAGTAGACAAACTCCAGACAAGTAACTGATAAGGATCACAACCAGTTGTTCTTGTAGCACGCTCCACGAATACGTTCCACTCATGTGAGTACATTGAGCCGATCTGAGCGGCTGAGGCTGGCAAAAGCGGCGCTTATATTCACTTCTTGTAGATGTCGCTCCTGGCGCGGCGCGGTCCTTGTCAGCGGACTATTGGTTGACGTTTCTTCACCGCCTACTCTGGTCTTCCGGTCTTCATCTTCGTTCCGACGCTTGTGGTTAAGCCAGAACAAATTGCTACATAGAATTTTTCGTAAGTATCAGTTTTTACAACCTCAGATTTCAGTAGATTTCACTCCACGCATTTCTGTTCTTTTTTTGCTCTTATTTACTGTCTACAGGTACTGTGAAGATGGTTGATACCTGAAACCGGTTTTGTTAAAAAGTCAGTATATAGACAGGTATGCATTTCCTGAAATACACACCTCCCGCCGCCTTGATCCCCCTCACCCCCTGGTTGCTCCTCTCCTCTCCCGTCCCCGCCCCCTGCCACGTCTTCACTGTTGTGTCCCCCCTACCCTCCATCTCTACACCCTTCATCTCCTTTCCCAAGGTGGCTTCCATCAACTCCCCCTCCTGGATGATGCCCTCTCTCCCTCCATTTATCCCTCCTATCAACTCTGATCCTCACTCCCCCTCCGTTCCTCTGTCCTTTTCCTGGGCTCCCTCCCCCCCTTCCATCCTCTTTTTTCCCCACCTCCCCTCTCTCTGCCCCCTTCTCTCCCCCGAGTCCTTTTGCATTCCCCTCCTCTGCCTCTTCTCATTCCCTCTCGCGTCTGCCCTGCCCCTCTCCCCCCTTATGAGTCCTCTCCCTCCTTGGTTCCCCCCCCCCCTTTCGTTTTTTTCCTCTCCTCCCTCCTTGTTTTCCCCCTCCTCCAGGTCCCCCCCCCCCCCAATCTGCCTTTGGCTCGGGAGTGTCATTTTGTGCCGCCATTTTCGTGCAGTGTTTTACAGTGAGTTTTCTACAGTGAGTGTTCTGTGTTGTGTCTTTTGGGAAGTGTTGCGAATGGCCATCATACTGTCGCTGGGTGTGATTTTTTTATCTCTTGCGAACAGAAACCAGACTGTCGCCATGTTTTTTAATTGTCTGTCTACTATGGTACTTGTCTGATTACTGTGTACTTTATTAACATTGCCAACCCCTTTGCTTTCTGTTTTAATTTTTTCCGCATTGTTACGCCATTTTACACTTTAAGTCACCGTTTTATCGCCTGTTTTTCTTGTTTCTTTTCTTCTTCCGTTTTTAAAAAAGTCTGTAGGCTGTAGAGCAGCGTAATAAGCTGCTGCCAGCCTGCCCCCTTCAGGGGGGAATTGAAAATCAATAAGAAAGAAAAAACTGAAATACCACCCCTTTTTTTCCCTCATCTGTCCAGCCCCCCCCCCCCCCCCCGCCCTCCCATCTGGCCTTGCCTGTGGTGTGTCACCTTCATGCTGACTTTTTAGAGCAGTGTTTCCAGTGATCGTTCAGTGTTGTGCGTCTTTCCCGAAGTGTTGCAAACGGACATCATATTGTCGCATTGTCGCAGGCTGTGATTTTTATATCTCTTGCGAACAGAATCCACACTGTCCTCGTGTTTTTTAATTGTCTGTCTACTATTTTCCCTGTCTGCTTCCTGTGTATTTTATTATCATCGCCCACCATTTGTTTTTATGTATTAACTTTCCACAATTTTCTGCCGTTTTACATTTTACGTCACCGTTTTATCGCCTGCTTTTATTGTTTCTTATCTTCTTATGTTTTAAAAATTCTGAAGGCTGAAGAGTGGCGTACTAAGCTGCTGCCAGCCCGCCCCCTTCGGGGGGAATCGAAATCCAAGAAAGGAAAAAAAAAAAGATTCCTGAAATATATAACAGCTGTTGACATTCGCCTACAAAAAATGGCCAAATACTTAACCCCGGGGCGACCATCGCGTGTAATAAAGTCGTTCATAGCTCTAAATCGCTAGGGTCAGAGATTTTTTTACCATGTCAGTTGCACTCGACAGATAAAAAAATCCTTTTCTTTGTTAAATAAGAACTTAAACTCACGAAACAGAATGTCATCTTTGAGATGTTCATATCATGTTTCAGTACGTGTTTTCCCTGTAACGAGACACCGGACTCGTATCTGGCAGAATACCTGACGGCAACTCGAACATTGGTTTGAAGACAGTTCTTTACTAAACATGGTGCTATTAGAGGAGGTATGCCGTTGCCTTCGAACTGGCTGCCTCAGTTAGTTGTATGGGCACCTACGGCTGTCAGAAGTGAATGAAGTGTAAAGTGACGAGCACAAATCCTAGGATTCACCAGGGATGTAAAACACTCGGGCACTTTAGCAAGGCGCCATCGATTGGGAGTATAGGGTGATTACGATTTTTTTTCTGTTTCTATGGTACATCGATTTTCAACTGCGGAAGAAGTTGTTGAAAGTTATGTACCACAACACTGTACTGATATGAAATATGGACCATCACTTTGTCTTCTGAATAGAAGCAACATTCTATTCCTGAGCGTAAATCATTTTTGCATCATTATTCTATTTCGCACCATAAAGATTTCCCTTGCAAATAATATCTTCAATAAGCCTCTTCCACATTTTTCATAGGCACTTTCTGTCACATTCATGGAATGAGACGTACGAGATGTGTTAAATAACTGACTGTGGCCATCGTTCAGTTCGAAGGCTTTTCAATTCACATACCTTCTTACTTATGTAGCAAATTTACCTTTTCTACCACACTGCACAATATTCAGTTTGCCATTTCTTATTTTGATAGTAACCTACGCTGATTACACAATTCAAACGTCAGCGATGTCATCAGACGGCGAGGGGTTTAGAGTAGATGAAGCATTCGATCATAGTCTTTCGGAAGTAAAAATCACAGTTTCACCTGCCTCGAGGCTCCTCAGCCACGATCATTAAGAAAAGGCCAATGATCGTGTATCGTGGTTTAAGAAATGCCCCTATACTTCTAAGAAAATTGACGTTTCGAGACCCGTGAACAACGTGTCAGCGTGTCTTCAAAGACAGAGCTGGACAAGTACAGGGTGGCAGATAAAAGTCGACCGCGTATATATAAAGGAAATACAGTGAAATTACACAAACGAGGAGCTGAAATGGAATCACCATTTATTTAGAATGAAAAGTACAGTGATACAGTGAAAAATACATTTATAAAAGATACTGAATGTGACCCCGTGCAGCGCCTATACACACCGGTGCACGTCTAAGCGTATTCATACACTTTCGGCGTCAAGTTGTCTTTCAGTTCCTGTGTTGTGGGCGGATTTGTTTCATTGGCCTTGCTCTTCAAGTGTCCCCACAGGAAAAAAATCACATGTTGCTAGATCTCGAGAACGTGGTTGCCATCAATGTTACTGACAGTTCGTTTCTCAGTGAAGACATCATTAACTCTTTCCAGGGTACCTTAGACGTGTGACATGTTGCCGCACCCTTGCTGGAAAAAGTAGTATTGTCTTTCGAATTTAGTGAGTTGAGCACAAAATGTATCAAAAATGTTCATATATGCAACCGTGTTGAAGTTAATGTCAAAAAAGATCGGTCCAATGATGCGCGTTCTTGTTAAGGCCACCAAACGCCGATTTTTTCCTCGTGGAGTGGTTGCTGACACATAATGTTAGGGTTCTCCGTTGCCCAGTACCTCATGTTCTGTGAATTCACATGACCTGAAAGATGAAAACATGCTTCATCACTTATGATGGAACGGAAAAGGTCTAACAAACCATCTATCATGTTATTCAGAAGCCATGTGGAGTAAGCTGTACGTTCCTATCACACTCCCGTAATTGCTGCACAATGGTATGTCTTCAAATGAAGACTCATCAATCTCCGCTGGCAACTCCTCTCATTTACATGCGTTTGTTGAGCCAATTTACGTGTAGAATTCTTTGTACTCTGAATAATTCTTCGGCAAGTGTGTGCAATAACGTCTGGTGTGCGGACTAAAGGAATTCTTTGTCGTTTTATATTTTGCACAGATCCTCACAAGCGTCAGGTTTCATAAGGACTCTGTATTGCTCTATTTGTTGGTAGTCCTCTATCAGAATACTTGACCCCGAAAATTTCGCGAGTTTCCTTAATCGAACCAATTTTCACATATGTTTCCACAATTTCAGTTCTTTCTTCTATCGAGAGAGTCATTTTGCGGAACTCAAAGAGAAATGTCTACCTCATCTGTTGAAATAAAGGGACATCCTGACAGACGAAAGCTGAAAATCAATTATTGCATAAAACTTCCCATTGTTTCAGCTGTTTACTCTACTTCAGAAGCCGAAATATTGCATTCGCATTCAAAGGGGATGCGGGCTACTTTTAACTGCGCCACTCTGTAGAATGTAGTTGCAAGAAGAAGCCACGAATGTAGGACGACATGAACGCTCACATATCATGAAGGAAACGAATATTAAAAATGATGGAAATGGAACTACTGTAGTCAGAAAAAGAATTCGATGAACACTATAGCAAGTACTATAACGAAGACGCTCGCCGAGTCTACAATTCAGAGCCTCGTCCCCATGGTGATCCGCTGACTAACTACACAACGCAAGTAGAAAAACTCCATGCCACGACCTTCTCTGGTCATGAGAGCTGAAAATTCATACCCACCATTGGGGAGTATCCCTAAAATATCATACAACTAAATAAACGACAGTAATGATTGCCTGCCTAACGCTGTAAACTATATTCACGAGTGCTCGTGGGAGATTCAGAAATCCTGAAGTAAAGTCTCTCTCTCTCTCTCTCTCTCTCTCTCTCTCTCTCTCTCTCTTTCTCTTTCTCTTTCTTCTTTTACCAAACGAGGTGGCACTGTGGTAGGACTTTGGACTCGCATTCGGGAGAACCAGTCGTTAAAATCCCCGTCGGGCCATCCAGAATTACTCGTAGGTTTCCCGTGATTGCCCTAAATCGCTTAAGACAGATTCTTCACGGCAGGACTAAAATGAACAGGTCGTCAACGCTCTACACTTAGTTACTAAAGTAAAAGTTGAAAATTATCTGGACGAGGCAGGCGTCGAACTCACGGAAGATAACAATAGACAACTTTTTTTTAAAAAAAAAAAAAGAGGAACAGAAGTGGTTGTGTGTCTGAGTTCCCCCATTAGGTTCCAGGGCAAACAAGACTATCGAAAGCCGGCCGAAGTGGCGGAGCGGTTCTAGGCGCTACAGTCTGGAACCGCGCGACCGCTACGATCGATGGTTCGAATCCTGCCTCGGGCATGGATATGTGTGATGTCCTTAGGTTAGTTAGGTTTAAGTGGTTCTAAGTTCTAAGGGACTGACGACCGTAGTAGTTACGTCCCATAGTGCTCAGAGCCATTTGAACCATTTTGAAGACTATCTAAAAATATTTTTAGAAGAAAATGTTATTTTCTCGCCGTATTTGCCACATACCATTAGTGGATATTGGGTTTATAGGTTGTATTGTTAAAGTTAATGCAGCCTTACGCTATTGGTAATTAAGTTGAGAGTAATAAAATTTTTGTTATAAAAACTACTTCTGAACAACATTTTTTAGATAAAAATACGATTTACGTCTTTCTATGTTTCTTCAAGTAAAGAGGCACCTTTTCTCCCTTTACTGAGCCTAAATCACTCACAAATCTTCTTTGTGCAAAGAAACCAAACTAGGAGATAACACAAAGAAACAACCGTACTTGAAAAACAAGAGTCTCCCTATGTGCCATGTTTTGTGAAAACTGTAAGTTTAGATAAAACTTCCCTACACCACCATTAGAAACCAGTCATTAAATCGAGAAGACGAAACCTAAAATTTTACGAAAGAGAAAAGTTTGCCAAGTGATAAGTATGTGTTCTACAGCTGATCAAACAACAACTGGATACTGAAATATTGGCGGTCTAACTGGAACGAGAAATGAGCGACTACCAGAATTAGCTCGAGACCGGCCACTCGAGACCGAGGCGGGAACGAGGAACGGAGGGACTAGATCCAGGAACTAGAATGACCGCAGTGAACAGTGAACGACCGTCCAGGAAGCGACACCGACAGCGAATGAAGTGATTCGTAATGGCCTCGGTTGAAACTCCTACTGTCGTCGGGATGACGGAGCGTGGAGTGCAGTGGAGCAAGCCGATCTGCGCGCTGGGGGCTAATGATACAGCTTTAGCAAGACCAGAATTTATTACGTTAAAATTGTCAATCCACGCTACTGGCCATTAAAATTCCTACACCACGAAGATGACGTGCTACAGACGCGACAATGACCCGACAGGAAGAAGACGCTGTGATATGCAAATGATTAGCTTTTCAGAGCATTCACACAACGTTGGCGCCGGTGGCGACACCTACAACGTGCTGACATGAGGAAAGTTTCCAACCAGTATCTCATACACAAACAGCAGTTGACCGGCGTTGCCCGGTGAAACGTTGTTGTGATGCCTCGTGTAAGGAGGAGAAATGCGTACCATCACGTTTCCGACTTTGATAAAGGTCGGATTGTAGCCTATCGCGATTGCGGTTTATCGTATCACGACATTGCTGCTCGCGTTTGTCGAGGTTCAATGACTGTTAGCAGAATATGGAATCGGTGGATTCAGGAGGGTAATACGGAACGCCGTGCTGGATCCCAACGGCCTCGTATCACTAGCAGTCGAGATGACAGGCATCTTATCCGCATGGCTGTAACGGATCGAGCAGCCACGTCTCGATCCCTGAGTCAACACATGGGGACGTTTGCAAGACAACAACCATCTACACGAACACTTCGACGACGTTTGCAGCAGCATGGACTATCAGCTCGGAGACCATGGCTGCAGTTACCCATGACGCTGCATCACAGACAGGAGCGCCTGCGACAGTGTACTCAACGACGAACCTGGGTGCACGAATGGCAAAACGTCATTTATTCGGATGAATCCAGGTTCTGTTTACAGCATCACGATGGTCGCATTCGTGTTAGGCGACATCGCGGTTAACACACATTGGAAGCGTGTATTCGTCATCGCCATACTGGTGTATCACCCGACGTGATGGTATGGGGTGCCATTGGTTACACGTCTCGGTCATCTCTTGTTCACATTGACGGCACTTTTAACAGTGGACGTTACATTTCAGATGTGTTACGACCCGTGGCTCTACCCTTCATTCGATCCCTGCGAAACCCTACATTTCAGCAGGATAACGCACGACCGCATGTTGCAGGTCCTGTGCGGGCCTTTCTGGATACAGAAAATGTTCGACTGCTGCCCTGGCCAGCACATTCTCGAGATCTCTCACCAATTGAAAACGTCTGGTCAATGGTGGCCGAGCAACTGGCTCGTCACAATACACCTGTCACTACTCTTGATGAACTGTGGTATCGTGTTGAAGCTGCATGGGCAGCTGTACCTGTACACGCCATCCAAGCTCTGTTTGACTCAATGCCCAGGCGTATCAAGGGCATTATTAAGACCAGAGGTGGTTGTTCTGGGTACTGATTTCTCAGGATCTATGCACCCAAATTGCGTGAAAATGTAATCACATGTCGGTTCTAGTATAATATATTTATTCAAGGAATACCCGTTTATCATCTGCATTTCTTCTTGGTGTAGTAATTTTAATGGGCAGTAGTATAGTATTCTTCTCTGATTCTGCGGCCAGGCCAGCGGCTGTGCAGCACGTGACCTCAAAACGTGCTGACCCGTTTAAGCAATCTGCGGAGGACGTCGGCCGGCGGCAAACATTGTGTGCGGGTAGCAGGCATAGCCTGTACAGAAGGACATCGACTGCTCAGCAAATTGCACGCTATCGAGATAAACAACATCATATCCCTAGGCGTAGGTTGTACTTACAGGTACTAGTCGTGGGCAGTAATGGTTACTGCGCCTCCACAATATTACAACAGGTGGACACTATACCAAACACCATCAGTTCAGCTTAGCAAGCTGGTGGTACAACGCTTCAGGTCTTTGAATCAGTGTTTGTGAGGTCGGCAGCTAACAGTGAGTGAACACTGCAGACCAGACAGGTATCAGTCTCGAAGGCGGCAGTCGGCTTGGCGAAGAGTAGCAGCGCATCACAGGTTCGGCCTCATAGCTGGTGTACTGCAACGTTAAGACGTCAAGTCTTGGAAGCCTGAGTACTTATTACTGCCTGTCTGAGACAGTAACGTTATGGCTGGCCGGCGATGACTGAATGCGGCCTGCTACTCCGGGCTCGTCAGTTATCTTCACCGACCCTCTATTTTGCAAGGACGGCTTTCAGGCTTCAACTTTCTGCCATATCAGCAGGCTGATACGTGTTCTTGTGAAACTTTGACACTCTCTTGTGAAATCAAGCTGTCCAGTTAGAATGACGTGATATCTTCTCCTCACTGACGTCATACTGCTGAGTTTACGATTCCGGCTTCTTGGTTGCGTGAGCTGAGGCAATATCTTCCGGGTTTGTTCTCCTTCCCGTAACGTAGGCTTTCCGCCTCTTTGTCGTTTTGATTGCCACACAGAGCGATGACCTTGCTTGCCTTGGCTAGTCCTGCCAGGAGAGGACTTTGAGAAAATTTTACATTTTTCAATAGTACATTTCTGCTGTTTAATAGAATGATGAACGACCGTTCCTTAGAAGTCGTTTCTCGGTCCTTAATGTTAACTTTAGCGAATCGTTCCTTTGAACCCGTTCATTTGTGAACTACTCTGCTTTATTACAAGATCAATCCAAGACTTTTTTTTCTATCCTCTAGGTTGACAGCACCGACTCAAAGATAACATTGTTCCTCTGTTCATTCGGTAAATAGACCTATTGATGGCAATTTCACAGCATTTTATTTTGTGTGGCTGTTGTCTGTACGCATCAAGGAAGAAAGACAAGGGGCACCTGCAGGCTTCAATGTCAGCAAGGACAAAACATTTCCACCAGAAAGCCGCGCGGGATTAGCCTGTCGGTCTCGGGCGCTGCAGTCATGGACTGTGCGGTTGGTCCCGGCAGAGGTTCGAGTCCTCCCACGGGCATGGGAGTGTGTGTTTGTCCTTAGGATAATTTAGGTTAATTAGTGTGTAAGCTTAGTGACTGATGACCTTAGCAGTGAAGTCCCATAAGATTTCACACACATTTGTCATTCAGAAAATTTGAGGACTTATCTGCTCAGTATTGTCTCCCATCGGTTTCTTCAGTGCACTTTCAGAACCCGGTCAATGTGTCAGATGCTGGGTGTGCTGTGAACACGACCTCTTGCTTATCAGGTGCGCCGTTAGTATGCAGCTTAGACTGATGTTGAGTCTACCACCTCAGATCGTACAAAATGATAGACTACCCCCATGAGGCTACATGGAAAAGCAACTGCCGAGCTCATTGGCAAACTTTATTTGGTAAGTTCCTGAATTATTCAGGGACCTCGCCTGATAATTTACTTTAATGGTTGCTGAATGAGAGAGTTTCATCTGACAAAATAATATTTATTCATACAGTGTATAAAAATTACTATTGACCCATAAACGTCGAGGTTATAAAACAATTTGAGAATGAATTTACATAATTAAAATAGGACAACGATAACAAAATGAATGCTTTTTAGGGTCGCCACCAATATAGTGCTGGACAATTACAGCTGAGATGGCGCCCAGACACATGGAGGAGTCGAATTATGTTTTCAACTGTGATTGCAAATTTTTGTAATTACATAAAACATATGAATTCGAATACAGCATACAACAGATCAATGAATAAAGGAATAACCAGAAAGAAATATCACAAGACTGAGATCCAACGAGTTAAGTCGATAATGAAACTAACATGAGTGGTTAAGGGAAAAATTCCCTCTCAAGCAAGAATTACACTACTGGCCATTAAAATTGCTACACCACGAAGATGACGTGCTACAGAAGCGAAATATAACCGACAGGAAGAAGATGCTGTGATATGCAAATGATTACAGAGCATTCACACAAGGTTGGCGCCGGTGGCGACACCAACAACGTGCTGACATGAGGAAAGCTTCCAACCGATTTCTCATACACAAACAGCAGTTGACCGGCGTTGCCTGGTGAAACGTTGTTGTGATGCCTCGTGTAAGGAGGAGAAATGTGTACCATCACGTTTCCGACTTTGATAAAGGTCGGATTCTAGCCTATCGCGATTGCGGTTTATCGTATCGCGACATTGCTGCTCGCGTTGGTCAAGATCCAATGACGGTTAGCAGAGTATGGAATCGGTGGGTTCAGGAGGG
Organism: Schistocerca americana; assembly: GCF_021461395.2. Taxonomy (NCBI): domain Eukaryota; kingdom Metazoa; phylum Arthropoda; class Insecta; order Orthoptera; family Acrididae; genus Schistocerca; species Schistocerca americana. Next base: position 188,485,015 of record NC_060130.1, read on the forward strand.
TAATACGGAACGCCGTGCTGGATCCCAACGCCCTCGTATCACTAGCAGTCGAGATGACAGGCATCTTATCCGCATGGCTGTAACGGATCATGCAGCCAATTCTCGATCCCTGAGTCAACAGATGGGTACGTTTGCAAGACAACAACCATCTGCACGAACACTTCGACGACGTTTGCAGCAGCATGAACTATCAGCTCGGAGACCATGGCTGCGATTACCCTTGGCGCTGCATCACAGACAGGAGCGCCTGCGATGGTGTACTCAGTGACGAACCTGGGTGCACGAATGGCAAAACGTAATTTTTTCGGATGAATCCAGGTTCTGTTTACAGCATCATGATGATCGCATCCGTGTTTGGCGACATCGCGGTGAACGCACGTTGGAAGCGTGTATTCGTCATCGCCATACTAGCGTTATCACCCGCCGTGATGGTATCGGGTGCCATTGGTTACACGTCTCGGTCATCTCTTGTTCGCATTGACGGCACTTTGAACAGTGAACGTTACATTTCAGATGTGTTACGACCCCTGGCTCTAACCTTCATTCGATCCCAGCGAAACCCTAAATTTCAGCAGGATAATGCACGACCGCATGTTGCAGGTCCTGTACGTGCCCTTCTGGGTACAGAAAATGTTCGACTGCTGCCCTGGCCAGCACATTCTCCATACCCCTCACCAATTGAAAACGTCTGGTCAATGGTGGCCGAGCAACTGACTCATCACAATACGCCATTCACTACTCTTGAATGACTGTGGTATCGTGTTGAAGCTGCTTGGGCAGCTATATCTGTACACGCCATCCAAGCTCTGTTTGACTCAATGCCCAGGCGTATCAAGGCCGTTACTACTGCCAGAGGTGGTTGTTCTGGGGACTGATTTCTCAGGATCTATGGATCCAAATTGCGTGAGAATGTAATCACATGTCAGTTCTAGTATAATATATTTGCCCAATGAATACCCGTTTATCATCTGCATCTCTTCTTGGTGTAGCAATTTTAATGGCCATTAGTGTAGATTTGAGAAGACTTGCATACCAGTGCGCGAAACCCATAGATCAAGTGAGGAAGACTAAACATTGGAAACCAGAAATGAACTCCTCTTCCCCCAATATATTGCGATTCCCGAAGACGGGGGTACATTTCAGATGTGATCTTAACAGTAACTGCCACTGAGGTGGCTGCTGACGAGTCTGGGTGCTCCGAACTGAGGAGGACGCTGTTGCTGAGTTGAGCCAATGTGATGGGATTGCGAATCGGGGATCACACCATCCTCCTGATAACTCTTTGCGGATGCGTAAGTTAACAGTGAAATTTCGAATACTACGCAGAAGGCTGAAGTCAATAAAAACACGTAGAGATGCAGAGTCCAGAGTAGAAGTTCGAATCAGAATACCCATAAGGATCCCAAAACGACTACGAATGCCTCTTTTCATTTTGTGGTAGCCTTCCTTCGGACCTCGGAAATGCACCCTGCACAATCTTTTGCAGCCAGTCTCAGAAAAGGCCTAAGTGCTCTTCTAATCAGGGATCTGAAAGTCCGTTCCCTAGCCACCACCACAAAGTTGAAATACACTCCTGGAAATTGAAATAAGAACACCGTGAATTCATTGTCCCAGGAAGGGGAAACTTTATTGACACATTCCTGGGGTCAGATACATCACATGATCACACTGACAGAACCACAGGCACATAGACACAGGCAACAGAGCATGCACAATGTCGGCACTAGTACAGTGTATATCCACCTTTCGCAGCAATGCAGGCTGCTATTCTCCCATCGAGACGATCGTAGAGATGCTGGATGTAGTCCTGTGGAACGGCTTGCCATGCCATTTCCACCTGGCGCCTCAGTTGGACCAGCGTTCGTGCTGGACGTGCAGACCGCGTGAGACGACGCTTCATCCAGTCCCAAACATGCTCAATGGGGGACAGATCCGGAGATCTTGCTGGCCAGGGTAGTTGACTTACACCTTCTAGAGCACGTTGGGTGGCACGGGATACATGCGGACGTGCATTGTCCTGTTGGAACAGCAAGTTCCCTTGCCGGTCTAGGAATGGTAGAACGATGGGTTCGATGACGGTTTGGATGTACCGTGCACTATTCAGTGTCCCCTCGACGATCACCAGTGGTGTACGGCCAGTGTAGGAGATCGCTCCCCACACCATGATGCCAGGTGTTGGCCCTGTGTGCCTCGGTCATATGCAGTCCTGATTGTGGCGCTCACCTGCACGGCGCCAAACACGCATACGACCATCATTGGCACCAAGGCAGAAGCGACTCTCATCGCTGAAGACGACACGTCTCCATTCGTCCCTCCATTCACGCCTGTCGCGACACCACTGGAGGCGGGCTGCACGATGTTGGGGCGTGAGCGGAAGACGGCCTAACGGTGTGCGGGACCGTAGCCCAGCTTCATGGAGACGGTTGCGAATGGCCCTCGCCGATACCCCAGGAACAACAGTGTCCCTAATTTGCTGGGAAGTGGCGGTGCGGTCCCCTACGGCACTGCGTAGGATCCTACGGTCTTGGCGTGCATCCGTGCGTCGCTGCGGTCCGGTCCCAGGTCGACGGGCACGTGCACCTTCCGCCGACCACTGGCGACAACATCGATGTACTGTGGAGACCTCACGCCCCACGTGTTGAGCAATTCGGCGGTACGTCCACCCGGCCTCCCGCATGCCCACTATACGCCCTCGCTCAAAGTCCGTCAACTGCACATACGGTTCACGTCCACGCTGTCGCGGCATGCTACCAGTGTTAAAGACTGCGATGGAGCTCCGTATGCCACGGCAAACTGGCTGACACTGACGGCGGCGGTGCACAAATGCTGCGCAGCTAGCGCCATTCGACGGCCAACACCGCGGTTCCTGGTGTGTCCGCTGTGCCGTGCGTGTGATCATTGCTTGTACAGCCCTCTCGCAGTGTCCGGAGCAAGTATGGTGGGTCTGACACACCGGTGTCAATGTGTTCTTTTTTCCATTTCCAGGAGTGTATATAGCCACTCGTGTGTCTGCAAATTTCCAAACTTTGGTCTTCCTGTGGGAACGGTCTGCGAAGCTTAACAAAATTTCCAGAATTTCCGACAAAAAAGTCTGGACGTGGGGACTCTCCTCTCCTTTCCATATACACGTATGTCATTCGCGGATATACACTCCTGGAAATTGAAATAAGAACACCGTGAATTCATTGTCCCAGGAAGGGGAAACTTTATTGACACATTCCTGGGGTCAGATACATCACATGATCACACTGACAGAACCACAGGCACATAGACACAGGCAACAGAGCATGCACAATGTCGGCACTAGTACAGTGTATATCCACCTTTCGCAGCAATGCAGGCTGCTATTCTCCCATGGAGACGATCGTAGAGATGCTGGATGTAGTCCTGTGGAACGGCTTGCCATGCCATTTCCACCTGGCGCCTCAGTTGGACCAGCGTTCGTGCTGGACGTGCAGACCGCGTGAGACGACACTTCATCCAGTCCCAAACATGCTCAATGGGGGACAGATCCGGAGATCTTGCTGGCCAGGGTAGTTGACTTACACCTTCTAGAGCACGTTGGGTGGCACGGGATACATGCGGACGTGCATTGTCCTGTTGGAACAGCAAGTTCCCTTGCCGGTCTAGGAATGGTAGAACGATGGGTTCGATGACGGTTTGGATGTACCGTGCACTATTCAGTGTCCCCTCGACGATCACCAGTGGTGTACGGCCAGTGTAGGAGATCGCTCCCCACACCATGATGCCGGGTGTTGGCCCTGTGTGCCTCGGCCGTATGCAGTCCTGATTGTGGCGCTCACCTGCACGGCGCCAAACACGCATACGACCATCATTGGCACCAAGGCAGAAGCGACTCTCATCGCTGAAGACGACACGTCTCCATTCGTCCCTCCATTCACGCCTGTCGCGACACCACTGGAGGCGGGCTTCACGATGTTGGGGTGTGAGCGGAAGACGGCCTAACGGTGTGCGGGACCGTAGCCCAGCTTCATGGAGACGGTTGCGAATGGTCCTCGCCGATACCCCAGGAGCAACAGTGTCCCTAATTTGCTGGGAAGTGGCGGTGCGGTCCCCTACGGCACTGCGTAGGATCCTACGGTCTTGGCGTGCATCCGTGCGTCGCTGCGGTCCGGTCCCAGGTCGACGGGCACGTGCACCTTCCGCCGACCACTGGCGACAACATCGATGTACTGTGGAGACCTCACGCCCCACGTGTTGAGCAATTCGGCGGTACGTCCACCCGGCCTCCCGCATGCCCACTATACGCCCTCGCTCCAAGTCCGTCAACTGCACATACGGTTCACGTCCACGCTGTCGCGGCATGCTACCAGTGTTAAAGACTGCGATGGAGCTCCGTATGCCACGGCAAACTGGCTGACACTGACGGCGGCGGTGCACAAATGCTGCGCAGCTAGCGCCATTCGACGGCCAACACCGCGGTTCCTGGTGTGTCCGCTGTGCCGTGCGTGTGATCATTGCTTGTACAGCCCTCTCGCAGTGTCCGGAGCAAGTATGGTGGGTCTGACACACCGGTGTCAATGTGTTCTTTTTTCCATTTCCAGGAGTGTATTAAAATGTGGTAGTGACTAATAGAAATGGATAACTTAGCATTTAGATGTTGATAACTCTCTGCAGTATAAAATTAATTATGGAATGTATAACTGAATCATTTTTCAGCGGAAACATTAAGTCCCATGTAACTGGAATCTACGAATATGTTTATGTGAACACCAAAGACAATACAGAATGACATTTTTACCTTGCAGCGGAGTGTGTCTGCCTGTGTGAAACTTTTTGCCAGATTACAGCTCTGTGCCGAACTGGGACCTTTGCAAGTGCTCTACAAACTGAGCGCCAGAGCATGACTCACGACCCGTCCTCACAGCTTTACTTTCGCCAGTACCTCATCTCCTACTGTCCAAACTTCACACAAGTTCTCCAGCCTAACTTACAGGATTAGCGTTCCTGAAAGAAAGGATATTACAAAAAAATGTTCAAATGTGTGTGAAATCTTATGGGACTTAACTGCTAAGGTCATCAGTCCCTAAACTTACACACTAATTGACCTAAATTATCCTAAGGACAAACACACACACCCATGCCCGAGGGAGGACTCGAACCTCCGCCGGGACCAGCCGCACAACCCATGACTGCAGCGCCCTAGACCGCTTGGCTAATCCCGCGCGGCAAAGGATATTACAGAGATATGACTTAGCCACAGCTTAGGGGATTGTTTGCGGAATGAAATTTTCACTCTGCGGCGGAGTTTGGGCTGATACGAAACTTCCCGACAGATTAAAGTTGTTTGCCAGACCAGCTACTCGAACATGCGACCTTTGCCTTTCGCGGCCAAGTGCTTTCGCAGAGTAGGCCTGCAAGTTTCGCAGGGGAACGTCCGTGAACTTTACAAGGTAGGAGATGAGGTGCAGCCGAAAGAAAAGCTGTGAGGACTGGTCCTGAATTAGCTGAGCTGATACAGTCCGCTGTTGGCGGTGTATTATGCGTTGTCACTGCCGTGGTCGGTCCACGCCCTGTGCTAGCGTTACAGGACAGCTGGATTTTGTGAGAACTGACTTTACAGTCGCATTATAGATACGAAGTACAGGAAGTATTCCTTGAAGTCTCCTTTCCGTGTGGATACGAACGTCCCGAAGTCTGCGAAATTGTCGAAGGGTTTTAAGATAACATTGGTTTGAAATATGAGGAAGTCGTCGGTTATACATACGATCTTCTCGGTAATTATGTTTATACAAAGCTGCTAGGTAACGAAACTTGTATTCTAATAATGATGCAGAAAAGCGTTTTCGCAAAATTAATTCTAAAGGTGAAGTTGTGAATGTTGTAATCAGTTATGCTGGGATAGACCTTCGATCAGTTCGAGTATTTAACCTTCCGTCTGAAATGGAATTCGAATACGTGGTGTGGCTAGAAAAAAACCGGACTAGTACTGGTGAAACAATAAAACGAATGCAATAAGGCTGAAAGTCGCGTGGCCTGTCACGTGACTCTCGCTCCGCCTACTGCTCGAGTTTCCTCTGCCTCCTGCACTCAGTCTGCCCGTGGCGTCTGTTTTAAGTAGTTGACGTTTTGTCTGTGCGTCGGAAAATGTTGAGTGTACAGAAAGAACAGGGTGTTAACATCAAATTTTGGTTAAAACTAGGAAAATCTGCAAGTGAAACGTTTGTAATGTTACAACAAGTGTACGGCGATGATTGTTTATCGCGAACACAAGTGTTTGAGTGGTTTAAGCGATTTAAAGATGGCCGCGAAGACACCAGTGATGACAATCGCACTGGCAGACCATTGTCAGCAAAAACTGATGCAAACATTGAAAAAATCGGTAAACTTGTTCGACAAGATCGCCGTTTAACAATCAGAGCAGTGTCTGAGTTAACAGGAGTTGACAAGGAAAGTGTTAGGCAGTTTCTTCATGAAAGTTTCAACATGAACAAAGTGTGTTCAAAAATGGTTCCAAAGTGTCTCACAATTGAACAGAAGGAACGCCGAAGAATGATTTGTTTTGACATCCTGGAAAACATTGAAAGTGATCCCACCTTCTTACAAAATGTTATTACTTGCGATGAATCGTGGTTTTTTACTTACGATCCCGAAACTAAACGCCAATCGATGCATTGGAAAACTCCTGGTTCTCCACGACAAAAAAAGCACGAATGTCAAAATCGAAATTCAAGGCAATGATGATTGTTTTTTTGACATCAAAGGGATTGTGCACATTGATTGGGTACCAGAGGGACAAACAGTGAATCAGCATTACTACATTAGCGTCCTGGCTACCCTACGTGAGCGAGTACGGAGAAAAGGGAACGATTTGTGGAGAAAAAAGTCATGGACCCTTCACCAAGACAATGCCCCAGCTCACAGTGCGTTGTCAGTGAAGACGTTTTTGGCAAAACACAACATTCCCATCTTAGATCATCCACCCTACTCACCTGATTTGGCCCCCTGTGACTTTTTTCTTTTCCCTAAAGTCAAGTCAGCTTTGAAAGGAACTAGATTTGAGACTGTTGAAGCAGTAAAAGAAAAAGCGACGGAAGTAATGTATGGACTTACCGAAAATGATCTGCAGCATTGCTATGAACAGTGGAAAATTCGTATGGAGCGGTGTAGAGACCGAGGAGGAGAGTACATTGAAGGAGATAACATGAAATTGTAAATAATTGTAAATAAATGTTTTTTCCAGCATCAGACCGGTTTTTTTCTAGCCGCACCTCGTATATTCGACAGGCCCTGTCACCCTACGGTAGCGTTATACACTGAAGAGCCAAAGAAACTGGTAAACCTGCCTAAATCGTGTAGGGCCCCGCCAGCACGCAGAAGTGCCGCAACACGACGTGGCATGGACTCGACTAATGTCTGAAGTAGTACTGAAGGAAAATGACACCATGAATTCTGCAGGGCTCTCCATAAATCCGTAAGAGTACGTACGGATGGAGATCTCTTCGGTACAGTGCGTTGCAAGGCATCCGAGATATGCTCAATAATGTTCATGAGTTTGGTGGCAGCGGAAGTGTTTGAACTCAGAAGTGTGTTCCTGGAGCCACTCTGTAGCAATTCTGCACGTGTGGTGTGTCGCATTGTCCTGCTGGAATTGCCCAAGTCCGTCGGAATGCACAATGGACATGAATGGATGCAGGCGATAAGACAGGATGCTTACCTACGCGTCACCTGTCAGAGTCACATCTAGACGTATCGTGAGTCCCACATCACTCCAACTGTACACACCCCACACCGGTACAGAGCCTCAAAAAAAGGTTCAAATGTGTGTGAAATCTTATGGGACTTAACTGCTAAAGTCATCAGTCCCTAAGCTTATACACTACTTAACCTAAATTACCCTACGGACAAACACACACACCCATGCCCGAGGGAGGACTCGAACCTCCGCCGGGACCAGCCGCACAGTCCATGACTGTAGCGCCTCAGACCGCTCGGCTACTGCCGCGCGGCACAGAGCCTCCACTAGGTTGAACAGTCCCCTGTTGACATGCAGGGTCCATGGATTAATGAGGTTGTCTCCGTACCCATCCGCCCTATATAATTTGAAACGAGACTCGCCCGAACAGGCAACATGTTTCCAGTCATCAACGGTCCAATGTCGGTGTTGATGGACCCAGGCGAGGCGCAAAGCTTTGTGTCGACCAGTCATCAAGGGTACGCGAGTGGGTCTTCGTCTCCGAACGCCCACATCGGTGATGTTTCGTTGAATGGTTGACACGCTGACATTTGTTGATGGCGCACATTGAAATCTGCAGCAGTTTGCAGAAGGGTTACACTTCTGTCTCGTTGAACGATTCTCTTCAGTCGTCGTTGGTCCCGTTCTTGCAAGATATTTTTCCGGCCGCAGCGATGTCGGAAATTTGTTGTTCTACCGGATTCCTGATATTCACGGTAACTCGTGAAATGGTCGTAAGGGAAATTCCCCACTTCATCGTTACCTCGGAGATAATGTGTCCCATCGCTTGTACGCCGACTGTAATACCACGTTCAAACTCACTTAAATCTTGATAAGCTGCCATTGTAGCAGCAGTAACCGATCTAACAACTGTGCCAGATACTTGTCTTATATAGGCGTTGCCGACCGCAGCGCCGTATTCTACCTGTTTAAATACGTCTACAGAGTGGTCCAGTGATAGTGACCGGGCCAAATATCGCACGAAATAAGCATCAAACGAAAAAACTACAAAGAACGAAACTTCTCTAGCTTGAAGGGAGAAACCAGATGGCGCTATGGTTGGCCCGCTAGATGGCGCTGCCATAGCTTGAACGGATATCAACTGCCTTTTTTTTTAAAGTAGGAACCCCCATTTTTTATTAAATATTCGTGTAGTACGTAAAGAAATATGAATGTTTTAGTTGTACCACTTTTTTCGCTTTGTGATAGATGCAGCTGTAATAGTCACAAACGTATAGCCAGTGCGGACGGTATTTGCTTCGTGATACATTACCCGTGTTAAAATGGACCGTTTACCAATTGCGGAAAAGGTCGATGTCGTGTTGATGTATGGCTGTTGTGATCAAAATGCCCAACGGGCCTGTGCTATGTATGCTGCTCGGTATCCTGGACGACATTATCCAAGTGTTGGGACCGTTCGCCGGATAGTTACGTTATTTAAGGAAACAGGAAGTGTTCAGCCACATGTGAAACGTCAAACACGACCTGCAACAAATGACGATGCACAAGTAGGTGTCTTAGCTGCTGTCGCGGCTAATCCGCACGTCAGTAGCAGAAAAATTGCGAGAGAATCGGGAATCTCAAAAGCGTCGATTGCACCCGTACCATATTTCTATGCACCAGGAATTGCATGGCGACGACTTTGAACGTCGTGTACACTTCTGCCACTGGGCACAAGAGAAATTACGGGACGATGACAGATTTTTTGCACGCGTTCTATTTAGCGACGAAGCGTCATTCACCAACAGCGGTAACGTAAACCGGCATAATATGCACTATTGGGCAACGGAAAATCCACGATGGCTGCGACAAGTGGAACATCATCGACCTTGGCGGGTTAATGTATGGTGCGGCATTATGGGAGGAAGAGCAATTGTCCCCCATTTTATCGATGGCAATCTAAATGGTGCAATGTATGCTGATTTCCCACGTAATGTTCTACCGATGTTACTACAAGATGTTTCACTGCATGACTGAATGGCGATGTACTTCCAACACGATGGATGTCCGGCACATAGCTCGCGTGCGGTTGAAGCGGTATTGAATAGCATATTTCATGACAGGTGGATTGGTCGTCGAAGCACCATACCATGGCCCGCACGTTCACCGGATCTGACATCCCCGGATTTCTTTCTGCGGGGAAAGTTGAATGATATTTGCTATCGCGATCCACTGACAACGCCTGACAAAAAGCGTCAGCCCATTGTCAATGTATGTCCGAACATAACGGAAGGCGAACTACTCGCTGGTGAGAGGTTCAATTGGTTGAAATGGCTCTGAGCACTATGGGACTTAACTTCTCAGGTCATCAGTCCCCTAGAACTTAGAACTACTTAAACCTAACTAACCTAAGGACATCACACACACCCATGCCTCAGGCAGGATTCGAACCTGGGACCGTAGCGGTCGCGCGGTTCCAGACTGTAGCGCCTAGAACCGCTCGGCCACCTCGGCCGGCTGACAGACGTCATTTTGAGCATTTATTGCATTAATGTGGTATTTACAGGTAATCACGCTGTAACAGCATACGTTCTCAGAAATGATATGCTCACAAAGGTGCATGTAGCACGTTGGAACAACCGAAATAAATTGTTCAAACGTACCTACGTTCTGTATTTTAATTTAAAATACCTACCTGTTACCAATAGTTCGTCTAAAATTGTGAGCCATACGTTTGTGACTATCACAGCGCCATCTATCACACAAAGCGAAAAAAGTGCTCCAACTGAAACACTCATATTTCTTTACGTACTACACGAATATGTAATAAAAAATGGGGGTTCCTATTTAAAGAAAACGCAGTTGATATCCTTTTGACCTATGGCAGCGCCATCTAGCGGGCCAACCATAGCGCCATCTGGTTTCCCCCTTCAAGCTAGACAAGTTTCGTTCTTTGTAATTTTTCGTTTGACGCTAATTTCGTGAGATATTTGGCCCGGTCACGATCAATGGACAACCCTGTATATTTGAATACGCATGCTTGTATCAGTCGCTTTGGGGCTTAAGTGTATAAGTAACAGCCGAAAAATGGCAATGATACAAATAGTTTAACGTTGACAATGGATTCAGGAACGTTAAAATCGATTTAACGTAACATGTGTCTTCTTTTGTCATGACTCAGAGCTTCAAAGCCCTCGTGATATACGACGGGCAACCACGGACGTGCGTCATTCTGGAGCTCCACAGGGCATTTGAAAAGCGGATGTCCGCTATCAAAACGCAACGTCAAGAGCGACACGTTGAAGCAGGAAGAATAACATATGCGCTAATGGCAGTAGAGCCGCAGTCGCGAGGCGCAGAGCTGCCGGGGCCGAGTACAATGGGGTCAGCCGCACCTGCACTAAACAGGCACGCGCGAGCTGGCTGCCTCTAGCCAAAACACAAGTCGCCGGGCGGACGATTCCGACCAACGACAACTTCAGAATGAAGACACAAGAGACAGGCCTACAACCAGAGGTGTACAAATTCTCCTTCCAGCCTGTCTGCTCCTATCTCCGCCGCAACCATTAAAGCAGCTTAACCTGTCGCAACTCAAATCGCTTGATACGGGCAAGTCTTCAGGTCCAGATTGTATACCGATTAGGTTCCTTTCAGATTACGCTGATACAAAAGCTCCCTACTTAGCAATCATATACAACCACTCGCTGACCGATAGATCTGTACCTACAGATTGGAAAATTGCACAGGTCGCACCAAACGATCTATTGATACGTAATCAGCAAGGTTTCAGAAAACATCGTTCTTGTGCAACGCAGCTAGCTCTTTATTCGCACGAAGCAATGGCCGCTATCGATAGGGGATCTCAAGTTGATTCCGTATTTCTAGACTTCCGGAAAGCTTTTGACACCGTTCCTCACAAGCGACTTCTAATCAAGCTGCGGGCCTATGGGGTATCGTCTCAGTTGTGCGACTGGAATCGTGATTTCCTGTCAGGAAGGTCGCAGTTCGTAGTAATAGACGGCAAATCATCGAGTAAAATTGAAGTGATATCAGGTGTTCCCCAGGGAAGCGTCTTGGGACCTCTGCTGTTCCTGATATATATAAATGACCTGGGTGACAATCTGAGCAGTTCTCTTAGGTTTTTCGCAAATGATGCTGTAATTTACCGTCTAGTAAGGTCATCCGAAGACCAGTATCAGTTGCAAAGCGATTTAGAAAAGATTGCTGTGTGGTGTGGCAGGTGGCAGTTGACGCTAAATAAAGAAAAGTGTGAGGTGATCCACATGAATTCCAAAAGAAATCCGTTGGAATTCGATTACTCGATAAATAGTACAATTCTCAAGGCTGTCAATTCAACTAAGTACCTGGGTGTTAAAATTACGAACAACTTTAGTTGGAAAGACAACATAGGTAATATTGTGGGGAAGGCGAGCCAAAGGTTGCGTTTCATTGGCAGGACAATTAGAAGATGCAACAAGTCCACTAAAGAGGCAGCTTACACTACACTCGTTCGTCCTCTGTTAGAATATTGCTGCGCGGTGTGGGATCCTTGCCAGGTGGGATTGACGGAGGACATCGAAAGGGTGCAAAAAAGGGCAGCTCTTTTTGTATTATCACGTAATAGGGGAGAGAGTGTGGCAGATATGATACGCGAGTTGGGATGGAAGTCATTAAAGCAAAGACATTTTCCGTCGCGGCGAGATGTATTTACGAAATTTCGGTCACCAACTTTCTCTTCCGAATGCGAAAATATTTTGTTGAGCCCAACCTACATAGGTAGGAATGGCCATCAAAATAAAATAAGAGAAATCAGAGCTCGAACAGAAAGGTTTAGGTGTTCGTTTTTCCCGCGCGCTGTTCGGGAGCGGAATGGTAGAGAGATAGTATGATTGTAGTTCGATGAACCCTCTGCCAAGCACTTAAATGTGAATTTAGAGTAATCATGTAGATGTAGAAACGGACACATAAGAGTACATGTGTACTGAAGAACAGTGGTTAAAACGGGCAAGCCTGGCAAGCTTCAAAGGGCCAGTTCAGCGTGCTGCACCTGACAACAGGCTGCGCTATCACTCCAACGTGACGATCCAGGTGCATGTTTGCGTAGGTAGTTTCACACAGCTCATTTATCATAAAGGTGGAAGCCGCAAAATGAACAAACCAAAATTTTAGGGGACAGAGGAGGAATTAACAATTGCGAAATGTATACCATTCACGAAGCAGAGCCCAAGTCCAGCAGGGAAAAAATTTTGCTGTCTTTATGAAGCAGCTTCAGCTAAATCGACACATGTGTCGCAATGCAGATCGTGCAAAAAGTTTTAAACACTCGTGCATGTTACGACATGTTTGTAAATTTGACCAGCAAATTCGTTTCTCAATAAATATTTTGAAAAACAACAAAGGCTTAGTGGATGACAAGTGTATGGAAATGTGCACTAAGGACTTGAGGGCATTTGGCGGTGTATAGGTTTTCTAAAATTAGAGCAAACGTTGATTGAAAGAGGAAAAAAATATGGCTGAGTGGATATTAAACAGCACATTTTGGTGGTACGCTACGTAGTGCCGGGAAAGCTTAGACTGAAACAAAAGCTTATTCTTTCAGATTTGTACCTTCCAGATCAAAATAATATTGAAAACGAACTTCTTGTTAACTAAAATGCATTCGGGGAATTTAGAATGAACTGTTTTGGTCCATTAGAATGAATTCAGCAAACCTGCAATACAAATCCTGGAAAACGTAATTAAGATTAGTAGAAATGGCATCATATTTGACTGAAACACGCTAAGGTTACACAAATTATTCTTCCTAACCCTTACTTTAATTGGCGTTACTGTATAATAAACATCTTCAGGTTCTTAAGTGCAAAGGATCTCGACCTTCAGAGATAGTTCTGCTTACTACAAAACGTGTATCGGAGGTGACTTGATGATGGTTCGAATAGAGAATAGCCATCACTAGTCGAAAGAGAAAACTGTTCGTATCGAAACAAATAAATAAGCCCGAAATACGCCAAAAGGGAAAAAAGACAAATAAAATTTACTATTTTATGGCCTACAATGATAGAAAATAAGTATCATCATATTACATCGAGCCTCATCTTGTATTACTCGGGTGAAAAAAAACTTTTCATACACTTCTGAAGCCCTACTCACAACACTACAAAGAAAGCGTACAGAATAAACTGGCAGGTAATGCACAACGGGAAGACGAGTAGGCAAGCAATATTCCTTCAGCCTGCTTGGGTTGGACATAGCTTGGCTGGGGTGGGAGTGAAGCAGCCTGTCCGTTTTGCTGCTAACCTGGAGCAGCTTGTGTGTCTGGCAAACAGGACAGGTTAAAATCAGAATGTGTACACCTCTGCCTACAACAGACTTATTACCAAGACCTCCGAGCTGACGGATGTTGATCGTACTCTGAGCAATGGTAAATTTGAGACACTGAGTGATCACGTGAGAGGCAGCAATCCCATTAAGTATAGTCGCCGGTCCCTAAGAAGGTGGCAAACAGATTAAAAACGACAACATGTCAACAAGACTGCCGGCAACCGACAAAGTTCATCACAGCAAGCAGCCCTCGAAATCAAAAAAAAAAAAAAAAATGGCTCTGAGCACTATGGGACTTAACATCTATGGTCATCAGTCCCCTAGAACTTAGAACTACTTAAACCTAACTAACCTAAGGACATCACACAACACCCAGCCATCACGAGGCAGAGAAAATCCCTGACCCCGCCGGGAATCGAACCCGGGAACCCGGGCGTGGGAAACGAGAACGCTACCGCACGACCACGAGATACGGGCTTCCTCGAAATCAAAACGGAGACTTAAGTAAGACAGCACAGAAAGTTTCGACGTAGAAAATGTAGGAAAAAAACAACACCACGCCGGTGTCGGCGATGTTAATATGACAGTGGTAGATAACACAGAGGAACCCCTGGACACAGCAGAAGCCGACATTCTTGACACCGTGGTCCGACGGTACCGATCAAGGATAAATGCCTCACATTCTTGCAAGCATATACGATAGCGACTGTTAATGTTAATAGAATTGAATTCGACGTCAAGAAGGGAATGTCTACGGGATTACTTATAAGCAACTGGTGAGGACGTCGCTATGGTTCAAGAGGTGGTCACAAATAAAATCGCCAACATCTTTGGATACGGTGTTCTCATGGATATGGGACAGGAATGTGGGACTGCAGTAATGTGTGGGGTGGGCATACCATGCCAAGCACTACCTATACTCCAAACTGGCAGAGGGTCTGCAACGAAGAGCCGGCGGAGGTGGCCGAGCGGTTCTAGGCGCTACAGTCTGGAACCGCGCGACCGTTACGATCGCAGGTTCGAATCCTGCCTCGGGCATGGATGTGTGTGATGTCCTTAGGTTAGTTAGGTTTAAGTGGTTCTAAGTTCTAAGGGACTGATGACCTCAGAAGTTAAGTCCCATAGAGCTCAGAGCCAATTGGACCAAATGAACCTGCAGGGTGGCCACACTTCTATGGCTGCAGGGGCGCATTAGTGCCAATAGCGCAACGCACCTAATGGCCATCTCTTTCGATGAGATGGCAGAAAACTCCTGTCACCATCTTCTCTTCCCTATATTGACCTATCTCTTGAACTTTGTGCATAAAGCATTTGATTGATCACTTTGCGCGATAATTTCGTTTCTGACGCCCTCTCCCCTTTCTTCGACCGACGTCGGTAATGGTGTTAAAGCCTCCGGTGCGAACTGAAAGAGTTGAATAAGCCCAAGGAGGATGACTGTTGTTCGAGTAGGAAGCTGTAGCTTGACATTTACTGGGGAAGATCTCTCTCTTCTAATGTCGTTGCAGTCGCTATGGTTTTGTCTAAGTTCTTATGGAACTCTGCCGATACTTTTATTGACACATCGGGTGGCAATCCCCGCAACAATGTATCTAATGCATTCCGTTGGTATCACATTGTGATCAGCTCATATGTCTTGACATTTAGCTTTCCAGCCCTGTTCAAAAAGTTTCCGATCGACTTCCCCTGTTCTTGAGACACATTGTTCAACTGTTCCCTATAATACTGACATCTATTGTTCCTTTCTGTATCGCTTCACTTACCCCGCCCTCAGAATTTCAAATGTCTGTACATTCCTTATCTACTCATGATACATTACATATGCCATAGTCTCTCCCACCAAACGAAATTTATCTATATGTAAAAGCTTTTCATTTGACCAACATCCCAGTTTTGGGCCTGTTGACAGTTTCTCTATTAATGCTAATATGTCCTCTGACGCCTAACCCGACGAAGGAGAGACTGTGGCTGCAGTACCAGCATCATGGATAGGTACCGACACACTGGATGATTATTTATACGTCCTCAGAAGTAAAGTCCCATAGTGCTCAGAGCCATTTTTTGCAATGAAGATACACGACTTTTTCTTAGGAAATATTTGTGTCCCGACTGGCTCCACAGGGAAACATGGCAGCATCGATTTGTTTCGTTACAAAATCGTGAGTCTACTAACGGACATTCGAGTTAATGTTATTTTACGAGCAGATATTAATTGTGTTGTGCGTCAGGAAGGTCAATGCCCTATTTTAATTTCTGAGGAGAGCTGAGCGACTTGACGATGGGATGAGACTTAGTAGACACATGGATCCACCTCTGTCCACAACCTGAAGGCTATACATTTGGCAGTTGCAGCTCCAGAAGTAGGCTAGACAGGATTTACGTTACTAACAATTTTTTACATAATGTTGTCGATTCGAGCGAGTTGATGCTGGGGCTAGCACTTTGGACTCGCACCTGGAAGGACGATGCTTCAAACCCATATCTGGCTATCCTGATTTAGGTTTTCCGTGATTTCTATAAATCTCTTCAGGCTAATGCCAGGATGATTCTTTTGAAAGGGCATGGCCGACTTCCTTCCCCATCCTTTCCTAATACCATGGACCCGATGGCCTCATTGTTTGGTCCCCTCCATCAAATCAACCAACCAATGTGGTCGACTGCAAGATATGGCCAATTAATTTTTCGGACCACTGTGCCAATCACATCACAGCACACTACATCCAGTAACAATGCTTCCTGGGGTGAGGGTCTGGCAACTAAACCTTTCACTACTGTATGACGAGGAACTGCACCAAGTGTAAGGTTGTAATGTTGTTGCATTAATTTGTTCTGAAAGCGGTGCTGATAGACAATAAAAGCGGATTAAAACCTGTGAGCTGTCTGGGGAAGTTAACCTCGCATTACTGAGCAACTGTTTCACCAGGTATCCAGTCTAGCTTACCAAATTCCCAACCAGACTAACATTAATTATAATCTTTTAATCGTCATAAGACAACCGGTGATATGTATATATAAAGAGAATTTAAATAAAAAGAAATAAATGAGTTTATATTTGGAAACTTATTTTAACATTGATCATTGAAATTTCAGCATATTAAACTTGATTCATAACTTAACTGGTGCCTTATTTAGGATTGTGAAAATGTGAGTTTGTAATCTTACGGAATACATCAAATATGGAGCCAAGATTGGGAGACTGCATACAACACTGCATTCATAAAATAACACACGAAGAACGTTGAAACATATGCAAGAGGAAATTAACCACAACCAACCGATTCAATTTTCACCCAAAGAAGTTACGTTCGTAGTGCAATCCTGTCCGTCATGTAATTATCACACACTGGTATACTAAATTCGTACTAACTCTCTGTGAAATCTCCCCAAAAAGATTAGCTGAGGGCTACTTTGGTGATTACACAACATGCTTCACGTTGTCAACTTGGTTTACACAAAGAGTGTAACTCCACAATAATTTTGATAATTAAAATAAATTAGATCAAAAAGCAATTTACAAAAGAAAAACCTCGAACTGCTTACTATCGTCTTACTATTAACCTGATGGGTCAAACAATTGTATAAGCACGTGGTACTGGTCTCACAAAGTACAGCCCACGTGGGTTGAACATAAAGAAAAGTTGGTATATTGAAAAATATTGTCAAGACGAGACGTTATAATCTCATGCACATTCGCATCTAAGATTGATGATCTTAGTTAGAGTTACTGATCAACATGCAGTTCCACTTTCCTCACCAAGTAGTGACAAAGCAACTAGCGGAAGATATTCTTAACGTCACACTCGAAATACACTGCGTTGCAATTTAAGATAACATTAGATATTTTAGAGCTAAACCTGAAATAAAGGTGATTAAATTTTCAGTTAGGCTGAAATTAAGAAATCCATTGTCCTACGGACTTAGCAGACACGCGCTTAGCAGGAAATCTTACCACTTCAGACGCTCGCCGCGGACAGACTGACTTGGGATCCTACCGAGCATGCTTAACAGATACAAACGGAAGTGACCAGAGAGGCAGCTTCCTATACCAACATGACAAGGGACGGACAGGACCATACTAAGAATAGAAACCTCTCTGCTTTTAGAAAGCGTAGCTACCTGTTCCGACGTTGGTCCTACTGTTCTCTAGCAGACAGGCTTGTCTGCTACCATCAAGCATGCAACTAGAAATACATTTGCTCATTCATCCTCTCACGCAGAAGGGAAGGGGGATGACAGTATCTTATCATATACAGTATATAAAAGAAAGTGGATATAGGTTCCGTATGAGACTGTGTGACATGAATTACATATAAACTGTGTTTTAAAGTGTAGTAGTGTGACAGATCGTTCTTGTTTATGTGTAAAAGTAACACGTTTCACTGCTCAGTCTCCTCCCAGATAGCCAGAAACACCACAGTAAATTTAGAAGAGGAATTTATGCCGTAAATGACAACAGATTTAAGAAATTAACATGAAAGGAATCCAACAGAGACCTTTCAAGGTGGCAGAATAAATGAAGGTCAATTTTGCACCTTACATAAGAGATTTATACATCGTAACGGGAAGGTGAATATGACGCTTAACTTACTTCAGTGGTAATGAGCAGATTTGCCCATAAGTATGTAATGCAAAAGGGATAACACTCAATCGACAGTATTAACACACCTCTCCTATATAATGCATGACAATGAGCAGAAGGTGAAACATGCAGCGAGAGGATACGTATTGTGTGGAAGAAGGTGTGGGCAGAAGCAGAGGTCGCACCACAGGAGGCACCAGGAAGAGCCCTTAGGGGGGACCCGCGGCAGGAGTCAGCGACCGGACAGGAGATGCGTACTGGAGAGCAAATAACGGGCCACCAGAGGTAGGACAGAAAGAAGCTTTAGAAAACTGCATTTCGGAATTCCAAACGGATACGAACAAAACCAGTGATACAGTTGATCACGTGAACAGCGAGTAATGCACATGTGATGTATGCCTGTAACTTTTGGGCGTCTGGAGCGGGTACAAAACGTCAGATTGGCGGAAACAAACTATGAGGGAGTAAAGTGCCGAGATTTCGATGCAGATTAATGGTAGGGCCCTTGTGATTGGCAGAGAGAGTTTCCACAAAATAAGATGAACGCTCCTATTGGTCGATAAAAGCCGTGACGTGGAGAACGAAAGAACCCAGGTGGGGAGGCAGTTCCTCTACGAGAAGACAAGAGTGAAATTTTCGGGGACTCTTCTCTTAACTGGCATCAAATGCAGAATGCGAGCATAACGCTCTGTATGACGCACAGGAAAAATTTGTGTGAACACTGAGATCACTGCGGCTGACATTCGTCTAGATATTAGCTGTAGCGTCGTTGAGCTCGAACTGTGGAGAAACGAACCAGCCAGTTAGTTAATTGTTCATGCAAAGAATGAGAGGGCATTTTAAAATGCACACTGCTCCATTCATGCACGTGCATATCGTCATATTCCAAGACTGGAGATGAGTACATGTTTTCTCACATAACAAGAAACATAGGGAGACTTTCTGCTGGAAAAATCAGCTAGTTTTTATAGGAATTTCAGAGGATGAGAGCAGCCAAGCAGACGACAGCTCATTGCAGCTAAGGTAAATACCGCATGCTGAGGTGTAAACTTGTTGGTTCACCAGCATGCGTCCACTGTAAACTCGAGTGACCTTGGGTAATCTTTTGCTCAACTTGTCATAAAACTAACCATCCTCTGTAGACTTGATTGTCATCCTAAATAGTACTGAACTTTTAACTGGAATCAGATGATTTATCGTAGTACTGGCTAACATCATGACATAGCCATAAGAATAATTTTGTAAAGAAACTTCTAGTTAAAATTTACCATTGTTGTGTTGAGAATTATTTCACTTTCTGAGAACGAGATGTGTTCGTTTGACAACTGTCGTAACATTGCCACATTGTAAACTGTGTAAATGCGTGTATTGCTGTGAGAAGTTTGCAACATTAAACCAAAAATACGTACAGCTTACACAGTTGTTGTTCTGTCCTCAAAACCTTACAGAATGGCAACCCTGTCAGGATGGCAATTGGTCTGCCTGGATGGCAATTAGTCAAATTAGAAAGGGAAATTAAAATTTTCGAATTGAAAGAATTTTTTTTTATTTTGTTGTTTTTGTGACGAGGTTACCCAATGTATGTGTATGTATAGTTGTCAGAATACAGTAACTGTGTGATACGAAGTGTAGAAAAGTTGTATTAATAAATAAGATAATGTTTATGTTTGTGTAAAAGTAGCTTGTGCATGACCTTGCTGGCGTGTGCGAAGTTATTCACGGCGTTGCTGAGTTGGTTTGAGATTCTACAAACAGTGAAAGGCGTTGCTAATGTTGTGTACATAGTCTACGAGGCTTTCTATTATTTTTTGGAAGCGTGTAAGATCATACAACTTGATGTTGACGAAAGCTCAGGCGTGCGCAATTCGAGAAAGACAGAAGTTAGTTACACGATCGTATACTGCGGAAGAACGGAGATTATCGCAGATGGCCGGCCGGGGTGGTCGAGCGGTTCTAGGCGCTACAGTCTGGAACCGCGCGACTGCTACGGTCGCCGGTTCGAATCCTGTCTCGGGCATGGATGTGTGTAATGTCCTTAGGTTAGTTACGTTTAATTAGTTCTAAGTTCTAGGGGACTGATGACCTTAGAAGTTAAGTCCCATAGTGCTCAGAGCCATTTGAACCATTATCGCAGATGGGGCAAACTGAAGATCTTGACTGGATAGAGATTGATGTACAACGAAAAATATTGAGTGCGAATCACGGAACGTAACATAGTGATAGTGCAGAGGGACTGGTGGCAGTTTCGCGATTGGTATCACTGTCTGAGAATGCACAAAAACAAACTAATGACGGATGTAGTGGATGAGAAGTAGAATCAGAGGACGAGCAACTTCAGTACGTTGAACCAAATATAGTAATTCTAAATCATACGGGACTGTTTCCAACAGAAAGATTGTGTGTAAGTGCGACGCCGCGTGAAAGACGCGAACGGCAAAATTTACATCAAATAGTGGCAGGTGACGATGGCGAAGAGTCAGAAAGTGTGTTCGCAATATTGAAGCAGCTCACTATGGCCGTAAGGCAGACAAATGCAGGGTTAGCAGACTTAAACCTGAAACAAATGCAAGGTTAGCAGATTTAAAAACGGAGACAGATGCTGGCTTCAACAGTCTCAAATTTGAAACCTATGCTGGATTCGAAAAAGTCCGCGAAGATCAGCAAAAACTACGAACGGAAGTTCATGAACAGTTTACTAAAATCCGGAGAGAGCCGAGAGACTCGCGCCAGGTTATACAATCGTTAATGGATGACCAGAAAAAGATGCGTTCTGACGTTGATCTGGTGCAAGTTCATTGTCTAATGTTAATCAAAGAGTTGATAATTTAGCATGTAAGACGTCTGGTAAGGCGCAACAAATCGTGGAAGAGCTCAATTGCAGAAAACGTGTCACGCGAGCCGCATTAAAAAGATTCGATACAGGCATTGGAAACATCGTCTCCAAAAATCAGAAACAGTATGAACAGCTTCATACAGAACTGAAACAGAGTATCGAGAACCGTACAGGAAGCAGTATTAAGGCAACGGTATCAGTAGTATCATCCGACATAGTGACGGACAGAAGTCCAGAAATAAACAAGTCAGTTGTGCAATCTTCCGTCGCAGTAGCGGAAACACAAAGTCATGAGATTCCAGTCGTATGTCTACAAGAGGTTGCGTCAATAATTACCGAAACGAAACAGAAGCAAGTGGGAAGAGAACAGTTAACACAGGTGAGGAAGCAGGTAATGTGCGGTCACAACAGACAATGGAGCAAGAAACGGTAAACGCGTGCATTCCAACAGAGCGGCAGCCGACACTCCGAACGTACGCGAGTGACGCAAGAACAGAGCAACTTGCGACGACACATATACCACTTTCTCAATTTCCAAGTTATAGTACAACGAGTTATAGACCGCAAGTCATTATGAATCAAATAGGAAGACAAAACACTGATCAAGTTACGGAAAATTTGAACGAATCTTTCAGTCCGATACACGAGGCCGGTACGGTTTAGATAACTGCACACCACTGCGTAGATACGATGCTAGATGGGACGTAAATCTGTCATGGACCCAAATATGGTAGAATGAATACAAGAAAACATGACTCACAAGGGGAGGCCGCCAATTGTGAAATTCAGATTCGATTCATACTGCGCATAATAAAAGCTCATGGCCAGAGGTGTAATGTGGCAAAGCACCAAGATGCACTTCTCAGCCATTGTCGAGAAAATCGACAGTTAAAAGAAACCGTTGCGGTGAAATACTCTCTACCATTAATAGTTTTCCGCGGCGTCGTGGCGCAGCGGTAAGCGCCCGGGTTCGTAGTCCGAAGGTCGCCGGATCGAATCTCGCGCCATGCACAAATTTTTTATGTTTGTTTTTTGTAATTCTAATGTATATATATATATATATATATATATATATATATATATATATATATATATATATATATGAATAATTCCCGGCAATCACTTGATAATAAGTTGTTGAAAGTCGTTTGTTGTGGAAAAACTGGCGACTTCGAACATCATTATGTTTTCCGCAAGCAAAGTTCTATTTCACAAATGTTATTAATTGTCTTCATAATGTTAACCACGTACAGTTAACGGAAGACGTAGAAACGATATTCCGAAACGAATACGTATAGCGTAAGTCAAACGTTCGAATTAGAATAGAGACCCCACGAACACAAATTTGCTGTGGCAGGTATGAAATATAAACTCCGTTACTCGCTCGTTACACTTGAAGGACAGATGTTGAATGGGCCAAAACGAGCCACCGCATAACAGCGTAGTTGCCTGCTAACTTCGAAAGAAGGTAGATGCGGTCACTACCGCAACTTATAACATCGTCGAAAATCAAAATCAGTGCGGACGGGAGAGCTTTGGTACACCCTGTTAAAAAAAACGGAAAAATGGAAGCGGTACAATTGGAGAGCGATCCGCCTTCACCAACATGCATAAGCAATTCGTTAATAGTTTTTATATATATATAGTTTATATATATATTTGAATTACAAAAAACTAATAAAAAAATTGCATGGTGCGAGATTCGATCCAGCGACCTTCGGATTACGAACGCGAGCGCTTACCGCTGCGCCACGACGCTGTAGATAATAATTAATCGTAGAGAGTATTTCATCGCAACGGTTTCTTTTAACTGTCGATTTTCTCGACAACGGCTGAGAAGTGCATCTTGGTGCTTTGCCACATTACACCTCTGGCCATGAGCTTTTATTATGCGTAGTATGAATCGAATCTGAATTTCACAATTGGCGGCCTCCCCTTGTCAGTTGAAGGGAACGGATAATGTTGTGGAAACACAAACGCCGTATGGTGGAATAGAAAAATTTGACAATGATCACTTTTTGACAGTCAGAAAATTCCAACATTACAAAGAAAGCGGGAACGGCTTACACCCACGCACGTTTATATATCAATTCCAGATCGGTCTACCACAGCATTGGCCACTTAGACATAAACTTGACTGCATTTGTGGGCATATGGACGGCGCAATAGCGGAAACCATGCAAAGACTAGCTGCAAACTACCAATCGTATGAGCAATTTAAATCCGCATTCTTGGAGCGATACTGGTCCACGGAAACCGAAAACAGAATAAAGTATGAATTGTTACAGAAAGAGCTATCCAAAAATTCAGGAGAAAAGGAACCAGTTAGATTTTTCGAGGAAATGACAAAAAAGAATCAGTGTTTAGCTAATCCATACAGTGGTGGGGACTGATACGTATGTGCACAATGAAGTTACCGCTACGTTATCAGCAGTAATTGGTTGGTAGGGCAGGAGATAATATACAAGCATTTAAAGGGATGTTAAGAGAACTTGAATTCATCTTCAGTGAAGATGACGCTAAGAAACAACGTACAGTGAGAGAAAACAATGGTAGGGGAAATGATACCAACCGATTAGGCTTTAATAATAGTTACAATGGCAATAACAACGTAGGAAGAGGTAATCGCTTTGGAAAGAATGGTAATCGCCCATGGGATACCAATAATAACTTTGGTTTCGGAAATTCACAGAGGTCGAATAACAATTATGGTTTTGGTGGGCCGCGAATTACAATAGTGGATTTGGTCCTAGAAACTACGGTGGTAACTATGATCCGAGATATAATCACTGTGCAAACGAGGCAGGAAGGTTTAGAGGTTTTAAACAACAAAGTCCAAGTTACTCAGGTGGAAATGGAATGAGTAGAACGCAGAATGGTTGGGGAAATTAAGCTTTAACAGGACAAAACACGCGAAATGAACCGGTACAGGAAAGCGTGTAGAGGCCACCAAACCCAGGTACAAGACAGAATTAACGAGATGAACGGTACGAAGACCAGTCACAAGTGATTCAATCGCAAAATGAAGTTAATTATATAATTAAAGATGTAAATAGACTTAGTTTTGATCAGCAAAATTCTGAAGTAGGTTTATGGGGTAATCGGATACAAATACCAGCATGCTGGGATTCAATTGGCTGGGAATCGACCGATGATGAGGAACAGGAGTTATTAGCGGTGAATATAGACAGTAGTACAAAAACTTATGATGACCAAATTGTAAAAGATGTAGCTCGTTTATATGAAACGGAGAGAGAAATAGTATGCCAAGAGGATAAAGCACCATTGATAACACCAATAGTGATACCCAAGTCAGAAGTGAAGTCCCTTCAGTACCCAGAGTTCAGCATCAGCATCTATTAAAATTAGCACTGAGCAATTTGAAGAATGAGGCGTTAAAGAGAAAGAACCGAGCGGACAAAACGGCAAACTCACGAGTATTTTCACTAGGACAAAAGGTACTAGTAAGAGTCCACCATCTCTCTAGGAGGAAAAAACACCAAATCCATCAATTCTTTTCTATATACAAAGGCCCCATGGAAGTGAGTGAAGTAGTTTATGATAATGCAGTCGAACTGATTAATCCAAAAACAGGAAAATCATTGGGTTTTCACCATGTGAGTCATTTGAAATTGTATAAAGGGTAAACAAAAGAAAAAAATAGTAACTCCACACGAGAATCTAGTTGTATTAAATGTCCAGAAATCAAAGAGCATGAAAGATAAAAAATGCACAGAGATAAAACTTTTAACTTGTACTTATCTCAGTTACATAAATAAATAAAATTTTGTAGGAAGATAAAAGGATTTTATGAAGAAAACACAGGAAAGTTACAACTAAAATACCTCTTCTGCAAACTAAATGTGTTCTGGGGAAAGAGTAGAAAGCAAGGAGGAAGATAGAGGTTCAAATGGCTCTGAGCACTATGGGACTCAACTGCTGTGGTCATCAGTCCCCTAGAACTTAGAACTACTTAAACCTAACCAACCTAAGGACATCACACACATCCATGCCCGAGGCAGGATTCGAACCTGCGACCGTAGCAGTCGCACGGTTCCGGACTGCGCGCCTAGAACCGCGAGACCACCGCGGCCGGCAAGAGGAAGATAGAATTCAGCATGTGGATAGTTGGACGATATAGTAGTAGATTCTCTCTTAAAGACGTAGTGTAAAGGAAATGGAAGTTGATTTATGTGGACGAAAGGAAGTAAAGAAGTAGGAAAAAAATTAGGTAAGAAGGAGATAGTCATTTCTAATTTGTTCCGTCGAAGACGGTGAACAAATAATTGAGGAGATATTTTGGGGGAATATGTGAAGCATATATGATTTGTGGAAGCTACCACAAACTCAAATTGAAATAAAGCTATGAGGGAAATAAATATAAGAAGTCGTTAGGAGGTAATAATTAGGAAAGATAATTGAATTATGAAGCTAAGCAAGAAACATGTTATTTTGAGGAAGGAGGTAAACAGTAGGAAGTAAGATTAACCCAGAAAAGATTTCAATAAGAAAGAGTATGATGGGGAAAGGAAGAAACATGAAAGTTTACTATCGAGAAGAAGGAGAAAGGGATAAGTACAAGTGAGAAAAAAAATTTTAAGCTTTAAAGAATGCTATAGAATAATAGATAACATTTCTGAAAAGGAAAGGAACGGAGGAGAGATATGTATTGTCTTTTGAAGTTCTGTTACAGCTAATGCGAAAAAGAAGAGATTGCAGAGAAAAAGACGCGGGAGTCGGAGTCAAGATGCGAAGATTTCAAAAATAATATGAATTACTTGCAGTTATAATAATAAAATGCGGTGGTGGAAGGAATTCACTAACTTAGTAACCGTCATCACCATCAATTTCACTCTTACTACCCATCGTGATGAAGATGAGGAAACCATGACCTGTATATTAAGAAAATCAACTAGAATGTGGACAAGAGATGAATAAATAAAAACAGAGATAAGGAAAACATTTTTAAAGAGTAAATGATAACTTTTGTACAGTTTATTAAAAAGTTTGATGTTTTGCAAAGTTGTAGCGTAATTTAAGGCAGTAAGGGTTATAATAAAATAGATAATGATATCATGTGAAATAGAGAATAGCGCAGTAAGATAATTAAATCAGGGACAAACATTGTATTGATATGGAGTCAGCAGACAACGTGCAGCATCATTGAGGCCAGATCGATGGCATGACTGAGGAGAGCGGTTAGGCGTGGGAGGAAGGGACACGGAGTGTGAGTGCCTGGTACGCCATCTTACGAGATGACGAAAGAAGAGGCCTTGGTGTAAGCAAAGGTCCAAGAGGATCACAACTCTGGGGAAAAGTTTGGAGAGCTACAACGCATCCTGGATACAATCAACATGTACCCTGACGTGAGCTTTATTCATACGGAAGCCACGTACAAGCGTTATAACAATGGTTATGCGAAAGTGTTAGATTCTCGGCACTTCTGTCACGAACTGTTTAAAGCAGCATATGGAGAGATGATGGATGTCCACCGAACCGGAACGGAGGAGGACATATTACAGCGAGGACGAGCGGTTGTTTACATTCACCACAGGAAAAAGAAGAGACGCGTTTCTGTAACTCAACGTGCAGAACAGCTGCAACTATCAGACCATACGGAATTCAACAACTGCGAAACAACCCCTAAATACTCATGGGACGATGCAAGAAAACGATGGATGGCTGTCAAATCTATCTAGATGAACAACCGAATACAATAAAAGAATACACAACAATTTCAAAGAAGACGCCATAAGATTAAACAGGTCTTCAATCCGAATTCACGGTCCAGAGAAGTACGAAGACACAAGTGAGAAGACAGCAAAATGCACCAAGAACAGAAGATACCACGCAGAAGATTTGGAAGAAGGAAGAGCCTGGACCAGAAGAGATCAAGAAACCTTTTCAAATCCCTTCCCATACAAGACCATTATTGCATTTAACTAACAACGATAATCCAATTTAACTGTTCTAGCAGTATAAATATCCGATATTCCTTATGGCAAACTGCAACATCCTCAGATGTCATCCCGAGAAATAGGAGATGACTACTCGTATGAACACCTAGAGACGAATAGATCAACGATGAACCGACATAAAGATTCGACAAATGAAGAAGGAAAGTTGTATACTGCCAAAAACGGATCTCCAATACAATGTCACTATGGGAACATGAAAAATGGAACAAAGGCAACCACGCATTCATACCACGCTCAGACCTTCAGCAAGCTTTCTCTCTGCCGACCGTCACTCCATTCTCAGCAGAAACGAGGCGAGGCGCATATCAATCGTCATTCCATGCTCAATGGAGACACGGCGAGGCACACGGCCGACCGTCATTCCATGTTCGACGGAGGCACGTCGAAACACATGCAAAAAGTGACGATTTCAATGAACCATGTTAAAGATGTAGGAGAAAGAACTGTCTGTGACAGACTATTATCCGAACAAACTAAAAAAAGGGATAATTTTTACGATTGTATTAAAAAATATATTCGAACTTGAAGACTTTTATGTGTTAGCAATTGATCTTTATTAACGATGTTTTTAAAACTTTAATCTTGACATACCAATAATATTTCCTTGTATTTCATATTTTTCAACATGTTTAAATTAAGAAAACCTAATATTAACATTTCTTGGGAGGTTAAGAATCTAATGTGTGATATGTTTGTCAAAAATAGAGGATATATAAATATGAATGGGTTTAGGTATTCAATGATGTCAGTTTAAATTTTGTAAAGTAATTAGTAGGATTAGAAATTTAATATGTTTGTAAAAGTCAAATTTGAAAATTTTTCTAAAGTTATAATGCATAGATTTAAGATTTTTGGGGAATAAAAACATGTTTATGAATAGGATTATGCCTGTAAAGTTATGGGAATGATTTGGTTGAGTTTAATATAGATCATAAAGCTTTATTGCAAGAAATTAAACTTTCTTAGATTATGATTGATATAAAAGCCGGAGATAAAGTGAAAAATATTGAAAAAGGATAGGATAATGTTAAATAAAGGTTTCATCAACTTCAATAAATCAGTCATCATTTTACATAAATTATGTGACCAAAAAACAGATTAGATGACAGAAATTTATAGATAAGCTCAAATTGTTTGAATTTAAATTAAAATGTAGACAACTATATTGAAAAAAAGGACTTAGATTAGTTAAATAGAATTGTATAAAAATCATAAAATTAGAGCCGGCCGTGCGGTTCTAGGCGCAGCAGTCCGGAACCGCGGGACTGCTACAGTCGCAGGTTCGAATCCTGCCTCGCGCATGGATGTGTGTGATGTCCTTAGGTTCGTTAGGTTTAAGTAGTTCTAAGTTCTAGGGGACTGATGACCTAAGATGTTAAGTCCCATAGTGCTCAGAGCCATTTGAGCCATAGAATTAGAAAGAATGTTAAATTTTGAAAGAAAAAAGAACATCACTTAAGAGCTCAAATCCATAAACATGAAATCAATTACAATGTAAAATAGAACGATAAGGAGACTAGATCGAACCACTGTTAAAGGTATACAAAATATTGAAGTAGGAAGTTGGTCAATAAATAAGTGCCGGACGGTGTGGCCGTGCGGTTCTAGGCGCGTCAATCTGGAACCGCGAGACCGCTACGGTCGCAGGTTCGAATCCTGCCTCGGGCATGGATGTGTGTGATGTCCTTAGGTTAGTTAGGTTTAAGTAGTTCTAAGTTCTAGGGGACTGATGACCTCAGCTGTTAAGTCCCATAGTGCTCAGAGCCATTTGAACCATTTTTTTTTTTTTAATAAATAAGACAATTGCTACAGTCAGCAGTTGCAAACAATTTTGCAGTGACTTCAATCAATTTCTCAATCATTAATTGACCCAGTGCAAAATTGAACGTGGAATGAGGAGGATATGTAAGGTGGTAGAATAAATGAAGATCAATTTCGCACCTTACATAAGAATTTTGTACATCATAATGGGAAGGTGAATATGAGACCTAACTTACTTCGGCAGTAATGAGCAGATTTGCCTAGAACTATGTGATGCAAAAGGGATGACACCCAATCGACGGTATTAACACAACGCATGTCAACGAGCAGAAGGTGAAACAAGCAGCGAGAGGAAACGTTTTGTGTGGAAGCAGGTGCGGGCAGAAGCAGAGGCCGCACCCCGGGAGGCACTGCGAAAAGCTCTTAGGAAGCGTCCCGTGGCGGGAGTCAGCTTTAGAAATCTGCGTTTCGGAATTCCAAATGGATATGAACAAAACCAGCGACGTAGTTGATCACATGAACATGTGATGTACGCATGTGACTTTTAGGCGTCTGGAGCGGTCACAAAACTCAGATTGGCGGAAACGATCACCGCGAGCAGAGGCGTAAACTTGTTGGTTCACCAGCTTGCGTCCACTGTAAACTCAAGCGGCCTGGGTAATCTTTTGCTCAACTTGTCACAAAACTAACCATCCTCCATAGACTTGATTGTCATCCTAAATAGTACTGAACTTTGAATCGAAATCAGATGATTTATCGGAGTACTGGCCAACATCATGACATAGTCGTAAGAATAATTTTGTAAAGAAACTTCTAGTTAAAATTTACCATTGTTGTGTTTAGGATTATTTCACTTTCTGAGGACGAGATACGTTCGTTTGACAACTGTCGTAACATTGTCACATTGTAAACTATATAAATGCGTGATTTCTTTGATAAGATTGCAACATTAAACCAAAAATATTTACAGCTTACACAGTTGTTGTTCTGTCCTCAAAACCTTACACATGCAACCACAGAAACTTGGACATGATGCGTCCCTAGTCGTATTATCTGGTGGATGCAAACTGCAAAACCGCCAATTAGAAAATGTATTATTCAACTTGCCTGAATAAAAGCCCGCTGGAGGAAACAGATACTGGAATACTATTTCATATGCCTACGAGACTTGCACAATGAACCAACGAATTTGGCGGCAAATAGTCCTGGAATATAGCGCACCAAAGCGAGAATTTCTCGGTACGACAGTCTTTGGAAGGCAGAAACGTGCGACTGCGTCTCTCTACTGATATCAGTCAAGAAAATTTATAGACGCTACCATGCGATAAGAGAAGCCGAAAGAGGCAAACAGAAAACCCTTAAACACCCCCGCGATGAACAAGGTTCAAAAATGGCTCTGAGCACTATGGGAGTCAACATTTGAGTTCATCAGTCCCCTAGAACTTAGAACTACTTAAACCTAAGGACATCACACACATCCATGCCCGAGGCAGGATTCGAACCTGCGACCGTAGCGGTCGCGCAGTTCCAGACTATAGCGCCTAGAACAGCTCAGCCACCCCGGCCGGCGATGAACAAGGAAATAGCTACGATGACCAAAGTGCAATTCAGCAGCATACTGTACAGTACTACAAGGATCTCTACCCTAAATCAGTGGCAGACCAGATTATGGCTTATCAGCAGAGTTTTATGCAAGATTTTGCAACGTTCGTTGCCATGAACTAACAACAACGTATAAAGAACTGTCGAAAGATGATGACTGTCCCGCAGAATTAATTAAAGGCATGATCTTGCTCATCCCAAAAGGACACAAAGCACCAATATGGGTGACTGTCGACTGATTACTCTCCTTAACTACGACTTCAAAATTCTGAGATGTGTAACAAATACCAGAATGCAGCCCCTCCTTTGACAGGTACCTGGACCATATCAAACGGGATCTGCCACAGGAAGATAACGACAAATGTTTTATGCGAATATACAGAGAATTTATATTTAACATGTTTTGCAAATGTTAAACTGCACTGGTGTTTTTACATTTTAACAAAGCTTTTAACAAGGTTAACCACAAATTTTTGTTACGTTTGATGCATAAAATGGGTTTTAATTTTCGGTCAATAAATATGAGACAAAAATGAATTCCAGAACGAAGATCAATGGCACGTTAACGAATCTCATACCAACCACTCAATTTGTTCGACAAGGCTGCCCTTTATCTATGACTCTGTAACGCATAGCTATGGAACAGCTGCTTTTTATTTGCACTTAAAACTAAAAGGATTAGAAATTTTCATTGTCAGAAACGTCCGCCACACATAAGCCCATGATACAAGTGCTCTTGTCAACACGAACCAAGAGGTCGAAACAACAAAGTTACACATCCCACTGACTAGGGCACAAACACAGAAGCAGTGGGTAAGGACAGCATAAGGTCACGTTTGATATCATACTCATATGTACATTAATTAAATTTATCAATTAACTATCCCCACCCCCGAATGGCGTCATCTGCTGTCCCCAGCCAGCATGTCAGCATGTGGGTCCCCATCCCTCTCTCTCCCAACATTTTCCCTCCCCTCCCCCACCTACTCTCCTGGCGGGAATTTCGAACTTCGGCGGGAAGTTCAAAGAAATGGTCAGAATTTCAAAAATAGCAGGAATTTCTTTGTCCCAAGGCTGTACTGATGACCCACTCGACCCCCTCCCCCATAAATTGGCGGGAAATTCAAAATGGCGGTGCCCGTTCTGAGTCTCGAACCCCGCTCCTCCTAGGCGGAAAGCCCAAGTGCTGCCCCCCAATACAAGGAAACTGTTCAGATGCAGGAGGGAAAGGTTAGGTTAGTGTACTTTATTTATTTTGGTTGGGCAACTGTAGTAAAGATCAGTCCTAATTACGTAATTAATCATAAAGATTAGTCCTAATTATACGTCTATATGCGTAGCATTACACAAGGAGCACCTAAAATCGCAATACAGCTCAAAAATTCATGATGTCATACAACTGTTCTCCTGCTGGCAAAAAATTTCACAATACCAGTCAAACCTAGAGGCAGACGTACTCAAACTCTACGTAGGATTATCCATTCACCTACAAGCTGGCAGTAAAAAGCCTGGCGTGGACGATAGTATCTTTATTTTTAGCAGGAACTGTAACAACTGACGAAATTCAGGAAAGCCAAGACACACTACACAACTTATGAAAAACGCTTTACTGTTCTTATCACACATCGAAATTGTCATGAAAAATACCAGCACTCGTAAAACAATGGCTCACAATGCAACACATGTACTGGGGATTGGGAAAAATCATCGTCCCAAAAGATGGCACCAAGTGAGACGGGCAGCAGTTGCCTGTGTGTTGTTCCCAATGTGCGGTCACGAACTAACCAACTTGAAGCCAGTCCTACCTTCGTCCTACCACCGCTCATCCCTCTCTCTCCCAAATGTAGGTAGGGGTACAGGCTGTTGTGTATTGTCGCTGACGGTCCACAAAGAGATCCATCTGGTGACAGTGACATACTGTCTCCGGTCTACAGAACTCAGTCCCAGATGGACGCTTCCTGCAGTCTGTTAAGCGTATTTCTCAGAAAGAATGGGACAACAACGAAATTCCAGAGAACTATCCAGATAGCTTTTTCAAATGGAGAGATGCTGCTGTTTCTGCCTGCAGACACGCAATCCACCCCTCCCCCCCCCCCCCCCCCCCCCCCTCCACACTGCCCGCAGAAGGTAGGCATGGCCGGAGGTCTAGGCAGTCAGTGACTGCTAATGATGCCGACATACACAATAGGGCGTGACACCAACGGGTCACAGCAAGATAAATCACGGCTATCCCGACAGTGACTCTGTCTAAACAGCAACTGCGCCACACTGTCCCTCACACTGCCAGCATACCAAACCTGCAAGTGCCCACCATTCTGTGAAGAAGCACTTAACTGTAACAATTAATAACTATTAACGGTATTTAACGTCAATGCACCTCCTATAAGCAAACATCTATTAAAAAAGACCGCAGCTCGTGGCCTTGCGGTAGCGTTCTCGCTTCCCGCGCACGGGGTCCCGGGTTCGATTCCCGGCGGGGTCAGGGAATTTCTCTCTGCCTCGTGATGACTGGGTATTGTGTGTCTTTCATCATCATTTCATCGTCATTGACCCAAAAGTCGCCGAACTGTCGTCAGCTAAAAAGGACTTGCAATTCCGGCGGCCGAACACCCCGCATCGGGGTCTCCCGGCCAACAGTGCCATACGATCTTTTCATTTTTTTTGTTAAAAAATAAAACACAATCGCGACGATAATAAACGTCCTGTTTTCACGAAAATAGGTGCAGTCCATTTCATTTAAGTTTTATGAACAAACTTGGTATAGCTTTTATCTTTGACTGCAGGACACAATTCGCATATCTCTCTCCACCTGCCTCTCAGTATTTTGCGACATCCAACGAAGTGAAAAGAGAGCTACAGCACTGCTTGCTGGTTACAGATGACCAAATTGCAGAGGTCGGTGCCATACATCTGACAGATGTATTAACATATCTCATATACATGTCCATCCTGTGTAAAATTAAAAAAAGTCCACTATTATGCTGCAAGAACTATCGATCACTGGAGAATGTCCTTGTTATTTCGAAACTTTCGTCAAAGAAAAGAAAAAGCGCGAATTTAAACTCTGAAGAAATAACATCTATGTTAAGCGATTTCTTTCATTTTGGTGGACAATATTACATGTTTCCCGAGCGTCTGTCAGATTGAAATCAGTGTTTATAAATATATTGCCATGTATGCATGTATTATAAACATTTCAGACACTTAAAATTACATTACGGAATACAGCCTATCACACCATTTGCTCACATATCGGTAAAAAACACAATCATTTTACATTCGACAACAACAAACTATAATTCAAGAGGACATTGTCGTTTTGTGCACTATGGCAGGTCCTGCTTTACCAATCTGATGCTATATCGTACTGGCATTTACGAAACATGAAAAATAAAAAAACACACATTGTGAGACCATGTCTTGTAACAGAACCTCCTAAAGTCATCTAGTAGAGAACCCTACAAGGTTCCTCTGATACATCGAAAACAAATACCATCTGCGTGCTGACATTTGACATTTTTGCTCCATAACTCCCCTCTACCGACCTACGTGTAAAGTTTCTGCCACCTGCACTTGATGAAGAAGTCAAAATCCAACAAACTGTCATCCGCAGTAGCAGCAAAATCTTGATTTGTAGTTTCGTAAGCAATTTGATCATCACAGAACAGCCTGTTTCACGGAATCGACCCACGTGTCGGGAAAAAACTCTATCATTTCTAGGTTCCACAACAAGCTATAATTCAAGAGGTGTCTACTTTTTAATTAGAGGTTACAAAGTATAAAATAACACAGGACTTGCGGTAATACATATTTTAAACACGTAACCATGAAGATAATAATAAAAACAGTCATGATTCCATGAGAATAGATACAGTCGATTTCTACTAGTTTTATGAGCAAAATCATGTAATTTTAGAGCATTCCAAGCATTCAAATTACAACCTGTCATACATGAGGGCATTACATTCATTTCAGGTATATGAAATACTGATACAGTTCAGCATTTATACAGTCATTTATTACATTCGAGAGCACTCGTCATCGTTATTTTGTAACATCCAGAGTAGGTGAAAAACTATCTGCATCCAAACTTTAGCCTGTCATACCACTGTAATAGAACTTGTAATACAACCTCATATAAAACTTTACCACGTCTCTCTCACTGAATAAATCGAAAAACAAATATCGCCTGCATGTTGACCTCAAGCATATTACATATATATGTACTGATCCATTGGAGCAAGTGGCCAGTGACCGACGTCAGTTTCACAGACTTGTGTAAATTTTTGTCTCTTATGCTGGAGGAAGACCATATCCCACAGACTGTCAAACACAAGAGAGGGTTCCTGAGTTGTTCTTTCGTAAGCAGCTTGATACACTGTTTTTCAGTTGTAACATGCCCAAGCAGTTTATGACTACAGCTTTGTACACTTCCATACATTTTGTTTTTCTATGATGACTTCAAGGTCTGTGTCAGGTGCTATACTGATATTAATATGTTTCGATCCACTAGCTCTCAGAGAAAGCTGGATATTGCATGGTGCAAACTATGCTGCTCCCACAACACACATGATGGTAGAAATAAAACACAGAGTCGATGTTTCTTACTGACAAAAATGTGGTAGACATCACAACATACGAAAACTGGAAGAGTTTGTGAGATTGTGGAACATTTCCAAACAAATGTCTTAAGGTGATGACCTATATAGTTAATCTCATCTTCCGCAGTGAAGGGTTAGCAGATGTCTCGGTGTTCCATTTCAAAGAGACCAATAGCATTGTTCCTCATTTTGTGGAATAGGCGTGTGGTCTCGGGCGCCTTGCCATGGTTCGCGCAGCTATCCCCATCGGAGGTTCGAGTCCTGCCTCTGGCATGGGTGTGTGTTTGTCCTTAGCGTAAGTTAGATTAAGTAGTGTGTAAGCCTGGGGACCAATGACCACAGCAGTTTGGTCCCACAGAAACTTACCATAAAATTTCCTCATTTTGCAGCCATGTACATGATCACTGTTCTGGTGTTGATCATCGCCAGAAGATGCTGTTCACATCATGCATGGGGTAGTGGAAATAAATAGAGGTACGTTATCTTATTAGTGAAAAAAAGTAGAGGACATCGCAGCATATGGAAATAGGACGAGTCTTCATCACTGAGCAACGTTGTCAAACAACTGTCTGAAGGTGATGACCTCTACATTTAATCCCATGTTCCACAGCAACAAGTAGTGTATTCCGCCAAGGCTCTCTCCATCTCAAACAAGTGCTGTTAGTCAATCATTATGTGGTAATCTACAGAGTACCAGAGGACAGATGGGATGGAAAAGACACTGTCAATATGGGGCAATGTACTGCAATACATACCACGGTTGATAGCGCAATCAACTTAAGCAATTTTACCAGCTGTTCCATACTTTCAACGCCAGTCAATGACACAGCAGAATACTTTGCAGGTGCCATATACTAGACTGCTGTGAAGAAGAACTCATTACCTGAGGACATTATTTAAAAAAATTGTCTTGGTGTGGCTGTTCCACCTAGATTATACAGAGTGCCCAAGGTATAAAGAGAAGGGGCCCCATTACGCCTGAGTGTTAGTAATTTTTGTGTGCCTACTTACAACTTGGCAAAATATTTAGCGTCGGTCCTCAGCCCTCAGGTGGGTAAATGTGAACACCATATTTCAAATTCCATTGATGTTATTCATCGTTTGAAGTCGCTTTGTCTTGATCCCCCTGATTTACTTGTCAGTTTCAATGTAGTGTCTCTTTTTACTTGGGTTCCTCTTGAAGAGTCTTTGATTTTAATTAATGAAAAACTAGATATGGAAATTACAAAGCTCTGGCATCATGTACAGATGTCCACCTATATTTTATTCAGTGACAAATATTTTGAACAGGCTGACGGTGTGGCTATGGGGGTCCCTTATCCCCCAGCTTTACTAATCTTTTTATGAAGGACTTTGAGCATGTGGCCCTGAAAACATTTTTTTGAAGCCTACTTGTTTTTTGAGGTATGTTGAAGATACGTTTCTTGTTTGGCCACATGGAATAGATTCTCTGTACCAGTTATTGGATCATTTTAATTGTCTTTATTCTGACGTCGGATTCATGATGGAGAGTGAAAAGGAAGGGAAGCTACCCTTTTTGGACATATTTGTTTATAAAAAAGACGACGGAACTCTTGGACGCAGAATTTATAGGAAGCTGACACGTACTGATAGGTACTTACAAGCTATCATCTACTGTTTCAACGTACAGGAGTCCCACGGATCTTGGTAAAAAGAGCATATGCTATCTCAGATGCTGAGAATTTACCACAAGAGCTCAAACGTCTTAAGGATGTGTTTAATCATAAAGGCTATATGGACAGACAGATTCGACAAGCATTTGAATTTGGACCTTTACCAAAACCAGCTGAAGACACTAAGTTCTGTGGCTTTCCTTCCTTATGCTGGGAATGTGTCTCAATTAATAAAATGTTCCGCGCTATTATGCTGTGGTCGAATGGATTTCACTTTAAAGCCCGACGTTTCGTCCCCAGCTGCGGAGGGCATTTTCGAGGGGAGCATAGTTTTGTTCAATGTCCGATTCACACCTTGACTCGTTACACTACAGGATGTGAACTGGACATTTAACAAAGCTACGATCCCTCTTAAAAATGTCCACAGATGGGAACGAAACGTTGGGCTTTAAAGTAAAATCCATTCGACCACATCATAATAGCCTGGAAAATTTTATTAACTGTGACATTTCCGGCCATGAAGGTTTACATTTTACAATGGGAATGTGTCTAGCAAGGTATATAGGTTTTTAAAGAAATATGAAATCAGACGTATATTCCGTCCGCCAGATAAGATCAGAGCACTTCTTCCCTCTGTCAAGGAAGATTTCGGTTTGAGGAAGTCTGGCGTTTACAAAATACCATTCGAGTGCGGTAAAATATACATTGGCCAAACTATTCGTACCATCAATGACAGATGTGTTCAACATCATCGCCATACGTTATAACACTGAAGCGCCAAAGAAACTGGTACAGGCATGTGTATTCAAATACAGAGATATGTAAACAGGCAGAATACGGTGCTGCGGTCGGCAACGCCTATATAAGACACAAACGGTCTGGCGCAGTTGTTAGATCGGCTGCTGCTGCTGCAATGGTAGGTTATCAAGATTTAAGTGAGTTTGAACGCGGTGTTATAGTCGACGGACGAGCGATGGGACACAGCGTTTCCGAAGCAGTAATGACTTGGGGATTTTCCTCTATGACAATTTCACGAGTGTACCGTGAATATCAGGAATCGGGTTAAACATCGAATCTGGAAAAAGATACTGCAAGAATGAGACCAATGACGACTGAAGAGAATCGTTCAGTATGGCAGATATGCAACCGTTCCGTAAATTGCTGCAGGTTTCAATGCTGGACCATCAGCAAGTGTCAACATGCGAACCATTCAACGAAACAGCATCGATATGGGTGCTCGGAGCCGAAGGCCCACTCATGTACCGTTGATGACTGCACGACACACAGCTTTAGGTCTCGCCTGGGCCTGCCAACACCGACACTGGACTTTTGATGACTGAAAACATGTTGCCTGGTCGGAAGAGTCTCGATTCGAATTGTATCGAGCGGATGGACGTATACGGGTATAGAGACAGCCTCATGAACCCATGGAATCTTCATGTCAGCAGAGGACTGTTCAAGCTGGTGGAGGTTCTGTAATGGTGTGGGATGCGTTCAGTTGGAGTGAATCGGACCCATGATACGTCTAGATACGTCTCTGACAATTGAGATGTACGTAAGCATCATGTCTGGCCACCTGCAACCATTCATATCCATTGTACGTTCCGAAGGACTTGGGCAATTCCAGCAGGACAATGCGACACCACACACTTCCAGAATTGCTACAAAGTGGCTCCAGGAACACTCTTTTGAGTTTAAACACTTCCGCTGGCCACCAAACTCCCCAGACATGAACATTATTGAGCATATCTGCGATGCCTTGAGGTGTACTGTTCAGAAGGGATCTCCACCCCGTTGTACTTTTACGGATTTATGGACAGTCCTGCAGGATTCATGGTGTCAATTCCCTCCAGCACTACTTCAGACATTAGTCGAGTACATGGAACGTCGTGTTGCGGTACTTCTGCATGCTCGCGGGGGCCCTACATGATATTAGGCAGGTATACCAGTTTCTTTGGCTCTTCAGTGTATTACATCCTGACAAATCAGCGGTGGCTGAGCACTGCCTGACAGAGGGCATGCTATACAATGAGGCACAAGTGGTTGCAAACGACTAGCATTACTCGGCTTGTGTTTTAAAAGAATCTGTCGAAATCAGACTAACAGATAATACACTACTGGCCATTAAAATTGCTACACCACGAAGATGACGTGCTACAGACGCGAAATTTAACTGACACGAAGAAGATGCTGTGATATGCAAATGATTACAGAGCATTCACACAAGGTTGGCGCCGGTGGCGACACCTACAACGTGCTGACACGAGGAAAGTTTCCAGCCGATTTCTCATACACAAACAGCAGTTGACCGGCGTTGCCTGGTGAAACGTTGTTGTGATGCCTCGTGTAAGGAGGAGAAATGCGTACCATCACTTTTCCGACTTTGATAAAGGTCGGATTGAAGTCTATCGCGATTGCGGTTTATCATACCGCGACATTGCTGCTCGCGTTGGTCGAGATTCAATGACTGTTAGCAGAATATGGAATCGGTGGGTACAGGAGGGTAATACGGAACGCCTTGCTGGATCCCAACGGCCACGTTTCACTAGCAAAAAAATGGTTCAAATGGCTCTGAGCACTATGGAACTTAACTGTTGTGGTCATCAGTCCCCTAGAACTTAGAACTACTTAAACCTAACTAACCTAAGGACATCACACACATCCATGCCCGAGGCAGGATTCGAACCTGCGACCGTAGCGGTCACGCGGCTCCAGACTGTAGCGCCTAGAACCGCACGGCCACTCCGGCCGGCTTTCACTAGCAGACGAGATGACAGGCATCTTATCCGCATGGGTGTAACGGATCGTGCAACCACGTCTCGATCCCTGAGTCAACAGATGGGGACGTTTGCAAGACAACAACCATCTGCACGAACAGTTCGACGACGTTTGCAGCAGCATGGACTATCAGCTCGGAGACCATGGCTGCGGTTACCCTTGACCCTGCATCACAGACAGGAGCACCTGCGATGGTGTACTCAACGACGAACCTGGGTGCACGAATGGTAAAACGTCATTTTTTCGGATGTATCCACGTTCTGTTTACAGCATCATGGTGGTCGCATCCGTGTTTGGCGACATCGCGGTGAACACACATTGGAAGCGTGTATTCGTCATCGCCATACTGGCGTATCACCCGGCGTGATCTTATGGGGTGTCATTGATTACACGTCTCGGTCACCTCTTGTTCGAATTGACGGCACTTTGAACAGCGGACGTTACATTTCAGATGGGTTACGACCCGTGGCTCTAGCCTTCATTCGATCCCTGCGAAACCCTACATTTCAGCAGGGTAATGCACGACCGCATGTTGCAGGTCCTGTGCGGGCCTTTCTGGATACAGAAAATGTTCGACTGCTGCCCTGGACAGCACATTCTCCAGAGCTCTCACCAACTGAAAACGTCTGGTCAATGGTGGCCGAGCAACTGGCTCGTGACATTACGCCAGTCATTACTCTTGATGAACTGTGGTATCGTGTTGAAGCTGCATGGGCAGCTGTACCTGTACACGCAATCGAAGCTCTGTTTGGATCAATGCCCAGGCGTATCAAGGCCGTTATTACGGCCAGAGGTGGTTGTTCTGGGTACTGATTTCTCAGGGTCTATGCACCCAAATTGCGTGAAAATGTAATCACATGTCAGTTCTAGTATAATATATTTTTCTAATGAATACCCGTTTATCATCTGCATTTCTTCTTGATGTAGCAATTTTAATGGCCAGTAGTGTATTATTGACCGTGCTAATGCATACCCACTACGTAAAACTTGCAATCCTGTTTTACCAGATATGAAGAAACAACGGCATCTGAATCGACTGGCAATGAGTAATCGTTTTTCGACAGTATGCAGCCGGCCGGAGTGGCCGAGCGGTTAAAGGCGCTACAGTCTGGAACCGCACGACCGCTACGGTCGCAGGTTCGAATCCTGCCTCGGGCATGGATGTGTGTGATGTCCTTAGGTTAGTTAGGTTTAAGTAGTTCTAAGTTCTAGGGGACTGATGACCACAGCAGTTGAGTCCCATAGTGCTCAGAGCCATTTTTTTGACAGTATGCACCACTGGAGGCGCTGCAACGCTCCTTGGGCCGGGGAGCAACAGCAACGTTTGAACGCTTGCTCATTACCTTAGTGCATGCGTTTATGTACTTTCGCTGCATATAAAGATTCCGTCGTTCACAGTTTGAATCATTTATCGCCGAGAGAGAATTAGCTTTTCTCACTTGATGACGGCGGCCAGGTGGACCGCGGAAGTGTTGTGTGGATACGGCAGTTTTATCCGGCTGAAGACCAGACAAGAATCTGATCTCTTAATACGCCAGGAAATTTTACATAGTCACATTGAGGTATTCGTAATTTGCCTCCTTGTGGGATGGGGTACACTTCCTGAGGATTTTTTCAACGAATCTCAGTCTGGCAGCGGCGCGGGATTAGCCCAGCGGTCTTAGGCGCTGAAATCATGGCCTGTGCGGCTGGTCCCGGCGGAGGTTCGAGTCCTCCCTCGAGCAAGGGTGTGTGTGTTTGTCCTTAGGATAATTTAGGTTAAGTGGTGTGTAAGCTTAGGGACTGGTGAACTTAGCAGTTAAGTCCCATAAGATTTCACACACATCTGAACAATCTGGCATCCGCATTACCTGCGCTTTGTTTTATGTGGTCAGTCCACTTTAAATTTCTCTGTATGCATACTCCCATATATTTAACGGATGCAACAGCTTTAAGTGATAGTTCTGCAAAGCGTAATAGTGCAATAATGGGTCTTTCTGCTTTTTTTATGTAGAGGGTCAACTGCCAATCTATGTACTAACCATCGATCCTCTGCACCACCCCTTCCAGCATTCTGCAACAATTTTCCTAAACTGTGACTTCCTTATATACAACAGTATAATTCACGAAAACCCTCATGGACCTTCTGACTTTAGCCACTATGTAATCTATGTATACTGTGAAAAGTAATGGTTTTATAAAACTCCCTTAGATTATGTCTAAAATTACTTCTACAGCTTAAGATTTCTCTCCATTTTTGTGTGCAGTTTGTTAGAAACTCTCCAATCTGATGCACAATACGTTATCTGTGGAATGACAGAACATGCATTGGTACCTCCATGCTAACTTAGTAATTAAATGATTGAGGAAGTGAACTTCCCACTAATTCGAAAGCTGCATAGAAAAAGAAAAAGGAAAGTAGCCAAAGAGACAATGAGCAGTAGGACGCTGAGATAATGCATAATTATGATAAGAAAACAAAGTCTGTTTATTTTAATATGCAAGATTGACTACTAGTAAAAAGTGAAAGAGTTTCATTGATACATATGATGGGATACTGCCCGGGTGCTTAATGAGATTATATTTACTCCACTTCAAGGCAGCAAATTAGGTTAAAAATTGAACCGACTAGAAACTGCACAATTAACTATCATGAAATAGGGGTATATTGGAGTTTGTAACAATTTTTGTTCTGCACTATTATTGTTTAAAGAAACAATAGCTTCCAACTGTATTCAGAGTTTTTCATACTGTAACAACTGTGTATGTGTGTGTGTGTTAGAGAGAGAGAGAGAGAGGGTGGGGGGAGGAGGAGAGAGAGAGAGAGAGAGAGAGAGAGAGAGAGAGAGAGAGAGAGAGAGAGAGAGAGAGAATCAATTGTTTATAATACAGTATATAGGATGTCTCTCCTAACAAGGGAACCTCCCCATCGCACCCCCCTCAGATTTAGTTATAAGTTGGCACAGTGGATAGGCCTTGAAAAACTGAACACAGATCAATCGAGAAAACAGGAAGAAGTTGTGTGGAACTATGAAAAAAATAAGCAAAATATACAAACTG
The DNA here is from genome assembly GCF_021461395.2 of Schistocerca americana. Lineage (NCBI taxonomy): Eukaryota > Metazoa > Arthropoda > Insecta > Orthoptera > Acrididae > Schistocerca > Schistocerca americana. Next base: position 188,527,777 of record NC_060130.1, read on the forward strand.
AGTAGTCCATGCGCAAGATAGGCAACATCAACGATAGTTTGAGCGCGGGAGCGCCGTGGTCCCGTAGTTAGCGTGAGCAGCTGAGGAACGAGAGGTCCTTGGTTCAAGTTTTCCCTCGAGGGAAAAGTTTATTTTCTTTATCTTCGCAAAATTATGATCTGTCCGTTCGTTCATTGACGTCTCTGTTCACTGTAATAAGTTTCGTGTCTGTGTTTTGCGACCGCACCGCAAAACCGTGCGATTAGTAGACGAAAGGACGTGCTTCTCCAATGGGAACCGAAAACATTTGATCGCAAGGTCATAGGTCAACCGATTCCTCCACAGGAAAACACGTCTGATATATTCTATACGACACTGGTGACAGCATGTGCGTCGCATGAAGGAATATGTTGTCGACCCACCTAACTTGTACACTTGGCTAATGGGTAAAAAGATTCTTCTACCTTGCCCGATTTAGGTTTTCTTGTGGATGTGATAATCACTCCCAAAAAAGTGATGAAAACATAAGAGTTTGTCACATAAACTGCAACAAATGAATGCAACAGTTTCACAGTGGCACAGTTTTCCCTGTGCTCTATCACAACATATGTTTTTAACGTTTTCAAATTTTTTGGTGTGTAGACCGTCGTATGCTGCATATGTCCAAGCAAATCTGAACATGTCCTGGAATTTTGGAGAGCGAAGTTGATTATGTGTGAGTGCCTGAGCTTCGGTAATTGACACACGGTCACGTAAACAATACTGCTCTGTGTACCTGTGCAGCTTCGCAAAATCATAGAATCTTTTCACAAAGTATTTCACTCTCCGAAAACCAAACACATCTAACGGTTGCACAAGAGGTGTACTGTGGTGTCACCGCCAGACACCACACTTGCTAGGTGGTAGCCTTTAAATCGGCCGCGGTCCGTTAGTATACGTCGGACCCGCGTGTCGCCACAATCAGTGATTGCAGACCGAGCGCCGCCACACGGCAGGTCTAGAGAGACTTCCTAGCACTCGCCCCAGTTGTACAGCCGACTTTGCTAGCGATAGTTCACTGACAAATTACGCTCTCATTTGCCGAGACGATAGTTAGCATAGCCTTCATCTACGTCATTTGCTACGACCTAGCAAGGCGCCATTATCTTTTGCTATTTATCTTGTGATGCATGTACCGTCAAACCGATGTTCACCAATTATGGATTAAAGTTAAGTATTCCAGCAGCTGTGTACCTTTTTTGCTAGTCTCAATTCCTTGTCATTTTCCAGACCTCACGCCATCCTGCGTGAGCTTAAACGCGTGCCCTTCTGCCTCCCGTCCTCGTGGATTGGCTGTCTTGCCAGTCCACAAAATGTACAACCGGGAGGAATGGTAATCACGTCTACTCCCACACTAAAATTGTCTGAAAATTAAACATTTCACTCGAAGGAAGACTTGAACCAAGGACCTATCGTTCCGCAGCTGCTCACGCTAACCACGGGACCACGGCGCTCCTGAGCTCAAACTCTCCTTGATGTTGCCTATCTTGCGCATGGACTACTCAGTTTCTATATTTTGCTTACTTTTTTCATAGTTCCACACAACTTCTTCCTGTTTTCTCGATTGATCTGTGTTCAGTTTTTCAAGGCCTATCCACTGTGCCAACTTATAACTAAATCTGAGGGGGGTGCGATGGGGAGGTTCCCTTGTAAGAGTCGTCAGACACTTGATATCTGGTGTTTCGGTACATATTGCATGTTTGAGCATATCTTGGGCTAGCGATATGCACACATACAGATGGCGGTAGTATCGCATATGCAAGGCATAAAAGGGCAGTGCATTGGTGGAGCTGTCATTTGTACTTAGGTGATTCATGTGAAAAGGTCATTCAACATGATTGTGGTAACAGGGCGGGAATTACAGACTGTGAATGCGGAATGGTGGTTGGAACTAGACGCATCCGACATTCCACATCGGTAGCGTTAGGAATTCTGTATTCTCATATCCAAGTGTCAAGAATGTGCCGAGATACCACATTTCGGGCATTATCTTTCACAACAGACAAGGCAGTGACTGGTGGCCTTCACTTAACGACCGAGCGCGGCGGCGATTACGTACAGTTGTCAGTGGTAAGAGACAAGCAACAGTGCGCGAAATAACTGCAGAAATCAATGTGGGACATACGACGAACTTATCCGTTAGATAGTGCGGCGAAATTTGGCATAATTGGGCTATGGCAGCAGACGACCGCCGCGAATGCCTTTGCTACTAAAACGACATCGCCTGCAGTGGCTGTCCTGGGCTCATGACCGTGTCTGCTGGAACCTAGACGACTGGAAAACCGTGACCTGGTCGTGTGAGTCCAGATTTTAGTTGGTAAGAGTTGATGGTAGGGTTAGAGTGTGGCGCAGACTCCACGACGCCATGGATCCAAGTTGTCAACAACGCACAGCGCAAGATGGTGGTGGCTCGCTAATGGCGTGGGCTATACTTACCTCAAATGGACTGGGTCCACTGTTCTAACTGAACAGATCATTGTCTTGCAATGGTTATGTTCGGCTACCTGCAGGCCATTTGCTGCCATTCACGGACTTAATGTTATGGATAACAGTGCACCATGTCACTGGGCCATCCTTTCGGAATTACAGACAGCTGTTCAGGCAGCATGGCCCAGTATTTCCGCGGGGGACTTCCAATAACTTGTTCAGTCCATGCCATCTCAAGCTGCTGCACTATGCAGGGCAAAAGGATGACCGAAACGATATTAGGAGATATCCCGTGACTTTTGTCGCCTCAGTGCATACCACTGGATGTACATGCAAAATTATATCATTCTACAACACACAGTTCAGGAGATATGAAGTCATAAACATTGTGCTGGATGATAATGAAACTGCAGGGCCAAAATCGCTAGAGATACAGGTGAATTAAGCTTACAAATATGTCAAATATATACAAATAAAAAAAAGGTCTTGCATCACCTCGGTTCCGAGAGTTCCGGAAACTGTACAGAAAATTGGAATAATGATCAACTTAACAATCATTTTCTTCCTTTTTATTGCTCATGAGAAGCACACATTGCATGTTGTATCACCACACAGCGAGACCATCAGAGGTGGTGGTCCAGATTGCTGTACACAACGGTGCCTCTAACACCCAGTAGCACCTCCCCTTGCATTGATGCATGCCTGTATTAGTCGTAGCATATTAACCACAAGTTCATCAAGGCACTGTTGGTCCAGATTGTCCCACTCCTCAACAGCGATTCGGCGTAGATCCCTCAGAGTGGCCCTTTTCAATCTATCCCAGGCGTGTTCGATTGGGTTCATGTCTGGAGAACATGCTAGCCACTCTAGTCGAGCTATGTCGTTATCCTGAAGGAAGTCATTCGCAAGATGTGCACGATGGGAGCGCGAATTGTAGTCCATGAAGACGAATGCCTCGCCAATATGTTGCCGACAAGGTTGCACTATCGGTCGGAGGATGGCATTCACATATCGAACAGCCGTCACGGCACCTTCCGTGACCACGAGCGGCGTACGTTGGCGCCATATACTGCCGCCCCAAAACAGCAGGGAACCTTGCTGCACTCGGTCGACAGTGTGTCTAAGGCATTCAGCCTGACCAGGTAGCCTCCAAACACGTCTCCGGCGACAGTCTGGTTGAAGGCATATGCAACACTCATCGGTGACGACAACGTGATGCCAATCCTGAGTGATCCATTCGGCATGTTGCTAGGCCCATCTGTACCACGCTGCATGGTGTCGTCGTTGCAAAGACGGACCTCGCCATGGAAGTTGGGAGTGAAGTCGCGCATCATACAGCCTATTGCGCCCAGTTGGAGTCGTAACACGACGTCCGTTGGCTGCACGAAAAGCATTGTTTAACATGGTGGCGTTCTGTCAGGGTTCCTCCGAGCCATAATCCGTAGGTAGCGGACATCCACTGCAGTAGTGGACCTTGGGCGGCCTGAGCGAGGCTTGTCATCGACAGTTCCTGGCTCTCTGTATCTCCTCCCTGACCGAACAACATCGATAGGGTTCACTGCGAAACGCCTGGACACTTCCCTTGTTGAGAGCCTTTCCTGGCACAAAGTAACAATGCGGGCGCGATCGAACAGCGGTACTGATCGTCTAGGCATGGTTGAACTACAGACAACACGAGCCGTGTACCTCCTTCCTGGTGGAATGACTGGAACTGAGCGGCTGTCGGGCCCCTCCGTCTAATAGGCGCTGCTCATGCAGAGTTGTTTACATCTTTGGGCGGGTTTAGTGTCATCTCTGAAGACTCAAAGGAGCTGTGTCTGTGATTAAATATCCACAGTCAACTTCTGTCTTCAGGAGTTCTGGGAACCGGGGTGATGCAAAACGTTTTTTGATGTGTGTATATGAAATATATTTGACATGTGCGTATGTGGCAAAGCAACGTTTCCAAAGCTCATCCTAAATCCCTGGAACGATTTGAATCAAATCTGGGACACATATTAGTTATTATTCGGAATAAATACTGTGGTGGTAAGAACTACCAGTCTCCTTTTGGTGTGTTGGCGGTAATGTAGAGAGATAAGGGGGAACAGGAAATGGACAGACAAAGAGAGGGAAGGAGGAAATGGAAAGTGTTAGAGGGAGCAGGAGATGGACAGAGAGTAGAGGAGGGGGAAATGGATGGAGAGCGGAAAGGAGAGATGGACACACATGCGAAAGAGGAGGAGTGGACAGAGACCGAGTGGAGGAAGAAAGAGGCAGAGACAGGAGAAAGAGGAGGAGGAGGAGGAGGAAATTGACAGAGAAAGGGAAGAGGAGATGGACAGAAAGAAGGGAGAGAAGTTAGACAAAGAAATGAAAGTGGGCACTTCAGTTCCTGCTATTCAAAAAAATGGTTCAAGCGGCTCTGAGCACTATGGGACTTAACATCTATGGTCATCAGTCCCCTAGAACTTAGAACTACGTAAACCTAACTAACCTAAGGACATCACACGACACCCAGTCATCACGAGGCAGAGAAAATCCCTGACCCCGCCGTGAATCGAACCCGGGAACCCGGGCGTGGGAAGCGAGAACGCTACCGCACGACCACGAGCTGCGGACTGCTATTCAGTTTGAGGGTTTGTAACGTATCAAACAATTACGAGTTGTCACCTTGCATTGAAAACATAGCTTGCCGTGGTGCTGTGAGGAGATTTTGGTTCTCAAGCCCGCACAGCTTACGCTGGCTACTGGGCCGGCCGAACGGTGTACTTGACTAGTGCTGCGTGCAATATGTTACACCCTGGTGAGCAAGATGTATGAGACAGGCGAAAAACCCTCAGACTTCAAGAAGATGATAATAATTCCAATCCCAAAGAAAGCAGGTGTTGCCAGATGTGAAAATTACCGAACTATCAGTTTAATAAGTCACAGCTGCAAAATACTAACGCGAATTCTTTACAGACGAATGGAAAAACTGGTAGAAGCCGACCTCGGGGAGGATCAGTTTGGATTCCGTAGAAATGTTGGAACACGTGAGGCAATACTGACCCTACGACTTATCTTAGAAGATAGAGTAAGGAAAGGCAAACCTACGTTTCTAGCATTTGTAGACTTAGAGAAGGCTTCTGAGAATGTTGACTGGAATACTCTCTTTCAAATTCTGAAGGTGGCAGGGGTAAAATACAGGGAGCGAAAGGCTATTTACAATTTGTACAGAAAGCAGATGGCAGTTATAATGGTCGAGGGACATGAAAGAGAAGCAGTGGTTGGGAAGGGAGTGAGACAGGGTTGTAGCCTCTCCCCGATGCTATTCAATCTGTATATTGAGCAAGCAGTAAAGGAAACAAAAGAAAAGTTCGGAGTAGGTATTAAAATCCATGGAGAAGAAATAAAAACTTTGAGGTCCGCCGATGACGTTGTAATTCTGTCAGAGACAGCAAAGGACTTGGAAGAGCAGTTGAACGGAATGGACAGTGTCTTGAAAGGAGGGTATAAGATGAACATCAACAAAAGCAAAAAGAGGATAATGGAATGTAGTAGAATTAAGTCGGGAGATGCTGAGGGAATTAGATTAGGAAATGAGGCACTTAAAGTAGTAAAGGAGTTTTGCTATTTGGGGAGCAAAATAACTGATGATGGTCGAAGTAGAGAGGATATAAAATGTAGACTGGCAATGGCAAGGAAAGCGTTTCCGAAGAAGAGAGATTTGTTAACATCGAGTATTGATTTAAGTGTCGGGAAGTCGTTTCTAAAAGTATTTGTATGGAGTGTAGCCATGTATGGAAGTGAAACATGGACGATAAATAGTTTAGACAAGAAGAGAATAGAAGCTTTCGAAATGTGGTGCTACAGAAGAATGCTGAAGATTAGATGGGTAGATCACATAACTAATGATGAGGTATTGAATAGAATTGGGGAGAAGAGGAGTTTGTGGCACAACTTGACTAGAAGAAGGGATCGGTTGGTAGGACATGTTCTGAGGCATCAAGGGATCACCAATTTAGTACTGGAGGGCAGCGTGGAGGGTAAAAATCGTAGAGGGAGACTAAGAGATGAATACACTAAGCAGATTCAGAAGGATGTAGGCTGCAGTAGGTACTGGGAGATGAAGAAGCTTGCACAGGATTGAGAAGCAATGGAGATCTGCATCAAACCAGTCTCAGGACTGAAGACCACAACAACAACAACAACAACTGTCAATGAATCTGGAGAGGTACTATTAAAAATTAATCGATCTTTTTCATACTTAGCATACCAAATTATATGGATAACACTACCACACTATCAATATTTCAAATCAATAACTTCCATACTTTCGGAGATATAGATTTTTACCTAGAATACATAAAAACCGTGCTGGCAGTGCGAAACCGAGTTAGATACTGTAATGTATTCATCTCTAGTACCAATTGAAACTGCAACCAAGAGGATAGATTCATATAATCTACTTTTCTGGAATTTTCTTTAATTTCATTACCACATATGCCTGACATAATTAACAGTACATTGGAAAATTATTATTTCATTGTGTTTTGGTTGTGTGAGTGATTTGGAGAGACAGAGAGTGAATGGAGGATATACGTAAAGTGAGAATGTGATATTTTATTAAAACTATGTAAATGTGAGCGTGAGGAAGTTGTTTAATAGGGAAATTTCTGACCTATGTCGCAGTGAGCTTGTTTTTTTAACGGACGGGCATCCAGAGGCGGCGTTGAGTATTAAGTTTATTACTATATTATTTTGTGGAAAGGAATCTATTTTGTTTTCATTGAATTTTATTTAGTTTCGGAATTACAAGATTTCTTGTCTAAATTACGTGTGATAATGTGATTGGCTGACATTAGAAATACCGCTAGTATAGAAGTGCTCGAGATGTTCTGATTGGCTGATTAATATAATGGCCAATAGGAATTCCGCGTTTCCCGCGCATTTGAGTAGGGCTTTGTGCCTCAGATCTATGAGTCGATGTAGTCGTTCGGGAGCCGTGTTCCGGTAAACACAAATGTTAAACCACGCTGACAAATTGTAAGAAAATGAAGAAATCCGCGCGTTTTATCGGCTCTCGTGTAGTTGATGAAAAGCGACTATAGTGTTGAGTATTTTGAGAAAGTTTCAGCTTTGTGAGTGATTTGTTTTAGGTAATTTCACGTGTGAACATATCAAGTCGTACATAAACTCCGCGTGACGTGTTTTGTGCAGATTACGAGACGTTATGGCTAGCACTTCTGTGCAAGAATACTTCTGAGCGAATGGCTGTCAACTCGCAAGTAGTCGTGGGTCAGTGACTGTTTAGGACGTTTAAAACATCGGGTCGGACTAAATGTCTTCTGGCTGCTTTTGTGTGTGAACTTGTTACAGAGACAGCATATACCATTGCATAATTAGCATTGGGATGCTAAATAAGTATTTGATAGTCATTTTCTGTGTTTTAAAGATAATAAACCAGCTTACAGGAAATTTTAGACTTTTCAAATGAGTCAAGCAAGAATCCCAAACGCCCGTTAGTTTAACTAACTTTCAGATGCTGCCTGTGGACTGGAGTTATGTGGCCTTCGCGTGGTAGGTATTTAGCTGACTTTTCGTTACGTTGCTTTTATCGGGTATATCGGTATCTACCATCGCAGAGTGAAGGGTCAGACAACCTGAAACTTATCCAGGTTGGCGGACAGATTGTTTAATGGATAATCAGAGATCGATCTACCCCACTGCAGGTAGTACCTGCCGTTGACATCGGCTCTTCCTTCTAGAGTGTTGAGTTTTAATTGCAGGGTATCTTCTTTCTTATAACTTTCATATTTTATTTGTACCCCGCCTAATGGGTCATACTCAACGTTTTTTATATATTTTACCTATTTTTACGGTTCCCCTGCGTAAACTTCTTGTTTATACACAAAGGTGCTTTCCACTGCCGTTTTATGTGACAAAGGGGCCCCATACTACACGCTTTCTCCATCTAGCCAAGAGAATTTTAAAGGTTTTTAAAGTCATTCACCTTTTAACGATATTAGATCCACTGCTCGCTAGGTTCCCGTGTTTGGGCTGTAATTTATTTCCTTATCGTTCCAGACTGATGTTGCACTAATCACGTGAGCCGCGTAATTGAAATTAATAAACAATTACAAAATTGTAACTGAGACTGTTTACTCATTTGAAAAAGGAGGAGATTGACAGACGGACGAGGGAGGAGGAGAAGGCAGAGATGGGGAAAGAGATGGGGGGTAGAAGATGGAATTAGAGGCGGCAGAGGAAATGGACAGAGAGAGGAGTAGGAGAAGGCAGATAGATAGGTAGATAGTGAGGAGTGGAGGAGGTAGACATTGAGAGGGGGTGGAGAAGATGGACAGAGAGGACAGGAGGAGAGAAGGGGGCCAGAGACAGGGAGAAGGAGAAAATGGAGTAATTGAAGACGGAATAAATATATACCTGGACATCGCCAGGTACTCAGCTGTGTGTGTGTGTGTGTAGAAGAGCCTAATAATGTTCTGTTATGCCACATGTACTAGGGGGGTTATAATTAAACTGACAGTGCTCCAAGTGCTGCAGTTCGGGCTGTATACATTGCAGAATGCTGAAACATTGTAGGCATGTTCACTAATCAGTGTGCTCGTGGAGTATGCTGAAAAAAATAATAGTCACACTTTCTGCCACCAAGTAAAAATATGGCGCTGTGAGCAGCTAGAATGTGGTGTCCATGCAGGAAAAGCGGAGGATCAAAAAATGGTTCTGAGCACTATGCGACTTAACTTCTGAGGTCATCAGTCGCCTAGAACTTAGAACTAATTAAACCTAACCAACCTAAGGACATCACACACATCCATGGCCGAGGCAGGATTCGAACCTGCGACCGTAGCGGTCGCTCGGTTCCAGACTGTAGCGCCCAGAACCGCACGGCCACGCCGGCTGGCAGCGGAGGATCGATGAAACACATGATAATGGTGTTCTGGGACGTTTATTAGGCAAGTTTATTAGAATATGGTCACAAGTTACAAAATGTCTTCAATTTGTCCTCTGACTCAGCCACATGCTGCATCCATAACACACCATGGTTGAAAGTTGCTCACGGCATATCTGGTGTAATCAGACCAATGTGTCCTCGTATGCTACCCTTTAGATCAGGAAAACTTGGGGGACATCCATGATAGACACAAACTCTCAGATATCCCCACAATAAGAACAAAAAAGCACTCCGTCTTCAGGCCACGAGTGGCCTACAGGGACCATCCGACCGCCGTATCATCCTCAGTGGAGGATGCGGATAGGAGGGGCGTGGGGTCAGCACACCACTGTCCTGGTCGTTATGATGGTATTCTTGACCGAAGCCGCTACTATTCGGTCGAGTAGCTCCTCAATTGACATCACGAGGCTGAGTGCACCGCGAAAAATGGCAACAGCGCATGGTGGCCCAGATGGTCACCCATCCAAGTGCAGACCACGCCCGACAGCGCTTAACTTCGGTGATCTCACGGCAACCGGTGTATCCAATGCAGCAAGGCCGTTTCCCCCACAACCAGAAGTGGCATGGATTTAGGTTAAGGGGTCCGGATGGCCACAAGCATGAAACTGCCTAGAGATGATTTGGTTTTTACTGGATGCATCTGGAAACAAATCTTTCGCCTGGCAAGCAGCCTGTGGTGTCACCCCATCTTGCATGAAAATAGTGGTGTGGACACACTTGTGTTCCTGTGAACCTGGAATCACATGTTGAGACTTAGTTCAAAAGCATGTATGGATGTCTAACAATTATTGTTAATGAATCAAGAGTACCTCCTTGGATGACAATTTCAGTCACTCAAAGTCACAAATAAACAGTTTTATTTGCACATACTTATTATGTAGAAAGTATGCTGCCCAGTTTGAATAATCTCCAATGACTTATTAAAATATTATTCTGTATAACAACAGAATGGCATATTTTTAAGGCTACACTCACGAGAAATTGTACACAGATTAGGTGGTGTAGCAGTGCACAATGCTCACAGATAAATGATATAACAGCTAGCTTCATACATGTGATTAGTCATGGCTTCTACATGACAGAAATTTCTTGGCTGAGTCAACCAACAGAAGCCAGCCAAGTGGTGTCAACAACATACCAATGTTGAAATATTATGTTCATTATTATAAATTAAATTCCGCCTTTGCCATGCATCAAATGAAATAAAACTTCGTCCAACATTTCATAGTGTACATAGCTTGCTACCATTTTAATTTCAATTCCCTATCCATAGCATTTTTAGACATTCGCAAAATTATATAAAATACAGAATTTAGAAATCCATGAATAACTAGCCATTTGACAAGTCCATGTGTATTAGGAAACAGGCAGGAAAGAGAACAGAATAAAACACATTTCTGATAACACGCTCAGGGTGAAAAGCTTAAATTGATTCCTACAGAGTGATCATCCTGAATGTGTGAAAGTTGTATAACCAACTGTATAGAGTATGGACTCGGTTGTAGCTACGTGTAAATAAAAAGTGATAATATACTGGAGTTTTCATTCAACGAATTTCGCTCATTTCGTAGTTAGCCAGTTGTGAAACTTGAACTATTTTGCACAGTATTGACACAGGTAGTGTGACTAGTATATATTATAGCTTTTCTAGCGGAGAACATTATATTTCATGCCAGGTCAGGCATGTGTCTGCAGCATAATTCACCAAACATGAGTAAACTTTCTAATGTAGGGCAACAAATCATATCACTACAAGTAGTGGGGACGAAGGCCAGATTTCATAAGTATCCACCATACTTTTCTCCCTACTACATATTCAAATGTCTAATTTTAACAGCAGAAATCAGACACATCTAGTTTCAGCCTCACATTAAGCTACTTATTGACATTATAAATATGTGGAAATTACAGCTTTCTACATTTTTTAAAGTTCAATTTATGGTAAGGAATAAGTGAATTCTTTGTGTTTTTAGAACACAGAATTCGAAACCGAAGCTTTAATTTATTTATAGCATCTCAGGATTGTATCTTACAAGAGAAGATTAAAATAAATATGAGATAAATTAGGAGCATCTCCATTTCCCTTGGTTCAAATACTAAAATAGCGTAGTGAAACAGCTCACTAAAATCATGTTTTTTTATGACTTTCCTAGTGATCAATGGTCAATGGGACTTCAGGTGTTCACTTAGGTAATAAAATGGAACGCATGCAGTCATCTATTTTGATGTTATTTTACTATATGGCAACCAGTTTCAGTGATTCAGTACACCATCTTCAGGCCTATATGCATAAACAATAATGATAGCATCAATCAACTTACCAACCATGCAAATACAGATTCGAAACAGTATAAGAATCAAGGACAATACTCCATAAGTGAATTTACAGTAATCGTTTGATAAAATCCAGCAGATACATCTATTGTCACATACTGAAAATAGAATTAAATACAGTATAACACAACAAATTTTCACTCTATATGTTATAGAAATGAGCTATTTTATTAATAAAATTATTAATTAAATATTCTGTGGTTATAAACTGGTCAGTACAGTGATATACTAAACTGCAAAATCCTCAAGTAATCTACCAGCCTGTAAAAATAGCTGTAGAAAATGCACAATATATGAAAGATACTTCAACATCAGAACTAAGCAAACCAAAGAAATATGCATTTATGTGCAAGTAGGCCTTACAAAAGAACAGCATCGCCAATCTCTAAGTGTCAGAACAGGTAAAGCTATCAAAATGACAGTGTGTGTATATATATATATATATATATATATATATATATATATATATATATATATATGTCTCATCAAAGTTATAAAATGCAGAATTGAAAACCGTATATGTGCATATTTATGTCCTATGCATAAAATTAATGTCGAAGAACAGGTCATAAAACCAAATGCAAGAAATCATCTATGTCATACAGGACAGAGAAAATACAGAACCTAAGATAATGTTCAGAATGAACAACATATGCATATATATGTACAAGTATCCCTTGCAAAAGATGGTATCAATAAAACTTTAGTGTCAATGGAGGAAAAGCGATGAAAATGACAAAATAAATATGTTTGTATATCATATTAAAGCAAAAACTGCTGAAGTGCAAACTGTACAAGAGCATACTTACGTCATATGAATAATATGAGTGCCCAAAACATGTCAAAAGGACAAAACAACGAAAACCACCTACATCATAAAATGTACAGAATGTATGGAAACCCCCCACAAGATACTATTCAGAGTGAACAACATTCAAGCTTCCCACGCCCGGGTTCCTGGGTTCGATTCCCGGCGGGGTCAGGGATTTTCTCTGCCTTGTGATGGCTGGGTGTTGTGTGCTGTCCTTAGGTTAGTTAGGTTTAAGTAGTTCTAAGTTCTAGGGGACTGATGACTATAGATGTTAAGTCCCATAGTGCTCAGAGCCATTTGAACCATATTTTGAACATTCAAGCGTGAATCCGTACATGTATTGCATACTGCCGTAAAACAAATAGCACACGAGAACTACTACCTGAGCCACACAAATGTCAAAAACTAATAACATACTTCCACATAACATATAGTATCTGTAGAATACATGGTAAATTATCAGTAATATCAAATGTCAAAAAACTTCACATGTACCCAATGTTGCACAGAAGAATTAGATACTGATGAAAATCATATTATACCTATTAATCTGTTTGTAAGTCACTGATCCTATCTACACAAAGTAATCAACAACCACAAAATACAAGAAATATATATGACTTATTCATATACCCTGTATCAAATATCGTCAAAGATGACCTGGGCATGTGAAAATAATACTTCTGTCATAAAATAAAAGATGGAGTACCTGCATGGAACCAATACATACATCTGGGTAATGTTGTAACAAGGTGTAATGGTGTAAGACGATCTCTTACACCAACCTCTGTACAACTTGTGTAACCAAGTAATAAACCAGTCAATAATACAATGAACTGTCATCAAATGTCACTGGCATTAAGGCTGGAAGGCTAACTAGGGCATAGACAGGGGAGCGTTAAGGTGGCTACTCTGTACTATATATACCAACTGGAAGGTACATCCAGACCATGCACATCATACCATACCAAAAAGCAGTACTATTCTGCAAGGATGTGGTACAAAATAAAGGATACCTCATCAGTATCTATCTATGAAGGAACACAAAAATATTTCAATAGTAAACTGCATGAAAAGTTAACCAGACATACTGGATGCAAATAAAATACTGCATTCTCCTCAATAGTATATACAAACTCACTAATGAGTTCTATCTAGAGAAAGTGGACAGCAGAAGCATGTTAAATATGACCTATCCATAAATCCTGTGCCAAATACAGTCATGTATAGTATGGACATGTGAAGAAAATATTCATATCGTAAAAGAAAAACAAAAACATTAAATATCTGTATAGAGCCAACATGCATGACTGAGCAATGTTGCAAGTGATGTAACGGTGTAAAACAACTTATACTGAATTTACCACAACCTATGTAGCCTGGTACATACCAGACAGTAATATATTATAAAGTCAGCTAACATCCGAGACATTAAGGCTACACAACGGTAGACAAGTCAAGCTAGAGGACAGTCAAAAGGATGTTAAGGTAGATACTCTGTAATAATTGTACACTCTAGAAGATGCATCCTCAACAGCTACATTATACCTTACCAAAATGGGTGGTACTAGCCTGCAAGGCTGCAGTGCACCATAATGGATATCTCAACAATATCAGTTCATGGAGTATCAGACAAGTTTTTTGACTAACGAATCACGAAAAAAATTTCTCATATGTATGGAAACATATACAAAAAAAATTTAAAGTATAAACATTCATGTAAACCAAAATGTCAAGTGAGAGATACTGGCCACACACGTCATCCAAAAGACAACTACATTATTAATTAACTAGTGAGAAGGCCACATAACATGCCAGTAAGAAATTATAAGTAATTCCAATATGGCTGTTTAATGTAATACTATGAACACGTGACAGTAATCAACGAGGCACCTTCAAATAGTACAAATAAAACCACTGACAATGCCGTAAGTAATTTCCAGTGGAACTCAAGTGAAAGTAAAAGCAAACCCATCTAAAATTAAAGAGTGGTGCAGACACACTAAATGTGTCACATATGACTAAAATAATTGCATTTCAAAAAGAGCGAGACATTCAACTATATCTAGAGATAATTATTGGGCTACCACCAAGCATGTAACGAAAGCCCAATGACAACACCACACACATCGGCACAGATCCTCACTCAAGAAACTCTCAAAAATACGCTACAGTCCATATGTCTTGAATGACACCAATCATAATCAGATAACACAAAATAAGTCCAGTAATAGATTTATTATGAAACAAACAGTCACTAACAGGACTGCATTAGTGGCATGTACATAGTCCATGCTATGACAGTTATAAAAGGAAACATGTCTGTTGCGTATAAATAACAGGAAGTGGGTGAAAGGAGGGAGGGAACGGAGAAAAAAGGGTTACAGTAACTGCACAGTCATAAGGCAGAGTGTAATAGACAACATAACAACCCACCACTATAAATGGCACACCTCTAATATGAGAACAAGAGAGAAACACTAATTAACATGACACTTTAGCAAGAAAGCGTAAGTCGATGCAGGAAAACCCTCCCCAACACTTACACATCAGACGTACAACCATATGCAAAAGACGCGCAACAACACCGAAAGCACATAGGAGCTCACTTTAGCTGATGCTGAGGGAGTGAACTCTGAACATATACACGGTCCCATCAGTGGCCAACATCTACGAACGACTTCCATAGAATACTACTCAAAAACACATGAAACACCGGAAGGCACAACTGAAATAACCACCATCAAGTGAAAACACCAAAAGTACCTGTAACCGTGATGTTGTGTCTGCTGTCACTAACTACCAACTGACTGGAGTAACACTCAAAACAAAACATCTGAAGACATGAGTCAGTGAATACTCAGTAAAGCTGGTCAGAATCAAAGGTAGAAGTATATGTGTATATCACTATTGGTGACAGTAATCGAAAACAATAGTGTGTACAAGGAATATCGTAACTGAATAAGAATATCACCCTATTCATATTACTAGAAGTAAGCGATAAAAAGACATCGAGGCTAAGAGCAGGGATGAAACATCAACATAGTGATAGTATCTCACATTCTCAGAGTAGCGAAGTACCATAAGGAGGGAACCTGAAAACACATCTATGTGTTATGTGGATGAAACCCAAAAGACAGTAGCCAAAATAACAGAAAGCAGCAAGTGGAAATTCGTAACGGTTCACATCAAAACTACATGGCTCAATACATTGAGACTACAGTATGTCTGTACAGTTCCTGATAACGATATGTACTGATTATTATATCAGGGTAATTCCAAACCTTCAAGGAACAAGCCACAGTTTATGGTCCACAAAAAATTTTTAAGACTGTCAAGCAATGGGTAGATCTTTGACACTGTTCATTCAGCAAACAACTACGTTCTTTTTGGGAATGGATATAAACTGTAAAATCGTCTATGAGGCCCATTGTACCTCCTTTACCTATGAAGTGTAAAATTTTTACATTCTCTTCAATTCATGCAACAGTATGTTTCATTGCCTTCAAATGTTCTTTGAATGTCAAATGTTTAAGAGCACGCAGGGAAGTATGTTGTCCATATCTTTCTCTGAAAGTTCTCCCAGTTTGATGTATTTGAATTGAAAATCACTAGAGGTTATTTTGTAATTGCCCGATTTCCGCAGTGAGTCAGACTGTTCCACTGAATGGGTTCACAACTTTGGTAACATGTCGTTATTTCTCAATCCTGCATTCAAATTAATTTTGCGAAAAAATATGTGCCACATCATTTGACAGTGGGCCAATGTAACTCATACTGGAAAAATTTTTTGTCACTTTTTATACACTCTAAAGAAATCTCATGTAGCAAATCAGAAGTCTTTTAATATATACAGTTAATTAATTCAGGCTGAAACCCATCATTGAACACTCCATTCTTAAATACATGATTTCCTTTTTCTCGTTCATCAGCTTCTAATGAAATCCACTAATTTGCTGACCAAACTATAAAAGAAACAAGTTTTATATCTGGCAAAATGATATGGGATAATAGCATCAGTAGCTGTTGGCTTCCTATAGATCGCAAACCTGTGACTTCCATTACTATTCATTACTGCAACATCCAAGAAATTAATTTTATTGTTTACTTCACTTTCATATGTAACGCGTAACTTGGAACATAAAATACTGAATGCCTCAAAAATTCTCTTTAACCCTCCATTCTCTTCATTAAAATAATAAAAGTGTATTGTCAACATAGCGATAACAGTAAGTAAAAAAATTAAACCACTTGATTCCTGTTATTGTGTAGAAAACTTTCTTCTAAATGATTGACAAAAATATGAGCTAGTGCTCCTGAGAGGCAACATCCCATTGCTAACTCATCATGCGGTTTGAAAATCTATTACGTGACAGAACTACTCTCATGCTCATAAATTAAGGATAATTGCAGATGTGGTGCCACACAACGTGGCACCACACAAAACTGGCAGCAACAGCATAGGCACATAGGAAACACACACGACACAGATCTGTAAGTCCACGGTATTGGTGATAAGTAGAGAAAACCGTCCCGAGACACGTGTGCTACAAAACGCCACTGTTTCCTGCGCATGTACCGCGACATCAGTGTGGGATATGATAATACTGCACCCTTACACAGGCCGCACAACAGGTTGGCATACTCTGAATCAGGTGGTCGAGCAGCTGCTCGGTATAGCCTTCCATTCTTGCACAAGTGCCTGTCGGAGCTCCTGAAGTGTCCTAGGGGTTTGAAGACGTGCAGCGATACGTTGACCGAGAGCATCCCAGACGTGCTCGATGGGGTTTTGGTCTGGAGAACAAGCAGGCCACTGTATTCACCTGATATCTTCTGTTTCATCCTCCTCCACGATGGCAGTTCAGTGGGGCTGTGTGTTATCACCCATGAGGAGGAGGGTGGGACCCACTGCACCCCTGAAAAGGCAGACATACTGGTGCAAAATGATGTCCTGATACACCTGACCTGTTACAGTTTCACTGTCAAAGACATGCAAGGGTGTAAGTGCACCAACCATAAATCCACCCCACACCAACAAACCACGACCTCCATACAGGTCCCTTTCAATGACATTAAGGGGATGGTATTTGGTTCCTGGTTCATGCCAGATGAAAACCCGGCGAGAATCAATGTTCCTGGACTCGTCCGTGAACGTAATCTGGGACCACTGTTCCAGTGACCATGTACTGCGTTCTTGAGACCAGGCTTTACAGGCTCTCCTATGACCAGGGGTCAGGGGAATGCACCTTGCAGGTCTCTGAGCGAATAAACCATGTCTGTTCAGTCGTCTGTAGAGTGGGTGTCTGGAGACAACTGTTCCAATGACTGCAGTAAGGTCCCGAGCAAGGCTACCTGCAGTACTCCGTGCTACAACCTGCTGTGTTTGACCAGCCTGCAGTCACCCTAGTATTCTACCCCTCATAACGTCATCAATATGTGTTCTTTGAGCCATTTTCAACACACAGTCACCATTAGTACGTTTGAAAACGTCTGCACACGTACTCGCTGCACTGTACTCTGACATGCACCAACACACTTCTGCGTATATCGACCGCTGCCAGCGCCACCGTGCGACGACTGCGGGTCAAATGCACTGCATGGTCATACACCGAGGTGATTTAAACCCGCAAACCGCCCACCAGAGCGTTGTTTCACCATGTATCAGCATTATCCTTAATTTACGAGCATAAGTGTAGTTCCAACAATCTTAAAAAGTCATCACTCTCACACACACACAAGCATATATGTGTAATGAAATTCAATCTTACCGGAGAAATTACGAGGGCAGTTCAATAAGTAATGCAACACATTTTTTTCTGAAACAGGGGTTGTTTTATTCAGCATTGAAATACACCAGGTTATTCCCCAATCTTTTAGCTACACAACACTATTTTTCAACGTAATCTCCATTCAATGCTACGGCCTTACGCCACCTTGAAATGAGGGCCTGTATGCCTGCACGGTACCATTCCACTGGTCGATGTCGGAGCCAACGTCGTACTGCATCAATAACTTCTTCATCATCCGCGTAGTGCCTCCCACGGATTGCGTCCTTCATTGGGCCAAACATATGGAAATCAGACGGTGCGAGATCGGGGCTGTAGGGTGCATGAGGAAGAACAGTCCACTGAAGTTTTGTGAGCTCCTCTCGGGTGCGAAGACTTGTGTGAGGTCTTGCGTTGTCATGAAGAAGGAGAAGTTCGTTCAGATTTTTGTGCCTACGAACACGCTGAAGTCGTTTCTTCAATTTCTGAAGAGTAGCACAATACACTTCAAAGTTGATAGTTTGACCATGGGGAAGGACATCGAACAGAATAACCCCTTCAGCGTCCCAGAAGACTGTAACCATGACTTTACCGGCTGAGGGTATGGCTTTAAAATTTTTCTTGGTAGGGGAGTGGATGTGGCACCACTCCATTGATTGCCGTTTTGTTTCAGGTTCGAAGTGATGAACCCATGTTTCATCGCCTGTAACAATCTTTGACAAGAAATTGTCACCCTCAGCCACATGACGAGCAAGCAATTCCGCACAAATGGTTCTCTTTTGCTCTTTATGGTGTTCGGTTAGACAACGAGGGACCCAGCGGGAACAAACCTTTGAATATCCCAACTGGTGAACAATTGTGACAGCACTACCAACAGAGATATCAAGTTGAGCACTGAGTTGTTTGATGGTGATCCGTCGATCATCTCGAACGAGTGTGTTCGCACGCTCCGCCATTGCAGGAGTCACAGCTGTGCACGGCCGGCCCGCACGCGGGAGATCAGACAGTCTTGCTTGACCTTGTGGCGATGATGACACACGCTTTGCCCAACGACTCACCGCGCTTTTGTCCACTGCCAGATCACCGTAGACATTCTGCAAGCGCCTATGAATATCCGAGATGCCCTGGTTTTCCGCCAAAAGAAACTCGATCACTGCCCGTTGTCTGCAACGCACATCCGTTACAGACGCCATTTTAACAGCTCCGTACAGCGCTGCCACCTGTCGGAAGTCAATGAAATTATACGAGACGAAGCGGGAATGTTTGAAAATATTCCACAAGAAATTTCCGGTTTTTTCAACCAAAATTGGCCGAGAAAAAAAATGTGTTGCATTACTTATTGAACTGCCCTCGTACTTAATTTACACAAACTTTTGCGTATAAATTTACAAAGTCCCTATGTATTTATCAGGTATCTGAATATCCAGATCATAAGTTTTCTTGACTGAAAACTGTCGCTCAAACACACAGTTAGTAACTACAGTTTCATTTAACTTACTGCAGAGCCTGTATGCAGGACTGCCCATATAATTAACAATGGACCTCACTGGGACGTTCAGTTAATGAATCTTTTTGTTGTGCCCATAAACAAGGGGCATGTGGAGTCATTACTTCGAGACACCTGCAGGTTTTGTCACCAAATGAGAGAGAAGTCGTTCTAAGTGTTTTTCTGACTTGTGTAACAAACTGCTTAGTATGATTGTGGTCTAGTTGTGAAATCCTATTAATCTGCATTTGTACGATTCTTACTCATCCTCTTGTCCGTAGCAGTGTGCTGGATAACTGACTCTGCAATGAATCTGTAGCGAGGAGCACCTAATATACAGGGTAATCCACTTAGACTGCAAACAATGGCACTGAAGCTTAATTCGCAAAATTCTGTATCAAGTGGCACCGGAAGTCACTATGGGTGACTGTCGAGACTAACTTACCAAGTGATATGTTTTGTGCAGTGGAACCAATGGACGATAGTGAGATATTTAATGCAGCATGTTGTTCGGAGAACCACACTCGCAGACAAGAGAGGGATGAAGGCAAGGGAGTGTCAGTCAGTGTGGATAATTTTGGCGCTGACGAGGTTAATTTGTTGAAGGGAAGATCGTTGGCCAGATTGGAGACCGCCACACAGAGGTTGTAGACTACAAGAGGACACAGGATGCTGCTAGGACTGCATTTAGTGACAAATTGAAGCATTTAAAGGGTACAGAAAACACACAGATGGAGGACTTGTTGATAGAATATCAGGATCTGTTTTTTCTGCAAAGTTTGTTGCTTGCTTCACCAGTACCACAACACAGGGTTCCAAACGGAATGAAGCACCAGTGCGTACCTGGGCATACAGAATACCATGATCAGTGCAAGTAGTTTTGAAGGAATTTATAAATCAACAATTGGCTGGTGGTATAGTAGAAGAGAGTAGTAGCTCCTGGAGAGGGGTGGGAATTGTGATTGTGTCCAAGAATTCTATGGATGGCTCGAAGAAGTATCACTTTTGTTGTAATTGCTGCCATTTGAATAACAAGACCAAGACAAATACATACCTAATTCCTAGCACCACAGAGACAGATAATCTAGGGAAATACGAGTACTCCTCTGAAATGGACTTGAGGAGTGGATAGCGTCAACTAGAAGTGGCTCTGGAGGATAGATCGAAAACGGCGTTTTCACCACCTTGGGGACACTATCAATATAGGATGCCTTTTGGGTAAAAAAATGCACCGAAAACATTACAGAATTTATTGGACAAAGAGCTGAAACGATTGAAACCACATCAGTGTCTGGTGTATCTTGATAACATAATTGTCTTTTCAAGAAATACACAGGAGCATAAGCAGCAACTGAGGGAAGTATTCTGGAGGTTACAAACAGCTCATCTGACACAAAGTAAAGAGAAACGTCACTTTGCACTACTAGAAGTCAACTGTTTAGGCCATGTGATAAGTAAGGATAGTGTAAGGACTAATCCTCGGTTAATGCAAGCAGTGCAAGATTTTCCAGTACCAGAAACAATCACAGCTTTTTCGGAGACTTGCAATGATAATTATTATCATAGGAAGTTCGTTGACAGGTCTGCCGGTACTGTAAGATGACTTATGCAGGTACTGAAGGAGAATGTTACGCTTTTGTGGTCAGAGGAATGTTGGGGACCATTTGGCGAAATCAAAAAATTAACATTGAGTCTGGTGTTGGTGTTTCCATACTTTCAGAAAAAGTTTATACTGTCATGTGATGCATCGAGTCATGCCCTTGGATGCATTTTGAGCCAAAATGTCGATGGTCAAGAACACCTTTGCATCAAGACAGTTGAACAGAGCAGAGAGAAATTTCTCTGCAATGGAACAGAAATGCTTCGTTTGGTGTGTATAGTAACATACTTCCAGTGTTACCTGTACAGAAGGAAGTTCAAGGTAGTGATGGACCACGCTGCTTTCAAGTGGTTACTAAGTTTGAATGACCCATCCAGTAGACTGATAAGTTGAGCATTAGTTCGCATATGAAGTAATTCACAAACCAGAGAAGAAGCTTAGAAATGCAGCTGGGTTAAGCAGGAAAATAACAATAGCACAAGCACTAGGTCAGGATCTTGGGGAATGGCAAACAGCACAGAGTGCCAACCAAGAGCATAGGCAATACAGCAGCTTATCATGCATAATGGATTATTGTGTAAAAAACGAAATTAGATCCATGGGTGGTGGTGCCAGTCGAGCTGATGCAAGAAATACTATGTTGGATGCTTGATCACGTCTTATCGGTCCATGGGGAATGCAAGTCGACGAATTGGAAAGTAGTGGAAAAGTGCTATTGGAAGGGAGGGAAGAAAGATGTCGAGCAGTATGTCAGAAATTGTCAGAAATTGTGTGGATTGTGCACAATGGACAAATCTGAAGTGGGTACTGTTACAGAAACTGACAGAAGCACTGAAGCACTGAAACCATTTAGTTTTATTGGGGTGGATGTGTTAGGCCCATTCATCCAAACACCAGCCGATAATCGTTTTGTGCTGACCATAATAGATTGTTTTTATTGTTACATCGAGATGGTGCTGACACTGGACCAACAAGCAGTCAGAATCGCACAGCTATGGGTTAATAGGTGGAAACTGCAGACTGGGGTGCTGGACACAATAATCATGGACAAGGAGACGAACTCCACGTTGGACCTGATAAATGAGTAGTGTCAGTTGTTAAAAGTAACGAAGTTGAGAAGTAGTCCACTTCATACACAAGCTAACAGAAGGATGTAATGTGTTCATTGGAAAATGGAAAGGTGCTTAGTTATTACACAAATGCACACCATTTGGACTGGGACATATATCTCTCCTTCATAACTAGTGTGTACAACTCCAAATTACAAACTAGCACAGGGGTGTCGCATTTGATGTTGTCTATGGGAAAAAGACACCATCGCCATTCGACATGATTAGCCAGAAAGGAGGCAGGAACGGGGAGTCTGTCTGAGAATTTGCAAGATAGGTAACGAAAGGGTGGGGAAAGGTCCAGCAAGCAAATACTAAGGAACTGAAGAAACTGGATGAGGCACTGAAGCGAGTGGGAACATTACCTCAGTATAATGTGGGCCAGTGGGTGATTTGTCGAGTATATATACTCCTGGACCGTTCGTTAAGTCGAACGATAGCAGCACAAGAGGGGATGGATCACTGCAGAACAATTATGGCAGCATGTAGAACAGTATCGGGATAGTAGGCGTCAGGCAACCATGATCTTGAGTGTCGCAATTCTTAGTGCTGTGGTGACTCCGATTTTCCCGTCTAGCTCTGATGTGTTTGAAGCGATGAGCCACGCAAAAACCCAGTCCAATGGTAATTCAAGTTGCCGTACACTGAATCTCATAAGAGAACGATGAAAGATACACTACGTGACCAAAAGTATCCGGAGACCTGGCTGAAAATGATTAACAAGTTTGTGGTGCCCACCATCGGTAATGCTGGAATTCAATATGGTGTTGGCCCACCCTTAGCCATGATGACATCTTCTACTCTCCCAGGCATATGTTCAATCAGGTGCTGGAAGGGCTGGCCGAAGTGGCCGTGCGGTTAAAGGCGCTGCAGTCTGGAACCGCAAGACTGCTACGGTCGCAGGTTCAAATCCTGCCTCGGGCATGGATGTTTGTGATGTCCTTAGGTTAGTTAGGTTTAACTAGTTCTAAGTTCTAGGGGACTAATGACCTCGGCAGTTGAGTCACATAGTGCTCAGAGCCATTTTTTGCTGGAAGGTTTCTTGGGGAATGGCAGCCCATTCTTCACAGAGTGCTACACTGAGGAGAGGTATCGATGTCAGCTGGTGAGGCCTGGCATGAAGTCAGCAATCCAAAGTATCCCAAAATTGTTATATATGATTCAGGTCAGGACTCTGTGCACCCCAGTCCATTACAGGGATGTTATTGTCGTGTAACCATTCCGCCATTGGCCATGAATTATGAGCAGGTGCTCGATCATGTTGAAAGATGCATATCCCATCCCCGAACCCGAATTGCTCTTCAACTGTGGGAAGCAAGAAGGTGCTTAAAACATGAATGTAGGCCTGTGCTGTGATAGTGCCACTCAGCCAGTCGGAGTGGCCGAGCGGTTCTAGGCGTACAGTCTGGAACCGCTCGACCTCTACGGTCGCAGGTTCGAATCCTGCCTCGGGCATGGATGTGTGTGATGTCCTTAGGTTAGTTAGGTTTAAGTAGTTCTAAGTTCTAGGGGACTGATGACCTCAGAAGTTAAGTCCCATAGTGCTCAGAGCCATTTGATAGTGCCACTCAAAACAACAAGGGGTGCAACCCCACTCCATGAAAAACATGATCACACCATAACACCATCTCTTCTGAATTTTACTGTTGGCAGTACACACGCTGGCAGATGACATTCACTGGGCATTCGCCATACCCACACCCTGCCATGGGATCGCTCATTGTGTACTGTGATTTGTCACTGTACACAATATTTTCCCACCATTCAATTGCCCAATCTTTACACTCCTTACACCAAACGAGGTGTCGTTTGTCATTTACCGGCATGATGTGTGACTTATGAGCAGCTGCTCTGCCATGATATCCAAGTTTTCTCACCTCCTGCCTAACTGTCATAGTACTTGCAATGGCTCCTGATGCAGTGTGGAATTCCTGTGTTATTGTCTGGATAGATGTCTGCCTATTACGCATTACAACCCTCTTTAACTGTTGGCGGTCTCTGTCAGTCAACAGATGAGGTTAGCCTGTACGCTTTTGTGATGTACATGTCCCTTCACGCTTACACTTCACCATCACATCAGAAACAGTGGATCTAGGGATGTTTAGGAGTGTGGAAATCTCGTGTACAGACGTATGACACAAGTGACACCCAATCACCTGACCACGTTCGAAGTCTGTGAGTTTTGTGGGGTGCCCCATTCTGCTCTCTCACGATGTCTAATGACTACTGAGGTCGCTGATATTGAGTACCTGGCAGTAGGTGGCAGCACAATGCACCTAATATTAAAAACATATGTTTTTGGGGGTATCCGTATACTTTTGATCACATAGTGTGTGTCTGGACGATTGTTTTTTCATGAGAGCATTTTTCTATTGTCCCACAAATTGTAAGCAGTTGTGTTTATTTGAATTTCAAGCAGCAAGGCTGTATGGTAATTATAAGTTCTGTTTCAGTGCCAAAATTTAGAAAACAGGTAGTGTCAATTCAAGTCGTTAAGTGATACGAAGCATTTGCTGAGTAATTTTGGTGGGGGACGAAAACACACACACACACACACACACACACACACATACACACCAGAGCCTGGGCCACGAGCACGTAGCGAGCCATAGGTTCGAGCAGGTATCGCGTTATGGACAGCAGGAGACTGGTCAATAGCCCTGTGCTAGTTGAGGTAGTGACTGCTAAGCCCACGAAGGTGGCGTGCCAGTCAGCACCGCCCCATCAGCTGAACGACAGATGCAGTGATGGCAGGAGTGGGGCAAGACCAACAGTGGCAGCGCATGACTTATTTAGGCTTGCAACGTTATTTGACTGCCTTTTTTGACGGCACGACAGTTTATGAATGGGGAGCGTTTTTTCCATTCACGACATTCTGTTTTGTATATATAGAGCAGTTTATAGTTTTGTTCCAGCATCGTTATTTAGCGCTGTGTAGTTAGGACAGATTTCGTTGACGATTTTTTTCGCAACATTAGGTTCTTGTGTGAGCATTTCATCGATGTTTTTCGATTTGTGTGTGTGTGTGTAGACACGAAATTCTAATATCTGTAGGAAGCAATGTGTCATTAGAACAGGTGTTTTTTTCGCTGAAGTTTTTTGGATGTTTTTCTATTTGTAGTTCGAATTTTTTTGAGGCATTGTTCAGTTAGAAAGCGTTTTTCGATGTGTAGGCGAGATTATTGTTTTGTTTCACTTACCGATTTTGGAGGTTTTTTGCTATATGGGGACGATTTTTCTTCTTTTTTTTGTATGAGAGCATATTTCTATCTCCCCACGAATTTTAAGCAGTTGTATTTATTTGAATTTCAAGCAGCAAGGCTGTAGGGTAATTGTCAGTTCAGTTTCTCTACCAAAATTTAGGAAATTCTTCCAGTATGGTAATGCACATATAAATAAATGAACGCGATTCCCGAATCAGTATCTTACATCCTTCCTCTCCAACAGCTCAGCACAGATAGTCTTCTCCCTCCAATTCTCAAGTGGGGGTGGGCAGAGGTGGTGCAGGTGGGGATGGGAAAGTGCGGAGGGGAAGTGATTTAAGGGAGGGGTAGTGGGGAAGGAAGAGGAGTAAGAGTGGTGATATCATCAATAAATGCAACCCTGCCACATAACCCCCCCCCCCCCTCCCACAGAGAGGAGGTGTAAGACCACCCAGGGAGAGCCACCACCTCGAATAAATTGGGCAACAATGCAGACTGCACCAATTTTGGCTTTATTCCCCTGCTTCCACCACTGAGTTTGGTCACCACTTTTGAGATATTATGGCCCAAATACGCCTCTCCACATTGCTGTTACACGGACAAAAGAATGTCTTAATATACAAGAGCCTCTCCTCTACAGCATTCCTTTCATCTGACTGCAGGATGATTTGGTCCGTCCACCTCTTTTGCTGCCATACAGTGACCCATACAAGGCTCTGTACCAGGAGCCACACACTTTTAAGATTTGACACAGTGGATGAGACGAAGTACTTTGTCGAACAGTTGAAACTTGTACACATAGACATGGGGGCGACAGAGAACACTGCTCCACTACCACCCACCACACCGCCAGACACTCCTGGGCAGCACACCGTGGATGACCTCACCCTTACCGGCTGTCACAAGCAGCATCCCCACTGGGACTGGTTCCAAACACTACAAGATCTGGCTGCACAGTAAAACATCCCGGGGTTCCATGTTTTAAAAGAAAAAGTGGGTTGGGTGTATGGGCCTGGGGCACGGATCGACAAACAAGAGACAAACTAGACAGTTTTAGCGGAAAGATGCTGGGCGTCCTAATAGCGCATCTATGTTGTGTTGTTATATTATGTTCTGATGTTGTGTGTTGGAATTACAGGTTTTAAAATGTGTAACCAGCGTCATCTATTGTGACGTTCCTATAATATGTTAACTTCCAACGTGAGCAGATGATATCGAGCCCTCCCCCCACCCCTCCCCTCCAATCCACATCAACGTCGAAATTTTCTTACTGACAAACATTGATGCTGAAGTCCCATTCCATTCACTGGTAATGTGAATGCCGCCCTTTCAAAGCAATGTATGATGTTTTGACATTCTGTTCCATCAAATGTACACTCCTGGAAATTGAAATAAGAACACCGTGAATTCATTGTCCCAGGAAGGGGAAACTTTATTGACACATTCCTGGGGTCAGATACATCACATGGTCACACTGACAGAACCACAGGCACATAGGCACAGGCAACAGAGCATGCACAATGTCGGCACTGGTACAGTGTATATCCACCTTTTGCAGCAATGCGGGCTGCTATTCTCCCATGGAGACGATCGTAGAGATGCTGGATGTAGTCCTGTGGAATGGCTTGCCATGCCATTTCCACCTGGCGCCTCAGTTGGACCAGCGTTCGTGCTGGACGTGCAGACCGCGTGAGACGACGCTTCATCCAGTCCCAAACATGCTCAATGGGGGACAGATCCGGAGATCTTGCTGGCCAGGGTAGTTGACTTACACCTTCTAGAGCACGTTGGGTGGCACGGGATACATGCGGACGTGCATTGTCCTGTTGGAACAGCAAGTTCCCTTGCCGGTCTAGGAATGGTAGAACGATGGGTTCGATGACGGTTTGGATGTATCGTGCACTATTCAGTGTCCCCTCGACGATCACCAGTGGTGTACGGTCAGTGTAGGAGATCGCTCCCCACACCATGATGCCGGGTGTTGGCCCTGTGTGCCTCGGTCGTATGCAGTCCTGATTGTGGCGCTCACCTGCACGGCGCCAAACACGCATACGACCATCATTGGCACCAAGGCAGAAGCGACTCTCATCGCTGAAGACGACACGTCTCCATTCGCCCCTCCATTCACGCCTGTCGCGACACCACTGGAGGCGGGCTGCACGATGCTGGGGCGTGAGCGGAAGACGGCCTAACGGTGTGCGGAACCGTAGCCCAGCTTCATGGAGACGGTTGCGAATGGTCCTCGCCGATACCCCAGGAGCAACAGTGTCCCTAATTTGCTGGGAAGTGGCAGTGCGGTCCCCTACGGCACTGCGTAGGATCCTACGGTCTTGGCGTGCATCCGTGCGTCGCTGCGGTCCGGTCCCAGGTCGACGGGCACGTGCACCTTCCGCCGACCACTGGCGACAACATCGATGTACTGTGGAGACCTCACGCCCCACGTGTTGAGCAATTCGGCGGTACGTCCACCCGGCCTCCCGCATGCCCACTATACGCCCTCGCTCAAAGTCCGTCAACTGCACATACGGTTCACGTCCACGCTGTCGCGGCATGCTACCAGTGTTAAAGACTGCGTTGGAGCTCCGTATGCCACGGCAAACTGGCTGGCACTGACGGCGGCGGTGCACAAATGCTGCGCAGCTAGCGCCATTCGACGGCCAACACCGCGGTTCCTGGTGTGTCCGCTGTGCCGTGCGTGTGATCATTGCTTGTACAGCCCTCTCGCAGTGTCCGGAGCAAGTATGGTGGGTCTGACATACCGGTGTCAATGTGTTCTTTTTTCCATTTCCAGGAGTGTATATCTACCTTCACTGACTTTCTTGTAGAACAGGAAAGCCCCTACATTTTCGCAATGGGTGAACCTAATGCAAAACTGCACTCTATTCTAGTTGCTTTGTACCTACGCCTTTAGGAGGAAATTCTCCGAAATTCATCGTATTCATGTAATCTAAAAGTAGTACTGTTTACAAATTTGAGTCAGTAGCATAACGACTCTTATTAACGAAAGTGTGATCATATGGTATTGAATGAAATTTATGACCGAAGTTAAGATTTCCTGGTAGAGATGATGCAGATTATTATAATGAATGGAAAGTCATCGACAGATGTAAAAGTAACTTCAGATTCACCCAAGGAAGAGTGCTGGGAGCCTTGCTGTTTATATTGTCTATGAAAAAGGTTGCAGACAATATTAGCAGTAACCTTAGATTTTTCGCAGGTTATGTAGTTATACACAGGGTGAACCAGAACACCAACGACAGACTTTCAGAGGTTGTTCTGGGATATCTTCTGAGTATTTTGGTATCAGGAACCGACGGTCTCTGGCTGCTGAGTAATAATATAATTACGACTTTTTCGATATGTTACCTCAGTTAATTCATCTGAAAGCGCCAGCAAACAATGAAAAATCCTGTAATATGCAAGCCATTGTAACATGGAAGGACTCATATTCTAGTAGGTGCGCGTGTACAGATGCCAAACAAGAGATGAATACCAGGCAACTCTTCATCAATAACAATAAATGTATTAGTACTGCTGTGTATCACAGGTAGCATACTATTAAGACTGCTGAGAAAACAAACCTAAGCAATGCTCAATGCAAGCTTGAGGGCAAAGAGGAAGGTAGGCATTACTGTTGTCAACGGCAAGAAATGTGAGTGAATGGAAGAAGTTTGTTCACAGGTACACAGCGCATACCGTCGACATTGTTGTGCACTATTTTCAGTGCAGTGTAGATACAAAGGTGTGTGCGGCAAGAAACCAAACAAAACGCAGTAACTCTGGTTCGAGCCGCTGGAGTGCGTGGGTTCAAAGATGGTTCAAATGGCTCTGAGCACTATGGGACTTAACTTCTCAGGTCATCAGTCCCCTAGAACTTAGAACTACTTAAACCTAACTAACCTAAGGACATCAGACACATCCATGCCCGAGGCAGGATTCGAACCTGCGACCGTAGTGGTCGCGCGGCTCCAGACTGTAGCGTCTAGAACCGGAGAGCGTGGGTCTCTTATTCCAAAATACTCAGAAGGTACCCTGAACAACCTCTGAAAGTTTGTTGGTGAGGTCGTAGTTCACCGTGTACAAAGATTCACTCTCTGACAAAAAGCTGCACCAGTATCCAGCCAGGTCTTGACAAGATTTAAAAGTGGTGCAATGATTGATAACTTGCTTTAAATGGTGAGAAAAAATGTAAAATCGACATTTCAAAGAACCAGAACATTTTGTACTATATGACTACAATACCAATGACTAACAACTGGAATCATATAACTCATAGAAATACCTGAGTATAACAAATTGTAGTGACATGAAATCGAATGATCACAAAGGCATAGTGCAAAACCTGGTGACAGACTTTGACTGGTGTGATACTGGAGAAGTGCTTACATAACACTTTTTTGACTCACCCAAGAATATTGCTCAAAAGTGGTCGGCCCATACCAAATACGACTGTATGGGATACTGAACTTACAAAAGAAAAGGGGGGGGGGGGGGGGGGGGAGCAAAGCGTGTGACCATACGAGCCATACGAGATGCTGAAAAACCTGAACTAGCAGACACTTGAAAATAAGAAGCCCACGATTCCGATATAGCCTACCTGAAATTTTTCAACGACCAGCCTGAACCGACGAATCTAGGAATATACCAACAGCCTACGTATCACTCCTGTAGGGATCGCGGAGACAACATTACCGTAATTACAGTGCGTTATTCTCCTCACGCCTCATACGCGAACGGAGCGGGGCATTTTCGTAATAAGCGATACATTACGAAGTACCCTCTGCCAAGTACTGTACACTAGTTACCGGGTATGGATGTAGAAGTTGAAATGCGACTTCCACAAAACAATAATGTGCTTCCCCCTGTACGTCTAACGGTCTGTTTGCTGTTGCAACAAAATTGTCCTCAAAGAGATAACTGGTCTAAAAACAATATGATCCCTTCATTGATTTGTTACTAGATAGCCTATCGATTACACCACATCAACATACATTTTATCATAAATCGACGGTAATTAGATTAGAATAAATCCTCTGGAAAAAGACGAAAATTAACTTACTGAGTGGAGATAAGGGTGACTTAACACACGGCAAAATATGCTGTGTAAGTACGCTGTTTCGTCATCTTCTTCCCACCACGGGCGCCTTGCGTTTATAACATGACTCACTTCGGCTAAGCTCACAGTTCACTCGTGAGAAGTCGCACAACTTCGGCAAAGAGAAAACAGGAGGTGGGTGTTCAAATAGTAGCTGCACCAAACAAACGTAGTCAGACTCATGAGGCGCTTGTGGCAAGTGAGTGAGTTTGTCGACAGTTCAGCAACAGCACTTTCTTGTTAATGTTTAGTACATTTGCAAAGTAAAATAACATTCACAGAACAGTGCATATAATATGAGTGTAGTAAGCGTTAAGCATCGTGTGTTGAAATGAATCAAACGTTAACACGAGAAACGAATGCGTCTCCTATAGCCTACTGTTATTGAATGTTGCAAGATAAAATAATCGAAGTTTTTATTTAGAAGGTGTTTGTAGAGTTGTAATTGTGATAGAATGAAATTCATTCGTGGTCGATGTTATGATGCAACTGTATGTCATGCAGTAAATCAAATGACATTGTTGATTGCGTGTAGAAAACTTACAGACATACTGCTATGGAATTTGACTTTACGCATTTCATGAGGTATTTCTGTATCATAGTCTTCCTGAGTGAATGAGAGTAAGAGAAAAAGAAGGCAAAAAAGGCAGACATTTGTGAATTATGTGTAAAGTAACTGGTACATTAAACCCATCTCGCACAAGTGTACTTCATATTTATTTTTCGTTGATATAGGTATTACTGATTCATTATTTTAGTTCACATTCACTTTCACTACTGGAAGTAAGAGCTTTATGATTATCTGCATGGAGTACTGGCATAAATGTTACTGTTATAAGAATACATTTGCGTTTGAATGAACAGTTCAAAAATTCAGTAACATGTGTGTGTTCTTTGAAACTAAACTTCTCATTTATGACTACATTATTTGCTAATTCCTAAGGAGACATAAATGTAGAGAAGACTCTCTTTACAGATATGGTCTTTCACTGTGTTTTAGGTAGAATCATCACATTTTTTCTGCAGCACCTGATGCAGGCTAAAATGCTGAAAGTGCTTATTCTTCTGCTTGCTGCAGTAGCACCATGTAAGTCATCTTCAGTCTTACTGTTTTATGGAATACATTCATTAATAATCTGGTGAACTGTACACATAATTTTGCTTACAGACGGCTCCTGTACATCATTGGAGCTTCAGTTCACCCCACAAGATCTGACTCTGTTGAAAGGGGCATCTACTAGTATTCTTCTGTCCCTAAAGTGAGTAAATGTACTTTTCAGTCTCGTGTACATCTCTTTCTTAATGTGTTAATGTTTGATGAAGATAAATATAGTTAAATAAGAGATTGCAGGTTTCTTCTGCGAAGAAATGGAAACATTTTAATCAAATTTTGAAAAAAGCAGAGATTAAAGTACATCACAAGCATGATGTTTGTTACTGTAAAATTAAAGAAATTGCTCGTATTGAAGTGGAGCAATTGGTATGTGGAAAGACTAATATGACATAAATGTGGACAGCTTGTACATCGATTATATGAAGGCATCCCACAGTGATATCGGTAATTCTGTATCAAAGGTCACAGCTATGGAACGATATTCACTTCACATTTAGTTACTGTCAGGAATCTGCAAAAAATGATACTGTCACAAATGGCAAAAGAAGAGACCTGAAGCAAAATGGAAATAAGACTAAATTTGACATCCTCCTATTATCTAATATTTTGAATTTAATTTTTCATATTGGTATATTGCATTCCAGTTCCACTGTTTGTGATTACTTGTAATCTGCACAACATACTTTACTAAACTGATAACTTGCTCATGATTGTGTGTTAGTATGGGTCATTTGGATTTTTGTTATTTAGTTCATCTTATAAAAAAAGTGGAGCAATTTAATTTGTATTCAAAATACATCATTCTTTGCAAAATTGGGTGTTCTTGTAAATGTCACTGTGGTTAATTTTGGTGAAGAGTGTTATTTGTGGGTTATAGGAATAATGTATTAGCACCTTCAGTGGAGTTCCATAATATGCAAGAAGAATCCATGTAGACATTAGTTATAGTTTTTGGTAATATTACAATTTTCATGTAAAGTATGTTTTACTCCTTCCTGTTCAGACTCCCTCTTTTGCTGCTCAACTATCACTTACAAGATGTTTATACAATGATATTTGGTAAAATTGCTTATTGCCACCCCCTACCTATTTTGCATATTTCAGTATGGCACAGAAGTAAACATTAGGCTTCACTAACAGTTAATTTGTTCCCACAATGTTTATTTGGCTTTAACATTCATTGGCTTCGCCAACTCGTAATTAGATTGTCACCTTTCAACCTAAGTTAGACCTCAGGCTGCAGTACAAATGAGACAAAAGTGCCATAGAGCTGCACAATATGTTATTTATTTTTGTGCAAGAGATAATTTGGGTTGATGATAAGTAATATTGCTGTGTATATAGCATATCACAATTTTCTTGAAATTTTATTTGATGAAGATGAGGCTGCATTCCATTCTATAATCATGACAACTGGAAAGAAAAAGAAACTAGTAAAATTATAATTACTGAATTTAGTGAAGCTTCAGACATTATTTTGGTGTTCTTGGTAATTTTTTGGACTCAAGTGTGTCTTTACCAGATTTGTTCCAAAATGTCTTTGTTGATACAGAATGGATCAAGTATATGAATTGTGTCTTACATTAGATTAATGTTGGTGAAACTGTCCACTACTTTGTACTCTCACCACTGGATATTTGATACAGAACCAGAAAAAAACATTCTGTATAGACTGGTTTTTGTGCCCAAATGTGAGAACCACTCTTACATATGTCACCTCAGTTTTATATTTGCTTTCTGAAGTAGACAAAATTCTATGCTATATGAAAACATTAACTGACAATAGTTTTGTCAATAAAAAGTTTAGGTTCTCGTCCCCACCTCCCACCATCCTTTCTGTATATCTTTAAAGAACTTTGCTATAATCATATTTCAGTAAGATATTACTTAACACATTTGGCTGCTTTTCTGTTTACTTTTTCTCCAACAGTGTTTAAAAATAATAGATACTTGTATTGCTTTATTGAGATTAACTATTAATGTTTCATTCATATGACTGTAGGAAATCACCTGAAAATGCAACTATTGAAATCTCTGCAGATCATGCAGATCTGGTATACATTTATCCATCCACCATAACTGTTATTGAAGGGAATGTATCTGAGGCATGGACTGTGAATGTGACAGCTGTGGACGTTGGTCGAGCACTTGTTGCAGCAAATACATCTAGCTCATTAATTGAGTGAGTATAACTACCAGTAGAATACTTCTATCTGCCTGTGTGCCGGCTGCGGCGGCCGAGTGGTTCTAGGCGCTTCAGTCCGGAACCGCGCGACTGTGACTGCTACGGTCGCAGGTTCAAATCCTGCCTCGGGCATGGATGTGTGTGATTTCCTTAGATTAGTTAGGTTTAAGTAGTTCCAAGTCTAGGGGACTGCTGACCTCAGATGTTAAGTCCCATAGTGCTCAGAGCCATTTGAACCCTTAACTGCCTGTGTGATGCTGTGAACTTGTGGTACAATGAACTAAAATAGCTGGCTGAATGTAGTTTGATATTTCAGAAATAAAGTTTCATTGTACACTCAGATTAACTCCATGCAGTGTAACACTTTTTCTGTACCATTATATTTGCTTTTTTAGGGTCTTAAATTGTAATCAATTATCCTTAACTTGCCATTGCTTTTTTATGGCCTTTCTTGTCCATGTATAAGATGGAAGGTTATCATACATACATCCATCTGTCTGCATATTATATGAATTGGTTTTTTTTCTTCTCTTCTGAGTGTTGAGTCACACATACTCCTCAGTATGACAATATTATGAAAGGATTGATTACTACCCACCATAAAGAAGAGACGTTGAGTCGCAGACAGGCACTAGAAAGACTACTATACATTAAGCCTTCGGCCAAAAGACCTTCTAAACCAGAAAATTCACACACAAGACCAACGTCTCTGGCTGCTGGGGCCCCATACTTCTTTTGTTTCATCTTTTTTTCACATCATTACGCTTCTTTTGTCCTCTACCATGGATTCATGTTTCTCCTCTCTTTCCTTATCCCTTGCCAGAACCCAGTTCCACATACTGTTTGTGTATTGTTGCCTAGATCATGGAAACCCTCACAAATGAACCTTACCATCAAATTACCCATCTCGGGATGCATGAGGCCCAAACCTCCTTCCTCTCCACCTGTAAAATTCACCAGCTCTGCAGTACCCAATTTCAGCATCCCATCTTTTACAACGAAACTCTTACCCTCCAAGAACTTCAGTAATAGGCACAACGCTACCTCAAAAAATACTCTCCCACCTGTTTGCCTCTTACTCCCTCCTTGGACTACCACTATCCACCAACTCTAAAACAGCCCCCCAATCCTCTCCTCCATCCCCTCATAGCCCACAAACCCTGCCTTGCTGAGCTCCTATATTTATCACACCCTTGGAAATTCCTTTCCATCACCATACACAATCCAGAGTGTAAACATACCCAAAACACAGATTTGAACCTTTCCTCCAAAAGCCTTAGTCCCATAGAGTATCAGTCCTTTCCAAAGGCCTTACCTTTTGCCCTGCTCCCAAATTCAACCACCCAGGACCTTCTCTTCTCCTTCTGGTCCCTCCAGTGGAAACACTCTTTCTAAGCCAACCCTACAAGACTCATCCCAAAGCTAGTGTTAGCGTCTTCGTTGCTCCTTACGTGATCCACCCCCACTTCCCCTGAACAACCCCCTGTTAACATTCCAGAATATCTCTCTCTCTCCCCCCCCCCCCTCCCCCCCTCTCTTCTCCCAACCCTCCTCGCACTGCTATGTTCTGCATTCTTCCATAAACTCATTCACCCAGGACACCCCTTTGTTGCCAATTACAGTGCCCCTAATGAGAGAATCTCTGCTTTCGTGAGCAAACACCTTCAGCCAATCGCCCATAACCTACCAACCTCTATAAATGTTTATAATAACCCCCAAAAACTGTGTTTGTGTCTTATCCTGTGATACTACTAGTAATTAGTAATTTTAAAGGTGGCTGATAATATTAGATCTTTTAATACCTTTGATAGCTTTTCTGCATATTCTTATGCTGTCTAGTACATAATGGAAAATATAAAATCTGTTAGTGCTTACATAAATTGCTCAGTTGTGAATGACGTTGGCCATTTTTTTTTCTCTTTTTTTTCCCAGTGTAACTGAAGCCTTTGTGAGGCTCACTATTCAGCATTCAGATTTCCTTTATCATGCCAGCATTGTTGTTGGATGGGTATATTTTGCAGCTTGGTCGATATCTTTCTATCCACAAATATACATTAATTGGAAGAGGAAGAGGTGAGTCTAATATTCATCACAGTAAAAATTAAGATTGATACCTTAATGAGAACATCGTGTGACTATTGCATAAAATGTTCGAATAAACTGGTGAAGGCTTCTATGGAACCTCCTGCCACTGTCCCTCCCTCCCTCCCTCCCTCCCTCCCTTCCTCTGCTAAATCATTTCGTTGTGTAAGAAGGGTAAGCATTATTAATAAAATATTGTTGCTACTACTGCTGAGCATATTTAAGTGATCTAGAGTTCACTGTACCTCTCTGGTACAATACATTGCATTAAAAATGGCAATTCGTAAACGGAGGCATACTATAATTTCTTGTTGATAACATACTGTGTTGCCTTCCCCTTCAACGTAACAAAAATGGTAGAAAGAAAAGGTTTCTGAGGTTCAATTCCCGCTTTTATGTACCAGGAGCCAAGTGTTGTAGGAAATTCATGAAAACCATTCAGATTGTGAGTTTGAGTTAGTTATGGGAGTTTTGTGATAAGGCATATAAGCCTTTGTAACTGGCCTGACACAGCTTTTTGCTTTTATTGTTGTGTAGTGCTTTGAGACATACAAAATATTTCTAAATGGGAAATGGAAAGCAACAGTAACTACCTTGAGTTAACATTTGTTTCGTAATAGTTTTGATAAGTGGATATGTCTGAAGCACAATGGACATGGGGCGCAGAAAAATAATAAGCTTTGCCAAAGTTCCGTTGGTAGAACCTTTGTCCTTTCCATTTCGAGCTACTTCACTCAGGCACATATTTTCTAGATGTTTAATTAAATTCTGAATTGCAGTATTGCTTCATTTATTTACTTTTATTTATTTATTTTTTATCGAAGTCCAACCCCCCCCTTTTTTTTTTTTTAGTGAAGTCAATATTATTTAATAATTGGCATTGCAACATGTTTTGTGAGTATTCTTTGCTCATTAAGGGCATGTACTGTTCGTCAAGTAGTCTCAGAGACATGGGCAGAGTATAGAACTGCCATTGCCTTCTCATTTGTTATGAATTATTTAATATATGTATTTCTCTTCCATTATTTTGCAAATTGATGTTACATTGTTTACATCTCAAAGTGTAGTGCAGTGTTCGCACCTATTGTAGAGTTTTCCTTTTTTTTCCAGTGTTGTGGGTCTCAATTTTGACTTTCTGTCATTGAACATACTTGGTTTTATTTTATATTCACTTTTCAACTGCGGTCTGTATTGGATTCCTGAGGTGGAGGTAGGCCGTTTCTCATTTCTTTTAATACTTTTGTTCTAAAATAGATCCGTGCTCTTTTTTTTTATGAGAACATATGTCTGTTATGCCTACATTCTCTTAATTCATTTTTCCATATTTTCAATGAAATTACTAAAATAATACAGAAAAGTGCACAGTAAATTATCGAGTGTTCACAGTTGGTGTCATTATTAACCTACTTAATGGTTTCTAGATTACAGAACTGGCATTTGCAGTAACTTATTCAGTTTAATTTTAATTATAGATTAACACGCTGTAATGCTGGTACACCATGACCATCACTTAAGTAGTTTTTAGAAACTGACAATATTAGGAAAAGGTCAAGTTCTACTCACCACAGAGGTGACCCAATTGAGTAGCAGACAGGCACAATGAAAAGACTGTTGCACATTACAGCTTTCAGCCAAATCCTTAAGCATATCTCATGCACACATATCATATCTCTCTCTCTCTCTCTCTCTCTCTCTCTCTCTCTCTCTCTCTCTCTCTCTCTGTGTGTGTGTGTGTGTGTGTGTGTGTGTGTGTGTGTGTGTGTGTGTGTGTGTGTGTGTCCTTTGCTGAAGCAGGCTTTTGGCTGAAAGCTATATGTGTAACAGTTTTTTAAAAAATATTCCAACATGGAATTTAAATACTTTGTTTTCAGGAACACCATAGGGTTAGGATTATATCTATTTTTTAACTAACATTACCTCAAAAAAATGTTCACTCATTATAAGGTGTCGTGCGTTGTTTCCTTCAGATTCTTGTCCATAATTTCAAGCACGTGTTTCCCAAACTGTGAAGCTTTGTAGACACAGAATAATTTTACAGCACATCTCCTTATCATTGTTGAGCAATAATAATATTGTTATCTGCAGCAAATTTCATTGTAGAGTAGAAAATAGTCTGCACATTGCATTTATTTAATTGCAGATTAATACATGCAGCAGCTTGTCATAGTGGGTGGGAGTTTTAGGGAAATATAAATTTAAAATGAGGCTTTAGTATAGTTTGCATACTTCACTGTTCATTGAAGGGAAGAACAGGAAGGAAGACCCACTGAGAACACTAAACTGTGCGGAGTTGGTGACATGTTTCCACCTCTTTAATGTTGTATCATTTTTCACGATAGTAAGACATGTACTACTTATTTTCACGCAAAATGTGTAAACTACAGCATCCAACTGTGCTTTGGTGTCTACTAAGTCATGGTTGTTTGATTAAAGATGCTGGTACAGGCTCATAATTTATT
This sequence comes from Schistocerca americana, assembly GCF_021461395.2. Taxonomy (NCBI): domain Eukaryota; kingdom Metazoa; phylum Arthropoda; class Insecta; order Orthoptera; family Acrididae; genus Schistocerca; species Schistocerca americana. The sequence continues at coordinate 188,566,402 of NC_060130.1, forward strand.
TGAAGTGCTGAGATTCCTTTCTTGCTCACTGCTGTTCATCAGGAATGCATAAAGTAAAAGTGTGTGGACAGTGATACGTTTCACATCAGAGTTTGCTTCAAGTTAGCTGGAATCTTTGACCACATTTAAATAATTGTTATATCTTTTTGTGCTTTTAATAACGGTAAATGTTGTTTCACTAAACTTTTTGCATCGGTATTTGTACTTTACAGTAACCTGTTAAATTTTTCCAGGAGGAATACTTCAAACTTTATCCTAAAGGACTGAATCCTGTACAAGTAAATGACATCGTATTTGCCCTTCACGCATCATTTGCGACTTTCATCACCATAGTTCAGTGCTTCATCTATGAAGTAAGTACTTCACTTCATTACAGTTGACTTTGTCTTGCCATGACATAGCTGAAAAATAATAGTAATGTCAGAAAGGAAATGGAGTTAAATGAAGATAAGCCCCCACCAAGTGTAAGTGTCTGAGATAGGGCCAATAAACTTTACACTGAATTTTTTTCTGTCGGAAGCACAAACTTAACATATTACAAAGGAACAAAATCGAGGAAAAGCGACTGGATAAGATACAAAGCACTTAGTTGGAGAGTTTTTAGATTCAGGTAAGGTTAGACACTGAGGAGAATGACATCAGGTGCTCTTCAGATGCTAACGAACTTCCTAATTTGTGTTGTATATTTTGCCAGAAATTTTTATGTTGTACTTGACATGGGTATTTCGTATATATTCATGTGTGTTAGTTAGAGAGGAATGAAATTGCATAGTTTTTAATATTTTCTAAGAATGTCTAAGGATTTATGTTATCAGTACCAGTATTTAGACTCTGTTTTCAGATGTTATTACCTATGGGGAAGAAAACTGGTACATTTTTCAGAGGAGCAGGAAGTGGCACAAGGACAGAAATAAAGATGCTGTTCTTCACTGTATAAGAAATGTGTATGGTGAAAGCCACCTATTATAATAGATTATGTCTGATGAGTAGTGTGTGTCACAGTGCTAGTGTTGTTTATCATTTTTGTCATTTCTTGCTGCCAGTTTTCCACATTTTGCCATTCAGCCTGTCTCCTTACTAGAAGCCTCTGGTCACTGTTGCCTTAAGGATATGCTCCTTCCATTTTCTAAGTGTCCTCTTTGTTCTCCCATGTACAGACAATTTCCAAATTAATATTTCCAACTGTCACCCACCGCTTCTAGATGACCAAGCCTGAATAGGTGTTTTGTTTTGTTACTTCAGTTATTGTCATGCTGGCTCACGTAATCCCTTATTCTATTGTTCTTTGCATTATTCACCCTTGAAATGCTAACACTTCTTCCCTGAACATGTAATTCAGCGCCAGTAGCCTCTTCCCCTGCCTCTGTCCCTTCATGTCCCATGTCTCTACACAGTGCTTAGCAGTACTCTCTGTATATTTGTTGATGATTTTCTATACCTTCTTGTTGTATTGGTATTCCAAAGAACAGGGTGAAGTTGCGCTATTGCTCTTTCCCACTTCACCTGTTTCATTATTTGTATCAGATGTGCTGTTGCTACTTGATGACAGCACTGTTCACAACTTTTTGAGAATCATATGTTTCCATGCCTTGTTGACATTACCATTTCCAATGTAACTCTCTCTCCTCCAACTCTGTGCACGATTGGTTCTTGGTCTTATTAACACAGTTCATGAAGATAACTGGTTACATGTATATATGGGGAAATAAAAGTTGAAAACAAACTACCAATGAAATATTTCATGCCTCTCATCAGAAATGTCTATTTCAATGAAGTGCTTTAAATTTTTTAATTGCAGCCCCATGACCTCGGACTATATCATCTTCCTAATGTAAGTTCTTGGATATGATATATAAACTGCACACTTTCAAACTTTGTGACTCTGGTCCTCGAATTCATTTTTAAATTACTATTAATACTATTTACACAAACAGAAAAATGTACACACAAATAAGTGTATTTTAAGAGAGTCTCCTCCGCAGAAAAAATATGGAAGTGTAGTTAATGATACCAAAAGAAAGTAATAGAAACACTGAAGATTAGGATTTCATTTTATTCTCCATCAGGGGATGAGGAAGTGTGGAAAATGTGAAAGAGGAAAAGAAAAGTCACTGTGGAAGCAATGTATGTGCCAGGCTAGCTTTGAAACTGCTAGACCTATTCCATTTCCTTTCCTGCGTGACTGAAAGCTTTCTCCATCTTAGCTATTTCTGTCGTACCTCAACTATCATTATTGTTTTGTTTTCTGAATAAATAACAAATGGTCTGTGCTATAGTGGGAGATACTAGTGTTGGGTGAGCAAGTAATTTATAACTAGAGTTTAGTTGAGTTGTATGTCATAACCCAGATGAAGTTATCTGGTTGCATTACGTAAATATTAAGCATAGTACTATACTGTATGATGCTTAATCTTAGAGTGAAGTGATGTCTTCCTATTTCTCTTTTGTTTTATTTTAATGTCCACATTAGTGAAATACATTTCATATAAGTTTCTCATGACAATGTTTTCTCTTCATTCACAGCGAGGTGACCAAACAGTTTCCATCACGGCACGGGTTATACATGGCATATTTGCACTTTTCTTGTTCATAAGTGTAATCCTTGCAGCTACGTTGGTCATTACTTGGCTTGACTTTCTGTATTATTGTTCCTACGTTAAACTGGCTATTACTCTTATAAAATATGTTCCACAGGTGAGTTGTTAAATTTTTCTGGTAATAAACAGAAACTGTGAAAGGCTTCTTTGTAGTGTTTTAAATCAGTGTTAACTTTACTGTGTAGTAGGGATACTTTCTCCTATGGAATGAATGAGTGTGACAGTGAGAGAGGGGTTTGCATTGTTTGTATTTAATATTTTCTTCTGTCTTTTAAGTATTTTAAATATTATTTCTCTACATAACTCTTCTATGGGATATTGTGACAACAGCTATTACTGTATCTTTTATGTAGTACAGATAACACATCAGGTGTATTTACGTGATTCATTCTTGCACAACCAGTTTCCACCCCATCTTCAGGCCCCTGTCTGGTTTTTAGTGATCACGTTGACACTGAGAAATCATATTATACGTTCTGTAGAGGGTCCAAAACATCAGTGTCTGCTAAACTGAAGCTTCTTTCCTCCTATGGTGTGTACGGTGGCAGTACATAAATACAGTTTGTTAATAAAGTCTTTTAATGTGAAACATTATGTACATTTGCACTTTTTTTTTAAAATATGCACACACATACTGATGGTTACAGGGTAGCAGTTTAATTTGCATTTGTTTCTGGTTCATTTTTGGCCAATGTCCACATTTGCTGGGACCAAGTCGACACTCGTTAGTTATTAACACTTTCTCCTCATTCACAACAACTTGTCAGGTCTTACCTGACAACAGATGTACTACCCAGCTTCTTGTCTTTTCTTACTCTATAAGCATGTATTTTCTTCATAAAATAATGATGTAGAACCATGTTGTGGAGGCTTTTCAGTAGTTTTGCATTACGGGATAAGCTTGAAAGCAACCATAAAAAGTGGACCTCTTGAATGAGACACTTGATAGTTTTTATGTGAATCTGTTTCTCAGATTTGTACTGATTTTTGTAGAGGAATTATGTAGGTTGTAGGAACTTCATAGTATTAGAATGCTAAATATATTTGGTACTCTACAATAAATTGGTATCAGAAATGCGGGCTGTGTCATTATTGAAAATCATAGTATCTTGCCCTATTATTAATGCTACATACCACCAGAGGCTACAATAATCTAAAAATGAAGGAAAGTGCCGTTTATTTGTTGTGGCGCCTGAGGAGGCTCACAGTTTGTGTGCGGCGGACATTGGACCCTGAGCTATTGCGGCCCATTCTTCCTTCCTGGCTGCATTTCATTCCTCCTGCCCCTCCCTCCCCTGTCCCCACTCCTTCCCTTCTGCCCCACCCTTCCCTCCGAGAAATATTGGGAAAAAATGGCATTTTTTTTTTTTTTATTTTCATCTGGGAGAAATCCAGGAAAAAGTCAGGAATTTTTTTACAATTCAGAGATTTTTCATAGTTGTAATTTTAAGTTAAATTTTTACTTACCATAAAGAAGACATGTCGAGTTGCAGATGGGCAAAAGGGGAATTTTACTTTAGCTTGCTACTGCAGATTAAAACTGCAGCAATAGAACATAAAAAAGAAAATAACACCAAAATGAAACTTCAGTCACAGGGAAAATGTACCATTTACAACCGCAAAACACAGTTGACTGCAAAATCTGTCGAAGCCTGTGCAGTACTTTGTAACAACAAACTGCTTTCAATGCATCTTTCTTTTGGGCTTTGTTTCGATGAGCGTGACATCGCAACTGTTTGTTTGTAGTAGGTTGTGGGGAAAATAATGTGAATGGTGGTTTGAGAAGAGTTACTTTCCAAGTAAGTTTCCTTTTTTGCAAGTTCAGTTGTGTTATATGTGAGAATGTGTGATAAATTTCTTAAATCATAGAGCGTTAGACTCTCATTCAAAACTTAACACTTAGGATCAGCTACTCAAAAAAATTTCAGCCAGAAGACCAGCCATTTCTGCCATTATTTAAAATTTCAGTGGCACATTTGTGTTTGATATATCTTAAATGCTAACACAAGCTAAAAAAGACTAAGTTTCAAGATTGGTTTCTCATATTTATTTTGGTTCTTTTATAGATTACAAATTGTGCAATAATGATGGCAAAAAAATATAGTTAAACTAAACTCTGTCCAAACAGGCCTCAGAAGGCCCAACGGTACTGACCGATCACTGTGTCATCCTTGACCTGTTGGTGTCGCCAGATGTGGATATGGAGGGGCATGTAGTCAGCATACGACTCTCCTGGCTGTTGTCAGTTTGCGAGACTGGAGCCGCTACTTCTCAATCAAGTAGCTCCTCAGTTTGCCTCAAAGTGTTAAGTGCACCCTGCTTGCCAACAGCACTTGGCAGACCCCCTATCCAAATGCTAACCAAGCTCGACAGCTTCGGTGGTCTGACAGAGACTGGTGTTACCAATGCAGCAAGGCGATTAACAGAAAGTATAATTATCCTTTAAAAAATTGATTAGAAGTGAGTACTTAAGCAGTTTCACTTGACGTTTCTATTGGAAAGTCAAATTGCTCAATGGAACATGTACTAAGCCAGGTAACCCAAGAGATATTTGGTGCGCAGCAGCTGAAATTTATAAATTCAGCTGCTGCAATTTAAGCTGTACTCTTAGGATCTTGCGTAACCACACCCTCGGAAAAAAGAAACGGTAAAAACTTTTTGACGACCAGTATTATATGTGAAAGCTGAACTTTTCTTGTACCTATACTGTAGGTAACCATATATTAATTTAAAGCATAAACTTTTCTTGTTTGTGCATTCACACTACTTAACAGTGATGTTGGTATTGCCTGACTACATCACGTGTCCTATGCTCTGAATATCTGCCTGCATTTGGTGGCAAGATCACATGACGTAAGCTGTGATTGGCTGACAAAAGTGTGTTGCAATCTCGATTTCGGTCCTTCGGAAGCTACTATGCTGCATTTCATGAAATTCTAGTTCATATTTATGAAAATATGTAGTGTAAATGCCCCCGCGCCAAAGATCTTTCCAAAACACATTGTTTTTTTTTTTCTGGGTTTGAACAGCTGCTCATTTGGGATGATGTCCATAGCCAAACCATCTCATTGAACACCCAGCTGCAAGCTGCTGCAGTCAACATTTTCCTTCCTAGTTTCACCTTTTCTCTTTGTAACGTCTTCATCCCTTTGCTGTTTGCTGTCAACAGGGCAGACTTATTTCAGCTTATTGGTCAGCTCCCTTACTTTTTTGCTTCTCAGCGACTTAAACACATACAATCCCTTTTGGGGCCCTTCGAGAACCTGTCTGAGAAGTTACCTTTTGTCTGACCTCAACCAACTCAGCCTCATCTGTCTTAAGACTGGAGCACTCGCATTTCTTTTGGACTCCATTCACACCTATCCCCATTTGGACCTATTGTTCTGCACTGCTCAATTTGCCCATTGTCTCGAGTGGTCTGTTCTTTGACACGTACTCGAATGAGCATTTCCTGTGCACTATTTGTTTGCTGACTCCCCACCTGCATGCAAACGCAATTGGCAGCTCCCTAAGGCTGATTGGAGACTTTAATCCTCCCTGTTGCCCTTTAACAAACATTCCCCAGTTGTGATGGCCACGTAGAGTACATTATGAACATCATCTTTTCACCTGCGGAATGTTCCATACCTCACATCTCTTCTTTACTGTGCCATGTCCAGTCCCCTGGTGGGCTGAGACGTGCAGTGACATAATTCGCACACGGAGATGTGCTCTCCATGTTTGTAACAGTCATCCTACGATGGTGAACTGTATTGGTTATAAACAGTTAGGTTCACATTGTTGCCCATTCTTTGGTGGTAGCAAACAAGCTAGCTGGATTTTATTTGTTAAGTCTTTCAACAGTTTCACTCCCTCTTCTGTTATGTGGGGGCAACCTCTTTTGGTTCTATGGGCCCAGGGTTTGTTCCCTAATACACGTCCTGTGACAGTAGCAGATGATGTTGTTATGGATCCTGTTGCTATCTCCAACACCTTGGGCCACTATTTTGTGGGGATTTGGAGCTCCACCCATTATCACCCTGTCTTTATCCCTCAGAAATGAGTGGAGGTCACTTGGGTAGTATCCTTGTCCTCTTAGGATCATGACTACTACAATTCCACTTTTACTATGAGGTAGCTTGACTGTGCTCTCACCTCATCCTGATCTGCTGCCCCAGGGCTGGATGATGTTTTTACATTCAGATGTTGCAGCACCTTTCTCTTGTGGGCACACACTTTCTCCTTCATATGTACAATCACATTTGGGCAGATGGCTCATTTCCCAGATACTAGCATGAAGAGTGTGTCATACCAGTTAGGCAAACAACTTCCATCTAGCTACTGTCCCATTTCTCTCACCAAGTGTGTTTACAAGGTAATGGAATGTATGATTCATGGCCAGCTGGTATAGTGGCTCGAGTTTCGAACCACTGCAAAATGTTATTTTTGCGCACACCGTTATGCTGTTCACCATCTCATCACTTTTCAACCCGTACCATGAATGGTTTTTTGCGGAACTACCAGACTGTGGCTATCTTTTTGATTTGGAGAAAGCCTGAGAGACCTGCTGGAGGACTGGTATCCTCCATACTTTCGACACATGGGGCTTGAGACACTACCTGCCCCATTTCCTCCAAGAATTTTTAAAAGATGAAGTTTCCAATGTACGTGTGGGTTCAGCCTTGTTGGTCACCTTTATCCAGGAGAACGGGGTGCCTCAAGGCTCTGTCCTCTTCGCTATAACCGTTAACCCTATTACAGACTGTCTCCCACCCCTTTTTGTCGATGACTTTGAGATCTATTGCAGTTCTCCACGAATTTGTCTCCTTGAGCAGCATCTTCAGCGATGCCTCGAATTCCTGGGGCTCATGATTGATAGGAAACTTTCTTGGTTCTCCCACATGTCTTACCTGACCACATGCTGTATGCGGTCCCTCAGTGTACTGCGTGTCCTAAGCAGTAATTCCTGAGAAACAGATTGGGCCACCCTCCTCCATTGATACAAATCCCGTTGAAACTAGAATATGGGTGTTTCATTTATTCCTTTGCACACCCATCCAGCATAGGCTGTCTTAACGCAATCCCTCATCCTGGAATACAGTTGGCCACTGGTGCTTTTAAACTAGCTCCGCTGAGTCCTCTGCATAAGCTGCCGAGCTACCACTGTCATACTGATGTGATGTCCTCCTCAATGGATATGCATTTCGTTTGTCTTCCATGCCCGACCACCCATTCTGTGCCCCCTGTTTTGACGTCTCCCTTGAACGCCAATACGGGGTGCGACCTCCTCCTGTTACATCCTGGAAGTTCACTTTCGGCAACTGCTCCGGCAACTTAACTTCACGCTACCTGCCATGTTCCTGATGGGTGTGAACCCTTCGCTGCCTTGGCTTTGTGTGGTGGCCCACGTTCATCTTGTACTTCATTCACTTTCCAAGGAAACTACTCAGGATTGGATCTATTGCTGTAAGTTTGTCAACCTTAGCATACAACTTAGTGCTAACTCTTTCATGGGCACTGAATGGCTCTAAGACCGACTGTGTGTTGGCACCGACCATTTTCGGTATCACCTTCCAGAACTCTGCGAGATTTCTTTACAGCAGAGCTCTTTGCTCTCTACCAGATCACGGGGTACATTTTGTGACACAGGGTTTTTAATTATCATATGCTCTGATTCTCTCGGGGGCTTTTAGAGCCTCCTTGTGCTGTACACAGTCCGTCCCTTAGTTGAATGAGTCAAAGAAAGCGTCCACTTGCTGTCTGTTTAGGAAGCCATTGTGATGTTCATGTGGGTTCCTGGTCACGTCAGTCTGGTGGGGAAATGAGGCTGCTGCTGCTGCTGCCAAGGCTGCAGTCCTCCTATCTCGGTCTGCTAGCTCTTCCATTCCTTTGGATGATAACTGTGTTGCCATCTGTCAGCAGATGGTGTCACTTTGACATCACCACTGGTCTTCTCTTCACAGGAATTAAACCTCTCCCAATGGCTTGGACAATGTCTTCTTGGCCCTCTCATTGCAAGAAGATAATTTTATCTAGGTTGTGTATTGGGCACTGTCATTTTAGCCATTGCCGTATGTTACGTGGTGATATCCGACCACTTTGGGCTCATTGTCATAAACTTTTGACGGTTCGCCATTTCCTGACCCAATGCCCATTTTGTAACCGCTTACAATCCAATGTGTTTACTATTTGAATTATCTGCCATTTTAGTGAACCGTGCATGGGCTGTTGATCACATTCTACTTTGTATCCGTTGTAGCAATATGGTGAAGGACATTTAATCTTTGATTTGGGACCTCCACTGTCTGTACGGTGTATTTTGTAAACCTTTCTCCATGGGGAATTCCTTGCTTTAAGCTCTTTTTCCCTTTCATTGATTGGGCTTAATATATAGTCACTTTAAACTTCTTTTACTTATTGGTGTTTAAGGTTATGACATTGGCACTTATGACCTGAGTTGTTCTTGTGCCGAAAAAATAAATAAATAAAGTGGCATGTTGTCTCACCCTCTTTCCTACATTTTTGTGTGGACTTTAATGCCGTTTTGTTTCCCCTTTTCTTGTGTTGCCTTTCTCTGGTGTTGTCCCCGTTGTTGTGCTCACGGTATGGCATGGGGATTGAGAAGAATCGGTGGCTGTGCTGGTGCCCCAAAACATGTCCCTGACATTCCTTTTACCTCTTTATTTGCCCATTTTCCCACTGCCTAGCTGGACTGTACTGTTTGTGTTGTTCCTCCGTGCTTTTTGCCACCTTAGCTCATGGGACCGATGACTTTGCTGTTTGGTCCCCTCCCCCGACCAACTAATATTTGTTGTGGGTCCATTATGGACTGTAGTGTGGTTATATTTCATTCTCCTCACTATCAGTGGGTTCTGGTGGCTGAATACACACACCCTGACACTCTGATGAAGTGTAATTCTTGTGTAAATAAATATTCCAAGAAAGATTAAGCTTGATGACTTTTTTGTGTTGTTCTACTCTGAAACTGCCAGCAGATTGAATTAAAACTGTTAAGAGTGAGCTATTCTTTACTGCGCACTAATCACCAATGTGCTTCAATTTTTAGCCATTTAAAACTACTTTTATATGACAGTAATTCAGTATGTACTTTGTGTATAAAATAAATTTGATTCTTTTTTCATGATACTGAATAAATTAAAAGTTGGTTACGTACATAATGGAAAATCTCTTTATAGGCTTACATGAACTACAAACGCAAGAGCACAGTGGGGTGGAGCATTGGAAACATCTTGCTGGATTTCACTGGAGGAATGCTGAGCATGCTGCAAATGATTTTTAATGCCTACAACTACAGTAAATATGTTATTTATTTGTTGTATAAGCATTACTATGCACCATGCTGTACTTTAAAATAAGTCATACCTTTCTCCTTGAATTTTAGTTTGTTCTGATTATATCAAAGCATTGTCAGTAAAATATTTTTTTAATTTCCAGATGACTGGAATTCGATATTTGGAGATCCTACAAAATTTGGGCTGGGTCTTTTCTCCGTGATATTTGATATTTTCTTCATGATACAGCACTATGTGCTTTACCGGTAAGTGTAATTAGCATCTGCAACAAAACTGTATGGGAGGGGGTGTCAAAGGTGTGTGTGGCCGGTTGGGTGGGAGGGGGGGAGGGGGGGGGAAGAGAAAGATAGGTAGGCAATTCAACTTCCCCACTGAATGTCTGGTAGTGTAAGCTTAATTTTCTGATATTTAAGTTCAGTTTTATTTGGAAAAAGTACTACACTACCTTCAGAACAGTGCATTGCTAGGTGTTTTTTTCCTCCTCCTCCTCCTCTCTCTCTCTCTCTCTCTCTCTCTCTCTCTCTCTCTCTCTCTCTCTCTCCATTGTGAGTTTGGTTGTATATTAGGCATTCCAATATGTTTTGAACATAATTTCTCTTGACTTCAGTTTGAATTCATGTTACTTGTTACATATTATAATGAAAGATAGATTAATTTGATTCTGAAAGTGTGCTTACCAAACTACCAGCCTTTGGCATCATCAATCTTTATCTTGGTTAGTATTGCACATCGTAAGAATGCTAAAAGTTCCTGGAGGAAAAAAAGTTGTATTGTCTTCCTTTATCCTGGAAGAAAACATTTTTCATGCAAATAAAATAAAATTTTTGTCTACAGCGAGAGGATACATTGCCCATTAAACTGGTTAATAAATTTATTCAATAAATATAGGGTCATCTTGCTATCGCATATTAAGCTATCACTGCATAGTTCAACATTTTTACATTGTTCAATAGCTTAATACAGGGGTTTTCCCATATTTATGGATGAAGGTTTGGCTATTGGGGTCCCAAGCAGGTGTATTTTGAAGAATTCAGGAAGCTAGGGCTGGGCAAACTATATTGTTTCATCTAGCTCGAAATTTCCCAGTACGCTGCAGCACTCAATGCAGTATGGGCCTTGCTCGAATTATCACGACATTTCCCTCGCACAGCACTAACACATGGAATATGCAAGAAACTGTGAACTAGCCACTACACCACTCTACTGTTCTGATTACAATTTGATAATTTTGTTAAACACAGAAGAAAAGAAAAATAAGTTTTCATACTTGTACTATTATGGATACTGTATACAAATGTTTATGGTGCTTTTTAAGTAAAGCTAACATTCAAAGCTGAAAATGCTGCCCTTAAAAAAAAGTTGATTTTGAACCCATGCCAATATTTGGTTTCTTTAGGAGTGTGTGAGATTGTTTGCCAAGTGGATTGCAAATGGGAATTTTGGTTACTGTTCACATATTAGAATATCAGGTAAAAATGTCACCAGCTTTTAATCATGTGGTAATATTCAGATGAAACAGAAAAGAAAATTATTCCAGTATTAAATGCCTAATAAGTAAAATAAATTCTATTGAAGTGACTGTAATAGTTACCATGAGAATAAATTATGATGGCAGGACCTTTTGTGGAGATAGCTCCAACAGGTATCACTAGATCATGGGACAAATGAAAGTTTGAGAATTGGACTGAATCGTGATTGCACTCTTTTAGTTATGAATTAGTTGCTGTTATTACATAACTATGATGAGTGCGGGAGGGTGGGTGGGGGAGTGGTGGCGTGTGGGCAGCAGATTTTGTCATCCTGCCAACATTGGGAATCTGTACCACATACTTTCGCTTTTTATGAACATCTATTACATTTAAACTGCAGTTAGCCTGACTCCATTTGTACTTTGAAATTGGACAAATACTCGACAATGGTAGACATTTCTACAGGAGACAGTAGAATTCTGGATAAGGGCCAATGGTGTACTTGAATGTTTCCTACAGTCATGTTTTTGATGCTCACTGTGAGGTATGTTGGGTACAGAAGGGGATGTATCAGCTGCTGGTTCTAACAGCCAATGAGAGAGTGGCAGGCAGACATTGCGTTTAGAAGCAAGAGAAATTGTTACATTCTCACATTAGTATAAAAGTGAAGTCCATTGTGTACACTATTCAGGAACAAATAATGCTATGTTGTCAGGTCTCTGTCTATAATCATAACCACAACCTCAGAAATCACAACATTAAGAAGAAACAACCAAATCTTTGTAACTACAAAGATACAAATTTTGTAGCTGTGCTGTTAGGATAATGATGGTTATTCAAAATAGTGATAATGTGGATGACAGCCTTAGTAAGCTAAAAGGTAGTGAAGATCAAAATTAATGTAAATTATTTGTTTTTGTTTATTTTATTTCCCCATGTGTTATCATAATGTAGACAGTCCTTAAATGGCATAACTTTAAAATAGGTGTAATAATGTTAACTTTTTAGGCAGATACTTTGTTTTATTGACAGTCTGTAATTTTGATTAGTCAGAATATGTTAAAAAAGGTGCGTCTTTTATAATTAAGAAAATAGGTTGTCTTGCATTAAGGATCATACTAAACTTGGGTAAATGTGTTACATTTGTAATGTAATCATTTGTTTGCAGTGATGTAACGCTGAATGGTGTAAATGAGCTGTTGACAAATGTTCTAGGATTAGGTTTACATGAATTGTTCCATGTAAAAGCTGATAATCATTATCTATTTTAATTTGTCTGTGAAAATATTTTGGCATTGCTATCACACATTGATCGCGAAATATTCATATTTTCTTCGATGATCTGTCAAATAATTTGTCAGCCATCACACATAATTCTTTAATATTTAATTTGGAGATTTATATTGATGGTATTTGTTAAGCGGTTTGTATTATAGCCCATGTCTGTTACATATTCCGTCTATGGCAGGCCAGCTTGGAAAAAGTTCTTGAGTTGTGTTATTCCAGGCCACTTGCAGATGTTGTGCTGAACTTAACTGATTTGTGCACTATTGCACACGAAACCATCAGACATGTTGGGAAAAAGACGATCTGTTTTTTATTACCAGTGCATGTGACGCATCATGCAGTGAACACCGAGACCTTGCTTGATATACCAAAGAAATAAAACTGTTATCTGCTATGGTGATTCTGATGACGGTGCCTTCTGCCTAGCTCACTCTAATAAAACACACACATTCCATCTGGAAAAGTGAAGAGTTGCTCAATCCTCTAGACACTTGATATTTCAAATGTGCTACAGCGCATTACGGTTGCAACATGTTGTCACTGCTCGTCCTGTTTTCTAAAGCTGATTGTTTGCACATAGTTTGCATATAGTAAGACACACTACTCTGGCAATTCTAAGAAAATTGCAAGAGAAGTTTTACACGTCTATTATGTATGTGTATGAAAGTGAAAGTGCCTGCTATATGAAGTCATTGTGGTCAAGCAGTAAGTGTTAGAGCTATGCAAGGAGGGTCGTGGACGAGGTGATGTTCAGATACCGCTAACACTTATTTTTTAACCTAGATCTTTTTCACCAATGGTTACATTATTTAATTTATGACATTTTTATAATGAAGTTGTAGTGAATTTCATATGTTACTTGATATTTACTATTTGTAATTAAATTTTCAAGGATGAGGGACAGTCTTGGCAAGCCGAAGTCGAAACTCAGTAAATAATTATGTGAAGTTATTCACAATCGTTAATATGGTAAGTCACAATGTACCAGGCCTTAAGAGTAATGTACAATTACTCATCAGATGTGCTCTCAACAGCACATGTTGCAGGATGGTACCTCTCATCCAGACATGGAAAACATAAATTGAAACTTGATGCAAATACATGTTTTTTTTTTTGCATTACATGACCTCTTAAATGTCATATAAATTAAATAATATGACCACTGATGGAAAAAAATAGATTAATAATTTAGTCTTAGTGGGAGTTCAGCTGTCACCTTATACATATTTGTCTACAAAGCTGGAACACTATATCACTTGACCACCATGAACTCTTGATGTCCAGCACCTGCACACAGATACATAAGCCACAGTATAAAAACGGAAAACTTCTCTTGTGATTTTCTCAGCATTGGCTGTGTAGTGCACCTTACTACTTGCACATTATGTTAATTGCCTACTAAAGATGTAAAGAGTTTGAAGTAAAATCTGTGATCCCAATGTCGTGACCTCCCTTGTTAGTAATTCAGTTGTGCAGATAGGTGTAAATCAGTTTAAATTTACTTTCATCTCCTGGCATACTAAAATGTGATCACTGGGTTCTGTATTTATGGTAGCATTAATACACTACTGACCATTAAAATTGCTACACCACGAAGATGACGTGTTATAGTCGCGAAATTTAAGTGACAGGAAGAAGATGCTGTGATATGCAAATCATTAGCTTTTCAGAGCATTCACACAAGGTTGGCGCTGGTGGCAACACCTACAACGTGCTGACATGAGGAAAGTTTCCAACCGATTTCTTATACACAAACAGCAGTTGACCCGCGTTGCCTGGTGAAACGTTGTTGTGATGCGTCGTGTGAGGAGGAGAAATGCGTACCATCACGTTTCCGACTTTGATAAAGGTCGGATTGTAGCCTATCGCGATTCCGGTTTATCGTATCGCGACATTGCTGCTCGCGTTGGTCAAGATCCAATGACTGTCAGCAGAATATGGAATCGGTGGGTTCAGGAAGGTATTATGGAATGCCGTGCTAGATCCCAACCGCCTCGTATCACTAGCAGTCGAGATGACAGGTATCTTATCCACATGGCTGTAATGGATCGTGCAGCCACGTCTCGATACCTAAGTCAACAGATGGGGACGTTTGCAAGACATCAATCATCTGCACGAACAGTTTGACGACATTTGCAGCAGTATGGACTATTAGCTCGGAGACCGTGGCTGCAGTTACCCTTGATGCTACATCACAGACAAGAGAGCCTGCGATGGTGTACTGAACGATGAACCTGGGTGCACAAATGGCAAAACGCAATTTTTTCAGATGAATCCAGGTTCTGTTTACAGCATCATGATGGTTGCATCTGTGTTTGGTGACATGGTGAACGCACATTAGAAGCGTGTATTCGTCATCGCCGTATTGGCGTATCACCCGGCGTGATGGTATGGGGTGCCACTGGTTACATGTTTGTCACCTCTTGAAGCTCTTATCAAGGCGTTATTACGGCCAGAGGTGGTTGTTTTGGGTACTGATTTCTCAGGATCTATGCACCCAAATTGTGTGAAAATATAATCGCATGCCATTCCTAGTATAATATATTTGTCCAATGAATACCCGTTTATCATCTGCATTTCTTCTTGGTGTAGCAATTTTAATGGCCAGTAGTGTATTTATGGAATATTCTTTCTGTACATAAACATATTTAAAAACTTGAGTACGCGCCCCCCCCCCCCCCCCCCCCCCCCCACATTTGCTTTAGTATGATGTTGGAGTGAGGAAGGAAGGTAAGTAATATTAGGATAAAACTCCCATTGATGACAAGGTAAAGTCTGAACACAAGTTGCATAGGACAAGGATAGCAAAGTAAATTGGCAGTATTCTTTGCAAAGTAGAGGATGTAATATTCGTCTCATTTGATTTAGACACTGTGCAGAACATAAATGTAAATGACTGGGTGGAGAGTCTGAACCATTGTGCAGCTAAACATGAGTCCAACAACTTAGTCAGTGCCACCTTACTCAGTAAGAGACCTGTAGCATCAGAGTATTTTGTTCAAAAGATATGGGACTGATTGTGCAAAACACTCATGTTTAACACATTGACTGCCAAGAGGTTGCCGGTGGCCACAGCAAGGGCCTTGCACTGTGTGCCCACTAGACTGGCAGTGAAATGGCCATCACTACAGGAGTGGCAGTTGATATGTTAAAGATTGAAGACTTGGTGGTACATAAAATTTCTTGACATGTTTGAGAATTATTTTGTTAGTTTTTTTAATAATTTATCTTACTGTTATATACAGTATATATTAATTTGTCTTACCACTTCTCTGAATTTTGATTTCAGTGATCGAAAGCAGACATCAGAAAGTATTAAAGAGCCTATATAACATGACACCAGTTTTATGTTCCCTGTGGTTTTAATTCTATTATCGCATTATTTCTTCTGCTGCTTAGTGTTACATATTCATGACCGACTGAAACAGTAATGGTATGGCAGAGTATACGGTATAAGAAGAGAGATAATCTTGCCTTATCGAACACCATATTTGTATTTATTGAATTTTATGGTAATGTGCAAGGTGGAGGAAATGCATTTTTGAAAATGTACGAATGTCACCTATTAAGTACCTTCTACTGTGTGTAAAGAAAAACAAAAAGTATTATGACTAGTGATGTAAAGTTACCTTGAGGACCAACTTTATAGCCATATATTATAAAAACCTAATTCTTGAGTTTGATACTTGTTTCTCTGATTCAAATTTTAGTCAGTATTGTTGGTGGCAGGTTGAATCTGCTGAAGGATATTTTTCAGTATGTGCCATGCCCACCAAGTTTTGCAGTGCCGTGGCATGCAAATGAAATTGGCAGAAACTGATGAATCCTGTTCAAGTTGTCATGTTTTATCTTATTGTGAGATATTTAACAAAAAATACATGAATGATGAAGTGTGTGTAGCCACTTTCAAATGAAAGCACAAGGAGAAACAGAAAGAAACAATATACACTCCAAATCTCCTCAATCCCTGATGTGCATTGGTTTCTGTTTTACTTCCATTACTATTAAATATTTATGTTTTAAAATTGTGTGTGTGTGTGTGTGTGTGTGTGTGTGTGTGTGTGTGTGTGTGTGTGTGTGTGTGTCTGTTTTATTTATTAGACAAATGTAAAATATGAGTAAATTTGATATTATCTATAATTGTTACAGTATTAAATTCTGTTAGTAATATAAGATGTCAAAGGATCCAAATTATGTGAACATGATTAAAGTTAAAAGGGTATTATTATTGTGCACTGTGGCCATTCCTACTCCACTGTCACTGTACTAAATTTCCTAGTGTCATGGTTGTAACTGACTTGTACTCTGTAGCCCAGCAAATTTTTTAATTTTTGAAATGCATAGCCATGTAAAACTCATCTCTTACCATTGTGCCCCTGCTAACATCTCATTGTTTTAAAGGAACTGACTTTGTAAAATGAATGAAAGAGCAGTGTGATGTACCATGTTACTAGTTGGATTCTTGATGAGAAGATCAAGACTGGTATTACAAAGGCTGGCCTATTGCACTGGCTATTGTAGTCTTTCTGATTAGCTCAGTCTCCCCCCCCCCCCTTTTTATCAGATCTGGTTTTCACAATCTTTGTGGAGGGGGGGAAAGTAGAACTGATAATGTGCTCAGATTTCTATGAGGGAGGTTGGAAACAGATGGTTTGAAACATGGTTGAATGAGTGACTGAATTCAGTCTTTTGTAATGGAATAACTTTCAGTGTTACAAAATTTTTTGTAATAAAATGTTACCACTGACATTAATATTTGTCACAAGGTGATGTTGAAAGAAGTATTATTTTGTGAATAAATGTCAATTTTTATGAAAATTTATTGTCTAGTACTGGTCTTGCAGATGGATCAAACTACTATTTCTGTTAAATTAAATATTTGTGTTTCCTTGTTGCCTGTAGCTGCTTTACAATTATTGAGGGTATTTTAATTCCATGTTTGCAACTACAAGAAAAATGCATGTTTTTTTACACCAAATGCATTTGTGCAGTTAAGACATTTCACGTGGAAACACAAAAATTCATTATGACGTACGGAATTCTGTAAGGCAATTCAGAATGAATTGCCTAGAAATCTTCAGAGTGAATGTTTGTAGGAGAATGCGTACTAGTCAGTAATACTTGAAATAAGCCAACATATTACACATTAGCAGCAGACTTTTTGTATAAAGAGGTCTGCAAGAGCATCAGCCAAGATGTTTTAAGATGGAGTGTAGTGGAGAAAAGCTGTAGAAGACGGTGCAATAAAATGAACAAGAAAAAGATGTTAGGAATTCCATGACTAAAATAACTAGCTACAGAATGTGTTTTTCATAATACAATGCTGTGAACTGCAGATGACATGCTTTCTTTGATTACATCTTTCAAATAATCTGGCTGTTCTGTTTTAATTAACTTTAAACGAAATTGTAAGCTAACCAGCAAGGTAAAATCTGACCGAAAGCAGGAAAGGTCATGGTTGACAAAATTGTTGTATCACAGGTTGAGATCATTGTGAGAAAGTTCCATTCTGTAAGTTATCCATTTTGTTTTATATAGTTCAGTTGCACATTTTTTTTCTTAAACATTTATCATCAATATACCTTGCAAAAAACTATTAAATAAAGGAAGATTTTTTTTTTCCGTGTTCTATTTACTTACGGGCAAAATTTGTGCATGGCGGCATAACTGTTTGCAATGTATCCTATGAGCCAATGGTGATTGCGGAGTAGTCTAATTGGTTGTGTTACGAGAAATGAATTTTTACAGTTATCACTCTTTGAAATCAGCCCTATAGTTAAAATGTGGGTGCTGACATTTTGAGCCGCAGTCCATAATTCCTCATCCTCAGAAGTGCAATGTGTTATTGTAATTAATGTTGAGGTATTCATGTGATGGGTCCAACCTCTAATAACTTTCATTTACAAGCTTTCTGCATTACAGTCCCTGTGATCATGTGTCTTGAAGAATTTTTTAAAAATCTGCGGTCATTTTATTTTGAAAATATATTCCAGAACTGAAACACTATTTTGTTAATATTTTTTAAAACTCTACATTCATTTTGAAAGAATGAGCTCAGTACCAATTGCTACATCTGAATTCCTACACCGTGTGGCATAGTTGCAAATCTTTAAATGTGCTCTCGAGTGCAATTTATTTGTTGTCATTGTTTTTCCAATTACTGACCTCAATAAAAGAAAATAGCCACTTTTACATCAAGTTTTATTACTGCATTCAGAAATACATCATACAACTCATTTAAGACTGTAAAGTAGAGGGTGTGTTCAAAAAGAATCCGAGCTTTTGAAATAGCGCACCCCAACCAGCAGGCTACAGACTTAGTGAAACTTGCCTTGGCCAAGCATACACGGAGAACTGCAAGAATCACATGTGGCATTACTAGTGGTTTGTGTTTCCAACAGGGCAGAATGTTGATCGATGATAGACTGCAAACCTGGATAACCTTCCATATCAACAGATGATGACCGTGTAGAGAGAGTTGTCTGATTAGTGGGAATAATTAACTGTTCGAAAAGCAGCAGATGAATCCTAGTGCGGGGGAAGAGGCGTGAATTGTGGGAAAACCAGACATCAATGTTGCACCATGAGAATGTGGTGGCTCCTACGTTACTCCTTATCCACAGCTATCTAACAAAAC
This sequence comes from Schistocerca americana, assembly GCF_021461395.2. Classification (NCBI taxonomy): domain Eukaryota; kingdom Metazoa; phylum Arthropoda; class Insecta; order Orthoptera; family Acrididae; genus Schistocerca; species Schistocerca americana. The sequence goes on from NC_060130.1 coordinate 188,585,684, forward strand.
ATCGCATTCCTGTGGGCCCCCATTCACCCTATTTTCTGGGGCTAGCCCAAGCAGATTTTCTCCTGTTTCCCAAACTTAAACCTATGTTGAAAGGATGTCATGCCCCAACTATTGAGGGGATTCAGGACAATGTGATGAGAGACCTGCGAGTCATCCCAGAAAATGCATTTCAGGAGGATTTCCAAAAGTGGGTTGAAAATGGTGTATTGCCAGTATATGGGACTACTTTGAGGGGGGAGGAGGGGGCAGTGCTTAAAATGTTGTACCATAAGAAATAAAAGTGTTGCGGCAAAAGTTGTATTTCTTTTTAATCACACCTCATATTTTTGTATTTATTGTGTACTGTATTACAATTAATTTACTTAATTGTGCAGTTCCTCAAATTTGCCTTCGGTTTCTGTTGAATGCCAATAATTCCTTCATATCCCATTACATCAGTACTCTTTCTTCTTTCCCTCAATCCCCTCCTCGTCCTCCTCCATTCTCACATTTGAGTGCTTATTTTTTTTTTTTTTTGTGAAAATGTCAAAGCAAGTCTGAAACATGAGGAACTACTGTTGATTTTATTACGGAACAAAGCTATTACCATTTTGTTTGTGATAAAGGGAAGGTGAAACCGAAGTAGCAATTGTGCAAATGTTGTTTTGAATTACATGCCATAATGTCACAAAGAAAACAATTTCAGCAAAAAGCAATAAAAGAAGTAATGGCATTATTAGTGTTCCATGTATATTTTCAAATAGTTTCATAGGTATTGAATATAAAAAAGAGCCTGCTTACTATATAATACTACCCACTGTGGAAAGCAGTACCAGTGTAGTGCAACAAAGAGAACTCAGTTTTTCAGGAAAGATGAAAATTTTAATATTGTAGCAACTTAATAAAATATCTGCATCCACAAGTTATTGTGATTGCTTCTATTCTCCTTCCCAAAGGATATTTTGGATATTATCATTTCAAAAGTATCCCATATTGTAACAGAGACTGCTTATCAATATATGCAAGTATCATGCAGTAAATTATTAGTGTATTGGTAAATGTTGTTTTTATAGACACCACATGGTAAAAGGACTGCAATAAATAATCTTGGCAGAAAAGGAAAGAAGAACGGCATTCTTGTTAAGATTCATTTGAAATACATTGTTTCCTCCAGTTGCCATTGGAATTGTAATCCAACCTATTTAGGGTTTTTACATGTGACTGGTGAGTCAGAATGAGCAATGTGACAGGTGGGTGTATTGTGAGACAAGGACAGTATTGTTTGCTTCAGTAAAATTTGAGAGGCGTTACGCCGATACATTTCAGACACGTTAACTGTCTGTTAGTTAATGATTCTTTTAACGTCATGATCATCGAGCACAGCAGGTATTTATGCCTAGTGTTGTGTGCCAGCCGGGCGGCCACAAGCTCCAATGTTTAGTACAGTATATAGTGCAGTACTGTGCATTAATGTGTGTGTCTGGATTGAGTTGGTGCTAGCATACAAGAAATCTGGTACAATTTTGTGTTTAATGTTTCGAGCTTAATTTTTGCGACTTTACTCGCAGTCTAAAGATATGCTGTACTAAATGGAGTTGAGTATGTGGCCACTGTTTGGCACACAGTGTCGGGTGTGAATTTCTGCTGTGTCCATCAGTGATCTCTCCACAGTCTGTGTGTTAAACCCTGGCAGCATTCCATTTAGTTGTTTGGTCATGGGATAAATGACATTAAAGTTTGTAGCTTTCCACTTATGACATTAAACTTATAATCCAAAAATAAATTGTATCAAAAAAGGATACCATTCTGTATGGTCTTCATCGCAGTGACTGTCTTGTAATTTTACAAATTATACGCGTATAATATGGAAAGTTCATTATCTTAGCACAGCTTTCAGCAGGAAGGGAGAAGGTAGAGAGAGTTTGTTTGAGTGTTCTGTATTGTTAGAAGTAATTAACCTCATTAAATATTTACTTAAATGAAATGAGCATTCAATGACATTAAGTAATACTCTGACTGGCGTAAGGCTGTCGACGGCCACAAAAGCCTAAAGCCATGAGCTGAGCCTGGCCGGCGGTGAAATGTCCTTTACTGAGTGTGTGGCAGTTGACATGTTAATCAGGCTTTGTTACAAAAAAATATTATATTATTGTTATAAGCAATTTGCTCGTGAGAATCTGTCATATTATTGTGCAAAAAGTAGTACATTTTGCAGTTTCCTGTGACCATTTTCATCTCCCTTGCCTTTGATCAGTGGATGTCTGACAAATATTCTGCAGTTGCTCTACCTTTAGTCGCTTTGATAGCCCTTGTGTGGAAGCAAAGCTGCCACATACCATGTTTCCTCCGTCGTAGGATACAGCTGTAGAGGTCAAAAGGCAGAACATTTTTTGCAAGATACTACATTAGTGTTATATGATTTCAGTGAGTAACTTCGTAACAATTACTGTTTGTATAAAAATGAAACTTCCACTCTAAATATTGCTATAACAAAAATCAGTGACTTGTCTAGGTGTATGAGCAGTTATGATAAGGATATCTAAATTTTGAGAAGTGAGGTTCATGTTATATATGAACTGTGAATGAGACAGAAGATAACACTGGGTGGGAATAATTAGAAATATTTTTTTAAGAAAGAAACAAATGAAACTAGTTTGGCCTGTTGCTCTGATTTGTACTTCTCTGTTACAGAACCCGTGGATATGAAGTCGTGGCCGGGACCACCACCACCTCATCCAGTACTGAACCAATTAGTGCATGACAGTGCACTAGCTCATAAATTCGAGGTGTGATCATTTCAGTTTTACTTGCTTGCTCATGATTAATTTTGAATTAATCTCAGTATTAATGCAAATTCTAACTGCACTTATGATGACTCTCAAGAAGTATTGCAAGTGTCTAATGTGATGTGAATTATTTAATTGCTGTGATCTCACAAAATATTTTATATGTGAATATTTCATTATTACTACATATCAGACAATTAAATTGTAGTAATTTAGGGCTCATGATATTTATTTAGTTGACATTGTTAGTTTCTTGAATTTAAAATTAGTGTGTTTTTGTGGATCTGATACTTCAGTTTTTATATGAATTAATGTACATTACTAGGTAATCTCTGTTTGAAATAATGTGCCACTGATGTTTATTATGGAGAAAAATATTGTGTGTAGGATATGAAAAATGTGCTGCATTGAAGTTCCTTAGTTTTCTCAAACAAGTGTTCCCTTGTGATGTATGTGGCCACATAAGGTGACTGTTGAATGTATGCGAGTTGCGTTTGTGCAAATTATGGTAGTTGCATTAAGACAAGAGATTTGATGGTGCTAAATTTTTCATGTAATCTTGACTACTGGATATCATTGTATTCCAGAATTTAAGACTGAACGTGATGACTAAAGCCCAGATTTCTCAGCACAATAAAATAGTAAAATAAGTGGGAAACATGTTGAAAATAAGCAAAAATGAACACACACAAAAGATAGTTTCACAGAACTCTAATCTTATTGAAGGCTGTTACAGTACACAAGGGAGGTCATCATGAGATTTTCTTATGTAAAACTCCTGCATCAATAGGTGAAGAATGATTTGTACAGTGAAATGTTGTTTCAGTGTCACGTGACGTGATAGGTGCGTGTGAAAAACACCACAGTTCTTCTTTGGTGAATTCCTCTTCAGTGTTTGTTTCTTCACAAGAAATTTTTTTAAAAATTTGGCACAGTGTTTTGCAACCATAATTTTTCTGTAGCACCTGATTAAGTGTCTCAAATGCAAGTTTTGCAAACCTGTGTGTTTCTGATGACAATGTGATTAAAATTTCATGTATCAGAGAAACTTAATGTTCCAAGGAATTATTTCGAGTTTCCAGCTGCTTTAAAATATCAGATATTTTGGAGAAATGATTATGGATGTACTGTATCTTTTCGTGGGTGCCTTTTTTAGCTGAACATTCTTGTACTGTGGCAAGACTGACTGCATCTTCTGCAATTAGGCAATTCAAAACATTTTTCACTTCCCTGAAATGTTTCGCATAGTATAACACAGCCTGTAACCACAATCCCTACAGAGTTAAAACTGGCTTAGGAGGTAAAACCCAATTTAGGAGTTCACAGAAGTTTTGAGTTCTATTTGGTGACTTGACAAACACATTCTTCGCACTAGAAACAAGATCTTCACATCATTATACTGACTTCTGACAGTTTCAGCAGTAGAAATTAATATTCTTTCATGGTTCAATGTATTTCAAATTTCTCCTTGAAAACACTGTTGTGTATAGTTTTGGTGCAACCTAGTTTGTCCAGTACCCTTTTGTTTATGTATTTTTCTAAAAGGCACAAGTCTTTGAAAAATGTGTCTCTACAACTCAATTGTTTGACAACATTGCTTTTAATCAGTGGTTGGTTTAACTTACATTTATTCCTAAACTTCTTTTTAAGCCACGTGGCATTTTTGTGCTGCATAATGTCATATTTTTTATTCGCAGAAACAATCTTTTCATTCACCATACAACATCAGACACTACCAGTCTTCAAATAAAACGTTTCTTCCAAACACGTTTGTTTATGCACTTGCATAAGAATGCTGATTTAGAGGTTTTGTGGGTGGCATTCCCTAATTATAACAGTGAGCAACAGTGCACACTTGAACTAATGACTGATGCACAACACACTGCGTCTTGGAACACGCAGATTCACCATCCATGAGAATGACATCATCTGATGAGGTAACTGACCAATGAAGTGATGACTAACCTACCCAATCGCAGCAAGCTTTTCTCCTTGCAGTATTATATGCTGTAAGCATCCTGGCTTTATCTTAGCATTGCTTTCTTACACATTCAACCAAAACTAATTTTTAAAAGGGGGGGGGGGGAATATGCACTTTTAAAAATCACAGTTTTCATTAACAAGCTGTTTTAATTAAAAATGCTAAAATAAGTAAACAAAAATGTTGTCTTGCAACCTAGTTAAAACTGATTATCTAGGAGTGTCTTACGACGTACAACCTTTCTGCTTGTCCATAAAAGTGTGGAAAAAATTATGCATTTTGCTTAGTAATTTGGGCTTTCAGAAATTGAGATTAGATCACGCAATGGCAGCTCACACACACGATCAATGTCTCTGGCTGCCAGGACCAGAGCCTGGCCACGGCTGCCAGAGGCAGTGGTCATGTGCGTCTGAGCTACATTTGCATGAATGTGTGAGTGGATATTGTCTATTTCGAAAGAAGGCCTTCTGGCCAAAACCTTACATGTTCAGTAGTCTTTTTATTGTACTTGTGTGTGACTCAACGTCTCTGTTATATGGTGAGCAGCAGTCTACCCTTTTCATAATATTTCATTATTCCATCTTGGATTTTCCATTGTTTGATATATATTTTTCTTGTCCTAATGGTGTCCGTAAAGTGAGTGGCTGTACAGATCAAATGAGGGCATGTATAATTTAAGATTTCTGTTCCAATCTTCTTGTATTGACAACTCAGTAATGAACTGTCTTTGTGTAACCTTTTGTTTTAAGTATTGTTTTGTATAGGAGTGGGATAACAATGATGTGAAATCAGGTCAAATGTGATAGATATGTAGTGATCTTAGAGAAGAAGCTGTGAGCAGTGAACGGTATTGGCAATTTCCTAGGCTTTTAATAAGACATTCTATCAAGAGTTCAAAGGCTGTAGTGTAGAGACACATTCCACAAGTTAACTTTTCCTAATTCTAAAGAGACATTCAGTAAGAAGGTAAAGAAACCATCACAGCAGTTCAGTTTGCTCATTGTTGATAGATGAGTTTGGTACTCGAATGTGACTGAATGTTAAAAACTGTTAGGGCCATGCTTCACAAATGTGCTTGTTTCCATAATGCGAAAGAATATATATATGCATGCTTTGCATATGTTGATATTGGAAAGATTACTTTTGTGGCCTATGTTCTTTCCTAGTCATTGACTGTTTATTCATATTATGTTTTTATGTACTTATACAGTGTCCAATATTTATTTATACGCTCACAGATTATATCATAAACAGCAAATGTACAGTTTCTGAAAGACTGATGATATGTCTTGTTTGTTACTTTTAAAGACAAATCTTTGTAGGAAGTTATTTATTTATTGTTTTTTAATTTGTATCTTGCCTACACCATTTATCTTTACATTCAATGTATATATAATATGTCGTAGAGAAGGATGGGGAGGGTTGTGACACTTTTCCTTTTAATTTTTTTATTCCAAATATTGTTCTTTGGTTATTACTAAACTAAAAACTTTTTTTTATTTTTTACAAAACAATATATTTATAGCAAGTACAAACAAATTTATGATACCCTGCATTCTGTCTACAGAGAGAGACTTTGGGACAGTGGAATGGGAGGTTTGGGACACATACAAGTTCCACATATGAAAATACACACTAATCAAATATAAACGTATAAAGTGAACTGCACTGATACAAATTACAATGATTATTTTTTGAGTGAGTTCTTATCATACATTCTGAAATCTATTCAATTTTTTTTTTTTTTGGAGAAAACCGTTGCAGTTCTCTTCATTCAGGTCCTCCATTTTTCAGTGTGCTCTGAAAGACATGAACAGTATCACCCTTGCTGACATTAGAAATATCATTTACATCAGGACATATAAATTCACAACTGGTATGTTTCCTTCTCAAAAATTCAATTTCTTAGTCCTCACTGAGAATGTTTTGTGCACCCCACATAATGAATGTGATTTAATTTTGTGGCAAATCGAACAAGCACATACGAGGTGTGATTGAAAGTTTTAAGAATGGATGTGCTACTGCTTACTGGTTTGGCTGGCAGGTACACAGAGGGTAGGGAGAGAGTCATTGCCTTGTTCGTGAATGCCCTCTGACAGGAAACTATGTTTCCTTTATTCGGTTAATTGTGGCAACTGGTTGAGTGCGGGTCTGTTATGGCATGTTGCCAGATTTTGTCTGGGTGAAAATGGACATAAAAATGGAGCAACGAGTTGGTGTAAAATTTTGTTTTAAAACCGAGAAATCAGCTTCTGAGACTTGCAAACTATTAAAAACAGCCTTTGGAGATAATTGTATGAGCCAGTCAAATGTTTTTGTCTGGTTCAGCAGATTTAAAAATGGCTGTGAATCATTTGAAGATGAACCACGGTCCAGCCATCCTTCCACCTCAAAAACGAATGAAAATGTTGTGAAAGTTCACGACTTACTGCACTCTGATTGTAGACTTACAGTTAGGGAGATGCTTGATGAACTTAATTTAAGTTTCTATGCAGTTCAGTCAATTTTAACTGCAGAGCTGAACGTGTGTCGAGTGTCTACAAAATTCATTTCAAAGGTGTTGTCAAGTGACTAGAGACAATGCCGACTTGATTGATTGGACTGAAAATGACCCAGATTTGTTAAATAGGGTCATTACGGGTGACAGATCATGGGTGTATGGATATGATACTGAAATGATACTGAAACCAAAGTGCAGTCTTTGCAGTGGAAGACTCCAGGTTCACCACGACCGAAAAAAGCACGGCAAAGTCGGTCAAAGGTGAAGACAATGTCGCTGCTTTTTTTTTTTTTTTTTTTTCAATTCTACTGGTATTGTGCATCATGAATTTACCCCTGGAGGACACACAATTGACCAGGGATACTACAAATGTGTCCTTGAGCGTTTGTGCGAAAAGGTGCGGATAAAAGGTCTGCATTGTGGAAAGACAGGAGTTTTGTGCTACACCATGACAATGCTCCGGCACATCATGTCTTCGCCATCATTGAATTTTTGACCAAATTCAAAATTCCTGTGCTTCCACAACTGTCATTCCCCTGAATTGGCCCCTGCAGACTTCTCTTTCGTAAACTGAAATTTTCACTGAAAGGGATGCGATTTGGCTAGATTGAAGACATCCAGGCAAATACACAGAGTGTCCTTAACATACTTCAGGCAAAAAAATTTTCAGGAATGTTTCCAAAAGTGGAAACACCGTTGGGGTGTGTGTGTTGAGTCAGAAGGGGCTATTTGGAAGGAGATGCATCACAGTAGCATGTAAGTACCACCATTGTACAATTACAAGCTCATTCTTAAAACTTTCCAATCACACCTCATACTTTCCCTTAGATATTTCCTCTTCTTGTTCTGAATCTGAGGGCATTTCAAAAATATCACTGCTGTCATCACATAATTCATCCAGATCTTCACCGCTGCTTGAATGAGTAAACTTCTTCTCTTAACATTCTTCTTCGCGCAGTTGTTTGTTAACCTTTTCATAAGCACTTCTTCTATGCTGATTTTTTTCTGGGGTGTCTGTCAGCATGTGACTTTTTGCTCCGAAAGGAGCTTTTGAAAATGGCCATATCTCCTCAGGTGATACAATTTCAATTCAGTCTGAAGTGTCTGTGTCTCTTGATTCTGCTTGCTGTTTGCTAGTAGTTGAGCTGGAGTCCACAGCAGTTTCAAATGTTGGTATGATGCCCTTCATTAGGGGGGAGGTCAATCGGTTACACTTGAATCTATAAAGTCGTGCCTCAGAAAATATCCCTGAATCAAAAGGACTGACGCCACTCTTCTTAAAACCTGAAAATATGTTTCTTGGTTAAAATGCTTGAGTGATTGCACTGGTGCATAATGCAGCTATGTCATATATAGAAATGGTTTTTCCAGGGTTAACATTCAAGAGTTACCAGCAGTGTTGTAATATTTCTTCAGGGGCCCGAACACAGATACATCCAAAGGCTGCAGTTTATGCCTTCAATGGGGAACCAGTGTGAGAATTTTAATGTGGTTCTCTTTGCAAAAATTTAGGGGTAAGAAATGTGCTATCATGGTTGTCAAATATAAGAAGTACTTGGTTTTCTGCTGCTGGAGGAGCACATTTCGTGAAACAATGCAAGTAATCTATTAAATTACTGGCATTCATCCATCCTGAAGGATTTGCAGAACCTCAAGATCTGGGTAGAGAACCACTGAGCATATTCTCTTTGAGGTGGACTCGAGGAAAAAATTTAATGTGGTGGAATGAACGTTCCACTAGCTGGAATTGTTTCACAAAGCTACCAATGTACCTCTTCCTGCTGATGTTGCCTGGTTCATTTGCTTGCTTCCTCCTTGAGCAATTACATTTTGTGGTGTTTACACAGTAGTTAAGGCTGTCGCATCACAATTATATATAAAGTTTGACTGAAAATTGTATCTTTTTAAAACAGATCTCAAGTTATCAGTAAGTTCTCCGACATTCTTTTTATTGAAACTTGCCCCACGAGAAAGACTAGTAGCTTCTGGTTTTCACAGTCACAGTCTTTTGTTTCATGTCATAAAACTTCTCATCCAATCTTCTCCTGATATTTTATTAGCTGTCCAGCCTTTGGGTACTGAGTGAAATTTTCCATTTGCGACAGCAAACTCATATGCAAGCTTCCTAGGTGCAATTCAATTTAATCCATAATTCAATTTGACAGATGTAATTAGATACTGAGCTAGTATGGACTCTTCTTCATTCATAAAGACTCGTGAATGATTATACAGAGAACTGTATTTCTCAATATGATTGAATTTACTAGCATGATGTGCTGCATACATCAATAGGGTTGATTTAGGTATTCCATACATTTTTGCAGTCTCTTGCAACCTTCTGCCATTTTTCAGTGCTTCAATGACAGATTGTGTTGCTTCCTTGAACAGTGGCTGTCCGACTGTTCTTTTGTTGTAGGCAAGCTCCCAAAACAAACTGTAAACAGTAAAGGAATATCAACTTTTAATAAGGGTGGGTTGGGACAGTAGTGATCCAACCCTCCATTGGTTACCATTTTTTTCTATTTGATACTAGAATACTGGATTTCATATATGTAATGACAAAAACTTTTATTACATTCCAAAGATAAACTAATGAGGAATTTATAATAAGACATGCACTTCAGTAAATTTAGTTACTTCACTGTCTATTGACTTTGGAAGTAGCACAATTTTTGGATGGTGAAATTCATGTTAACTTACCTGTAGCATCTAAAATCAAGTCAATTGGCGAAATTTCACTATGGCAGTTATAAACAGTTGAAAGTCAAAGATTATGGAAGGGAACTGAGCCAGTGATACCAACAACAAAGTTTTAAAATGAATGTCCCAAACTTCCCCCTGTCCCAACTCTCCCCATCCTCCCCTACTCTCATTTTTGCTGTGTCCAAATGAGGAGAATTGTGATATGTAATGCCTATAACCTCTTAAAAAGTAACTGCACCTACACAGTTACGGATTCTGCAGTTGGCGCATTGCTTGTAATTTTCTCTCATAATTGTGTAAGAAGTATTTATTCAAAATGTACAAGCCTGTTAATTATTTTTTCTAAATAATGTTTGAACTAAATGTGAATTATATTTGAATTACCATGTGACTTTATTGCACATGTTGTCAATTGAGTCAAACAGTCTTCCATTGTTGAAAATATAGACTGCCTTCCTCAAGGACAAGGTTAGATTTTGTGTTACAACGTTGATGAGGAAGGAGATGGGTGAGTTATAAGAGTGAGTCAACAGAGAGGAATTTAGAATTGAAGGCACACTGTTTAACAGGTATGGTATGTGCTTGTTTTTTGGATATGTTGGTAAAAGATGAATTCTAATGCCCTGCTGAACACTGAGGTGAAGCTGCCATGTAATACTGTTGTTGAGCAGACCACTACTGATGTAGTAAAAGATCTGAAAGTGCTTTGTTAACCAAACCAGTTAAAGGCAAAGTCTGGACTGGTTTTAAATGTTATTTTGAAAACTCTGTGTCAGTTGCTATTTTTAGAATAATATGGTATCTTTTAATAACTTAATATGTCTTTATTCATATGAGTAATTGTTCTCTCCAAGTCTGCAGTGCTTTATCATGTGACAGATGCATACAACATAATGTATATTTAAAAAGAAATTGTTCTGCTTTATGTTATGTGAAAATATTGATGAGTATAAGAAATTGGTTGGGAGGGAGGGGTGGGGGGTTGGATTACATAAAATAGAATAGAAAACCCACGAGCAACTGAAGCACATTTGGAATAATTAGTAGAACAGATTGAAATTTTTGAATGTTTGATTCCTCTGCCGACACGTCCATTCCTAAGAGTGCTAGGTGTGTTCAAGTCCCATAGTATTTTTTTCCAAATAGCAAGTCATATATGTACCAAGTTTGGTTGAAATTGCTACAAGGGTCCAAGAGTTATGTTGGAACATATGAACAAAAATGGATATGTATGTAAGATATAGTTTCAGCTGTACAAGTATTTTTTCCTTTTCCCATTCACACTGAAGTGTACGTCAGTGTACAACCAGTCACATTTGTTTCTGATCTATGTAAATTTGTATTTTATTTGGAAACTTTTAAATAAAACACTGTCCAATAACAAAACTGTAATTGTTCATGAATTATTATATCCTGTATCAGATTGTTCATATTGATATGCTGTGTGTCACTCATCCTTGACATTTCATGCAATTTTGCTGCATTACACATCCCCAGATATGTCAAATTCTTCATTTACTTTGATTGGAATGGAATTAGTTACAGTTCATCATATCTCTGATTATCCTTCTTTGCATTGCTGTAATCGCCACATTTAATGTTCCATAAACAAGGCTTGAAAATTTAAACAATGAAACATTATTTCCAAATTGGATTAATTGTAAATGGAGACAACTGCAGTGGTCAATAATTACACACAAGTTCAGCAAGTGTAGACTTCCAAAGTGACAAATGCAAGAGCAGACAGTGCAATGTGTATATTCCATTGGCTACATTAGTAATGGCAGAGCAGTATGTGTGCGTACCAGAAAAGAGCCAACAAATCAGTGAAAACTTCCAAATGATTCGCAAGTCCTTGGCCACCTTCCCCCTCCATTATACAGCCTTCAAGGATCATTGTGTGTAAGTTGCTGGAGACTCAAAAAGATGTTGCAGAAGCCTTGTTAAAACAGTAAATGACTAAGAAATCTAGTTGTTACATGAAATGTTAATGTAGTTCTCCTTTTGAAAGATGAATAAAATTAGATTTGTTTTATGAATAAATGTATGAAATTCTGGAATAAACACCACAATCCCTTAAATACCAGTGTCATATGTTTTCCTGGTTTATGAAGCAACTGTGATATCTTCATAAGTAAAAGATATCTATTTAGTGTTACTTAAGTAATTAAGAAAAACACATTCTGTTCATGAAGAGACTCAAATGGAGGTGTCAGCATCAGCCAAGTCCAAGCCAAAGCATCTGGTGTAAGGCTCTGCGATGGGCACTGGCAGGCATACAGTGCCGAGTGGCCTTGTAACAGTCAACATGTGAAGTGCCAGAATCAAAAACATTTTAATGAAATTTAAATACTGGGAATCACTTAGTAAGGAAAATCATTTTAAATGTTTTAGGAATTATATAGAGCTTATTTCTACTTTTTATCAAAAGAAGTCATACCAATGGCTGAATTCTCCAGTAATGTATGTGTACCCTTCATAAGAAAGTAATTAACAAAACTTGCATATGAACCATTCCAACATCCCATGCTACATTTCCCAGTGCAGGTGATTTTCAACAAAGAAAATTGCTCAGAGTACTCTCATGCTGCAGGCAATGTGATGAATCATTGTCTGTAACCCTCTTGACTGAAATGCATTACACAGTGTACAGAACTGCCAAATGAAAACATTGCCTTGAGACTCAAGGGGTCTGCTGGCAAGTGACCAGTAAGCAAACTATTAAGTTGATCTCAGGATCTGAGACTTAGAAACACTCAGTCCTGATGTGAGCAAAATTCTGCTGATATTTGTCACTGTTAAGGCCCTGGCAGGCTAGCGTACCAGGGGTATAGCTGTGAAAGGCCCAACTATTACGTGTGAATTCCTATAACATTGGTATTTCAGACCAGATGAAAGTACTGTGAGTACTGGACTGAGGAAACTGAGGCAATGGCAACTGCACCCTACCCACAAAATTTCAGTAAATAAACAATAATGTGAGTCTGAAACCCAGTTGCTTGTACATTCCAGAAATTGCAGAACTTTATAATCCGAAAATAGATTAAGGTAGCTGGAAGAGGACTTAACTAACTTCAAATGGAGTATAGCAGAATTACCAGAAATGCACCAGGGAGGGAAACAAAAGTACATCTTATGAAACAATAAGATAACCATGCAGGCTGTCATGGTTCTAAACTGATTTGGAATTTCAAGTGATTGTAGCCTAGTAAGTTCCAGTGTAAGGTTATATGAACATAGACAAAAAAGGCAGTTATTTAACAAAGGTTTTTTATGAGAACAGTAGAAGTTATTGCAGGTATGAAGAAAGGAGAAAAAGTGTCAAATAGAACAAGCCAACTTAAACATAGGTTCGTGCAAATGGTGATGAAAATACACTGAAATAAACAAAACTATTTGCAAGGGTCTTTGAAGGTGGTATGTGAAGATACAATTATATTACTGTAAGAAATAACTGAAAACAAAATAAATATGGAGGAAACAAAACAGTAACTTATGGTGGATAGAATTTATGTTTCGTTGGTTAAGATGGCACAGTAACTAACAACAGGGGAAAAAGTACTAGCATTCGAAGATTTATTTAAAAGTTTACATTATTCACAAGAGGAATCAGAAATGCAGATAAATAACAATGAAATAGTGACATTCTGCATATAAGGCACATAAAGCCATTTTAGTTATAGGCCAGAAAAGGCATTAGGAGACAAATGTATTTCAATAGAAATGAATGAAGTCAAAGGAAAAGTAATGGAAAATGAACTAGCAACATGATTTACAGAATATGTGCAGCATAGTGTACTGTTTATAAGTTGTGAATGAAATAGGACAATGAATCTGAATTACTGCTCTGTCTGTGATTAATATATGTTGAGGATACTTTTGACACAATATGAATCTGTCCATGATCATAATCTTCAAACTTCCAAGTAATTTCCGGGAATCAGTAAATTTTATCCCAGGCTTTTCTCTTGTCATAATAGAAATAATTTTGTTGGGTGTTAAAGGGTGCTCTTAAAGGTACCTTGTAATCCTTTTGGTAATAAATAGAATAGATCCAGAAATTAAAAGAGAGTCAGCAAGCTTAGTTTAGAGTTATTTGTTTACTGTTCTGTAAAACATTGAATCAGCCACAATGCATCCCCACTGTGAATGCCGTTCTCAGACACGGGAAGAGTTTGTTGCTTTCTTCAGCAGCTGGAAGTCACGACTGTCAAGCAACTAGTAGCTGCTGTGAATGGGTGTTCAGTGTGTTACCAGAGCTGTATTTACCAGAGATCCCAAAGGTACATGAAGTACTACCTGCTCTCCTGGAATCTGTCTCCACTACTTGTCCACTGAGAGGTGTGTCAGTCTTAAGGACCCTTTACAGCTTAGGCAGGGACCAGTGAAAACTTGCATCCCCCTGACTGACCTGTTTGAGGTGTTGTCTTCCACTGAAACTGAGCCAGTGAGACACACTTCGCTTCCTGGCAACCTGCTATGTGCCGTGTCAGGGGAGGCAAACACAGAAGGGTAGGGGTCTGTTAATAATCGGCAGTTCCAGCTTGTGGCAAATAATGATGCCTCTTAGGGAAAAAGCAGCGAAGGATGGGAAGGATCACCGTCTTCACCCTATGTGTATGTTGAAGAGGCTGTTCAGGCAGCCACTGGGGAACAGGGTGTAACTAGCTGCAGAATGTACCGCACACTGGAACAATTGAAGCCTGTCGTCTGGTCTCAAGGTCGTTCCTAGATCGTTCTAGTGGCAGAAGGTTGAGAAGATGAAGATTAGTCTTACTTACAGGATTTCAGCAGAGTTCACAGTCTCAAGTGATCATGACCCTAGGTTCTGAGTCAAATGTAAGGCTTCAACCAGGGATATTGAAGGCTGTGGCTTCCTAGACTTGTGCCATAGAATTGAGAACTGTAAGATCCCCCTAAATGATTTTGGGGTGCACTACACATCAGAGGCTGTCACACAGGTAGCTTACTCTGTGTGAGATGTACACAAGGACATTTTAATTTAGGCAGCTCTCCAACCAGTTCAGATAATGATACCTGTACGAGCCCCTGAAATATCGTATAAGATGCGAAGAAATGCAACCATCGAGTAAGCTGATTACAATCGTAGTGATCAATTGCTGAAGCATATGCAATGAAGTGCCAGAGTTTGACAGCCCTAAAAGCAGTGGCACTAACATAATACTGCACACAGGAAGAATGGCTAAAACCTAAAATTGCCAGCAGTGAGATTTTTGGGGGATATCTAAGCACATATGAGAAGTATAGGTTAATGGGAAATGTAGATGGTTATTTGTTCCAGTAGACGAAAACTCGTCAATGAGATAGAAACTGAAGAAGCTACATGTGAGTCTGTCTGATGGAGACT
This sequence comes from Schistocerca americana, assembly GCF_021461395.2. Classification (NCBI taxonomy): domain Eukaryota; kingdom Metazoa; phylum Arthropoda; class Insecta; order Orthoptera; family Acrididae; genus Schistocerca; species Schistocerca americana. The sequence goes on from NC_060130.1 coordinate 188,601,001, forward strand.
CATTATGAAGGATGAACATAAATCTGTAACTGGATCTTAATATTGATCACCACAGAATATTGACAGTGCATATTCTTCCCTAAAAACATTTGTGTTTGTTATGCAATCTACCGGTTTATCATCTGTGCTTAATGTGACAGAGTGGTTTTCCCTCTTTGTGCTGAAGTGCATGTATCTGTTTACTTTCTGTTAATTGATTAAATACTGACTAATCATAAACATCTTCGTGGGTTTCATTTGTTTTCTCTATTAGGAGTTCTGATGTTTTAGCAGTGACTATGACACTGCTGTCATCAACAAAGAGAATTTTTTTCATGTCGTATACTGCTTGATATACAGGGTGAACCAAAGTTACACCGATAATATTTCGGAGATTGTTTGGGGATACGGTATGAGTAGTTTGTTGCAAGAGACCCACAGTCTTCAGTTGCTTGTTACAGAATAATAATGTAATTATGATGTATTTGATTTGTTACCACAATCAGCCTTGTTTCTTTGAAAATATATTTACAACAGTGTAAAACCCCATAATATGCAGTCAACAAAAATACAATACAAAACAGTGACTAATACAACAACACTCATACAGATACAAAGGTACTGTGATGTGGTAACTGTTAGTGTGGGACCAGCTCAGTATAGTGTCATCATGCCACTCTTCCTAAACATATCCGTAGTACTGCTGTGTGCAACTGTTAACACACAACTAACACAGCCAGAGAACAAAAGCCTAGATAGAACAAAGCCATACTGAATGCATGAGTGAGGGCAATGAAGTATGAAGGCCATTACTGTTGTCAACGGCAGGTACCTTGAACGAATGAAAAAAAGACACACAATGCATACCATTGACATTTGCACTGGCAAGAAACCAAATGAAATGTGATATCTCTGTAATAAGCTATCAGAGACCACTGGTCCATCATACCAAATAACACAGAATGTATCCCTGAAGAGCTGTTTTACAGTTTATCGGTGGAGTTCTGGTTCACCCTATACATTAAGAACAGAACTAGATTGAATACACTACACTGTGGCATACCTATGGTATGTATTTCTTGCCTGAAAATTGTTTTACTAAAAATTTATCATCAGCAGACATGAACTACCTTTTGCACCCTATTTTCTAGGGCTCACTGGAATCACTCATTATTTTCCCTTTGTTTTTCTAGTTTGTTTTGTGGTATTCTATGCTCAACATGTCAAAAGCCTTGGACAAGTCCAAGAATACATCTGTAACACAATCATCCTCGTCAAGAGCTTTAAGTACCACTTTTGTGAACTTTGTAATGGTTGATACTGTATGGCTCCCACTCTGGAAACCAAACGGTGCTTTGTTAACCCTTTACTTACTGTATTTGTAAAAAATATAAAATCAGGGATCAAAATTGTCCCAAAGGAGTCATACAGCAAGGAATGTTGCTTCTGGAGTTACTTATAAAAACAGCTCTTTTTTTCATTAACATGTAACAAAATATTACACTCTGAACACTTTGAATGGAGTCTAGATTCCACCTTTGAAAATGAGCAAAATTAACATCTGCCTCTTGAATTGACAAAATGTTGGCCAGTGACATCCTTTATCCTGAAAACAAATGTTGTTTGGTACCAAAAATGCTGTATGCCTTTGCTTCGGAGTTGAAAGCGGAGAATTGTGATCCAGTTTGGGCCCATTATTCTAACATTTGCTTTCCAAGTGTAGATCAAGTGTAATTCTACATTTGAAATCAATCAATTGAAGTGTTTCTTTTATGCACAGTATGAAACTTAAGAATTCACAAGAGTCATTTCCACCTTTATATAAAACAATCTGTTTATTTCATAAAGATACCCCAACATGTCAGCTTTATCTATGCCACCCATGTGTTCATTAAGGTCTTGTGCAACTGTCAGTGCTCCCACTTCAATCTTTGTTCCCTCTTTCTGGGTTCTGGATACACTGTGTACTTAATTTCCATGGTAATTTGAAACAAAGTGGAGTCACTGCCCTGGACATGAAGGGACTGCTATGTCCCAGTCATATTTTGCATATAATTGACTATTACAATGGTATTTTATTGATATTTTATTCAAATTAACAAGAATATATACAAAGGTAACTACATAAAAATTATCCCTCACCTCTGTTCACATTTAAATCTTACTTTTATATATGTAACCTTGTAGTGTTGTTTCGCACAACAAGCAGCCATTTGTAATACAGCTGTACACATTTCAGCCAGATAAATAGGCTTTGGAATGGCATGCAGACTATGCTGACATGCATCGCAGGAAGTGCAAACTGTGTGGAATGAGACCTTCCTTTCCCTACAATTTTAACAGGTTGCTGAGTGACATAATTCCACACAAAATTTGCCAGTACTCCTAAGTCCTGCCAGGAAATAAATGGTTAAATACATTGTATTTATTCATGTAACTTATGAGTCTATCGTTAACAATTGATTCAATTATTTTTGATAAAGCTGACACTCGTGAAACTGACCTGTAGTTTTCTATGCTTTCAGCATTGTCTTACTCTAGTAAGGGCACAACACATGCCCACTTTAGGTACTCTGGAAAAATGCTTGAACTATAGGACTTGTTTATTATGTTTGTTGATGGGGACTGTATGTCATCTATGCACACCTTCAGAACAAAGAATGGAGCATCATTTATGCCTGCTGACTTCTTATTCTTTAATTTCTGTATTGTCTTGCTGAATTCAAGCTGTATTTTGGGAAACAGTATTATTGTTCTTCCTGTGCAAATCATTGTGTGTATTGCATGTGTTATAGGATCATTTTGTTGCAACTTCTCTGCAATATGAGAGGACAGTCATTAAGAAAATTTGCCAAATCCTGGGGATTTTCTATTACTCTACTCCCATCTTTAATTTGTAGGCTGATCTACCTGTGTCTGCTTTTTCCATTTTCATGTGTTATGACACTATATACAACCGCCCTTTAGTTTTGTGCACTATTTATGACTTTGTCATTGAATTATTATTTTTTTTTTTTCGGCAAACAGTACCCTTCTGTATATCTGTTTATACACTTGTTAGAAATTTAGGAACTGTAAATTAGTGTAGCACTTTTGTAAAGAACTGAGAAATTTAAGTGTTTTGAAGAACTTTCTATCATAATACTTACAGTTATCCATCTATTTCCATAAGATTCTGATCTTGAAGTGACTACGTTTGGAAATGTCACTCCAAAAAATTTATGTAGCCTCTACATTTTCTTTTTTCTTTTTTTTTTTTTTTTTTTTTTTTTACAATTCAACTGATGCTAGATTTGCTAGTGCCTTAAGAAAAGCATGTATTTTACATTCTGAGGAGATCATATTGTAACCCAGCTGTTTACTGAGCCTGTTTTTAGCTTTATTACATGACAGTAATGATGAGGGGCCAACATTTTTTTGTAAATATTGTACAATTTTCCCTGCCAGTATCTGTATGTATGTGGTCTAAGGCTGATGTTGAACTTTTTGATACCCCAGTAGCAATGTTTACCAATTCATGTCATGTTAAAAGTGTTAAAAATATTTGAGAATTTATTGCTAATTTCAGCCTCAACAACTATTCTTTTTATTCATGTCTCCACATGTTAGTTTTGAGGACTGAGATTCTTTCCAAAGTTTCAGTTGATTTATTGAAAAAAGTGTCCATATTACCACTATGTGAGTGGAATGTGCAGAGAATGATTAACTTTTTAGGGATTTCTAGCATCATTAGTTCAACAGATGCCATTTCAAAAACTTTATCTATGCTAATTGTGACCAGATCTCTGGCTTTAAAACATAAGGTAGCTCTGCAGTAGAAACTTGCACTTCATATGGTGATAGCACTGTTTGCTGTATTTCAGTGTTTCTTCACCAGTTCTCAAAGTTCCAGTTTCAAAATGCTGTAAAATAACTGTTGCTCAGAATGATGTTAAATCTGAACAGAATATTATCAAAGAAGGGGGGAGTGTTATGGAAAGAAACAAAATTTCATGAAAATTTTCATACTAAGCAGCACTGCAAGCACCATAATGTAGATGGATTCATCTACAAATGACATACTAATCACGATATGACAGCTATGATGTGAGCCGTGCATTAAACCAAACATGCTATACAATGTGAGTGACCACACAAGTTCGGTATTCAACAGTTCTGGCACTGTTATTTAGGTAAGCCCATCCACTGTATGATATTGGATCAGGAAAAATTGGTTTTAATTGTCCTGATGCCAAGAACCACATAAAAACAACAATAAAATCAGTTCTCGATTGGTGTGAGACTACCGTATTTACTCGAATCTAAGCCGCAATTTTTTCCGGTTTTTGTAATCCAAAAAACCACCTGTGGCTTAGAATCGAGTGCAAAGTAACCGGAAGTTCTGTTGGTAGGTGCCGCCATAATTAACTTCTGCTGTCAAATATATGTAGTGCTACACAGGCATGCTTTGCAGGCACAAAGACAAGTACTGGCGCCAAAACCTCTGTGTCAGTAAATAAATTAAGGTGGGAGATGAGATTTTTTTCTCCGCCACGAGTTTCGACCACTGCATTTTCATACATTATCCAAAGAAGTAAATACAAATTGCATATTGTTCACCTTCGAATGTAGCAGCCTTTCAATGTACTACGAAAATCCGACTGGCAAGACTGTTTGTCAATATGGCCAACTCTATGTTCTGAATTTTTTCCTACTTGTGACAATAGATGGTTGCTAGTAGGAACTTTTATGAATTGTGAATCACATGCAGTATTCTCTTCACCATCAGAATAATATGAATATAAACATGCTGTTTGCTGCAATCTCATTTAAATCCTGGTCTGCCTAATAAACTACGAAATTAGAGTGAGACAACAGCAAACACGGAAGAATATACATATCATGCCATGTTTATATTCGTATTATTCTTATGCCGAATAGTGATACAGTCAGAAATGAAGCACAACAACTGACTCGACTTTTAATTCTAAGATGACTCTAATTTCTGTGCAGAATGTAATGTACTAAAGAGGCGTCTGCAAAGATTTTCAAACAAAGAAAAATTTTCGCTAAACTCTCCTTCACAACATCTTCTATCACACGCAGTCTATTATTAGGTTCTTGTTGATTATTATCAAAGAAAGCAGCAGTGTAAGTAACAACAAATAGCAGTCTCTTGCCATTGTTTCGCCAATGAGACGATTCCTCTCTCTCTCTCTCTCTCTCTCTCTCTCTCTCTCTCTCTCTCCCCCCTCTTTTTTTTTTTTTTTTTTTTTTTTTTTATCTTAAATTGGAAGCGGCGGCAGCACGTGAACGGCACTTATCAGATCAAAGAAAAATAAGCAATCAATTCAAACCAGACGAAGCAAGTGAAAAAGGAAGGGTACCCGTATAAATACGGACGGAGCGCCTGACGCATAGCAATGGCTACCTGGTAAAGCTTAACTGCTAAGCTTACGACTCGAACCAAACTACTGTAGCTGTATCATCATTCATTCGACCTAAATTGTGTCTCATATTACAATGGACCAACTTTGTTTCGATTTGGAGGTGCGGCCTAAAACTTTTCTCCCCCCTTGAATTTCGAGTCTCAAATTTCTGGTGCGGCTTAGATTCGGGAATTTTTTTTTTCCCCTTGATTTCGAGTCTCATTTTTCAGGTGCGGCTTAGATTTGAGTGCGGCTTAGATTCGAGTAAATACGGTAGTGCAAGAAATGTTCAATATGCTGTCCACCGTTTTCTGCATGTTTTACAATAGATCGAAGTGTCTCAGGGGTCACATTCAGAGTGTGTTGCATAATTCATACCTTCAATTTAGCTGTGTTTGTGATCTGAGCACTAAACACAGAATCTTTCAGATGACCCCACAGCCAGAAGTCACACAGATTAAGATAAGGTGATCTGGATGGTCAGGCTGTAGGGAAATGATGGTTGATAATTCTACCATTTCCAAATGCCTCTGCAGCAGCTGCTTCACTGGCTGTGCAATATGCAGAGGAGCACCATCTTGCTAAAAAATGATCCTACCGACACACCCACACTGTTGAAGGGATGGAATGACATTGGTTCACAGAAGACTCTCATAGTGTTTGTCAACCCGCACCACGCAATTACCTTCACAGAATACAGCAATACCAGTTGATGTGTCAGTGGATTTTTCTGTTGCCCATATTCTGAAGTTATATGTATTGACATGTCCTTGGAGGTGAAAATAGGCCTTGTCTGTCCACAAAATGTTCCACGGCCATTCATTCTCCACGTCCATGTGAGCAAGAAATTCTAGAGCAAACACTTGTCTTACTGGGTGATCAGTGTGAAGGAACTGCTGAACATGGGTTATTTTGTATGGATAACAATGCATGGTGTTTTGTAGAATTTTATGCATCATGCTTACAGGCATATCCAAAATTATGGCAATTTCCTGTACACTGCACATTTGTGCACCACTGCTTGCCCCTTTACAGAACTGAGGCCACATCTACTGACATCGGATCAATTATTTTCCTCTCTCTGCCACATTGCTCTTTGAAAGAACCTTTCTTTTCAAATTTCATAATCGTTTTCTCCAAACCATTAGCAGATATTATAGCAAAACTTTTTTTCATACCCTTGACTATCCAGAACTTCTACAAAGCTAGTAGTGCACAGTCATTGTTCTTGAAAAACAGCTTTGTCAGCAAGTCATGATCCTGTGTGGAGACAGTCATGCCGAGTGTCTCAAACGCAACCTGAGGAACAGTCATGTACTCCGAATATTTTATTTTGTAGATTCTGGTCCTTACAGCACTACATTGTGGTGAAACTTTCATTAAATTTCATTTGTTTCCATAACATTTCTCCCTTCCTTGATAATATACCATTCAGATTTGACATCATTGTGAACAGTGGATCTTGTTTTAGTGTTTTGAAACTAGAACTTTAATTGTAATCACCCTGTACTTTATTTTTAATGGTCTGCCTATTCTATTGAAGAATAGATGATCCTGATGAAATTTCTTTGGTGTTTTACCTTATGATTTTTTCCTCTCTGATAACTGGTCAGTGTGCACCCTGGTGTGGTACATTCTATCTTCTGTGTACACATTGAAGCCATCTCTTAAACAGGTTGAGACACATTTTAAGGAGGGGAGCCTGTTTCATGATTTTCCCTAAAAATGGCCTTGTCCTTCTACCCATGACAACAGGTATTTGACCATGTGTTGCCCCATGCCCAAGTGCCTTTACTCTCTAATCTTCCCTTTCCAGTCCTGTTGAGGTGAAGACCATGTCCGGTGTAGCTCCATCTCCCAGCAGTCCCCACTGGCATCAATGCACTGCATGCACAATCAAGAGCCATCAGTGCCATACCCAGCTCTCCACTGACTTGCTGCACGGAACTGCTGAGATGACGCTAGTCCTGCCACTGAAGCAGTTCAACCAGTCGCACATTGGTGCTACCTGTTAGTGAAGCTTCTTTGCTCAGGTCACCACCTATCTATGTTATACACCCTGTCCCTATTTGAGCTGTTTCTTGACCCCCTCCCCTCCCCCCCACTATCCCTATCCAATCATATTTTGTGACATCCTTACACAAAGACCCTAGAAGCCAATCACTTGATTCAGCACAGTACTCAGCTTGAAAATGATGATGACTTTACACTCGTCCCCTAACATCTCCTGTAATTGAGAGCCTGCTACACCTCTGCCATGACACCTGCCTAACAGCAGTGCTCTCTTATTCATAACATTAGTGACATCCCTAGCCTTCTTACTATTGGGTAGAGTCTGCTGCACATTTTCTACTCTTACATCATCATGAGACTCTTCCCTTGACTCCCATCAGCTAGGACCTGTTACTGCTAGACACAACAAAACTGTCAAACTGCATCCTCCTCCTCCTCCTCCCAGTTTTCTACCAACTGCCAGCTTCTTCCTACTGTACCTGTAGGTTACAGATCTTCATTTTCTGCTTCTCTGTCAATCTGTTCCTGTTGCGTATTTTGCAGTTCCGAAAAAGGGCCTCCCTAACCACCCCAGAGTTCTCCCCATTACACCTCCTCTCCTAGTGAAACTATTTGCTACAGCCCCCACGGTGTATCCTGTTACCTATTTTCCCATGGCCACTTACACAATTTCTACCAATGGCCAAAGAAACTAACTATAGAATAGAAAAAGCCCTAAAATATTTTGAGGCATATTAAATTTATTCCATTACAAAGTTAGCAATGTAAACTCAAGAAAATGTGTTAAGCTTTACACAAGCACGAGTTCAGTAATTTCAGGTATACATATGTACATAAAAAAATCCCAGACCAAAGTTGCACCTAACATAAATTCAAAACAACGTGATATATTTCCTAAACACAACTCAGATGGCAAATCTTCACTTGCTTGACAAGAAAAGGAGACACTATTCCAGATCTTCACTTCCTGACAATCTCATTTTTTAGATGTTTGTATTCCCTTTCACTTGCTTCATTTGCTGCATTTTAATATGTTCTCTTTTCATCAGTTGAATTCAGTATTCCATCTGATATCCAAGGATTTCCTCTAGGCCTTGTCTGTTTACCTATTTGATCCTCTGCTGTTTTACTATTTCATCTCTCAAAGCTACCCATTCTTCCTGTATTGTATTCCTTTTCCCTGTTTCAGTCAATCGTTGCCTAATGCTCCCGCTGAAACTCTCAACAAACTATGATTCTTTGATTCTTTCAACTTATCCAGGTCCCATCTCCTTAAATTCTTATCTTTTTCCAATTTCTTCAGTTTTAATTTAAAGTTTGTAACCAACTAACTGTAGTCAGAGTCCACATCTGCCCCTGTAAATGTCTTAATGTTTAAAATATGGATCCAAAATCTCTGTTTTATCATTATATAATCAGTTTGAAAACTTCCATTGTCTCCAGGTCTCTCCCACATATACAACCTTCTTTGATGATACTTAAGCCAGGTGTTAGCGATAATTAGATTATGTTCTGTGGAAAATTCTAGTTCTCTTTGATTCTTTTCCCCCAGTCGATTTTCACCTACTATTTTTCCTTCACTTCCTTTTGCTACTGTCAAATTCCAACCCCCTATCACAATTAAATTTTCTTCTCCCTTAACTAACTGGATAATTTCTTTTATCTCAACATACATTTTTTTCAATGTCTTCATCATCTGCAGAGCTAATTGTCTTACAAACTTGTACTACTCTGGTGGGTGTTAGCTTCATGTCTATCATTCACTATGCCGCTAATAGTAGCGTACCTGCATTCCTGTTTTCTTACTCACTATTAGAGCGACTCCTGCATTACATCTAATCAATTTTATGATAATGAACCTGTTCTCGCCTGACCATAAGTCCTGGTAATCATACCACCAAGCTTCACTAATCTCCACCATGTCTAACTTCAATCTATGCATTTCCTGTTTTAAATTTTCTAACCTACCTGCCAGATTAAGGGATATCTGAATGGGGGACTTTTTTACCTCCATAATATTTTACCCAAGAGGATGCCATCATTATTTAACCATACAGTAGAGCTGCATGCCCTTAGGAACAATAATGGCTGTAGTTTGCCTTTCCTTTCAGCCATTTGCAGTATTGGCACAGCAAGATCATGTTGGCTGGTGTTAACAAGGCCAGATCTGTCAATTATCAAGATTGTTGTCCATGCAATTACTGAAAGGACTGCTGCCTCTCTTCAGGAACCACATATTTGTCTAGCCTCTCAACAGATACCACTCTGTTGTGGTTGCACCTACAGTATGGCTATCTGCATCGTTGAGGCACGCAAGCCTCCCCCACGGCAAGGTCCATGGCTCAGTGAGGGGTTACCCATCCTTATTTTATTCATGGTGCATGCACAGTGTTCTGTGATATGGCTGACCGAAGCAAATCAGGCAACCTCCAACTTGATTTCATTGCTTAGAAAGCTATCAAATGCCACACTTGAAGTTCTTCATATTTATACTTGCATATTATGTAAGTATGCAGTTTAAGTGATGTGCCACATAAGGCCCTCCAAAACATGTCATTTTTATTACAGCTGGTTGTGCTAAACTGACAGGACGTGCTGCTTCAGTATTAACACCTTTACCAAATAGGTTCTATAACAGAAAAATAGTGAACTCAGTAGCAATAGTTTAATCTGCTAATTTAAGATGGCCCTATATTTTTCAAATGATGAATTTGAAGAAAAAAACTAGTCCTATAATTGAGCAAATACAGCAAATTTTTAAATTTGTTGACCTGTTGATCTTCATCTGCTAGTAAAATTCTGTTAATGATTTTGCAGTTGTATCTGTGTCCAACTGAATAAATTCAGTTTGTGTTTTACTGTGCATGTTTTGTGTCAGTTTCTTTTAAACATCTTCAGTGGTAATGTGTGTTTTGCTGATAAGTATTTATGGAACTGGAGGCAAAAGAACAGGTTCACCATCTAAAAAATAAGCACACACATAGTGCAACATTAACACACACTACCAGTGAGTGTGCTTTAAATAAACTGGATCAAAAGTATCATTACTCATATGGTATAATGTAAATAGTATTTATTCAGTTGTACTCTGCCAAAATATTAAAAATCATTACTAGAACAACAGACAATTGGTTTTGCTGTAAAACATAAGAACAGTGACAAATAATCCAAACTGAAAAGTACCCCCCCCCCCTCCCCATTTGTCTCTCCCTCTCTCATTTGTTGAATGTAACCCCTGGGGTAGACCTCAATCTTCCCACATGGCGAACTAAATACAAAATTATTACTTGGTTATAATTTGGTTATAAAGTGCTAATATCATTCTAATGGCAACACTATGGGCATCTGGCCACAGAATTAAAATAAAAAAGTTACTAAATCAAGAATAGTGGACCCTACCATATCGGGACAATGGCTTCAATGACCATTTATTTTGATATTACCTCATTTATGTGACACACTGCAGATGAACATTTAAATGTCTTCAGAAATTTCGTTTCACTGCTCTTTAATCCACATGTTATTCTTAGTAGCGTCCAGTACAAGATTGCTTGAAGAACCTTAGTTTTGTAATACTGTAATCTTACATCTTGTGTGGATTTAAACCTGTCATTGATGGCCAGGTAATTTTGAACCTCACAAACTTTGTCTGAAGATCTTTATTACTGATGTGAGTAATTTAATATATCAAATACCCAAGGGATTTGATTTACTGTGAAGCATGAGTAAAAGATGTTTGTACCCCAAATGATGTAATCTTACATCTTGTGTGGATTTAAACCTGTCATTGATGGCCAGGTAATTTTGAACCTCACAAACTTTGTCTGAAGATCTTTATTACTGATGTGAGTAATTTAATATATCAAATACCCAAGGGACTTGATTTACTGTGAAGCATGAGTAAAAGATGTTTGTACCCCAAATGACCATTGTTTAGTCCTATCAACTTTCAGTTCAGAAACTGTGAAGATATGAACTAGATGTAATAAATTTTCTAAAAGCTTTCTTTTTGATAACCTGCCTCCTCCATGTCTAGACTGCATCCAGTTCCAAAGCATGTCATTTGTATACAACAGTCCCTCAGAAAGTTTTGAGAATGGGATGGTGCCTTTCCTGTGTTGCAATTCTATTGAAAGACATGAAGTAGCAGCATCAAATGTAAGTCACTGATGCACATTTCAAAAATCAAGGTTGTCTGTGATCTCGCTTGGGATGACGACATTCTGTCACTATGAATTGTCACTTTGTAGCAGGGACAGTATGTGTTTCTCTGATTTTAAAGGTGATCTGACTACATATCTGTCTCTCGAGCAACTTCTTTCAGTATTTGAGGATCCTCTTTGTTCCATGTCTATGGTCCTAAAAGAAAACTCTTTTTTTTCCGTAAGTCCTGCAACAGCTGAAAAAGAAACACAAATTTCTTGTTATGGGTGAGACTGTATAGACCATTCATTACATCTTTCAGCTTATTTTGCATACTCTTGGGATTAGACACCGACTATGATCTGACATGGGACTGCTCATTTTGGGGATGTTGCTGTATACCACATAGCCCAAACCTAGAACAAAAGACATATTGATTGAGGGCATCACAACAGAGCCTTAATATGTTTAATTTTGGCACATGAGACCAATGATCAGCACTGTAACTCATGACAAAACGTGGAAGTATCACTTTGTCAAAGTGGCAATCATGAATCTGGATTTTTACTGATGATTCTCGTCACCCAAAAGAGAAGACACTAAGAGAAGTGGGCAAAAAATTATAAGTTGACATATGGTCACTATTGCACTTGATGAATGCAGGAAAATAATGGCAGATTAATGTGCTTTATAGGGTGTGAATGTCCGAAATAATCAAGGAGACTGCAAGAATTTGATTCACCACAATAAATGAACTGCTCACAGAGCAGCCAATTTATAGCATTTCTTGGAGAATCCCAGAACTAGACACTTCTAGTTGCATCATATGGCACAAGTCTGGCCACATGTATTCTTTATATTTTGAAAAGCGGAAGGATCATCAATCGGTCTTTTTTGTGTCTTCACTGAATCAGCTGTGTCTAGCTCACTGCATGAAATGGGTGATAAGGGCACTTGTTATACTTGTATGTTACATGGAAGAGAGTGTTGTGAGATGATGTGAAGCAAAGTTTTTGAAAAAGCTGGAATTTGCCTTGTTCACCAGGTACACTTTTAGTAACTGTCATAAATGTTATAAAAGAGATGATGTTGGGTGTCTTGCCATATTCAATTTTGTATTAAAATTTCACAATTCATTGGTTTTCTTGTGTTGATTTGGGCCTTGGAATCTTTCTAAAGAGCAATTTTTACACAACACTCCATGTCGTTTGAGCAAGAGTCTGCGTGTGTGTGTGTGTGTGTGTGTGTGTGTGTGTGTGTGTGTGTGTGTGTGTGTGTTTGTTTTTGTCCACATATTAACTGAAAAATCACAATTTTTGCACATACATTGCATTCCCCAAGCTTGATAAGCGTCTTGTAAACACATGATCATTTTCTTTCTTGTTATGTTTCTTTGTGTGATTTAGCTGCTTAATAGAAACAGGTCAGCAAGGGTGACCTTTGTGCCCTGTGACATGCAAAAAATCAATGAGAACTTTAATACAAATTGTTGCACATTTCCTGTACTGAAACATGTTGCTTTGTATCATGTAATTGCATCAAATGTTTCAGTGTGAAGTTCATATGAATAACAATGTGCATGATAATCTGACAACATTATTATAATCACAGGAGTCATATTCAATACATCACATGTGACAGTGGTTGTGTACCCCCTATTGGATGATGTGTCCTAATGATAACACTGTCTGCTGTCAGGACCCATGATGCTATGTGATTGTGGTCACAAGAGAAACTGTAAGGAGACAGTAGAGATGGATTTTTTTCAATTCAGCTGCACAATCACCATAGTTTCAGCTCTCTGAGACTGCAGAAGTGTGTGCAAGTTGCGCTTGTGTGAGTGTGTGAGTGTGCGTGTGTGTGTCTACTGCTGATAAAGGCCTAATGGCCGAAAGCTATGATTGTGTGAATCTTTTTATTCTGCCTATCACGATTCAGCATCTCTGCCATATGGTGAGTAGCAACTTTCCTTCTCTCATATTGTTACATTCTTTCATTCCTGTAAAGTTCTGTTGAACTGACTTGTGATGTTTCCTAAGAAGTCTTTTATGAAGAATTTCTTATATGTTTATGAAACAACAGATTAGAGAAGAAACTTTTTGTATTCATTTATGAAACTTTTATATTATTTTGTCATCTCTCTCAGTGTATAGCGGGTGTTTGGAAATTCCTGTTAAAGACTTCTAGGGCTTGTAGACAGTACTGAGTATGTAATATTTTGAATAGGAACCCATGTCCAGAAATGTATTGTTTCCTTTGTATGATGGTTTCAGTTCAGATGTTTAGCTCATCCACTTCTGCTTGAGGAATTGAATTGAGTGTTGTGCACAACACTTACCAGATAACAATTCAAAAGGAAACATAATGAAACACTCATTTATCATTTAAGCACATCAGACTGCTGTAATAATGCATCAGTATTGTTCTGTACGTACAATATGTTAACATGTAATGTTTAAGTGTTAATACAAGCAAATTTGCTTAAGTGATTGTTCCTCAAGCAGAAGTGGATGAGTTAAACATCTGAATTGAAACTGTCATAGAATGGAAATGGTACATTCCTGGACATGGTATCCTATTCAAAATATGATGTACTCTTTCCCCTCTACAAGTCCTAGAAGTTTGTAATGGGAATTTCTGAACACCCTGTATGTTCAAATAAAATGTGTTCTTTCAGCTGTAATGTGCTGTATGTTTGTGTTTCCTAGTTACTGTTTTTGAGAGAATGGTTCAAATGGCTCTGAGCACTATGGGACTTAACTTCTGAGGTCATCAGTCCTCTAGAACTTAGAACTACTTAAACCTAACTAACCTAAGGACATCACACACATCCATGCCTGAGGCAGGATTCGAGCCTGCAATCATAGCGGTCGTGGGGTTCCAGACTGTAGAGCCTAGAACTGCTCGGCCACCCTGGCCGGCTTTTGAGAGAAGATTAATAGGTTAAGGGCCCATGATTGCTGATCCACAGTGACAGGGAGTGGGTGTGTCATCTAAATAACAAAACAAGTTGGATGATCTTTTGAACACGCTGAAAAAACATGAGTAATGAAATTTCTAAGAGGACCTAGAAACAATATTAGTAAATCAGCATTCAAGTAATAGACACAACTTGATTTTACAAAAATTAGCAGTAAAATATACAAATGGGAAAGTTTCTTCCTCTACTATGTCTATTGGTGCAGTACATCAGTAAGATAATTACTGTCACTTGTCTCAAAAAATTAAGGGTACACTCAGCAGTAAACAGTAGTGGCAACCTAAAATGGATGAACAAAAGGTAAATGAATGGCAATGGGATCTTGTTAACACCAGTAAAACACAGTGTTGTCAGTAACACACTTGACTGTGTAAAAACAAAAATATAAGATACATTGAAAGTTTTTCATATAGATTTTGATTTGTGGGACAGAATGCTTGCGTAAATGAACATTGGAAACAAAATGCATAAATCGATCTTAGATTACCTTGTGAAATGCAACGCACTGCTGTTCAAAGGTTGTGGTTCTGGTGTGCAGCTGTGCATATCTTGATAGGTCTACCTCCCATATATGGAATAACCATGGTCCGCAAGGTTTTCATTATCAAGAGTAAGGACACATGGTATTGGCATATCATCCACAATTTCATGATCATGTTTCAAACAATAAGCAAGAAAACCATAGAAAGGAAGAAAATCAAAAATCTTTGAAGTCTATGACACTAACTGCTAGAACAAGTGTGTTGCTGACACCAAAATACAGAGATGTAAAACGTCTTCTTACAAATGACAGAAGTTTGACCATGTTGGACAGTGTTGCATATGACCTACACCATTTTCTGAGAAAATGAAAGAAATGATGTGTGCATTCTAGATAGTGGAGCAACAGACCATATGGGTTACCATTGTGATAAATTCATCACTTACACTGGACATGAAAAGTTAGTACAAGTAGCTGCTGGTGGATATTTGCTAAGTACAGGTTTTAGCATTGTGTGCATAAAACTATCAGAAGAATGTGGTGGACAAACAGTTGACTTGCATACTACAGCTTACATTGCAGACTTCATATATTATTTGATATCAGGTCTTCAGGTGACTGATAAAGGATTAATGACATCATCAGCAAAATCTAAAGATAGAGTCAAGCAACAAAACAGGGAAATAATTATGAAAGCTTCACAGAAAGGTAATCTGCCCTACTATAGTGAAGACAGTTTCAATATTTCAAGGCATGGTTATGGCTCCATCACAGATCTTACCATTGGTCAGGAAATTGATTTACAGTTCCTAAGGCGAGACCACATTGAAAAAGCTAATAAACAGGCCAGGCCAGTTTGAAGCAGAAGAGACTAAGCTGCCGTTTGGAGCACCAAACTGAGAGGAGTGCCAGAGATGCCTCTGCTGTAATGTTTCTATGCAGGGCATATCACAATTAGTAGCAGCCACTTGGGGTGTCTAGCTGTGACAGGTACCAAATGGAGAAGAGCATCAGGGGCTCCTAAGTGCAACATTTTTATATGCTAGAACTGACGTGGGTGAAAGTGGATGAGGGGAAGAAGAGAGGGGGGGGGGGGGGGGGGAGGGCAGGGGGCTGTGGTCACCACCAAATGATAAGTTGATTGTGTGGAAAAATGTTCTTGGACAGGTCAAGGAATAACTGCTGAAGCAATGAACAACTAGATAAGTCAGTTGTGCAGTGTGTACATTGAAGGTAAGATGAAAGTCAAACTTATCCCCACATAGACTGAAAACAGAATAAATGAACTGTTGTGTTTCACACAGTGATGTAATGTGTGTCTCTGGAACACAGTCACTTGGTGGAGTGCAATATGTTGTCACATACATTGATGATTATTCAAGATATTCGGTAGAATATTTACGAAAAGCTAAAAGCGAAGTGATGCAGTCATTCAAAGAATACAAAGTACCGGGTGATCAAAAAGTCAGTATAAATTTGAAAACTTAATAAACCACGGAATAATGTAGATAGAGAGATAGAAATTGACACACATGCTTGGAATAACATGGGGTTTTATTAGGAAAAAAAAACACCCCATACTGCTAGATGCGTGAAAGATCTCTTGCGTGAGTCGTTCGGTGATGATCGTGTGCTCAGCCGTCACTTTCGTCATGCTTTGCTCCCAGGTCCCCAGACCTCAGTCCGTGCGATTATTGGCTTTGGGGTTACCTGAAGTCGCAAATGTATCATGATCGACCGACATCTCTAGGGATGCTGAAAGACAACATCCGACGCCAATGCCTCACCATAACTCCGGACATGCTTTACAGTGCTGTTCACAACATTATTCCTCGACTACAGCTATTGTTGGGGAATCATGGTGGACATATTGAGCATTTCCTGTAAAGAACGTCAGTTTTGCTTTGTCTTACTTTGTTATGCTAATTATTGCTATTCTCGTCAGATGAAGCGCCATCTGTCGGACATTTTTTGAACGTTTGTATTTTGTTGGTTCTAATAAAACCCCATGTCATTCCAAGCACGTGTGTCAATTTGTACCTCTCTATCTACATTATTCCGTGATTTATTCAGTTTTCAAATTTATACTGACTTGTTGATCACCTGGTATATAAACAAAATTTTCAACATAAAAAATAGGAATACTATATTCAGACAATGGAGACGAATACATGAGCAAAGACTTCGAAGAATTTATTATAAAAAAGGTATTTAGAGGCAGTTAATTGTTCCTAGCACACTGTAACAAAACTGCATTGCAGAATGGATCAACCAAGCTGTGGTATCCGGTCTGACAATTTTGACAGCCCTCCAGAAGGCACGGATGTAGACGCTGCCACTAGGAGGCACCCCTATAATCTGTGAGCACGCTGTCACCACCATAATGCATAGCATGGGCCATGCTCACCATGTCGGCCTATCAGCACTCATAATGATCCTAGAAAGACGGCAGTGCAGGGGCTCAGACCACACTCATGTTCCGACAGTGCTCATGGCGGATGTTGTACGCCGGGCAGACTGGTAAAACAGGATAGGCAGCGAACTGTTGTGGAACTAACATCAGACTTTAATGCTGTTCAGAGTAGAAGTGTGCACAAAACACTCCTAACAATGGTCCTCCACAGCTGATGACCCATTCATGTGCCAATATTAACTCCATGACATCAGCAACTATGGCAGTGGCAGAGCATTGCATGGTCTGATGAATCCTGATACCTTATTCATCATGAAGATGGGGAAATATGAATCCATCATCTTTCATGGGAACAGCTCCTTGACACTTGTACTGCCTGACAGCGACAAGCTGGTGGCGGCTTCATTATGCTCTAGGGAACATTCTCATGGGCATCCACGGACCCAGTAGAGCTCGTGCAAGGCAGCATGATGGCCAAGGAGTATCGTACACTATTTGCAGACCACATACACCCCTTCACGACGATCATGTTTCCTGATGACAGTGGCATTTTCCAACAAGATAATGCGCCATGTCACAAGGCCAGGAGAGTGAGGGAGTGGTTCAAGGAACACAGTGGCGAGTTCCAGTTGATGTGCTGCCCTTCCATCTCACCAGATCTGAACCCGATTGAACACATCTGGGATGTGATTGAACATGGCATCAGAGGTTATTGCTCCCTTCCCGGAATTTAGGGGAATTAGGTGACTTATGTTGCAGATGTGGTGCCAACTCCAGCGACCTACCAAGGCCTCATTACTTCCACGCCATGATGCATCACTGCTGTTATCCAGGCCAAAGGTGGACATACAAACTATTATGTAGGTGGTTATGTTGTTCTGGTTGAGAGATGTGTAAGCTCTAGCTGGAATATGATATCATGGTCGTTCCACTCTCGAATAGGGCACGGCGGTCGGGGGGAATAAACAACACTGTAATGAAATCCTAAATCTCTCTCTACTCTTACAGTAACTCTGAACTGTGTGTGATAGTGTGAAGCAGCCACACTAATGTAAATGATTTGGTGATTCAGTGGATAGTGTGTTCAAGCTCTGTGACACCGTTAGAATCATATTATGGAGGTGTGTTGATATCAATGCATTGCAAGTGTTAGGCCTCTGAATTTCTTTGCGCGACTCTCGTATATTGAAGGTGCAGCACTAAGGCTCCCTTGGTCATTTCATTGGAGAACTATTCTCTCCATTAAGAAACCCGTATCTGGTGTTTCCATCATAGAGGAGATTAGGCTAGATACAGAGGCATATAAACAGTCATTTTTACTCGATCAGTATGTGTCAGCTATGACACAGCTAACACCATGTACTCTACAGTGGTTTGTGGAATGTGTATTTACATGTAGGCTGTTATCTATGTGAGGGATGCGACGCCAGTGAGCTATACAGATTTGAAGAAGATTGACGACTGGTGGGAGTTGGAGGTGAATGTAAATAAATATAACTACTGAATCTAAATAGCCAGAGACACCTGCTACTGTTCATTTAAGCCACTGTATGCAAATCACTAGAAACAGTACCAATCGTAAAATATATGGATTTGGAGTTCTTCGCGTACGTTAGGGTAGGCTACTATTTTTTTTTTATTTCCTTGTGATAGCTCTCTACATAACCAGTGACGGATAGAGGGCTAGACAGCTTTCTAACTAATGGAACAGTGCTGTCGCAACGTGATATGATCTCGAGGCAATTAGCAGATCTCTGTGACTCGACTGGGGGCGTCTAGAGCTAGTTTAACTCGTCAAAATCATATAGATACAAGTGCCATACAACGAAAGGTGGGAGTGTCGTGAATGGTGAGAAAGTAGAGGGAGGGCAATGGGAACGGCGGAGGGGGAGGGGGGGGGGGAAGGGGAGGTAAGCGATACCTTGAAAAAATGGGAGGCTGAGAGGTGATATCTTAACAGCTTATTCTAATTGTTGTAAGCATACATTTTGCTCCCTCCCAAATAAGTGACGCCATGTGACAGCAGCGAGAAAATTTCGTCTAATATGTTTTTACGGAGAGACATTCAGCAGCAGACCTTCCGTTGTTTACTCGATAAATATATTAGGGTGGGATAGGAAGGAAACTTGATATTGCTGATGCAGTGTACCAATGGTAGAAGTTTTAATGGATGAATTGTTAAAGGCGAGAATATGGGGCAAAAGTGGTGTCATCCACAAAGACACAGCCCTCCTCTATTAAGGGTGGTTAATGGTCTACCTATTACATTGCGCTGTAAAGGCTGTAAGAGAGGGCTCGAATAAAAAATAATTGCTTCTTTAACACGTCTTTCACTTTTTTCGTATAAAATATGCAACTGATTTAGCACAATCAGGTGGCTATGGTGTCTCTCCCTTTTCTCTACTTACATGTACCTTACTGACAGTGTTAAAGCAGGTACCAGTCTGTAAGCAGGTTAAATTAGATGCAAATCATCCAGTAGGTGAAGAGACCAGCTGCTGTTCTATTGTATTGGATGTTAACCGGGGACCTAGAAACGACGGAGAGGCTCCGTCCCTGCCGCAGCCGCGGTGGTCCGCAACCCCACGACGAATACCGCAGTCCACTTCACCCCTCCGCCGCCCCACACCGAACCCAGGGTTATTGTGCGGTTCGGCCCCCGGTGGACCCCCCAGGGAACGTCTCACACCAAACGAGTGTAACCTCTATGTTTGCGTGGTAGAGTAATGGTGGTGTACGCGTACCTGGAGAACTTGTTTGCGCAGCAATCGCCGACGTAGTGTTAACTGAAGCGGAATAAGGGGAACTAGCCCGTATTGGGCGAGGCAGATGGAAAACCGCATAAAAACCATCCACAGACTGGCCGTTTCACCGGACCTCGACACAAATTCGCCGGTCGGATTCGTGCCAGGGACCAGGCGCTCCTTCCCGGCCGGAAAGCCGTGCGTTAGACCGCACGGCCAACCGGGCGGGATTGCTGTTCTATTACTTCATTGACGATCATAAAAGTATCTGGAAGTAAAGGCCCGCCTGGTTAGCCGTGCGGTCTAACGCACGGCTTTTCGGATTGGGAAGGAGCGCCTGGTCCCCGGCACGAATCCGCCCGGCGGACTTGTGTTGAGGTCCGGTGAGCCGGCCAGTCTGTGTGGATGGTTTGTAGGCGGTTTTCCATCTACCTCGGCGAATGCGGGCTGGTTCCCTTTATTCCGCTTCAGCGTACACCACTATTACTCTACCATGCAAACATAGGGATTAAACTCGTCTGGTGTGAGTCGTTCCCTGGCGGGGGTGGGGGGGGGGGGGGGGGGGAAGGTCCACCGGGGGCCGAACCGCACAATAACCCTGAAGGAGTGGTTCAGTCGGGGGCGGGGGGGGGGGGGGGATGGACTGCGGTAGTCGTCGTGAGGTTGTGGACCACTGCGACTGCGGCAGGGACGGAGTCTCTCCCGTCGTTTCTAGGCCCCTGGTTACCATACAACACAATACAGTCTGGAAGTAAGCACCCACAACAATCTGACTTGTGATGACAGGGTATAGCAAATAGAGGGAAAAGCAGAGGCCATGCTGAGGGAGGACCCGCGAAAAAAACATGGGTCAGGTGATTAAATAATGTGTAAACACAACGCTGAACAGGATTACACTATAATGTGTAAGTAGAGGAGTACTTTAAAGGAGACTTTCTAGAATGATATGAAGTGTAGGTTTTATAAAATAACTTTTTCGACGCTTGTGGAGGGTAATAAAACATACATTTAATCAGCGAGGGAAACCCCCAACCAGTGTGTCGAATGCGAGCTTGAGGGTGAAGAGTGAAGCGAACGTTACCGTCTTAAACAGCAAGTATCGTGAGTGAGTCGAAAATGTCTGTTTCCAGACAAGACGCACCCCAAACATATCTTCAAAATTTTGCACTCTGTGTAGATATTTTCAGTGCAATACAGTGAATGCTATGCATTAAACAAGGTCTTTCAAATCTTCCTTTTTCGCGATACGTGTGCCGCTGACATTCCAGAATGATACGAAATGCACCACAAAAACCAGGAGGGACGCAAACTCGCACACGCAGTCTGCTGGAATACGATGTGCAAGGAGAACGTAAATTATCAGAGCAAATATTTCAGCGTGATGCGTCTGAGAGGATCTCATAAAGCTGAACAGAGGCGTGCCACTTTGCACACCACGGCGGAAGGGACAGCTCCCCCGGGCAGTCAGCTGCACAGGTCTGTTTTGCGCCCGCTGCGTGCGGGGAGAAGGTGGAAGGGCATTTTATACTATTTGTTGCGGGGCAGCCTCGGCCGAGGCATCTTCTTGTACTCAGATGCGCTCTGTAGACATTCCGTGCTGCGGATTATGGAAATTCGCCGTTTTTAACACATTCGTGACGTTCTACCGGTGATTTATTTCCACCTGGGCAAGAATTTTTTTTAACTTAAACTGATCGTTAGTGACTGAACAATACGACACATACTATAAAAAATAATACCGCCATATCAATATAATTTTGACGTCACGCTACAGTGGAGGGCGCAGACCACCACGATAAACATCTATTTGATAACTTTACTAAATTTATTGTCTTTTTATATCTTTTACAAAAACGTCAAAAACAAATCTTTTTATTTTTATTTTTGATGGGATGTTTAGCTATTCAAATTGAGACATAAGAGTTTTAGAAAACTGGAGACAAATATTAATCGATGAAAAGAATCTGTTTACTATACAGGGGAATAATTATATATAAAAAAACTGTAAATGCATAAAGACTGAACATTCATTGCTTCCACTTGTATGTATACATCTCAGGGTACTTCACAATTCATGTTACACACTTCTGGAGGTTATAGGTGGAACTTAGTAGATCGAGTTTTGCATGGGAACCCTGGTTCCGTTATGATGTTGCAAACTTTCTAGGATGATAGAGGAGCATAATTGTATCAATTTGAGGTAAGGCGCCTTATATTGGAAACGATCGAGTCGAAAGTTAGAAGAGAAAACCGTTCTCATAGCTCTCACAGTGGAATACATGTACTGGTACTGTTTTTGTTAAGACTGTAGCGTGAGCAATTTTCAGAGATCGTAATATTGACAAAAATGGGAAAAAACATCGTAATCATGGACTAAAATGCATACCTTAAGAGCTATGAGCACTTGTTCATTAGAGAAGATGTGTTTCACAGTAGCGTAGATGAATAAGTGTCATATCACCTTAGGTATGCCTGAGACCCCATGCTTACTGGACAAGTTTTCCTTGTTTTGGTCCGTACTACCACCTCTGAAAGTTGCCTACCCTTCAGTCTTAGCAATAACACTACCAGTATATGTATTCCACTGTCAGAGGTATCAGAACGGTTTCCGCTTATAGCTTTCGACTCGTTCGTTTTCGGTACATGGAGCCTTACCTTAAACTGATACAATTATCCTTCTCCATCATCCTGGAAAGTTTGTAACATAATCACATAACCACCCTGTATATACATACAGGGTTTCAATTATTGAACCATATGAAAAAAAAATTAGTTACAAAGTACGGCGTGCACACACTTTATTCAACATACAAACCTCACCACAGATATTCGGATTTAAGTTATGACATGTTAGATTGCCTGCCATCATTGGCGGTGATGTAGCGCAGACGAATAGCGAAATTCTGCATGAGCCGCTGAAGAGTCGGAACATCTATGCTGTCGAAGACCTCCGAATGGCTGTTTTCATGTCAGCAATGGTTTTGGGGTTATTGCTGTCCACATTGTCTTTAATATAGCCCCACAGGAAAGAGTCGCATGTGTTCAGATCCGGAGAATGTGGCGGACAATCGAGGCCCATGCCAAAGGCCTCTGGGTACCTCAGAGCCAGAATGCGGTCCCCAAAGTGCTCCTCCAGGACATCAAACACTCCTTCTTCGATGAGGTCGATCTCCGTCTTGCATGAACCACATCTTGTCGAAATCATGGTCACTTTGGATAATGGTGATGAAATCATCTTCCAAAACCTTTTAGATTAGATTAGATTAGATTAGTACTTGTTCCATAGATCATGAATACGACACTTCGTAATGATGTGGAACGTGTCAGGTTAATAAAAGGTGTCTATACAAGATATTATATTACACAAAATATTACATGACACTCAATTCAGGTACCGTTCGGTAGGCACTATGCCATCAAGGACTATCATAATTATTCCATGACTGGAAATTGCACACCACACAGCCCCCTGTTGAGGGTGAAGAGACTTCTCGGTCGCGAAATGAGGATTCTCAGTCCCCAAATGTCCCAATTTTGCTTATTGACGAACCCGTCCAAATCAAAGTGGGCTTCGTCGCTAAACCAAACTATGCATGCGCATACTGATTCCCACCATGGCCCGCGGCCAACTGTGCAGTTTGAACGTCGTAACGCAAACCGTTCAGAAGTTATGACGATTGTATTTCATATACTTCATTTACAGGCACCTGCTCTTATAACTTCGACGCTGTGTAGTGTCGTTGGATGACGTTTATGGACATGGGTTTCTATGTAAAACTTGATCTACTAAGGCCACTCTAGAAGTGTGTAACATGAATTGTGAAGCACCCTGTATATTCAAAACAAGCCTAAACTGCAAAATCTTGAATGGACAGACACAAGAAGTACAAAGTACTGACAATCTATATATAATTTATCTAAATGTGTAAGAATAAAGAAACAGACTTCTAAAATAGCACATACAATTATCCTAAAGTTCCAGTAATAAAAAATAATACAGATGTAACAAAATCAATGAAAAGAAACTAGTACTTACGGTACCCCCTAAGGCAGAGAGAAAGAAAAAACCCTGGTTGCTCTGGATACTGAGGGCAAAAATAAATTGAGTCCTCTCTTTTTTTTCTTCCTGTCCATAAAATTTTTACTCGTCTTACGACGCGTTCTTCCATCTGAGGTTTTTTCACCTGTTCTGTCTGTTTGCTTCCGGTTATCCTTGTTCTGGGAAATTTGAAACTATGGCCAATTGGAAATCGTGAAGATCGATTTTTTATGTCTCACACTTCAGGTATAAATAGTGTGCATTTACCAACATGAGATAGAATGCATGAAGTCCAGCCCTCTTATACCATCTCAACGTCTTGCGCGCAATGGAATAAAAGGCGAGCATTTGATCGCTATTGTCAGCGCCTTTCATACTTTTATTGTATTGGGCAGTCATGTTTGGTTTCTTGATGGAGATTCCACGGCGGGTTCTAGTGTCCACCATTTCGCTCCGGAGTTCATTGGATATGGCCAGCACTTCCCGTTGGTCCCTCCATTTACAAAAACATACGCCATACTCGTTGAAACGAGAAACGGTGATTCTCCTTTTTCAATTTCATCCCAATAATTTCTTGAAGATTACCTTCCGACTCGGAGCGAAGAGTGCCAGTGCAGAAGCATCTTTCTGCAAGTACTTCATTGGCGAGGGAGATAATATTACAATAATTGTCATAAAGAAACCGTGGCCAACATCCGTTCTCCCCTCCGTCATTTTCCTAATCAGTTCTGAAGCATGGTCTATCCCTCCTACTACTGGATCCTCAGTACTGCTGTATAAGTGGAGTTTAGTTTCAAGCCCAGTAGGATCAGCTAATTCGTACAGTTTCATCTCAGATCTGTGGCGCTTCCCCTGTACGTATTGGCGAAACTTCAGCCTTCCCGCCAACCGACCATAGGCTCATCTATCGAGAGGTTTTCCCCTGGATAACAGACTGTCTCCATAGTGCTACTGAAATGATTTATCACTGCCAAAATTTTTTCGATGGATGGCATTCTCGCATAATTTCTGGTAAAATGCAGGCATCTCTTCTGTAAAACATACCTACCACCGCTCATATATTTAGCGATGGGCAATCTAAATAGGTAGTGTGTTTTTCAATAGACCTTCACCCTGTTCATCTGCTCGAGCCCTATTCTTCGATGGTGGTATATTTACAAGAAGTTATACTGACACGCTAGTTTTCACTGTCTCTAAGCACTATGGGACTTAACATCAAAGGTCATCAGTCCCCTAGACTTAGAACTACGTAAACCTAACTAACCTAAGGACACCACACACATCCATGCCCGAGGCAGGATTCGAACCTGCGACCGTAGCAGCAGCGTGGTTCCCGACTGAAGGACCGAGAACCGCTCGGCGTCAGTGGTCGGCGTTTTCACTGTCGAAAAACATTTCTAAGGCAAAAGCATCTGTCTCTGCCACTGTTAGTTCCAAGAAGTTTTGGATAAATAGCAAGAAGAAAAATGACATTGGTGTAATAGGAGAGGGGTTCTCCAAAAGTCATGGAGAACCAATAAAAGGTAAGTCCTCCCTATTATGTAGTGGTTCCTCACTCCATTTGTCTCCAGGAAGAAAAAGGGGAGACATGGGAGTCTGGCAGTGCTGAGAAACCGTGTCGGATTCTGAAGCTTCGTCACTGGGCCCTGCCGTTGCTATGTCAGATGTTGCACCTGGTACTTCAGTAGCGCCGTGTACTTCTGTAGCACCGGGTACATCTTGGAACTTAGCGGGATCCTCTTCATCCTCACCCAAAGTCGAATCATCCAACAAAAATTCTAACTTATCGTCTGTCCATTTTCCACTCTCTATACAGCTAAGGACTTCGTCTGGAGAGTAGATTTTCTCTTTCTACTTCCGGATGGCCTGATAAATGGACTCTCCGGCATCTAAAAAGACGCGAAAGAAGCAAAATATTATATATCGCCCCAGGAAGTATTGTTTATAGAAAAATTAGAACACGGTCATTATTTAGTTATAAAGGAAAGTGTATCAGCTAATGTTTTATTTACTTTTGTCAAATGTTTACTTTGATAACAGACCATGACCGAAGAACTCATTTATTCGATGTTGGAAAGCATCCATAAAAATGAAAAGATGGACATGAAATAACGCTATGTTTTGTAAAATACCTAGAACATCAAAGACGTAGCCAGAGACGTTTCGTCCCCCCACCCCCCTCATCCGTCCTGAAATTTCGTCGAAAGGTACAGGAAAAATATCCGAATTCTGAAGTAATAAAGATGAATATTCGATGAGCTGGATTAATTCACATCATACTGCAGCTCACGGACGAACCAGCCTAAATGACAGAAAAGACCTACTGAGGGCTTGGCACAGCTGCAAGGCACGCCGAGGGTAGAAGCCTCGGCGCCGTGAGGGATTGGTGACGTCAGACAGCCGTGCGCCTTCCGGGAGACAAGGCGGCCCTTGCACCACAGTGATCTGAGCCGCCTTCAGCGTGCTAAGTACTGTGCGTAACCCTCCTATTCTTACACCGGCGGTAGCAGCGGAAGCCTGGAGCGTATTAGTGAAGTACACTACTGGCCATTAAAATTGCTACACCAAGAAGAAATGCAGATAATAAACGGGTATTCATTGGTCAAATGTATTATACTAGAACTGACACGTGATTACATTTTCACGCAATTTGGGTGTATAGATACTGAGAAATCAGTACCCAGAACAACCACATGTGGCCGTAATAACGGCCTTGATACGCCTGGGCATTGAGTCGAATAGAGCTTGGATGGCGTGTACAGGTACAGCTGCCCATGCAGCTTCAGCACGATACCACAGTTTATCAAGAGTAGTGACTGGCGTATTGTAACGAGCCAGTTGCTCCGCCACCATTGACCAGACGTTTTCAATTGGTGAGAGTTCTGGAGATTGTGCTGGTCAGGGCAGCAGTCGAACATTTTCTGTATCCAGAAAGGCCCGTACAGGACCTGCAACATGCGGTCGTGCATTATCCTGCTGAAATGTAGTGTTACGCAGGGATCGAATGAAGGGTATAGCCACGGGTCGTAACACATCTGAAATGTAACGTCCACTGTTCAAAGTGCCGTCAATGCGAACAAGAGGTGACCGAGACGTGTAACCAATTGCATCCCATACCATCACGCCGGGTGATACGCCAGTATGACAATGACGAATACACGCTTCCAATGTGCGTTCACCGCGATGTCGCCAAACACGGATGCGACGATATTCATGCTGTAAACAGTACCTGGATTTATCCGAAAAAATGACGTTATCCCATTAGTGCATCCAGGTTCGCCGTTCAGTACACCATCACCGGCGCTCCTGTCTGTGATGCAGCGTCAAGGGTAACTGCAGCTGTGGTCTCCGAGCTGATAGTCCATGCTGCTGCAAACTTCATCGAACTGTTCGTGGAGATGGTGGTTGTCTTGCAAACGTCCCCGTCTGTTGACTCAGGGATCGAGACGTGGCTGCACGATCCGTTACAGCCATGCGGATAATATGCCTGTCATCTCGACTGCTAGTGATTCGATGCCGTTGGGATCCAGCACGGCGTTCCGTATTACCCTCCTGAACCCACCGATTCCATATTCTGCTAACAGTCATTGGATCGCGACCAACGCGAGCAGCAATGTAGGTGTCACCACCGGCGCCAACCTTGTGTGAATGCTGTGAAAAGCTAATCATTTGCATATCACAGCATCTTCTTCCTGTCGGTTAAATTTCGCGTCTGTAGCACGTCATCTTCGTGGTGTAGCAGTTTTAATGACCAGTGGTGTATATAGCCTTCTCAGTTGAAATGTTCCATGTCGTTATTTTTTACAAGTCCAGTGTAATCATATAGTGTTAGGGGAGCTGACAGCTATGTCATACACTAAAAGTGCAAGGGATGAATTCGTTTTAAGTGAAACGTAGGCCCGCTGTGGTGTGTCATCGTGAGAAAAAGTGGCTATTTGCGGAATAGTCGGAGAAAATCGACATAATTTTAACGAATTGCCTAAAAACTGTAAGTATAGTCTTTTGATTAAAATGCATGTTTTTGCGGAATAATGGGGGAACACCGATAAAGTTTAAACGACTGGCTGTAAATAGCGTCATATGTTGTTGGTGATATTTATTAAAAAGTTACAACAACGTGTTTTACGCGTGTTTCCCGCAAAACGACAAAATAGCAGCCAAACCCATATTTACATATGTCATCTTAAAAATAAGGTAAAATCTACATCTACATCTACATCCATACTCCGCAAGCCACCTGACGGTGTGTGGCAGAGGGTTCCTTGAGTACCTCTATCGGTTCTCCCTCCTATTCCAGTCTCGTATTGTTCGTGGAAAGAAGGATTGTCGGTATGCCTCTGTGTGGGCTCTAATCTCTCTGATTTTATCCTCATGGTCTCTTCGCGAGATATACACAGGAGGCAGCAATATACTGTCTGACTCCCCGGTGAAGGTATGTTCTCGAAACTTCAACAAAAGCCCGAACAGAGCTACTGAGCGTCTCTCCTGCAGTCTTCCACTGGAGTTTACCTATCATCTCCGTAACGCTTTCGAGATTACTAAACGATCCTGTAACGAAGCGCGCCGCTCTCTGTCGGATCTTCTCTATCTCTTCTATCAACCCTCTCTGGTACGGATCCCACACTGCTGAGCAGTATTCAAGCAGTGGGCGAACAAGCGTACTGTAACCTACTTCCTTCGTTTTCGGATTTCATTTCCTTAGGATTCTTCCAATGAATCTCAGTCTGGCGTCTGCTTTACCGAAGATCAACTTTATATGATCATTCCATTTTAAATCACTCCTAATGCGTACTCCCAGATAATTTATGGAATTAACTGCGTCCAGTTGCTGACCTGCTATATTGTAGCTAAATGATGTGGGATCTTTCTTTCTATGTATTCCCAGCACATTACACTTGTCTACATTGAGATTCAATTGTCATTCCCTGCATCATGCGTCAATTCGCTGCAGATCCTCCTGCATTTCAGTACAATTTTCCATTGTTGAAACCTCTCGATATACCACAGCATCATCCGCAAAAAGCCTCAGTGAACTTCCGATGTCATCCACAGGGTCATTTATGTATATTTTGAATAGCAACGGTCCTACGACACTCCCCTGCGGCACACCTGAAATCACTCTTACTTCGGAAGACGTCTCTCCATTGAGAATGACATGTTGCGTTCTGTTATCTAGGAACTCTTCAATCCAATCACACAATTGGTCTGGTAGTCCATATCCTCTTACTTTGTTCATTAAACGACTGTGGGGAACTGTATCGAACGCCTTGCGGAAGTCAAGAAACACGGCATCTGCCTGTGAACCCGGGTCCATGGCCCTCTGAGTCTCGTGGACGATTAGCGCGAGCTGGGTTTCACACGATCGTCTTTTTCGAAACCCATGCTGATTCCTACAGAGTAGATTTCTAGTTTCCAGAAAAGTCATTGTACTCGAACATAATACGTGTTCCAAAATTCTACAACTGATCGACGTTAGAGATATAGGTCTACAGTTCTGCACATCTGTTCGACGTCCCTTCTTGAAAACGGGAATGACCTGTGCCCTTTTCCAGTCCTTTGGAACGCTACTCTCTTTTAGAGACCTACGGTACACCGCTGCAAGAAGGGGGGCAAGTTCCTTCGCGTACTCTGTGTAAAATCGAACTGGTATCCCATCAGGTCCAGCGGCCTTTCCTCTTTTGAGCGATTTTAATTGTTTCTCTATCCCTCTGTCGTCTATTTCGATATCTACCATTTTGTCATCTGTTCGACAATCTAGAGAAGGAACTACAGTGCAGTCTTCCTCCGTGAAACAGCTTTGGGAAAAGACATTTAGTATTTCGGCCTTTAGTCTGTCATCCTCTGTTTCAGTACCATTTTGGTCACAGAGTGTCTGGAAATTTTGTTTTGATCCACCTACCGCTTTGACATAAGACCAAAATTTCTTAGGATTTTCTGCCAAGTCAGTACATAGAACTTTACTTTCGAATTCATTGAACGCCTCTCGCATAGCCCTCCTCACATTACATTTCGCATCGCGTAATTTTTGTTTGTCTGCAAGGCTTTGGCTATGTTTATGTTTGCTGTGAAGTTTCCTTCGCTTCCGCAGCAGTTTTCTAACGCGGTTGTTGTACGACGGTGGCTCTTTTCCATCTCTTACGATCTTGCTTGGCACATACTCATCTAACGCGTATTGTGCGATGGTTTTGAACTTTATCCACTGATACACAACATTATCTGTACTTAAAACAAAACTTTTGTGTTGAGCCGTCAGGTACTCTGAAATCTGCTTTTTTTCACTTTTGCTAAACAGAAAAATCTACCTACCTTTTTTAATATTTCTATTTACGACTGAAATCATCGATGCAGTAACCGCTTTATGATCGCTGATTCCCTGTTCTGCGTTAACTGTTTCAAATAGTTCGGGTCTGTTTGTCACCAGAAGGTTTAATATGTTATCGCCACGAGTCGGTTCTCTGTTTAACTGCTCAAGGTAGTTTTCAGATAAAGTACTTAAAAATTTAACTGGATTCTTTGTCGCTGCCACCCGTTATGAACGTTTGAGTCTCCCAGTCTATATCCGGCAAATTAAAATCTCCACCCAGAACTATAACATGGTAGGGAAATCTACTCGAAATATTTTCCAAATTATCCTTCAGGTGCTCAGCCACAACAGCTGCTGAGCCAGGGGGTCTATAGAGACATCCAGTTACCATGTCTGAGCCTGCTTTAACCGTGACCTTCACCCAAATTATTTCACATTTCGGATCTCCGTTAATTTCCTTCGATACTATTGCACTCCTTATCGCTATAAACACGTCTCCCCCTTCACTGTCCAGCCTGTCCCTGCAGTATACATTCCAATCTGAGTTTAGAATGTCATTACTGTTTACATCTGGTTTCAGCCAACTTTCTGTCCCTAGTACTATGTGGGCATTGTGACCGTTTATTAATGAGAGACATGTCCGAAAGAAGACATACCATCTTAATATATATATAGTTAAGGCTCACCGGCTACTTGACCATCTTCTTCTTCCGTGCGAATGCACAAACAGTGCCCGAACTCTTACGGGAATCGGCAACGCGCCGTGAGTAATGAGTATAATGGGGGGGGGGGGGGGGGGCACTACGAATGTAGAGCGGGAAAATACGTTACGAATGTGGGTTTCGCGGGAGGCGTGCCAGAGATAAATCCCTGCAGTCGCGCTGTCCTCTGTGTCCTCGGTGGCTCAGATGGATACAGCTTCTGCCATGTAAGCAGGAGATCCCGGGTTCGAGTCCCGGTCGGGGCACACATTTTCATCTGTCCCCGTTAACGTATGTCAACGCCTGTAAGCAGCTAAGGGTGTTCATTCGATTGTAATTTCATTCTAACGAGCTGCTTGGTCACCGATGGTATCTGTTCTTTCAGACAGGAGCGCCTGCGATGGCGTACTCAACGACGAACCTGAGTGCACGAATAGCAAAACGTCATTTTTTCGGATGAATCCAGGTTCTGTTTACAGCATCATGATGATCGCATCAGTGTTTGGCGACATCGCAGAGAACGGACATTGGAAGCGTGTATTCGTCATCGCGATACTGGCGTATCACCCAGCGTGATGATATGGGGTGCCATTGGTTACACGTCTCAGTCACCTCGTGTTCGCATTGATGGCATTTTCAACAGTGGACGTTACATTTCAGATGTGTTACGACCTGTGGCTCTACCCTTCATTCGATCCCTGCGAAACCCTACATTTTAGCATGATAATGCACTACCGCATGTTGCAGGTTCTGTACGGGCCTTCCTGGATACAGAAAATGTTTGACTGCTGCGCTGGCCAGCACATTCTCCAGATCTCTCACCAATAGAAAAACGTCTGGTCAATGGTGGCCGAGCAACTGGCTCGTCACAATACGCCAGTGACTACTCTTGATGAACTGTGGTATCGTGTTGAAGGTGCATGGGCAGCTGTACCTGTACACGCCATCCAAGCTCTGTTTGACTCAATGCCCAGGCCTATCAAGGCCGTTACTACGGCCAGAGGTGGTTGTTCTGGGTACTGATTTCTCAGGATCTATGCACCCAAACTGCGTGAAAATGTAATCACATGTCAGTTCTAGTTTAATATATTCGTCCAATGAATACCCGTTTATCATGTGCATTTCTTCTTGGTGTAGCAATTTTAATGGCCAGTTGTGTAGAAAAAGCAAGGTGCCTAATACAGCTACAGCAGGCAATGGAAGCAGTGGGACTATGCCCAGTGACTCTGCAATAAAGTCAAACAGAAATGTAAGATAGAAAATCACACCCATGGTTAGCCAAGGAGTGTTACAATGAACGGCAGAAGACGCTGTCATCACAATATCGAGCTAAAACCACAACGCAACAATATGACCTGTCACTATATGCCAAACAGTGAATGTCATACAAAACACTAATAAAGAAGAAGGCAGACCACGTAGAAAAAGAGGCTAGACGACAAGCACAACGTGCTCAAAGAGATCCATTCATAGCGCTCAAAAAACCTAGACCACCAGAGGAGTTTCCGCATCTCTATCCAACAGCAGGCCACAAATATGGCAATCAGCTACGTGCTCATACAGTGGATCATTCTCCTGCAAGTTGGTCACGGAAAAGTTGTCGCTCTAAATGCGATCATGTTCCCACACAAGTTTTTCGAGATAAGAAGTTCACCAGAGAGCCTATTGTAAACAAAATGGCCCAGGTATTATATGCCGATATTACTATTGACATTTATACATAGGGCAATTGGCCTATAACAGAGAGGGTGGTGTGGAGTGGGGGAGTTGGACGGGGGGATCTGGTAACAGCACATGTCCTCATAAGGGGGAGGGGAATTGTCCGAGGGGGAGGGGGATTCTGATAGCAACGCAGTTGTTGAGCGATTCCGCGTACTGTATCTATTCATCGAAAATAAACTTCGAGTAATACTTAACTTATATGGACGACTATACAGGGAGAGTCAAAAGTCCTTGGACACCTTCATAAGTTGGAAGATAAAAGGTAAAATTGAAATGTGAGGATGGGAACATAGGTCTGACGTGGGGCCGCAACTTTTGGAGTAAATGTCATTCATGGCCGCCATCTTGAAATCCACCATTTTGGATTCAAGTAATTTTTTTTTAAATGGGAAGAGGGGTGTGTGACACATCAAATAACACTCCCTTGAGCTCTAGAATTGAGTGGTGTAATTTGTTTTTGTCTATCTTGTACAGTTTAGAAGTTATTAATGTTCAAATTTACCTTGATACTGACTCATGTCTCTCTTTGTTCCAGCTGATTTAAAATGGTATGAAGGAAATTTCCCAACTTTGAACACATTAATAACCTCTAAACTGTACAAGATAGACAAAAACAAATTACCCCACTCAATTCCAGAGCTCAAGCGAGTGTTATTTGATGACTCATGCACCCCCTTCCCATTAAAAAAAATGACTTGCATCCAAATGGCGGATTTCAAG
This sequence comes from Schistocerca americana, assembly GCF_021461395.2. Taxonomy (NCBI): domain Eukaryota; kingdom Metazoa; phylum Arthropoda; class Insecta; order Orthoptera; family Acrididae; genus Schistocerca; species Schistocerca americana. The sequence goes on from NC_060130.1 coordinate 188,634,648, forward strand.
ATGACGGCCATGAATGACATTCACTCTAGAAGTTGCGGCCCCACATCAAACCTATGTTCCCATCCTCACATTTCAATTTTACCTTTTATCTTCCAACTTATGAAGGTGTCCAAGGACTTTTGACTCACCCTGTATTATAAGATTATGTAAACTCACACTCACACCCTCTCACACTCGCTCCCTCCTCCCCCCTCTCTTTCCCTCTGTGTGTGTGTGTGTGTGTGTGTGTGTGTGTGTGTGTGTGTGTGTATGTATGTGTGTGTGTGTGTGTGTGTGTGTGTGCGAGCATGCAGGAGAGTAAATAACTTAAATACATCTGTTTGAGTTTTTCATTTGTCACTTATTCTGCATTGTTGTAGGAGCCTTCGTCACAGTGTTACGAATAAGCAACATGATGTTATAGCCTGCAAGAAAGAGAAAAATAAGTACACAAAAAACGATGAAGAAGCAGTTGGTATATGCGACAACAGTGGCTCCGAGTCGTCCTTTCTGTAGATGATAAAAAGTCTTCTTCCCATTATTTTATAGCCTACCATATAAAATAAATATAAACTAATAAATTCGCGTGTGGTATATTAATCCGACAGATAAACAGTTGCTAGGCGGACATAGGGGCATCAACATCAAATAATGTATCCCAACTATAACTGTTAATGTTTAACAAATAAAGGTTATTGCGTGTGAAATTCGCACAGTAATCCGTAGGCTGGTGAAAGTGACTACGCAGATAAGAGATTTAAAAATAGCTCCAGCTCAAAATATAGTGGTTAGCGAATACACTATATAAGAAATAAAATAGTTGGTAAATACTGAGCCGGCCGCAGTGACCGAGCGGTTCTAGGCGCTTTAGTCTGGAACCGCGCTACCGCCACGGCCGCAGGTTCGAATCCTGTCTCGGGCATGGATGTGTGTGATGTCCTTACGTTATTTAGGTTTAAGTAGCTCTAATTTCTAGGGGGCTGATGACCTTAGATGTTAAGTCCCACAGTGTTCAGAGCCATTTGAACCATTTGTAAAACACAGAGCCTGTACACAGCAAAAAATTAACAGAAACTAACCTCCACAGTAACCCACATACAACAGTAGTCCATTTGACAGAGAATGCACTAAACCTAAGTGTAACTTCTGCTTAAGAAAAATTCAAAGCCCCACACTGGCAAACTGAATTACATGATGTCCAAATTCAAAGTCCAGATTTACTCCAAACGCAAAATTATAAGCTCCTCTGAACTACTGGTAGGAATAAATCAGAGTCCTGTCTACTGCGGAAAAACTCTTAAATCCCCAGTGAACTCACGAAGAATATTTCTAAGTGTCATGACTGAAAGCATGAAAAATTTCTGTCACTGGAACGTACATGACTGGATCACCATCCAGACCAGCACAGATCTTGCCTCTTCATCCTCGCACCAAACTGTGAGAGAACCCAAAATTTTATGTTAAGTAATTGCAAAGTTTTGTTTTAGTGCTAAAAATCAGTTCATAATCTCTGTGTCACGAACTATTCCAGTTAATAATGTTATGGCACAACTTTCTTATATGAATTTTCCTCCTCTTTCAATTGAGCAAGGTAAGGGATGCACCAAAAAGAATTTAGCCAATTTATCAGATAGATCCATATAGCGACCAGCAAAATATGACGTACATGAACATAAAAGTGGAAAATTTTGAGCATTTTCGTGGTCAGTATGTGCGGTGCACAACCGGAATCCTAAACTAAACATGTTTAAATTTTTGAGTGTATCAGTTTAAAGTCAGATAGTACAACATGCTTACATATCAAAGATATAATAAATTAATTAATTTCATGTGTACCTCGTCGTGGAGTGACAGTAACATCTTGTGTGAAAGTAAGACAATAAATATCGCAACACTGTATTATATTTAAGCAATCAGCGCCTGTGCTGCCAGTTACCTGCTTAAACAATGAAAATGAATTAAAAAAAAAAAGATTGTTTCCCCTGCATCACGTGCCCCTTTGTTTCAGTCTTACGTAGTCTTTTTCGGTGCGCCGCCACAACTTGTTCTCTTTCACCGACTAAAATAACATTCGACTTAGAATTTTCACTTCGCACTCACTAAAAGTAACACTTGATGTGTCGAACTGCTCGCTGCGTTAGCCTACGGTGTTGGCTGAGTAAGTGCAGCCAGCATTGCTACAATAGACTTACACAATTGTCTAACAAAGAAACGAACGTAATCCATGAGCCATCTCATCCTCCAATCTAAACACCCTCCCATAAGTGACGCTGTGTAAACCCACCAAAACCATATGACAGTATAGTCATGAGAACAGAGACGGAGGTGCGACGCCGAGATGAATACATGTGATTACAGTTTGCTGCTTCTATAGTTGTTATTGTGTTTCCACTCCAAAAGAACACTGACCACAACACTGCACACGTCAGCGAACAGAATCTCTCATCAGTACAGTACTGTCAGTGCAAATGTACGAACAAATGTATTTACACATCAGCTGTCATCATACAAAATAAACATGACTGCAGAAAACTAGCTAAATTGACAGTTTAGTGATAACACGAATTAATACAGCCATAAAATCCAGTGTCACCTCCACGCACCAAGAATTAATCCACAGGCTCAATTACAAACAAAAATAATAAATATAATAGACACACATACAAAAACCAAACCCCCAAATACTTAACGTCCATCTATGTACAAAGTGGCTACCAGGAAGTGAATTTTTGAATGCAATACGCTTCCGATTGGCACCAGCGTTTAATTCAGTGAATCTGTGTAGGTAACTGATGTCACCCCAGAAAGTCTATGCCGAACAATCCATGTACACAAGTGACTCCATGAATATTTTCTTCAAAGATGGCTTCACTTTTTATTGGCCCACTGTAACTGCCAGTAGCCATCTTAATTTTCATACCGGTAAATGAATACACTACAACATCACCATTATTAATCTGACTGAAGAACGGTTCAGAGACACCACTCACGTCGATCCCGAAGCCGACCAGACAGTCTTCTGCTACATCATTGACAACTACATTTACAATAGGCTGGACTTTCTCATCATATTCTCTCGTTAGCTCTATTTCCACCAATAAATCATTCTGTATTTCCTTAAAACAAGCCGGCCGCTGCGGCCTAGCGGTTCTAGGCGCTTCAGTCCGGAACCGCGCTGCTGCTACGGTCGTAGGTTCGAATCCTATCTTGAGCATGGATGTGTGTGACGTCCTTAGGTTAGTAAGGTTTAAGTGGTTCTAAGTCTAGGGGACTAATGACCTCAGATGTTAAGTCCCATAGTGCTTAGAGCCATTTGAACCATCTGAACCTTAAAACTATCGATATACAACGTAGTAACTAATACATCGCTTGGAGGATCAATATCGTCATCTTCACTAAATATTTCGCCGAAAGCAGCTAAAAATTCTGTCTGAGTTTTGCTCAAACTACACGATTCCCCATCTACTTTAAATTTTTCAGTTGCCCACCTTTGTGTTAATAACCTACTCTCTAAACTGGCTTGTCCAACGCAGCCTCGCGACTGGGAATCACATTCATATTTACTGAGCCAATCAGAATACAAATCATCGACATCAAATTGTTCTTTATTATTAGCAATGATAACATTTTACTTTCACCCTAGGTCTCAGCAATGTTTCAAATAGCACACGTCAGAGTATAGTGTGCCACTCACTGTGTCTGCAACGGTATTTACTGAAGCTGCATGCTGTTCAGCAGGTGTTTCGTCAGCATACACAAAACTCCACCATTTCTGCTGCGACAGGTTCCTTTTGCTGCACACTAGCAAAAAAGTCATCTAACACAGGAACTGCTTTAGTACGACTCACACAAAAATTTACATTGCCTTCGCCATTTTTAGCCATTAATGGTTGTTCGCTCTGATTATTTACACTACTGGCCATTAAAATTGCTACACCACGAAGATGACGTGCTGCAGACGCGAAATTTAACCGACAGGAAGAAGATGCTGTGATATGCAGATGATTAGCTTTCCAGAGCAGGTTGGCGCCGGTGGCGACACTTACAACGTGCTGACATGAGGAAAGTTTCCAACCGATTTCTCATACACAAACAGCAGTTGCCTGGTGAAACGTAGTTGTGCTGCCTCGTGTAAGGAGGACAAATACGTACAATCACGTTTCCCACTTTGATAAAGGTCGGATTGTAGCGTATCGCGGATGCGATTTATCACATCGCGACATTGCTGCTCGCTTTGGCTGAGATCCAATGACTGTTAGCAGAATATGGAGTCGTCGGGTTCAGGAGGGTAATACGGAACGCCGTGCTGGATCCCAACGACCTCGTACCACTAGCAGTCGAGATGACAGGCATCTTATCCGCATGGCTGTAACGGATCGTGCAGCCACGTCTCGATCCCTGAATCAACAGATGGGGACGTTTGCAAGACAACAGCCACCAGCACGAACAGTTCGACGACGTTTGCACCAGCATGGACTATCAGCTGGGAGACCATGGCTACAGTTACCCTTGACGCTGCATCACAGACAGGAGCACCTGCGATGGTGTACTCAACGACTAACCTGGGTGCAGGAATGGCAAAACATCATTTTTTCGGAGGAATCCAGGTTCTGTTTACAGCATCATGATGGTCGCATCCGTGTTTGGCGACAAAGCGGTGAACGCACATTGGAAGCGTGTATTCGTCATCGCCATACTGGCGTATCACCCGGCGTGATGGTATGGGATGCCATTGGTTACACGTCTCGGTCACCTCTTGTTCGCATTGACGGCACTTTGAACAGTAGACGTTACATTTCAGATGTGTTACGATCCGAGGCTCTACCCTTCATTCGATCCCTGCGATACCCTACATTTCAGCAGGATAATGCACTACCGCATGTTACAGGTCCTGTACAGGCCTTTCTGGATACAGAAAATTTTCGACTGCTCCCCCGGCCAGCACATTCTCCAGATCTCTCACCAATTGAAATCGTCTGGTCAATGGCGGCCGAGCAACTGGCTCGTCACAATACACCAGTCACTACTCTTGATGAACTGTGGTGTCGTGTTGAAGCTGCATGGGCAGCTGTACCTGTACACGCCATCCAAGCTCTGTTTGACTCAATGCCCAGGCGTATCAAGGCCGTTATTATGGCCAGAGGTGGTTGTTCTTGGTACTGATTTCTCAGGATGTATGCACCCAAATTGCGTGAAAATGTAATCACATGTCAGTTCTAGTATAATATATTTGTCCAATGAATACCCGTTTATCATCTGCATTTCTTCTTCGTATAGCAATTTTAATGGCCAGTAGTGTAGCTTCATTGCTTCCAAACCGATGTGATTCCATTCCATATTAAATAAAACATCTATATCAGCGTCTACAGATGCAATTCTCTGCCTCTGTCTCGTTCTAAATTTACGAGGGTTGCCTAGAGAGTAATGGACCGCATTTTTTTTGTTCAACCATTCTTTATTGAATGTAATGAGAATTACACACACGAAAGAATGGTATTTTATATACACACCCTATTTTTCCACGTAATCTCCATCCCGTTCTATGGCCTTCCTCCAGCGCGAAACAAGAGCTTGTATGCCCTGTCGGTACCAATCCTTGTCCTGGTGGCGGAGTCAGTGCTTCACTGTGCGTATCACCTCCTCATCCTCCTCAAAATGTCTTTCACGAATGGCGTCCTTTAATGGCCCAAACAAGTGGAAGTCTGAGGGAGCTAGGTTAGGGCCGTAGGGTGGATTGGTAACACTGTCCAAACCTGTTTTGCGATGTGTTCAGCAGTCCTCAGACTTGTGTGGGAGCGTGCGTTAGCCTGTTGCAGCAAAACATCCCGGGATGGGGCCTCCCGGCCAACAATGCCATACGCTCATTTCCATTTTTTTATCTTTTGTGTTGCTAAAGCGCAGAAGTCGCCGGAAGCGCATCTTGGGTTTTGTTAATGCGTTGACATATGCTTCTGAATTAATGGTACTGCCTCTTGGCATCGCATCAATGAGAATCACAACTTCACAGTCCCAGAACAAGGTTATCATGACCTTACCGGCGGAAGCAGTTCAAAAAAATGGTTCAAATAGCTCTGAGCACTATGGGACTTAACATCTCAGGTCATCAGTCCCCTAGAACTTAGAACTACTTAAACCTAACTAACCTAAGGACATCACACACATCCATGCCCGAGGCAGGATTCGAACCTGCGACCGTAGCGGCCGCGCGGTTCCAGACTGAAGCGCCTACAGCCGCTCGGCCACCAGCGGCCGGCCGGAAGCAGTTGCTTTGAATTTTTTCTTCTGTGGGGAGTGAAAATGGCGCCATTCCATCGACTGTCGTTTTGTTTCGTGCAGAAAATGGTGAACCCAGGTTTCATCACTTGTCACAATCTGCGACAAGAAGCCCCCCCCCCCCCCCCCGCCCCCGCCCCCTCAGCTTCAAAACGTTGCAACAAACCAAGACAAATGTTTTTTCTGTGTCATTTGCGATCCACAGTTAAACACCGCAAGACCTATCTTGCACACACTTTTGAATATCCAGGAGCGGGAATAATTGCATTCAGGCTTCCTTTTCTGATTGACAGATGCAACGCCAAGTTGTATTGCGTCTGACCTCGCGAATGACAACATTAGTTCCCTGTAACGTGTCAGGTGTAACAGCCCTGGATGGTGTCCCGGACCGCTGCAAATCGTGGAGCTCCGCCGAACCTCCTTCTGATGACCTCACCCTCCGTGCCCAGCGACTAACTGTACTTCTGTCGAAAGCAGATGCTCCATAGACTTTGCACAAACATTGGTGAACATTCGCCATAGTTTCTTTGTCTGCAGTGAAGAATTCAATGACGGCACGTTGCTTGTAACGTACATCGCCTACGGACGCCATTTTCAACCATCCTGCAGCTACGACAGATAGCGTAGCGTGACAGAAACTTGGCGCACTCACTCGGGAGGCTTCAAATAGTACATACGTAACGTTTCGCATTCGTAGCATTGTTTCGGCATAGAAAAAAAATGCGATGCATTACTTTCTGGGCAACCTTCGTACTTATGCTACCTCCAGCCTGTCCACAGCTCTTTACTTTGCAGTACGCCCTCCATGTTGTACACTCCAGCTTCCACATTATCACTACTACGAGAGTCACTCCAAAAGAAATGCGCACTATTTTTTTTAAATCCATCTTTTATTCTACATATTTGAAAGTTTTACAGTGTGTAGATACATCTTTTAGGAACAATATTTTCATTTCTCCACTTAATTTCCATCCCTCTCAACTGTCTTACGCCATCTAGGAACCAGCGCCTGTATACCAGCACGGTAAAATTCTGGACCAACCTGTTGGAGCCACTGTTTGGCAGCGTGCACAAGGGAGTCATCATCTTCAAACCTTGTTCCACGAAGAGAGTCTTTCAGTTTTCCAAAGAGATGATAGTCACATGAAGCCAGGTCGGGACTGTAAGGTCGGTGTTCCAGTGTTGTACACCCGAGTTTTGTGATCGCTTCCATGGTTTTTTGACTGACATGTGGCCGTGCATTGTCGTGCAACAGCAAAACATCCTGCTTTTGCCGATGTGGTCAAAAACGACTCAGTCGAGCTTGAAGTTTCTTCAGTGTCGTCACATATGCATCAGGATTTATGGTGGTTCCACTTGGCATGATGTCCACAAGCAAGAGTCCTTCGGAATCGAAAAACACCGTAGCCATAACTTTACCAGCAGGAGGTGTGGTTTTGAAATTTTTTTCCCTTGTGTGAATTTGCATGATGCCACTCCATTGATTGCCTCTTCGTCTCTGGTGAAAAATGGAGCCATGTTTCATCACCTTTCACAATTCTTCCAAGAAATTCATCTCCACCATTCTCGTACTGTTCCAAAAGTTCGCTGCATACCGTTTATCTTGTTTCTTTGTGAGCCACTGTCAACATCCTGGGAACCCACCTGGCACAAACCTTTTTTAACGCCAACACTTTCAGTGTTCTGCAAACACTTCCTTCCCCCATCCCAACGTAGCGTGACAATTTGTTCACTGTGATGTCTCTGTCAGCAGTCACCAATTCGTTAACTCTCTGCACATTGTCTGGAGTGTGTACAGTACGAGGCCTGCCGCTGCGAAGACAATGCTCAATATTGCCGTGCCCGCTTTCATCACGTAACCTGCTTGTCCACCGACTAACTGTACTGCGATCGACAGCAGCATCTCCATACACCTTTTTCAACCTCTTGTGGATGTTTCCCACTGTCTCGTTTTCACAGCACAGGAATTCTATGACAGCACGTTGCTTCTGACGAACGTCAAGTGTAGCAACCTTCTTGAAGACATGCTGTGACGGCGCCACTCACGGGAACAGGTTGAACTAGGTTTGAAAACAAGTGGGAAGGATGTATCTACACACTGTAAAACTTTCACACATGCCGAATGAAAACTGTATTTTTACAAAAATAGTGTGCCTTTCTTTTGGAGCGACCCTTGTATCATAATAACTTCCCAAAAATCCTTCTCCGACCGTCTTTCAATCATGTCACCACCTCCCTCAGCGGACTACAGTCGGAAGAAAATTTAGTTTCCTGGCTGCTTCCTCTGATTATTTCCACTTTGTCGACCATTGCCGCCTTGCCTACTAATATAAGCCCTTCTCTGCTCAGATGACTACAACCCTTATGGGAACTTGGCAGAAAGTTGTTAACATTGCACTGGAAACGCTCCATAGCAACGTCCTGCGCTTCCTACCAATTCTTACCTCTTCTATTGTTTCCACTGTTTCTTCTATTACCGGTTCCCCTGTTTCATTAACGCATAGCACCATGCATTCTCTCCACGAAGTCAATAAAACTTTTTACAGTTTGGAGCTGTGGACGAAATACCACTGCAGACGGTCAGACACGCGCCTCTTTAGAGTGCAAATCGGGGTGAGCCTGCCCAACAGTCTGTTAAATGCACTAATTTTTGCAGTTCAGACTCCCAAAACACGCACATACTCCTCCGATTGCAATAGTAACTTCGTCGGTTCAGGAACGCGTCCTACAGTTGTATCTGGTTCCTTATGCTCGAATATTTATTAAGTAAGAGCGCCTCAAACGAAGCGTAATCATTAACCGCCGCTGCAATTGTTTCCCGCATGTCTGTGATTCTCGGTTATCTGTCGCTTAGAAAATTTAACTTTTGCCTCTTCGGACATTCCTTCAACAAAACAGTCTTTGTACGAGGCGTGTTTTTTTTAAGTAAGTACCGTTTTGAAATTAAAAAAAGACAGGCTAAGATATCTCAATAATTTTATTTTTACATGAAAGCCTGTACATTAATCTATTTTTCTTCATAATTTCCGTCAATATTGAGGCAATTGTCATAACGTTGTGCCAGTTTTTACATACCCTCCTCATAGAAGTCTGCCGCCTGACTTGTCAACCACTGCATGACCACTCTTTTGACTTCGTCATCGTCTTGAAGACGCTGACCGCTCAGGTGTTTCTTCAAGTGCAGGAACAGATGGTAGTCACTGAGAGCAAGATCGGGGCTGTACGGAGGATGATCTAGAATCGAAAAGATGTGATGAGATCTTTGGTCTGATTCGCCATATGTGGACGGGTATTGTCTTGCAGCAAAACGATGCCCTTGCTCAACTTCCATGGACTGTTGCTTTGGTTCTGGTGTGACGTAGGCCACCCATGTTTCATCGCCCGTAACAATTTGGCTTAAGAAATCATCACCGTCGTTGCGATACCGCTCAAAGAAAGTCAATCCACTGTCTAAACCTTTGGTTTTGTGCACATCCGTCAACATTTTCGGTGCCCAACGTGCGCACAATTTGCAGTAATTCAAGTGCTCGGTCACAGTGCCATACAAAACACTACAAGAAACATTAGGAAAGTCATCCCGCAAGGAGGCAATCGTAAAGCGTCCGTTTTCTCTCACCTTATTGTCCACTTCCTGCACCAGTCTTTCGTTAACGACCGAAGGACGCCCACTCCTTAGTTCATCATGCACATTCGTGAGGCCATCTTTAAATGCTCTCACTCACTTTCTTACCATTCCATCACTCATAATGTTTTCTCCGTTAACTGCACAGATCTCACGATGAATATCGATCGCTTTTAGGCCTTTAGCACTAAGAAATCTTACAACAGCCCGTACTTCACAGTCGGCGGGACTCACGATTATGGGAGGCATCATAAACACTCAGTACACAAAGTAAACAAGGACGAATCAGACTGTAATGGCGTCAGTGCGTAGATTGAGGTACAGGCTTTCATGTAAAAATAAAATTATTGAGATATCTTAGCACGTCTTTTTTTAATTTCAAAACGGTACTTACTTAAAAAAACACGCATCGTAAGACCCTAAAAATCTACTACTGCCCCTCCCTGATTCATTGCAACATCACTTAGCAAGGCCTTAACCGACGCAATGTCTCTTTCTCTAATCTCCGCCAAGACGCCACACTATTGGATCGCCATCATCAGGACTTGAATCCCGCTCTGGAACTGGCCTACCCAAGGCTTTATTTCACTCCAGCTTTGGTGTCATCCATAGATTCTACAGATAGCCATCCTAGTGACTGCTCTAGATCATTCGTTGGTGTTCAGTAATATTCGTTTTCTGCTTTTCCCTTGTTCTGCAATAAGCCTGTTGCCTACTCACGCCTATTGTTATTTGTTGTTCCCAATTCACGAACACAACAGTTTGCTGCCATATCCTTTCATACCATGTATGTACACTACTGGCCATTAAAATTGCTACACCAAGAAGAAATGCAGGTGATAAACGGGTATTCATTGGACAAATATATTAAACTAGAACTGCCATATGATTACATTTTCACGCAGTTTGGGTGCGTAGATCCTGAGAAATCAGTACCCAGAACAACCACCAGTGGCCGTAATAACGGCCTTGATACGCCTGGGCATTGAGTCAAACAGAGCTTGGATGGCGTGTACAGGTGCAGCTGCCCATGCAGCTTCAACACGATACCACAGTTCATCGAGAGTAGTGACTGGCGTATTGTGACGAGCCAGTTGCTCGGCCACCGTTGACCAGACGTTTTCAATTGGTGAGAGATCTGAAGAATGTGCTGGCCAGGGCAGCAGTCGAACATTTCCTGTATCCAGAAAGGCCCGTACAGGACCTGCAACATGCGGTCGTGCATTATCCCGCTGAAAAGTAGGGTTTTGCAGGGATCGAATGAAGGGTAGAGCCACGGGTCGTAACACATCTGAAATGTGACGTCCACTGTTCAAAGTGCCGTCAATGCGAACAAGAGGTGACCGAGACGTGTAACCAATGGCACCCCATACCATCACGCCGGGTGATATCCCATTATGGCGATGACGAATACACGCTTCCAATGTGCGTTCACCGCGACGTCGCCAAACACGGATGCGACCATCATGATGCTGTAAACAGAACCTGGATTCATTCGAAAAAATGACGTTTTGCCATTCGTGCACCCAGGTTCGTCGTTGAGTACACCATCTCAGGCGCTCCTGTCTGTGATGCAGCGTCAAGGGTAATCACAGCCATGGTCTCCGAGCTGATAGTACATGCTGCTGCAAGCGTCGTCGAACTGTTCGTGCAGATGGTTGTTGTCTTGCAAACGTCCCCATCTGTTGACTCAGGGATCGAGACGTGGCTGCACGATCCGTTACAGCCATGCGGATAAGATGCCTGTCATCTCGACTGCTAGTGATACGAGGCCGTTGGGATCCGACACGGCGTTCCGTTTTACCCTCCTGAACCCACCGATTCCATATTCTGCTAACAGTCATTGGATCTCGATCAACGCGAGCAGCAATGTCGCGATACGATAAACCACAATCACGATAGGCTACAATTCGACAAGTCGGAAACGTGATGGTAGACATTTCTCCTCCTTAGACGAGGCATCACAACAACGTTTCACCAGGCAACGCCGGTCAACTGCTGTTTGTGTACGAGAAATCGGCTGGAAACTTTCCTCACGTCAGCACTTTGTAGGTGTCACCACCGGCGGCAACCTTGTGTGAATGCTCTGAAAAGCTAATCATCTGCATATCACAGCATCTTCTTCGTGTCGGTTAAATTTCGCGTCTGTAGCACGTCATCTTCGTGGTGTATAAATTTTAATGGTCAGTAGTGTATATGTGTGTGGAACAATGTTTTGTAGTATATTTCTGTAGCTTGTAATAAGATTTTGTTGTAGATTTTCGTAGCTTGTGAGCGGATTTCGCAGAATATATTCGTAGGTAGTGTTCAGATTTCTTATCGTGAGTCAACTCTTCTTCTTCTTCTTCTTGTAGCATACATACCACAGACGCTGACTGAGCTCGCCCTGCAGCTGGAAGCCAAGAGATAGTAGCAGCAGCAGCAGGCCATCCCAGAGCAGCCTCCTACGATAATGATTTTCCATTGCAACTGGAGTCACGCAAGTATATATTTTCCTTTTTAAAAATGTTTGTAGTTATTTTATGTGTCTCTTCCTCTGTTGTATAGGCCCTTTTTTTGTACATCAGTCTGTTGTTTCTGTATTGGTAGACGACTGAGAGGAGCTAGATAATTGGATCCACACTGCCTCTGACACTGCGATACCAGAGTGGGAGGAAGAGACGGAACGAGAGCTGCAGTCATGTCAAACTAAATCACCAACGTCGGAGTGGCTGGAGGTGGTTGCTGGTACAGAGCTTTGCGATATGATATCGTCATGGAGGCAGGGAGATTTCGGTAATTTATATACCCGTATTTATTATTTCTACTGTACATACAGGGTGGTCCATTGATCCTGACCGGGCCAAATATCTCACGAAATAAGCGTCAAACGAAATAACTACAAAGAACGAAACTTGTCTAGCTTGAAGGGGGAAACCAGATGGCGCTATGGTTGGCCCGCTAGATGGCGCTGCCATAGGTCAAACGGATGTCAACTGCGTTTTTTTTCAATAGGAACCCCCATTTTTTGTTACATATTCGTGTAATATGTAAAGACATATGAATGTTTTAGTTAGACCACTTTTTTCGCTTTGTGATGGATGGCGCTGTAATAGTCACAAACATTTGGCTCACAATTTTAGACCAACAGTTGGTAACAGGTATGTTTTTTAAATTAAAATACAGGACGTAGGTACGTCTGGACATTTTATTTCGGTTGTTCCAATGTGATACCTGTATCTTTGTCAACATATCATTTCTGAGAACGCATGCTGTTACAGCGTGATTACCTGTAAATGCCACATTAATGCAATAAATGCTCAAGATGACGTCCGTCAGCCTCAATGCATTTGGCAATACGTTTACCGACATTCCTCTCAATAGCGAGTAGTTCGCCTTCCGTAATTTTCGCACGTGCATTGACAATGCGCTGACGCATGTTGTCAGGTGTTGTCGGTGGATCACGATAGCAAATATCTTCAACTTTCCCCACAGAAAGAAATCTGGGGGCGTCAGATCCGGTGATGGTGCTTCGACGACCAATCCACCTGTCACGAAATATGCTATTCAATACCGCTTCAACCGCACGCGAGCTATGTGACGGACATCCATCATGTTGGAAGTACATCTGTCATGCAGTGAAACATCTTGTAGTAACATCGGTAGAACATTACGTAGGAAATCAGCATACATTGCACCATTTAGATTGCCATCGATAAAATGAGGGCCAATTATCCTTCCTCCCATAATTCCGCACCACACATTAACCCGCCAAGGCCGCTGATGTTCCACTTGTCACAGCCATCGTGGTTTTTCTGTTGCCCAATAGTGCATATTATGCCAGTTTACGTTACCGCTAAATAGAACGCGTGCAAAAAATCTGTCATCGTCCCATAATTTATCTTGTGCCCAGTGGCAGAACTGTACACGACGGTCAAAGTCGTCGCCATGCAATTCCTGGTGCACAGAAATATGGTAAGGGTGCAATCGATGTTGATGTAGCATTCTCAACACCGACGTTTTGAGATTCCCATTTCTCGCGCATTTTGTTTGCTACTGATGTGCGGATTAGCCGCGACAGCAGGTAAAACACCTACTTGGGCATCATCATTTGTTGCAGGTCGTCGTTGACGTTTCACATGTAGCTGAAGACATCCTGTTTCCTTAAATAACGTAACTATCCGGCGAACGGTCCGGACATTTGGATGATGTCGTCCAGAATACCGAGCAGCATACATAGCACACGCCCGTTGGGCATTTTGAACACAATAGCCATACATCAACACGATATAGACCTTTTCCGCAATTGGTAAACGGTCCATTTTAATACGGGTAATGTATCACGAAGCAAATACCGTCCGCACTGGCGAAATGTTACGTGATACCACGTACTTATACGTTTGTGACTATTACAGCGCCATCTGTCACAAAGCGAAAAAAGTGGTCCAACTAAAACATTCATATTTCTTAACGTACTACACGAGTATATAATAAAAGTGGGATTTCCTATTTAAAAAATCGCAGTTGACATCCGTTTGACCTATGGCAGCGCCATCTAGCGGGCCAGCCATAGCGCCATCTGGTTTCCCCCTTCAAGATAGACAAGTTTCGTTTTTTGTAGTTTTTTCGTTTGACGCTTATTTCGTGAGATATTTGGCTTGGTCACGATCAATGGACCACCCTGTATAACCAGTGTTTTTTTCTTTCCTTACAGCGGCAGGCAGGTTTATGACGTGTACCCACAGTTGGTGAGCCAATGTTGCCGGGGGTGCAAGCTTCCCTTAATCCATCCCTGCAGTATGGTGTGGCACGGTTACCGGGGCGAGTGAAGATGACATCACCAAAACGAGGTTCTGTGTGGCACTCCTCGCACACCAGAATGAGGCTCATGACTACGTCAGCCGCAGGAGCTTCAATGTCCATCCTCCCCGCGCCTCTCGCCCGCACCGCAACCGCCACTGCCACCATTATGGCTTCAATCTGGCGCCATTTGACTTCCACCCTGCAAGCAATAGGGTCAAGGATCACCCCTGCCGCCGCTGCCTCACCTGTACCATCGCTCTGGTGACAGCGGGTGGCAAATGGCTTGCAGACATCCGCCACTCTGTCTGGTCGTTAGGACGCTCCTGATAACTGGATCAGGGCTAGGAGTTGCCAGCACGCCAAATACCCTACACAGTAGCCATCTCTGCACCCCGGGTTGCCACGCTGGCCATCTCCAGCGTCGTCCCACAGCTATCACCAAAGACTACATCTACATCTACATCTAAACTCCGCAAGCCACCTGATGGTGTGTGGCGGAGGGTACTTTGAATTCCCTTCTATTCCAGTCTCGTATTGTTCGTGGAAAGAAAGATTGTTGGTATGCCCCTGTGTGGGCTCTAATCTCTCTGATTTTATCCTCATGGTCTCTTCGCGAGATATACGTAGGAGGGAGCAATATACTGCTTGACTCCTCGGTGAAGGTATGTTCTCGAAACTTCAACAAAAGCCCGTACCGAGCTACTGAGTGTCTCTCCTGCAGAGTCTTCCACTGGAGTTTATCTATCATCTCCGTAACGCTTTCGCGATTACTAAATGATCCTGTAACGAAGCGCACTGCCCCCAGCTGGATCTTCTCTATCTCTTCTATCAACACTATCTGGTACGGATCCCACACTGGTGAGCAATATTCAAGCAGTGGGCGAACAAGTGTACTGTAACCTACTTCTTTTGTTTTCGGATTGCATTTCCTTAGGATTCTTCCAGTGCATCTCAGTCTGGCATCTGCTTTACCGACGATTAATTTTATATGATCATTCAATTTTAAATCACTCCTAATGCGTACTCCCAGATAATTTATGGAATTAACTGCTTCCAGTTGCTGACTTGCTATTTTGTAGCTAAATGATGTGGGATCTTTATTTCTATGTATTCGCAGCACATTACACTTGTCTACATTGAGATTCAATTGCCATTCCCTGCACCACGCGTCAATTTGTTGCAGATCCTCCTGCATTTCAGTACAATTTTCCATCGTTACAACCTCTCGATATAGCACAGCATCATCCGCAAAAAGCCTCAGTAAACTTCCGATGCTATCCACAACGTCATTTATGTGTATTATGAATAGCTATGATCCTACGACACTCCACTGCAGCACACCTGAAATCACTCTTACATGAATAACGCAATTTTCGGAACTTCAATAGAAAATTTGAGAAAACGCCACAAAATTCTTCCTAGAACACAATAAGATGGGCGTTGGGGCGTAAGGAGATGTATCGCCAGACCAAATTTCAAATGGGTCACTATCTTCAATAACAACTTCGTTGTTGCAGAGATGCTAAAGACTGAAGTAGAGTTCGTGAAACTTGTCTATGTGTGGCTGTGCATATTAGAGCTATCCAAATTCTACATGAATCGATTCCATTATGAGTTTACGAAAATTCATTTCGATGATCCAAAGTTACTTTATATGGATACAGGGTGAAGGGCTGCAATCCATATGAAGTAATGATGTGCTATGCCAATGCATTCGACATGTCTTCCTATACTGGCCATAATCCTTGTGGTATTATTCCACAGAACAAGTTGGTTATCAGCATCACTAAAGAAAAGGCGAATGGACTGCCGACTGTGGAGTTTGTGGGTCGTAGACCCAAAATGTTTGTGTACTGCACATTGGGAAGTGCCACCCAGAGGCGGGCAAAGTGTATCATGTGGCGTCAACGACTCTCATGATTGAAAATTATCTGCAGTGCCTGTACAGCGGTGTTTGTGGTGCTCCACCGCAGCTGCAGCATATGGTGCAGCAAAGTCTTCAGTCGTTAGGGCACGAGGTATACACTATGCTGCAATCGAAATCAGACTGTCGCCTCATGACGACAAGCAGGTCACCTGTGAAGATGTGATTGAAACTCGCCCACACTCACAATATTTACTTAATGAGTGTTGTGTGAATGAGAGAGTGAGGGTCTGTGTGAATAGTGCATGTATGTGGATTGGTATGATCCGTTTATCAAAGTGTAAATATTTTTAGTGTAAATATATATATACATACCACATGTGGTGAAATAGTTGTGCACTTATAAATACGCTGAAAAGCCAAAGAAACTGGTACACTTGCCTAATATCATATAGGACACCGCGAGCATGCAGAAGTGCCACAACACGATGTGGCATGGACTCGACTAATGTCTGAAATAGTGCTGGAGGGAATTGACACCATGAATCCTACAGAACTGTCCATAAATCCATAAGAGTACCAGGTGATGGAGTTCTCTTCTGAATAGCACATTGAAAGGCATCCCAGATACGCTCAATAATGTTCATGTCTGTGGAGTTTGGTGGCCAGCGGAAGTATTTAAATTCAGAATTGTGTTCGTGGGGCCACTCTGCAGCAATTCTGGACGTGTGGGGGTGTCGAATTCTCTTGGTGGAATTGCCCAAGTCCATTGAAATGCACAGTGGACATGAATGGATGCAGCTGATTACAGGATGCTTATGTGCGTGTCACCTGTCAGAGTCGTATCTAGACGCATCACAGGTCCCATGTTGCTCCAAATGCACACGCCTCACACCATTACAGAGCCTCCACCAGCTTGAACAGTCCCCTGCTGACACGTAGGGTCCATTGGTTCATGAGGTTGTCTCCGTACCCGTACAGATCCATATGCTCGATACAATTTAAAACGAGACTCGTCTGACCAGGCAACATGTTTCCAGTCATCAACAGTCCAATGTCGGTGTTGACGGGCCTATGAAAGACATAAAGCTTAGTATCGTGCAGCCTTCAAGGGTACACGAGTGGACCTTCGGCTCCGAAAGCCCATATCGGTGATGTCTCGTTGCATGTTTCATACGCTGACACTTGTTGATGGCCCAGCATTGAAATCTGCAGCAATTTGCGGAAGGGTTGCACTTCTATCACTTTGAACGATTCTCTTCAGTCGTCATTGGTCCCATTCTTGAAGG
Organism: Schistocerca americana; assembly: GCF_021461395.2. Classification (NCBI taxonomy): domain Eukaryota; kingdom Metazoa; phylum Arthropoda; class Insecta; order Orthoptera; family Acrididae; genus Schistocerca; species Schistocerca americana. The sequence goes on from NC_060130.1 coordinate 188,652,457, forward strand.
ATCTTTTTCCAGTCGCAGCGATGTCGGCGATTTGATGTTTTACCGGATTCCTGATATTCACAGAACAATCGTGAAACAGTCGTACCGGAAAATCCCTATATCATCGCTACCTCGGGGATGCTGTGTCCCATCCCTCGAGCGCCGACTGTAGCACCATGTCCAAAATCACTCAATTCTTGATAACCTGCCATTGTAGCAGCAGTAACCGATCTAAGACACTTGTTGTCTTGTATAGGCGTTGCCTACTGCAGCGCCGTATTCTGCCTGTTTACATATCTCTATATTTGAATACGCATGCCTATACCAGATTCTTTGGCGCTTCAGTGTGTATAGGCACACCGTGCATACCATGGTTCAAATGCTTCAAATGGCTCTGAGCACTATGCAGCTTAACTTCTGAGGTCATCAGTCGCCTAGAACTTAGAACTAATTAAACTTAACTATCCTAAGGACATCACCCACGTCCATTCCCGAGGCAGGATTCGAACCTGCGACCGTAGCGGTCGCTCGGCTCCAGACTGTAGCGCCTAGAACCGCACGGCCACTCCGGCCGGCACATACCATGTATGCTGACATAGTTGTGCACTTGTAAATACACACACGCCATACGTGCAGTGATAGTGTATATAGGCCAAAAATCATGTAAAACATATACACAGCACGTGTGTTGACCGAATGCATACTTATTAATAGCCCTTTCTGACGCGCACAGTTGTAAATAGTCACTGCACATCATGTGAACAGAAAAGTTTTTAAGTTTCACCGCCGCTAGTCATCCAAGTGTGATTAGCTTTTAGTGTAGATGCATTTAACCACCAGTCCATCGAAAAAATATTGTGAATTTTTCAACCAGTGCTACTCATCAGAAAAACTGTGAATATTTTCAGTCAGTGCTTGTGTGCTCCGAAAATCATTAAGTGTTCAACTAGTGCTACTGTTGGGTGGGCTGTGTGGATTTTTTTCGAGTCATAATTATTAGTAGTGGTACTAGTATGTAAATAAAAATATTTCTGCATTGAAAAATACTATGTGAAAAAGAATGAAATTGTATCTCAGGAACCAAATTGTGCCAGTGTTGTGGAAAAAGAACCAAACTGTATCTCAAGAACCAAATTGTATCTATATGTCTGTGAGAGTTGAATAAATGAATTTCGGTACCATGTGCCTTTGTTGTTGTTATTTACAGAAAATCTAACCCCCGATCCATTGTATATACAAAGGGTGTCCAAGGCTCACATAAGACATTTGTTTTGTAGATGAGGGCGAAGTTCAAGATGGAGAATAACAGAACATATGTATTGGTTGCATGGGATTTCGCCTATCATGTTCCACGTATTTGGTTATGGGAGCACGTGGCATGTGACGGTCTCCACTTCCAGAGACAGACAGTACATACATCTAAAATTATGTCACCTGTGACTGAGGAGAGCAGACATAGTATCTGGACATAGTTGCATGCTATACGACTATCAAACTGTGAGCAGAGTGAAATCTGTTTTGAGCAATCTATTACGATGGTTGGTGCCAGCTCCTTGAATTTTCACAGGCTGAGTAGACATCTTTCCTCTTCAACACCCTCGTAGTAAGAGGCACGGATATTCGCATACATGTCAAATGCTAGACTGTATACATTTTCATGCCACTGTAGTAGTAAATTGTCATACGAGTAGAAAGCCGAATTCACATAGACTCTGGCATCAGGTAGCTTGGAATTGTCAAATGTGGTGGAATCATTTGTTATATTTCCCCTTCTATCGACCTGAAATGCAAATATCTGGGTGTTTCCAATGGAACGGAGGTTTCAATGGCCCATATTTGGCTGGTTGCCGTCGGTAGCACTGGATATTCAGAAAGCTGCCATAAATGGAAACTTAATGGCAGATATGCACTGGCATTCAGAAGTTTCAAAAGCTTCAAATGCACCTAGTCCGCTACAGCAATGTGAGACATTTTCCATATTATTTTATTAGTGATGTCCTCATTATTATCTGGGGTCTTTAAATGTATGAGTTGTGTATCAGAATAAGTTCCAGTTTAGCATTCATGCTAATTGGCTGCATGTCCACGAAGTACCCTATAAGCAGTTTTAGAGGTATGCAGGCAGTAAATCTTCTGCATTCTTCCATTGTTCTAGCCACTGGCTCGTCTATGAAACATCCTACGTTCTCTAAGCTCTTCAAAGCTGAGTGCGAGGCAGAAACATATGTTTTAAGGGTTGGTGCTATGCCTCCATTACATGTACGGTCAGTCTCGAGCCCATTAAGTTCATACCGTGTCTCCTGAAACAGGAATGCTAAAGCATTAAGTGTAAGCTGCGCCCCACTGTGACGAAACCATCCTTTTTCCCAAATACACCATCCATATATATGAAACAATTGCATGGAAACGTTAAAGCGCCTCGGTGAAGGACGACAATCCTAATTTCGTCGTTCTTGTTAAGTGTGGTTGAAGTATAAGGCTTATGACAGAAGTATTTCTGGCGTATAATTCACCCACCATATTCTACTGCGACCGTTGTACTGAGTGACGTCATTGCAGGGTTTTAGGCCTACTGATTTAAGGAAGTCGAAATTCGTACATTATCACCTTTCAGTTCTGCTGTGAAGTGCTGTGCTAGTCTGTCTTAGATGTAGCTGCACAGTGATTTCCTCAACACGAAAGTCAACAAGTCGATTATTCGGGTCCACAATACGCAGCTCCAGGTAGTCCAATCTCTGAACTGTCACTGGGAGATATATAGCGTTGGTGGGCGCCTCAACAATCTTGTACCCCGATCCAACTGACGGGACGAATCTGTAGACTGTGTGACTCAGTCCATCGTTGAGATAGGAGTTCATTGCGATGTTACACTCGACACGGATTGTACTGACAGGAAGCATATCCACGGTCTGTTCAGATCTGTAAAATTTATTAGAATCCTTCTTAAGAACCTGTCCTTTTGTGAAACCCAGTAGTTGTCCTATTGAATCATTCTAGCTAAAGTCATTCGTTGCATTCACCGTCTTTATTTCGGATTTGAGTATATTGATGTTCGCACGTAGCTCGATCCCTTTTTCAGACTGTTTTGAAACTTAGTTTAAATCAGCCATGTTGTATGCACCAGGTTCTATCTCCGCAATTTCTTTTTTGTCATTAATTTTTGAATGGGGTTTATTTTAGCCACTGTGATATGCGGGATACTGTTGTTTGTCCCCATCCCAATCAGCGCAATACTCCATTCACCAATGCTTAAACCAATCATGGGAAGTAATTCGCGCGTTCGTTTAAAGTCAGAGTATACGACACTGCATCTGAACCTCAACTGGTGAATGGATGCTTATGCACCTCCTTATATATCTCTCATCATGCAAAGAGGACATGATGCACAGATGACTGCACAGATAAGTACTAAAGTCTTGGTAGAGTTGAAAACTGTAGAACACGTGTCTTATGCTTTTGAAGTGTCTTAATTCTTCTGGAGGTTGCAAGTCATCAAATGAGTCGAAATAGTAGACATTATTTGTATTTTTTATTTTTACGCCATTGAGTGGGTTCCCAGTCCTCCAGCAACACCTAAATTCACAATTCCACATTCTCTGCATTTCCACGTAGTCTTCGGTGATGTATCCTACATAAATTCACAGCGGAATATTGGAAAGTTGAATTTTTTCTATAAAATTTAAACAGTAGATGTAAACTGAAGGCGGAGAGAGGAAGAAAGGAAAGGGAGGGAATCACTGCTTTTATATATATTATATATAACAGCTGTGGATATTGCGTGGTGTCTGTTCTTTCGCACTTGACCGAAAGAACAGACACCATGCATTCATATAAACTTAAGCAGATCTGTATCTGTAAGCGCTCTGCCCGGTAGGATGGCGAAAGAGGTTTTATTTAGAAAGCTATCTAGCCTTTTCTTGTATGGTTTGAGGTACAGTCTGCTCCCCATTGCTGCTGCTTTCATAACATAGTCACGTCTTCTTGCTTCCTTTAGTTGCTCCTGGGACTTCCGTGCGTTTGTGACTGTCTTAGGCAATAGCTGCGGCACGACCAGCTGGTGAACCCACTGCTGAGAGACCTGCGAGGGCTGGGATGAGAAAGGGAATAATTCCACCTGACGTCTTGGGTACTGGCAGCAACCTGGCTGCTTTCACCGCTACTTTGCGTTTCAGAGCGTATTGAAACGCATACATCGCTGCCAGGATACTGCTTTTAAACATCTCTGCTCCGTCTTCTTCTTCATTGTCTTCGTCTTCTTCTTTAGTGCGCGATGTGCTGCATTCATAACTTGCTTCAAATTCATCCCCAGACCCAACTTAATTTCACCACACATGGTTGTTTCAACTGCAAATGCCGCAATGCGTTGACCTACGTCGATATCCCTACTTCCATGTATTGCCTTGGCTTTACCAGCTAAAATTCAGTCTGCAGCTTGACATCCCAGGAGATATTTTTGCTGCGTATGTAATTTTGTGTTCCAAAAAGGCCTCGTAAAGCAGATTAATCCCCTTATCACCGCATGCCAAGCGTTATTCGGGCTATGCTCCAGATCCACAGTAGTTATATCCTGGAATGTGTAATTCGGCTGGATGTTTGTCGAGAATACTATCACCTCCTCTAATGTGCCTTCTATCAAGCATGTTATATTGCTGTGGTTATTGTGGTCTGTGCACTGTATAAGCCGGCCGCTGTGGCCGAGCGGTTCTAGGCGCTTCCGTCCGGAGCCGCGCTGCTGTTATGGTTGCAGGTTCGTATCCTGCATCGAGCATGGATGTGTGTGATGTCCTTAGGTTAGTTAGGTTTAAGTGGTTCTAAGTCTAGGGGACTGATGACCACAGATGTTAAGTCCCATAGTTCTTAGAGCCATTTGATCACCGTATAAAATAGTAAATCTTCAGTGTCAATTTAACTGCTTTGTGTTGCAGGAAAACCAAGCCCCAACTAGCGCTCTGTTCCCTCGACATCTTATGACCTACTCTACTAGAAACACATCTGGTTATGAGCTTTTCTGCAATTCCTCTGTGTAAAAGTATCGTGCAATTTCATTAGCACTATTATCCTTTAAGATTTAAGTTTTAGGATTCGTTATTTGCACCTTGGAAATCGTAAATATCTCAGTTAACCAGTTTGGTAGATATGACTTCTCAAATGCTATCTTGCATTTGGAAATACATGCTAAATCAACCACATTAAACTTTGGTTTGCGTGGATCGAACATTTTCGTGTGATTGTGTGTTGTATCCAGGAGTCCATTATCACAAACATCAATTGGTCTAATTTTTATTATGCTATGTTTGGTTCGATTATACCACACAATTATTTGTGGGAGGATATCCATCCATTTGTATGAGCTGCGAAGATTAAATTGCATCCAAATTTGACCTTTTATTGTTTTGTTCAGATGTTCCACAATACTAACCTTTAGGTGGGTGAATGTTGAGTAGTGGTGTATTCCACACTGCCCCATCATGGTTTTGAAATACCTATTCTAAAACTCTCCACTCTGATCTGTGTGAATGTTGTCTGGACATCGATTCGTTCTTGTCTGCAAGAAACGCTTAAACGCCTCTGCGACATTTCTCCTCATTTTTGTTTTCACAGGTAATGACCAGACAAATTTACAGCATGTATAAATGATCATTAAAATATACTTGATACCATCATTCACTCGTGAATACTCCTCATATCTACGAGATCAGCCTGCCATAGATCATCGAAACCTTTCATCATTACTTGTCTATGAGTGTATGGTTTGTGTGCTGGTTTATGTAGTTCTCGAACTATTGTTTCCCTACTTATTTGATGATATCTCTGTCTCTAATCTCACAAATTATTGAAACAGCCTCATTCGAATGACCAGTATTACCAGTGGCAGCTGATGCCATGAGCAATCGTAGCTGATTTGTTAGGTCATTGAGAGCGTCATAGTATACAGTATATATTGCGGAAACACATTGTTCACTCTTTTATGCTGAATGTCAATACCATCACGGCTGCTATTTTCACGGAATATAGGTTTTATAATGGTTTTCTATTTCACTCTGCTTTGGCTTTTGTGTACTCCATTTTCTTTCTTATGCAGATCAGTCAAATAAAACTTTTCACCATACAGTTCCAGATCTTTAGCTGAATAGTTTAGGATGTTCAAAGGTCTTAGAAAAGTGGACCTGGTATTCTTTGAAATTCTCTCTCGCCGATCCGTATTGTGTGCCCAGCATGTCTGGTTTTATCCTTCTGAAGCCAAATATTCCGTCTCTCCTAGCACTGGCGTGATGGTTAATGAAATCAACAATAGCATCATTATCATCATCATTTAATTTTACCAAGAGCTCCCCAAGAAATTCAGTATCTGGCTTAAAGGTTTCTCTTAGTGTTTTATGCAGTGCAGGATATACCTTATACGTACATTATTTTCTATATCATCACTCTTTACAGTTAAGTCGTTTACTTTCGTTTCAATTCCAATAGCTCTATCATTTAATGTACTGATCTATCTCATAAGGGTCTCACAATACATCATTAGTTTCTTGCATACACTCCCAACTTTATGTTCGAGAGCCTGAAGTTTGTATATAAACTCATGGGAGTTTCGTCTATACCTACTGTCACACAGTTTTCTTGTTTTATCAGTAACAAGAAACCAGTACTGTGTGTGACTCCAGCAGTCTCCACAGATCATTACAAATTCATTGAATGATATATCAGTTCCTACATGTGTTGGTAAATGTGCTTTAAATTCGAATTGCCTGGTTAGAAGCCTATAATGAGGTTTGCAGTATTCCTATCCAACTGTTTTGGGATTCTAGTATTCGTAGACGTCTGACTCAAATAAAATATGTCAACGTTCATATGACTTTTTGCCATTGCTTCATAGTCTAGGTTTTATGGTTTCTACCCCATGTTTTCCTGTTACGGGCATTTGAATCACTGATGAGTTTTGGAATTCCAGTTCGCCCTACACATCCAATCTTACGGTGCTCCCGCCCTATTGTTTTGGTGCTGACAGAGTTCGCTAGTGGAACACTCAGTTCTGCCGTGACTTTTGCAGTGGTCGTCCTCTTATTTATCGTCATATCCTTTTCAATGACTTTTGTCACGACCAATAAAAATGGTTCATATGTCTCTGAGCACTATGGGATTTAACATCTGAGGTCATCACATCCATGCCCAAGGGAAGATTCGAACCTGCGACCATAGTGGTCGCGCGGTTCCAGAACGAAGCGCCTAGTATGACGACCTAACCAGAAATATTTTCGAATTTGATCCTAATTTTCCGCAGCAACATGGCTGAATATGAGCACAGTGTTTGGGTTTATTTTTCTGGTGGAGGGATATCACTGCCTTCACTGAATGTTGTGTATATGACACCATCAACACCTTGCAATATCTTCTGTAATAGTTGATATTTGGGTTGAAACAGTGTTTTTGAGAACACACATACATGCTCAAAGCGGACACCATCCAGGTGTGTTAGCAGCGACGTGAGAGCGTTTGTCTTCCCACAGCTGGATGGAGATACAATTATCGCTCGTGTATTATCAGGTAGGAGTATCCCATTCTTCTCTTCTTCTGGTCTTCCGCACCATCATAGGACCAGTCACTTACCAGAAAGTCCTTGAGATGGAGATGCTTCACCCACCCTGCACGATACCAACTACGTCATGTACTGGATTGCAGTGGGAGTTTCCAGAAACAAAAACACTAGTAATAATAATAATAGTAAATATTAGTAGTGTATGGGAGCAATCGATATTTTTTCATCCACCACATCCACACTGTTCTTGAAGTATCACTGGAATGTTCTGTGGTTTAATGGATTGTACATATATTAGAGACCAGTACTGACATGCACCATGCTGTTCGAAATCTCTGGTGGGCTTCTGCAAGTCAGGGACATGGGAGTGTTTTCATCAACGAGTGGTATGGACAACAGCAGCCCCCTTGTCCTGCTCCAAGATGCTGACTAGGTGCACTGCAGCACCTACATGCTGACAGTCGCTGCAGCTCCTGGCACACTTCTGTCTCTATGCTGTTCATTTTTGGAACAAAACCAACGACCAGCTTAGAGACAGAAGTGATGACACTTCCTGCAGGACCTGACCATCATTTTGCAGGACAATGCTCAAGCACGTACAGTGCTAACTGTTATTGATTTGTTTGACTGATGGGGCTGCTAAGTGCTATACCACCTACTGCACTCCCCTGACTTAAGCCCTTGTGAGTTCAACTCGATTTCTAAACTGAAGGAAACACTTCACGGCATTCACTTCAGAGCTACTACATATTCGTCGGGCAATAGGCCGCGACTCTCAGACTGTCAACACAACTGGCACTGCTAAGAGTATCCTATGACTTCCACGTCGCTGGCAACGGGTTATACACAATGCTGGTGACTACTTTGAAGGTCAGTAAAACTTTGAAACACCTATCTATTTTGTGCGAGCTGCAAATAAATAGTTGCCTCTATTAAAGTTGCAACCCTTGTATTAACTAGCAGAGCCTGCGTATTGGCTTCACGACATTCACTATACTGATGTCCAAAATTAAAGCAACAAAAGGAAATTTTGCTAGGTTGCATTTATTTTGACACAAAACAGTGTAAACAGGTGATAGTAAAGTAGAAACAATGTAAAGAATACAGAACGTAATAAACCGCAACATGCGTAACGGAGGAGAAAAATGTTCTTAGCTTTTTTTCCGGGTTAACGGATTTGCGCGCACATTCTGACAACTAGTTAATGTGCTCAGTATGGGGTGTGACAACCTGTAGCATCAATACAGGCCTGTCAGCTACGGAGCATGGTGTGAATGATGTCATCAATCACATGTTGAGGTAATAACACCCATTCTTCCTGCAGAGCTGCTCACAAGTCTTAGCGAGTGCTTGATGGATGCTGACGTAATGCAACCCATCTCCTCTATGGAATTCAAATCGGGAGAATGAGCAGGCCACGGCATGCGTGCAATATCTTCCGTTTCCAAAAAAAAATCATCAACAATCCGTGCTCTATGAGGTCAAAAGTCCGCAGCTCGTGGTCGTGCGGTAGCGTTCTCGCTTCCCGCGCTCGGGTTCCCGGGTTCGATTCCCGGCGGGGTCAGGGATTTTCTCTGCCTCGTGATGACTGGGTGTTGTGTGAAGTCCTTGGGTTAGTTAGGTTTAAGTAGTTCTAAGTTCTAGGGGACTGATGACCATAGATGTTAAGTCCCACAGTGCTCAGAGCCATTTGAACCATTTTTTATGAGGTCGAACAGTATCGTCTATCAACACGAAGTGTACCTGACAGCAGTAAATCTTGCTGATTCACCCCTATAATTTCATGCAGAGGTATTCGAGTGGTCAACATAATCCCTGCCCACACCATTAGGGATCCTCCCCGATACCGGTCCCTTTCCACAATGTTTGGGTGCCAAAATCATGCTCTACGTGCCCTCCGGATGCGAATCCGTCGAGAATCACTCTCCAGACCAAATCGGGATTAATCTGAGAAAAGAACATTGGTCCATCTTTCGACCGTCCAGATAGCACGTCAAAGGCTCCACCCTAGACGTTCCTTCTGTCAAGACACGTCAGAGGTAAACAGACAGCAAGTCTCCAATAATAAAGGCCACTCTGCTGAAGCCTCCTGTATACCGCTTGCCTCGATACAACACGTCCAGGGGATGCTGCAAGATCAGATGCCAGTTGCAGTGCAGTAGAAAGGCGGTACCGCCGTGTCCTTACAGCCAAATAACGGTCCACTCTTTCTGATGTCACACGTGGTCAGCCCTATCCTGGTCCCCGGGATACAGTTTTGGACTCTATAGACTGCCGCCTCATCCGAGAAACAACAGAATGATTAACATTAAGCCATCAGGCCACATCAGTTTGCGACACTCCTGCTTCCATTCTTCCTATGACCCTCCACACCAGAAAGTCTGTAGGCGTCTTCTCTGTACCATACTGGACCGTCTGTGACTGTGTACACAGCGATTGTGGATGTGAGACCCTGTAAACATTACCTCGCTTGATAGGTGCCCGGACGTCATTTTTGGCGTGTCTGCCCGTTGACTGGAATGCCATTACATTGCATTACATTTATCGTTTTCCATGGATCCCATGGAGAGGAGTCTCTGGGATGTGTAAAGAGTAATTTTTTTTATACTTAGATATATGGATATTGCACAATTCTAATGCAGACAGCGTTACGAGCTATAATCCTTGTGAAGATATTTATCGATGGAGTAGAAGGAGTTGGCCAACAGGAAGTTCTTTAATTCGCTCTGAAACCGATCTTCATCACTTACACGACCTCAGATATGCTCTGGTACATTACTGAATATATGAGTAACCATGTATTTGACTCCTTTTGGTGCTAATGTTAAGCTTTTATAGTCCTTATACAGATTGTTTTTGGTTCTGGTATTATAATCATGTTTTGCACTATTTTATGTAAAAAGAGACATGTTGGAAATGACAAAGGACATCAGTGAGTGTATGTACTGAGAAGTAGTAGTTCGAATACCAAGCTTCATAAAGAGGTGTCTGCATGATGATCTAGGACTGACACCAGATATGATTCTAATTACTCGTTTCTGAATTTTGAAAATGTTCTCTTTGTGAGAGGAGTTTCCCCAAAAGATGATTCCATAACTCATTAGTGAATGGAAGTAGGCCGAATAAACTAACTTCTTCATTTTTAAATCACCTATTTCTGCTATCATGTGTACTGCAAATGTAGCTGAACTAAGGCATCTAGAGTGTGAGTTTTCCAATGTAGGTTTTGGTCAATTTGTAGGCCTAAAAATTTGACACTGTCTACGGCTTTAATTTCATTGTTTGAATACATTACACTTATAGGGTCAGGTATTCTTTGTGAGGTACTAAACTGAGTCTTGTCAAAATTCAGTGACAATCCATTTGCTGTGAACCACCCATTGATACTTACAAATATTTCATTAGCTGATTGCTCAGTGAGATAACGGGTACTGTTTGTTATACCAATACTTGTATCATCTGCAAATAAGACAAAATTTGCATTTTGTGACACTGCATAGGGAAGGTCATTAATATATAATAGGAACAACAAGGGACCTAAAATAGAGCCCTGGGGCATCCCTTGTCTGATGGTTTCATATTTTGAATGACTGTTTATATGTTGTAAGCCTGATACAGACACACTGTTTTCTATTAAAAAGATAGGATGAGGACCATGAGTCTGCTACTCCTGTTATCCCATAATATTTTAACTTCTGTATAAGGATATCATGCTTAACACAATCAAAAGCTTTAGCCAGATCACAGAATATTACAAGTGGTAATAACTTTTGATCTATTGATTCTAATATTTCATCTGTAAAAGTGAATATAGCTTGATCAGTTGAGAATCCTTTCTGAAATCCAAACTGATTGTGAATGAGATTATTTTTCTGTACTAAGTGTTTATAAAGTCTATTGTACATAACCCTTTCAAACACTTTTGAAAAACTGCCAAAAATGAAATGGCATGGAATTTTTCCACTGATTATTTGTCTTCTTTCTTGTGTAATGGTTTGATAATAGCATATTTAAGCCTATCTGGAAAAGTACCACTGTGGAGGGATTCATTACATAAGTAACTCAGTATGTCACAAAGTACTGAGGAGCAACATTTAATTATTGTAGTGCTGATTTCATCATAACAACTGGAACATTTGTTTTTAAGAAAGCTAATAATATTAGAAATCTCTTTTTGGTGAGGTAGGATATAGTTGAATTTTGTCAAACTTCTGCGGAAATGCCTTTTTTAAACTGTCTTCTGACGAAATATGCAAACCTAAATTGTCTGCCACTGAAATGAAAAAGTTGTTGAAAGTGTCTGCAATTCTGGCGGTATCTCTAATCAATTCATTGTTTACATTTAACATAATTTCCTCATTTGTCTGATTAGTTTTTCCTGTTTCACTTTTTACTGTGTTCTATATAGTTTTTATCTTGTTATTAGAGGTATTTATTTTTTCTTGAAAATAAATACATTTTGAGGTTCTGATTGCTTTCTTTAGAATTTTACAATATAGTTTGCAATGTTATTTTCCATTGACGTGAAGTACAGTCTTCTTTTTGTTTTGCAAGATACTTTTATTCCATTTGTAATCCAAGATTTTGAAACATTTAATATATTTGCTTGATTACTTTCTTAGGGCAGCAGTTTTCAATGTGATCTATGACCGTCTTAGTGAAACAGTTATATTTTTCATTTATCCTGGGTGAATTGTATACATCTTTCCAGTCTGTATTCCTCAAACAGTTTTTTATACCTTCAATTCCTGTTTCATTTATTATTCGTATAGTTTCCCACTTCCTGTTATTAGTTGAATCAGACCCCACTATATTAAATGTAAGCAAGTGGGCATCATGATCTGAAAGGGCATTAATTATTGGACTTATACTATTATGTGCTAGTGTGGTATTATCTATGAAAATGTTATCAATAGCAGTGCTGCAGGTACGCACAACACTGGTTGGAAACTTTACTAAGGGAATGACAATATAAGAAGTGGCAAGAGACTCAAGTATGGATCTTGAGTGACTATCCACCAGAAAATTTAAATCAAAATCTCCACTTAGCATGAGTTCATTATCTTTAGAAGTTAAGAAATTTAATACTGCATCAAGCTGTTTAGTAAATATCTGGAAATTACCAGTTGGAGCTCTGTATATTTTGACTATAACTATTTTTCTTTTTTGTGTTTCTACTTGTGTGGCACATGCTTCAAAATACTGATCACTGCAGTATTTGAGAATGTCAATATTTTTACAATTGTGACACTTTCTAATGTAAGTGGGAACTAATCCTTTCTCCATCTCTTTTCTACAAAGTTTGAAGCTAAGGTATACCCTTCCATATTAAGCATTTCAATTTCACTACCTAAATGATGTTCAGAAATACAAATAATACCAATAGGATTTGTAGACTGTAGCTAATGTAAACAGATCTGAAATTCATTAATTTTGTTTTTAAACCTCTGATATTTTGATGTAGTAAATTTACTGTTACTTTTTTTGTCTTCACATGTTTTATGCTTAACATTTTCAAATACATCTTGTTTCAGTATTGAATGTCTAGATAATGAGCTTAGCATGAGAAAGAAGTACCTCCATGAGTTGCAGTGTCCCCCCTTAAAGAATTTGCCATCAACCTAACTAGTATATCCTTCCCTATTCTATTGAGATGCAGGCCATGACAAGTAAAGCCCCACCTACCAATAGTGTCAACAGGAACCAAACCAGTTCCTGACCCAGCACCAGCCCGAAACAGTCGATTCAACTCCATATTGACCCTCTTCACAGAGCTGTTCAACTGGGGTCGATAGTACCGCTTCAAAACAGTCAGAAACTCAACATTAGTATGGTTCGTTGCTGATGCTATTTTTACCAGGTCACTCTCAATACTGTAGCCATGGTCCCTATCGATGCTGTTCCTTGCTGCACTCAATATTATAAGGTGATCCTTTCTTGGTGAAACATTTACGCAGAGATCCTACACCCTCTATCACTTGGCTAAGAGATGCACTAGGCTTGAAAAAGTTTGTGACCTGGTAGCTGTCACCTAATTTTCCCTGCAAAAGTTGGCCCACACCTCTTCCATGACTGCTACCTAACAGCAGAACTTTCTTCCTACTTCCTGCTTTTTCAGAAGCAACAGGCTTGCTAACTGAATTCTGCTGTGTATCAGCTACACTTACATCTACATGAGGCTCTTCATTACTTAACTGTGGCAACAGGGAAAATCTGTTTTTTGTGCCAACAATGAAACTGACAGATTCTGTCCCATTTCTATGGCCCCTGTTCCGTACTACCACTCCCCACCTCTCTTCACCCTTCTCCCTCCCTTAACCTAATTAGTTCTCCCTAGCATTATCCAATTCAGCCTAAAGGGCTCTAATCTTCCCCTCCTGTTCTGCTATTTTCATATCCCATGAACACACTCTACAGTACATAGGAAGAGTCTCATTTTATTCCCCAACTTCCATGCCACTACATTCCCCCCAGGGAAACGATTTGTCACAACAGCTGCATAGCACCCCAGGACTAACTTTCCTACAGCAGGTAAAACACTTCACACTCATGATTGTTTACAATATGGGCCTAGTTTTTAACCTTTCGCTAAGTAAAGATAGTTTCCTATCTACTTTGCTCTAATATAAATATAATGCACGGTACTTACTTAATTAAACTTCGATGACTTAACTTTGGCGCACAAAATTTTGGCCTAAAAACGGCTGTTAAGTGGTAACGATTTTACGCTATTTTCTTTAAAAATACGGCACAGAACTTTAAATCTACACTTCCACGAACAGATTCACACTACTGAACGCACTTAGACCTAATAAAATCTAGAGAGTGCACTTAATACTTGTTGTTGTTGTTGTGGTCTTCAGTCCTGAGACTGGTTTGATGCAGCTCTCCATGCTACCCTATCCTTTGCAAGTTTCTTCATCTCCCAGTACCTACTGCAACCTACATCCTTCTGAATCTGTTTAGTGTATTCATCTCTTGGTCTCCCTCTACGAGTTTTACCCTCCACGCTGCCCTCCAATGCTAAATTTGTGATCCCATGATGCCTCAAAACATGTCCTACCAACCGGTCCCTTGTTCTCGTCAAGTTGTGCCACAAATTCCTCTTCTCCCCAATTCTATTCAATACCTCCTCATTAGTTATGTGATCTACCCATCTAATCTTCAGCATTCTTCTGTAGCACCACATTTCGAAACCTTCTATTCTCTTCCTGTCCAAACTATTTATCGTCCATGTTTCACTTCCATACATGGCTACACTCCATACAAATACTTTCAGCAACGACTTCCTGACACTTAAATCTATACTCGATGTTAACAAATTTCTCTTCTTCAGAAACGCTTTTCTTGCCATTGCCAGTCTACATTTTATATCCTCTCTACTTCGACCATCATCAGTTATTTTGCTCCCCAAATAGCAAAACTCGTTTACTACTTTAAGTGTCTCATTTCCTAATGTAATTCCCTCAGGATAACCCGACTTAATTCGACTACATTCCATTATCCTCGTTTTGCTTTTGTTGATGTTCATATTATATCCACCTTTCAAGACACTGTCCATTCCGTTCAACTGCTAACTTCAAAAGTATACGCACACGGAGTAGGCCTAAAACCGGTTGTTAAGCGGTAACGGTTTTACGTTATTTTCTTTAAAAATGCTTCACAGAAATTAAAATCTTCACCTCCTCAAACAGTTATTACACTACTGAACGCAATTAAACCTAATAAAATCTACACACTGCACTTAATACTTACTAAAACTTAAAAAATAAGCGCACACGAAATATCAACACAACTGGTCGGTCCAAAGAGCTTATAGCCATCTTCCGTGCCGAACAAGATCGTAACGACATTGTTGACAGTTTGTACGTTTATATCGTGAATTATACACAGAACAGGGAAACAGTAGTTTGTTGCTTTAATTTTTGACACCAATGTAGTCACCTATATTTCTGAACGCATGTGTTTGGAGGCCCTCGGCAAAGCGCAACTTGCTTGCCGCGTCTTCCTTGTAGAGTTTTTGGCTAACATTTTACGGAGTGCCCGCAAGGTAGCACGAGGCTTCTGTGGACCCACGTGTGCAGTATTTTTACACTTTACTGGTTCCTCAGACGTCTGTTTGCAAATGTCGCAGGGTCTCTCATATACTGCCCGGGGAAAGTCAACAAGCAATGCGGCTCCGATTCCGCCATAGTCTTTCTGCGGTTTATTTCTGCCGTCTACACTCCCTGAGCAACGTGTTATCAAGTGGTCAACGCCCATATAACTGAGCAGACAGCTGTTCCCATCCTGTTGCAGAATATCTGCAGACTCTTCCCGTGTGGTAACATCCTGCCTTTTAATGACAGTACGTTTCAAATTGTCCCTCGAATGTGAAGCCTACTAACAATTTCGTTTTTTGTGCACCGTATTATGTATTATTGTCAGCTAATTTTTCTGACAGTATCTTGTCATTATAAACAAACGAAGGCGAGGAAGAAGAAGTACAGGTGACATTTGTAAGGTTTCTCTGTCTGTAGTAAACATGGGAAACATTAACAACAAACTTTTGTTGTATACTGCAGGAATTAATTCAGCTAACGACATTAAATTTTCTTTTATATTGGAGACACACAACTTTAGATACAAATGGAGGATACCACATGTTTAGTTCACTTCAATAAAATACCTCGTCCCAACATAATAATTAATAAAGTCTAAACAGCTACATTGTGCAAAACAATATATAATTGATGCGTTCCACATGGTAACCAGTTGTCATGTATGCTGCTGTTATTGTTTTCAATCCAAAGACTGTTTTGATGCACGTCTTCACGTCAGTCCATCAAAACTATTGCAGCCTACAAATACCTTAACCTATTTGCTGAAGTCAAGCCTTGTTCTCCCCCCGCCCCCGCCCCCCCCCTTCCACCATCCCGCTCCTCTGCTCAATATTTCCTCCATTACCAGACTGACCATTTCCGGATCCCCAGGAGGTGTCCCATCAACCCATCCCCTCTTTTCGTCAAACTGTATTGAGAACGTCTTCGCTTGTTATCTGAGACACTTAGCTAAGCTTCAGCATCCGCCTGTATTACCACATTTCAGAACCTTCTATGTCCTTTTTGTGTGAGCTGTTTATTGTCTACGTAACAAATATCTTCAGAAAAGACTTCAAAAGATTTAAATTTGTGTTATATGTTAGTGAAATTTCTCTTAATCAAGAACTCTGTTCTTTATGTTGCTTCTCTGTGTTTTATATCCTCTCTACTTTGGCCATCGGCTGTTATCGTGCTGCCTCATCTACATCATTTAGCATCTCATTTTCTTATCTAATTTCTACAGAATTTAATTTTACTACTTCCCATTACCGTTATATTCCTTTTGTTGATATTCATTTGTAACATCTTTTCAGGAGTCTATCCATTTCGTTCAACTGATCTTCCAGTTCTTCTGCTATCTCTGACATAATTAAAATGTCATCGCCAAATCTTAAAATTTTTAATACTTGTTCATGAACTTTAATTCCGTTTCTAAATTTCATGGTGCATTAAAATAGCGAAAAACTAAATTTATTGGCCAAGTGGACTTTTCTTCCTTGTTTTGGGCTCCCAGTGGAGTTTTGCTTTCTGATGTAAAGTTCTTTAACAATTTGCCTAGAAACAAAGAACGTGAACTCAGAGTTCCTCAAAATTGAAACCGTGTCTGATGAAACAATCAGTCTATCAATAACCAGAGTGAAAACCATTGCTACAAAAATGGCATTTAGTAGTGACACTATAAATAGGCCTCAGCTCTTATATCTTGTAGATACCTAATATTCTCTCATGATTACCAGTTTACACGTGTCTGCCCAAGACCCATTCACATTAATGTGATCACCGCATACGTTCAACATCAGCGTGCAATAACCACTCACAGACGGCAGATTGCAGCAGTAGCAGAGGAAAATATAGATATGAAACGCATCGGGTAGACACGGAAAACTGTGTAGTCGTCGTAATGCGGAGATGGGTGATTTGTCTGACGTGCAAAGGGGTTAGTTCGTTGATTTGGTGGAAGAGACCATAAAGCGAGGTCATCGGTCTCATCGGATTAGGGAAGGATGGGGAAGGAAGTCGGCCGTGCCCTTTCTAAGAAACCGTCCTGGCATTTGCCTGAAGCCATTTAGGGTAATCACAGAAAACCTAAATCAGGATGACTGGTGAAAATCACTCACTCATACCATCTTCAGACCACGAGTGGCCTACCGGGGCATCCGACCGCCGTGTCATCTTTCATCCTCAGAGGAGGATGCGGATAGGAGGGGCATGGGGTCAGCACACCACTCTCCCGGTCGTTATGATGGTTTTCTTGACCGAAATCGCTACTATTCGGTCGAATAGCTCCGCAATTGGCATCATGAGGCTGAGTGCACCCAGAAAAATGGCAACAGCGCATGGCGGCTGGATGGTCACCCATCCAAGTGCCGGCCACGCCTAACAGCGCTTAACTTCGGTGAGCTGACGGCAACCGGTGTATCCACGGCAGCAAGGCCGTTGCCTATCGGTGCAAACGGGCCAAGGTTGAAAGCATTTCCGAGACGGTTAAGTTTGTAAACTGATTGCGTGGCTAAAGTATAGCGTGTAAGGGAAAATGGCGCTATCCAAAACAGGCTCCGAGGCAGATGTGGCGCACCACAGGCCATACATAAGAGGGGAATGGTTCAAAATGGTTCAAATGGCTCTAAGCACTATGGGACCTAACATCTGTGGTCATCAGTCCCCTAGACTTGGAAACTACTTAAACCTAACTAACCTATGGACATCACACACAACCATGCCCGATGCAGGATTCGAACCTGCGACCATAGCAGCAGCGCGGTTCCCGACTGAAGCGCCTAGAACCGCACGGCCACAGCGGCCGACTCAGAGGGGAGTGAACGACGGTTGTGGAGATATGTACGGTCGAACACGCGGAAAAATGGCAACTGACGGCCCAGATGAATCAAGGAGCTACCAGCAGTGTCTCTTCAACAACTGTTAAGCAAACGTTGCTGCGTATGGACCTCCGCATCTAGGTAGATGGTTCATGGAGCAATGCTGACTGTTGTTCATCGGCGACGGAGGCTGGAATTTGCACGCCAGTATCGGAACTGGACATCCCATCGAGTGGCGACACGTGGCCTTTTCTGCTGAATCATGTTTTATGGTCCAGCAGACAGATGGCTGTTGAAGTCTACGGCATGAAACATCTGAAAGCAAACAACTTGCTAGGGGCCGATGAGGTCTGCAGTTTGATCTCAAAGGGTCTTACCACAAGTTTCCAAACACCCTGCAACAAACGTAGTAGGATAGTCTCGGTAGTGACGTCAGTTTCGGTTCTTTATCGAAATATCCTATTCAGAAAGCTTCTGAGACCTGTTACCGAACGGTCATCCCACCGATTTTACGACAATTGTACCGAGAGGTTTTGGATTTCGGTGTGGCCCTGTTGATAAAAAAAAAAAAATGGTTCAAATGGCTCTGAGCACTATGGGACTCAACTGCTGTGGTCATAAGTCCCCTAGAACTTAGAACTACTTAAACCTAACTACCCTAAGGACATCACACACATCCATGCCCGAGGCAGGATTCGAACCTGCGACCGTAGCGGTCGTGCGGTTCCAGACTGTAGCGCCTGTAACCGCTCGGCCACTCCGGCGGGCCCCCGTTGATCGGTGAGCTGTGGTTTATGTACACCTATAATTTGTTATTTTAAACATATTTACCGGTTTTAACGTTGGATTTAGTGATTGTGTTACTAAAGAATCACCAGAGGACGCATCCAGTTGGAAAGTGAGTTCATAATAGACTACTTTCCTTTGTTAGAAATATGGTTAGGTTGGGTTGTTACTGTGAATGATTGCATCCAAAAAGAAAAACGTTTTCGGTCAATATTGTCTCAAAATACGTGTTATTTTTTTTTTTGCAAATAAGTGTTTAAAGATAATTAAATGGCAAGACATCGGCTCTGCTTACGTATATTATATGAGTGTGAACTGACGTTACTAGTGACTCTGTGTACTTTTTCCCACAAATGGTTTAGTTAGTAATTATCGAAATGTGTTTACAACTTTCAAGTAACAATGGAAAGCAATTATGTGAAGCCTGACATGGAAGCCTTCCAAACTATCACGCATTTATGACTTACGCAGCACCGTTTGGCAACGAAGTCAGCCTACATTCCTCTCTGCAATAGTAAAAGATCTTTGTGATACTGATGTTTGTCGCAGCTAAGTGGCTAGCCCGTGGGTATGCGAGATGTAAGGACGTTGGTTCGAGCACAGCTGGGGTACAAAATTTTTGTTTTCCTCTTCATATGTGCAACACGTTCTAAGACAATCTTATTCGTGTAAGTGAAGATTTTTCTGCATTATTTGTTCTTACTTACATGTAAGAGCGCACTTCCTCAGTAATAATTTCGTGATTTCTGTGTGTTTAAAAATCGAAATATGAAATTGCTGTGAGTGAAACAATCGACAGTGACCTTTATATTTTTTCTTGTCAGAAATAATTCACCATTTTTTCCGAATATGTAGCGATTTCAGAGTATGCGGTTAGACAGGAATCTAAGAGCACAACTTAAAATACTGGGAATGTAACTAGCAGCAGTCATGTTCATAATCTTGCTGGTCACAAGTACTTATCTGCGATCGAATCCTCAACAACAGTAGACAGAGATGGAAGATCTCCGCTGTAATATTTTTAGGCTGTAGCGCCATATACGAAACCTTTTCATTCATGAGATGCATGATATAAACTGCGACGAACTGCAGGAGCTCTTGAATATGCGTTTTTCCAATTTTGTTTTTAATACCCAATTCGTTGAAACGGCAATAAAAACTAACCGAGCAGCGATAGAAATACACCGTTTGTTGCAATATGCTTGGGACAACAGTACATTTTCAGGCAGACAAACTTTCGAAATTACAGTAGTTACAATTTTCAACAACAGATGGCGCTGCGGTCTGGGAAACTCTATAGTACGATATTTTCCACATATCCACCATGCGTAGCAATAATATGGCGTAGTATCTGAATGAAATTACCCGAAACCTTTGACAACGCGTCTGGCGGAATGGCTTCACATGCAGATGAGATGTACTGCTTCAGCTGTTCAATTGTTTCTGGATTCTGGCGGTACACCTGGTCTTTCAAGTGTCCCCACAGAAAGAAGTCACAGGGGTTCATGTCTGACGAATAGGGAGGCCAATCCACGCCGCCTCCTGTATGTTTCGGATAGCCCAAAGCAATCACACGATCATCGAAATATTCATTCAGGAAATTAAAGACGTCGGCCGTGCGATGTGGCCGGGCACCATCTTGCATAAACCACGAGGTGTTCGCAGTGTCGTCTAAGGCAGTTTGTACCGCCACAAATTCACGTAGAATGTCCAGATAGCGTGATGCAGTAATCGTTTCGGATCTGAAAAATGGGCCAATGATTCCTTTGGAAGAAATGGCGGCCCAGACCAGTACTTTTTGAGGATGCAGGGACGATGGGACTGCAACATGGGGCTTTTCAGTTTCCCATATGCGCCAGTTCTGTTTATTGACGAAGCCGTCCAGGTAAAAATAAGCTTCGTCAGTAAACCAAATGCTGCCCACATGCATATCGCCGTCATCAATCCTGTGCACTATATCGTTAGCGAATGTCTCTCATGCAGCAATAGTAGTGGCGCTGAGGGGTTGCCGTGTTTGAATTTTGTATGGATAGAGGTGTAAACTCTGGCGCATGAGACGATACGTGGACGTTGGCGTCATTTGGACCGCAGCTGCAACACGGCGAACGGAAACCCGAGGCCGCTGTTGGATCACCTGCTGCACTAGCTGCGCGTTGCCCTCTGTGGTTGCCGTACGCTGTCGCCCTACCTTTCCAGCACATTCATCCGTCACGTTCCCAGTCCGTTGAAATTTTTCAAACAGATCCTTTATTTTATCGCTTTTCAGTCCTTTGGTTACATTAAACCTCCGTTGAAAACTTCGTCTTGTTGCAACAACACTGTGTTCTAGGCGGTGGAATTCCAACACCAGAAAAATCCTCTGTTCTAAGGAATAAACCATGTTGTCTACAGCACACTTGCACGTTGTGAACAGCACATGCTTACAGCAGAAAGACGACGTACAGAATGGCGCACCCACAGACTGCATATAGAAATATCTTTCACATCACTTGCAGCGCCATCTGTTGTTGAAAATTGTAACTACTGTAATTTCGAAAGTTTGTCCGCCTGAAAATGTACTGTTGTCCCAAGCATATTGCAACAAACGGTGTATTTCTATCGTTGCTCGTTTAGTTTTTATTGCCGTTTCAAATATACCGGTCATTTTTGAAACACCCTGTATATAGGGAAGTGGGCTACTTAATCATTTGGATCTCTTGGAGCGAATTATAACCACATTCTGTTTATCTTCTTATTCGTTGAAACTCTCAGAATCAATTTTTCGGGTGTTTTTATAGATGGTTCAAAATGGTTCAAATGGCTCTGAGCACTATGGGACTTAACATCTGAGGTCATCAGTCCCCTAGAACTTAGAACTACTTAAACCTAACTAACCTAAGGACATCACACACATCCATGCCCGAGGCAGGATTCGAACATGCGACCGTAGCGGTCGCGCGGTTCCGGGCTGAAGCGCCTAGAACCGCTCGACCACAGCGGCAGGCCTTTTATAGATGTATTAGTACAATGTGGTACTACACACTAAACCTAACTCATTTTCCGAAATGTAAAATCCAAAACACGATGTCAGTGTGAATGAGAACAAGATGACATAATGCGGCATTTACGACAATCTGCAGAATACAGTCAAATACGCTATCTTTTCGGTACTTCCAAGAATAGCACGCCTGTGTCGTCTGCTAGCCGCTTTGTGTAGTTGGCGCTGTGCTCGCTGCAGTGCGCATGCGCGGATCCGCGGCCGCTTACTTTTGATTGGCTTGCACAACGCGAACCGAAATCAGCGCTTCGGTTGTCTAGACCCGTACTGTATCGCTTCCGATGTGCATACTGAATAACACAGTGGCTCTAATTGGAGTACTAGACCGTTCGGTGCTCCTGAGTACCGAAACGACCGGCACAATACCGGAAAGATACAGAATGGGCACCCAGGCCGGAGTAGGGAGCGTTATGGTCTGGCGAATGTTTTCGTGGCATTCCCTCGGTCATCTCGTTATTTTGGAAGACACACTGAATCAACATTGCTATGAATCTATCCTTGGGGGCTATGACCTCCCTCGCATGCAGTTTGTTTTTCCTCAGCACGATGGGATCTATCAGCAGGACAACGCAACAAGTTACACAGCTCGCAGCGAGATGTGCATGGTTCGAAGATCACTGGGATGATTTATGGTACTTCACTGGCCATCAAATCCCCGGATTTAAACCGAATCAAGAATCTGTGGGACCACGTAGATTGGGCTGTATGTGCCACGGATATTCAACCAAGAAACCCAGAGCAGCTGGTCTCACCACTGGAGTTGGCGTGGCTCCACATCCCTGTCGCAACCTTATTGACTTTCTTTCTACATCTCTCGCAGTTGTCTGCGCTGCAAAAGGTGTCTATTCAGGCTTTTGACACGTGGTCACATTAATGTGACTGAACGGTGTATTAAGCAAGTAAACTGGTGTGCAAAACTTCGGGACAAAAGTTACTTTGACTGCCAGGTAACATAGCTCAATGAATCTTGAACCATACATTCGAGGGTCACTCCAAAAGAAATGCACACTATTTTTTGTAAAAATACAGTTTTCATTCTGCATGTGTGAAAGTTTTACAGTGTGTAGATGCATCCTTCCCGCTTGTTTTCAAATATTAGTTCAACCTGATCCCGTGAGTGGCGCTGTCAGAGTATGTCTTCAAGATGGCTGCTACACTTGACGTTCGTCAGAAGCAACGTTCTGTCATAGAATTCCTGTGCTGTGAAAACGAGACAGTGGGAAACATCCACAAGAGATTGAAAAAGGTGTATGGAGATGCTGCTGTCGATCTCAGTACAGTTAGTCGGTGGGCAAGCAGGTTCCATGATGAAAGCGGGCACGGCAATATTGAGGATTGTCCTTGCAGCTGCAGGCCTCGTACTGCACAAACTCCAGACAATGTGCACGGAGTTAACGAATTGGCGACTGCTGACAGATGCATCACAGTGAACGAATTGTCACGCTACGTTGGGTTAGGGGAAGGAAGTGTTTGCAGAATACTGAAAGTGTTGGTGTTAAAAACGGTTTGTGCCAGGTGGGTTCCCAGGATGTTGACAGTGGCTCACAAAGAAACAAGAAAAATGGTATGCAGCGAACTTCTGGAATAGTACGAGAATGGCTCCATGTGACTATCATCTCTTTGGGAAACTGAAAGACTCTTTTCATGGAACAAGGTTTGAAGATGATGACTCCCTTGTGCACACTGCCAAACAGTGGCTCCAACAGGTTGGTCCAGAATTTTACCGTGCGGGTATACAGGCGCTGGTTCCAAGATGGCATAAGGCAGTTGAGTGGGATGGAAATTATGTGGAGAAATGAAAATATTGTTCCTAAAGGATGTATCGACACACTGTAAAACTTTCAAACATGTAGAATAAAAGACAGATTTAAAAAAAAAATAGTGTGAATTTGTTTTGGAGTGAACCTCGTATATGCATACTCAGGAGACCGGATGTGATGGCTCAGCTGAGGATGAGGTAGCATGTCCATGATTGGCCGTAGGTGGGGCTGAGTGGCAGTCAGGCCAGTGTGTGGAGTTGGAGGCATCCAGGTATGAGCTGTCGACTTGTCTGGAAGGCGGCATCTGGCGCTGTTAGATGCCCAGAGTTCGGGGACTGGGAGGGCCTCATTTCGCCTTTTTTTCCATCAACGCTGCCATTGGATCCTCTGGTAATCGGCCCTGTGTGGATCATGGTCGAGCAGTGGCAGCCTCATGGCAGAAGTCCACATTACAGCCGATATAGACTCAATGAATAGATGTGTCAATAATCACCTGGCCCCTCGATCAGTATTTATGTGTAGCAAATGTA
The DNA here is from genome assembly GCF_021461395.2 of Schistocerca americana. Taxonomy (NCBI): domain Eukaryota; kingdom Metazoa; phylum Arthropoda; class Insecta; order Orthoptera; family Acrididae; genus Schistocerca; species Schistocerca americana. The sequence goes on from NC_060130.1 coordinate 188,676,980, forward strand.
CTTTTATTGTGTGTCTGCTGCAACTGTCACATATGCTGTGTTCTGGAGCTTCTCTGGTTTCAGTAACTCGCTGTCACCAACCGACAAGTGGGCTGCAGCGCCTAGATGGGTGCTGTGGCATAATGCGGCTTTAGTACTGTAGTGAGCGTCATACCCATGGCCTTGGTCCATCATGTGTAGAGGTGAAGCAGCTGGCTGCTGTTAACTGTGACATAATGTGTTATGGAATGTGACCGTCTTACAGGAACGAGCCCTCTTGCCTTTGCACTTACACTTTCCCTCTCTTGGAAGAATTTGGCCATTAGAAATCTCTCTGTTGTTGTAGCTGGAAGTAGTTAACTGTTCACAGTTCATTTTGGATACATCTGCTTAGTCGTTGGCACATATAATTTGTAAGAGCCTTTTCGTAACTCTTCAAAGGCCAGCCTTCTTCCTTAAAGATGCCAGCACAATTAGCACAAGCCTGCAGGAAGAAAGTTGGTAGGAGTTTCATCTGTGTGACTTGGCACTTGAGATGGCATTAGACACTGCTTATTATTAGCAAAATTACGAGTGTGCTTCACGCAGCGCTTCCTAACGTGATTAGTCTGTTCGGTATGATGCTCCATTATATGCCTGAATAGTTGCTCCTTCGCAATTCGACCATTCTGAGAGGCTAGAATTTGTTCGAAGGAGGTGAGAAGGGTAACAGTCAAGTAGGCCAGGATTTTTTTTGAGGATATGGTTGCAGTAATGGTGCCAGGTAGCATAATGTAGGACCAGAATTGTAACAATGAGTACCACTGATTATGAGGTCTTGACCTGGTAGCTCTAATCGTTGCGTGTTATTTAATTGCCCTTGGTCACAGCATGTGCAGATGACAATTACCAGGTCTGCCACTGAAAAAGGCCAATGTGAGCCTGCAAAAATTAACTATTTTACACTATTACCAGTGCTGTCACAGGAAAAAACCATGTTTAACATTAAAACGTCCTGTCACACAGAGACAAGTATAACACTACTCATGTGTAACCTTCTCTTCTAAACATAGCCTCCTGTTGGAATGTTCGAATCAATACCTTCTCTAAGAATTCTTAGAAAGGTTATTCACAATGTAGATTCTAAATCTTACATTCCTAAGTTAACATTACCCATTTTACAGAAATTTTAAGTATTTGTTTGACTGTTTAGTGTATGTTTTACGGATACAAGTATTAGATTATTATTTCGTATCCCAAAGGGATTCCAATGTAGAGCAATACTACTGGTAATCACAGATAGAACCTTTAAACTTTTGGTTCCAAGCCTTTTACGTGGTCAAGACTATTTATGAACGGGCGTCAGCCTAATTAGGCACTAAGTTAGCTTTATTGGGTTATTGTAAAGTGTATTGGTGATTTGCTATTTTGTAGATACCTTACTGTACTTAGGGGAGCAGAACCAGTTTCTCATGCAGAGTGCAGCAATTAACTTTGACTCTTACTTTGTCAACTTCAGAGAAATAATACTACTGCACCCAGATACATTAACACTTTCTCTAGTCTTTGTGTAGATAATATTATTCAAGAGTAAGCAAAGAAAATTCGGCCAGGAGGGATCTCTATGATTGAGATTAGAAGACCCACTTATTATTCTAAGTTCGTTAAGCAAAGTTACTATGTTACAATATTCATTTTTTGTACTAAAATAATCATATTTATCTATTTTCTCATACATTTAGTTTAAGATAACAGAAAACTTTATTTTAATAACAAAAATTTTTACATACAATACACACATTTTTATATAATCAGAACTTTATACTGCCCCATATGCAGAAATGATGGCAGTCCATTTTTTGTTTTGGTTTATACAAACCAATATTTACGTTGCGCAACATCTATCTGCCTCTTTATGCGAGTTAGGCAGTCCGTTTGTCACATTTCTTTCTTATTGCATTTCATGGGCTTGCGGCTGTCCCTTACATATACAAATTAGGCGGTCCATTCTATGGTATATGATTTTGTCTTCCATCTCACACTATTAGCTTAACAGTCTACTATGTGACACTTTGGGAATCTTTAAATGTTCCATAAACCATACATATATATTTTGGAATCTGGAACTTTTGTAAAAGTTAGAGTTTTGCATTATAACATAACACAATATTTACACAATTATCATCATCAAAGATTACACACTCCTATTCAAGTCTCATGTCTTTTCAGGTCGACTTTATTTCTGATTCCCAGCAGGTTTTTCGATTTCGGGTATACTAAAAAATATGCATTTGGGTGCTGAATCCCTTGTATTTCAAATGGTCCATAATAAACATTTGAAATTTTGTAATTTATGTCGGTGGATTTTTGTTTATTTAATGAGATCTAATTCCCCTGTAGTGAATTTTGGTGCTTTTAATTTTTAATCATGTCTTTTAGCTCTAGCTTCTGCGTTCATTTTTATCAGCTCCTGTACCAATTTCTCTTTCCTATCCAGAATTATTTCTCTGCTGGGTGGAAATTCAAGTATTTCCTCAATTAAGCTTTTACTTTTGTTGCGTAGCAATATTTCTTCAGGTATGAAACTAGTGGATTCATGTTGTGTTGCTTTCATGACTACTTCAAAATTTGAAATAAATTTGCTCAAGTTCCATGATTTATGTAACAGTAACTTCTATGTAATACTCCCAGTTCCCTCATATAGCGATCCACAGGATTACTACATGGGTGGTAAATTCATATGTGTGTAATTTGTGTCTCCCTTTCTCTCCATAGCCTCTAACTCAGTGGTTCCCAACCTGGAGGTAATTACCCCCTGACGTGTGAAATGAAATTTTCTGTGGGGTAAAAACCAAACGATTCGATTCTGTTTCAGTCACGACAGTAAACTGTTTTCAAAAGATCATTGGTATTATCATAGCTTTGTAAAACTCTAATATTTATTACATAATTTATCAATAATTACTTTTTCTCAATTGGTACCATTGATGTGTTGGAGTTTACAGGTTCCTTACATAGTCCACCCACTACACACAGATGTTGAGCTTTGTCTCATACATCGCAGATGATAAAAGTGAGATATTAATGTAGAAAATGCCAAATATCTCAAGAAAATGTCTTCTCCAAGTTGTAGATAGTACCTGCAGTAGACCAGAAATTGCTTCATTACTCGCATCAAAACAGATAAATGAATTAATTGACAGCATGACACAGCAGTAACTATATAAGCGCTACTGTACACAGTTAGTTTGATTACTATTATTATTATTATTATTATTATTAGTAGTAGTAGTAGTACTAGTATTAGTAGTAGAGTGGTTAGACACAAACCATTAACAGCCTGAATTCTCCCAATTTCTGCCATTTCAGAACTAAGAATGCAACAACGAAGTGATTTATGAACACTAAATATAGTGCACACATCTGAACTTGTTTGATTTTAAATGGAGCTGCAATGTATGGGTCGAGCAATTGGAGAAAAGTGGAGAAAAGTAATGCAGGGAGAGCATATTTTGTAACAAGTGTGTACCCTCACTGCGGATAGTTAGCTTTCTTTTCTGAGAAGGAGTTGTGGGTAGCACTTGCAATGCACCACGAACTCATTCAGATGCGCACGCACACACACACACACACACACACACACACACACACACACACACACACAGAGAGAGAGAGAGAGAGAGAGAGAGAGAGAAACTAAATATCATTCATATTTCATCGTTTCAAAATAAAAATGTTCCTAGGAAAGTCTTTCATGCAATAGTTCAGTAAGGTGCTATAGTTGGTGATAACGTGGGCCAGGGGAGGGCAAGAGGTCATGGGGAGGTGGGTGGAGGAGGGTGGAGAGCGAAGGTACAAGCTAATGTCTGATTGCACTCAGGGGTAATAGTATAGGAAAGATTGGGTACCACTCCTTTAACCATAGTGGAGCAATAAACTGAGTTACATTTTCTGACAGTACTGTTTTTGTTCTTTCTATTTCATTAATTTATTCTAACATTTTATTAAACGCTGCTTTAGCTGTTGTTTTCTAATGGGATATAATTTTATAAACTTTGAAAATTCATCCAAAATTACTAATACATATGTAAATTTTCCCAGAGTATTGGAAAGTGCTCTATGTAAGTCTAGTGATAGTAACTCAAGCTCATCATTTGATCTTAAACTCTGCATAGTGCCTCTGGTAGTGCTGTTAATTATCTTAGCTCTTTGGCATTTATCACAAGAGTTCAGCCGTTCAGTTACTTTTCCCAGAGTTTTATTACACATCGTGATTACACTTGTTATTTTCTCAATGCACTTTTTTGGTCCACAATAGCCATAGGCTAGGCGAAAATAATCTATATATTCTACTTCAAATTGAGATGGCCAGCAAACTTGCCATTCTTCGCTAGTATAGAACAGTCCTATAGAACACACCTTCAAAGATTTTATAATACTTGGATATTTGAGGACATGACAGTAACTTCTATATAATCTTTAACAGATTTCCAGACATCATCTACATTTTGTAACCTTCTTATGTTCCTAAAAATATTCTCTATTCTGTTGCTACCTAGTACTTCTTTTCAATAACACAAAAGTTCCTCCCTGATGGTGTTCCAGGATAACTTGATTTTTATCTTCTGGGAGCGTAGATAGCTTATCCGCAATCTGGTTCTCCTTGTCTGTCACGTACTGTATTTCATAATTAAACTGTTGGTTATATAAAGCCCAACGATATAACATTTGGTTTAATAATCGACAATCCTTCGAAAGGTAAGTGTTTTATGATCTAATTGTCTTATTATTTTTTGACCCCATAAATAGTTGCGAAATTTTTTCAATTCCCAAATTGTGGCTAATGCTTCCTTTTCAGAAATCGCGTTATTTCGTTCATTTTTCATTAAAGTTCGGCTTGTGGAAGCAATAGCTTTGTGGGTTATTTCTCCCTTGTTTTCTATTTCTTGAAAAGTCTCTTCACTCGCTTCATAATTACTGCTTTAAGTACTCATCAGAAATGGTAAAGCTAAATTAGGACGATGGAGAATGTTGTTTGTTAACAATTCTTGCTTTATTTCCTCAAAATACTTTTGATACTCAGTAGTCCAAATAAATGCGCTTTTTTTCTCAGTAAATAGGTTAAAGGTTGGCTATTAAACACTTGCCCCTTTACAAATTTTGTATACAATTCCCATAATCCGTGAAAAGCTTTTAACTGTTTCCTATTATTCGGAGGAGAACACTTTTTAATGACTTTAAGTTTCTCAGGGTCCTTTTCTGTTTCGGCAGCCGTAATGATATGGCGTAAGAATTTTATTTCTTTCCTTCCTAATTAACACTTCTTAAATTTCAAATTCATATCCTCTTTTGTAGAACAATGAACACTTGTTCTAACAATTCACAATGTTCTTTCCATTGCTCTGTAGCTATCAATAGATCATCTACGTAAATTTTGAGTTTTTTACTTAAAACTCTTTACAATACACGGTCCAATGCACGTATAATCACAACAACCAATGTGTTTAAACCCGGTACAACTTTGTAATGATAAGACTTTGTAGCAAAAAGTAAAGAGGCATATTTTCTAGATTCAGCATCAAGAACGATTTGCCAGTACCCACTGACAGATCCAGACTGTTTGAATATCCAACATTGCAGAATCTGTGCAACATTTTGGCCAGTGATTCTTTTGGATTTCTTTCTCTTTTCACAATTTTGTTCGATGTCCTGGCGTCAGTGACTATTCTCTCTCCTCCATCCTTCTTATTTACAACAATCAGTAGATCATTTTATTCACTGTTACTACATTATATGATTCCATATTCAATCATTTTGTGAATTTCTTCTTAATCGGTTTGTTTTTTCGCTAACGGTACTGGGTATAGACAAATAAAAAAGGTGCGAGTGGTAATATTTCCATATGGTATTCAAATTTCTTTACCCATCCAGGTTTATTCCAAAAGAGTCTATAATTTTGTTCAAAAATTTGTAACAATTGGTTTACTTGAACTGGATCTAAGTCAGGTATTTCACTGAAAAGTCTCCTGAATTCTTCTAGAATTTGGTCTAAGCTTTCAATGCTTCTGATGTGGTAACCTTCGAATACTTCAGATAATCCATCATTTTCCATATCTAGTTCTAACATTATGGATGTAAATTCTTGTTATAGATTCTCTTATACGAGTACTTTTTCAAAATCTACATTCATCGTTTCTGTTTCAGTCTTTATGCTGATAATTTCTGTGTCACAAGTAATGGTTATTTTCTGTTTATATGACCAATCAATACCCAAAATTATTTTGGTCGTAAATTGTGAAATCACTAAGAAATCATAAGTAAATGTTTGACCTTTTATTTTGAATTCCAGTAACACCTATGTTACTTCTTTTGCCTGTAGGTCCGTCTTAAACAGATATAGTTACTAATCCGGGTATGTCTTTTATATATTTGTAAAATGACTGAGACAACGCGCAAATCTGCGATCCTGTGTCTAACAGTGCTTGTAGTTTATGACCATAAATTTCTACAGAAATTTAGTCATTTTCACATCGCTATTTTCTTGATCTTCCCTCAGTAAATTCTGTTCCACCATTAGATCATCCCACGAAATGATGTTCATTTCTATTTCTTCTTCGTCTTGTGGCTTTTCTGATCGCGAATTCTTTCACGATGTTCATTCTTTGTTGATTAGTGAAATTTCCTACCGGTGGTTTTTTTCTTCTTTGGATCCTTAATGTCTTCTAGGTCCTGGATAGAAATAACGTCTTCTTTACTTGTTTCACGTTCTGGTAATATTACATTCTCTTCATAAATCTCCTGTTCGTGTTTCATGTCTTGCTTTGGCAATTTCTCACACGGTGTAAGCTCTTCCTTTTGTACTAACATTTCTACAGAACTGAGTTTTTTATCAATTTTTTCTTCTTTAATTTTTAAATCACGTATCTTGTCGGTCTTTTCACCATCATGTGAGCCATAATCTCCAAACTCGATTTTTTGGTTCCAGCATAAGAGGTCTTCTTAATCTTTTCGTAAACTCTATATCGGTGCTGGTTTCGTAATTCATGCATTGTTGAATGCGCTCTATTGCAACAAGATCCTCTTCCTTTTCTTCTGGCGCTGCAGCATTATATATGTTTACGATCAGCTCATCTTTAAAATGGTCTTCTTCATCTTCTTGTTCTTCATAGTGATTGTAGTCCTGATGGATTTCTATAACTCGCATGTACAACTTCTTCAGGTTTGTAAATGAGTTTTATCTTCCCTCTCTTCGTTATTATGGTATGATTCTTCTGCAATGCTTATCATTTCATCTTCTTCCCAATGCCTATCCATGAAATTATTGTTTTCCCTAGCCATTACACCTGGCGATCTATGTGCGGCGCGACTTAATTCACTGCTAAACCATTTACTTTTATCGGTAGCACACGAACTCTGCCCAACTCCCTTTAATAATCCTCACTCTCCATTTCACGTCTTTTTTCCCCAAAATTTTCGGTCGTTTTAACGCCACATTCTTCCTCATTGCATTGTTTTAAACTGTTATAAAGACAATCAATTGTATACTACTGGCCTTCAAAACTGCTACACCAAAAAGAAATGCAGACGATAAACGGGTATTCATCTGACAAATATACACTACTAGAACTGACATGTGATCAAATTTTCACGCAATTTGGGTGGATAGATCCTGAGGAATCACTACCCAGAACAACCATCTCTTCCCGTAATAACGGCCTTGATACGCCTGGGCATTGAGTCAAACAGAACTTGGATGGCGTGTACAGGTACAGCTGCCCATGCAGCTTCAACACGATACCACAGTTTATCAAGAGTAGTGACTGGCGAATTGTGACCAGCCAGTTGCTCGGCCACCATTGACCAGACGTTTTCAATTGGTGAGAGATCTGGAGAATGTGCTGGCCAGGGCAGCAGTCGAACATTTTCTGTATCCAGAAAGGCCCGTACAGGACCTGCAACATGCGGTCGTGCGTTATCCTGCTGAAATGTAGGGTTTCGCAGGGATCGAATTAAGGGTAGAGCCACGGGTCGTAACACATCTGAAATGGAATGTCCACTGTTCAAAGTGCCGTCAACTGCGATGACGAATACACGCTTCCAATGTGCGTTCACCGCGATGTCGCCAAACACGGATGCGACCATTATGATGCTGTAAACAGAACCTGGATTCATCCGAAAAATGACGTTTTGCCATTCGTGCACCCAGGTTCGTCGTTGAGTACACCATGGCAAGCGCTCCTGTCTGTATGTAGCGTCAAGGGTAACCGCAGCCATGGTCTCCAAGCTGATTGTCCATGCTGCTGCAAACGTCGTCGAACTGTTCGTGCAGATGGTTGTTGTCTTGCAAATGTCCCCATCTGTTGACTCAGGGGTCGAGAAGTGGCTGCACGATACGTTACAGGCATGCGGATAAGATGCCTGTCATCTCGACTGCTAGTGACACGAGGCCGTTGGGATCGAGCATGGCGTTCCGTATTACCCTCCTGAACGCACCGATTCCGTATTCTGCTAACAGTCATTGGATCTCGACCAACGCGAGCAGCAATGTCGCGATACGATAAACCACAATCGCGATAGGCTACAATCCGACCTTTATCAAAGTTGGACACGTGATGGTACGCATTTCTCCTACTTACACGTGGCATCACAACAACGTTTCACCAGGCAACGCCGGTCAACTGCTGTTTGTGTATGAGAAATCGGTTGGAAACTTTCCTCATGTCAGTACGTTGTAGGTGTCGCCACCAGCGCCAGCCTTGTGTGAATGCTCTGAAAAGCTAATGGTTTGCATATGACAGCATCTTCTTCCTGTCGGTTACATTTCGCGTCTGTAGCGCGTGATCTTCGTGGTGTAGCAATTTTAATGGCCAGTAGTGTATATGCCAATCGTCAATTCCGAACATCTTCTTCCCAATGCCTATCCATGACGTTATTGTTTTCCCTAACCACTTACACCTGGCGATCTATGTGCGGCGCGATTTAATTCACTACTAAACCGTTTCCTTTTATCGGTAGCAACTCTCTTTAATAATCTCTCATTCTCTATTTCACGTCTTCTTTATCCAAAATGTTAGGTCGTTTCAACGCCACATTCTTCCTCATTACATTGTTTTAAACCCTTATAACGACAATCAATTGTATATGCCAATCGTCATTTCCTAACAACACTTCTTTTGATTTCATTAACATTTGTTTACTGTCATTATCGTCGTTTGTCTTAAATTCCTTTACTACTAACGGTTCACTTTCCACTCGGCGTATTGAAACATTAGCTGTTATCGGCTCTAGGTCAGCATACGCTCCTGTGACGTCACCGCAGTCTGGAAAGCCGCTGACACGTGTTTCCGCTTCTGCTCGCTGCTACCGATCTGGACTCCCTCGAGAAGGGCTCCTGTTCTTAGCCTACCGTGACTCGTGCTGAACATCTGTTGCAGCGGTCCCACTGCCTTACACTTCATTAGGAGGGTACTGCTTTGCTTCAAAACGTCTGTCTTTTCCGAACATTATTCCTACGTCAGGGCAGTGTATCAAGCCCTGCGTCCTTCTGGCCCCTAACATTCGCGGATCTGCTTGCCGCCTCGTAGAATCATTACGCGATACATTTTTCTTACCGCGATTATTTGACGTAATCTGCCTCTACCTCTTCCCTTTTGAACCATATTTGCCCAACAGCTGTCGTAATCACGTTCGTGGTTGTTGTTTCTGTGGTTTCTATAGTAACCATTCTTGCAGAAATCATAATTCTTACGCCAGTGGCCTTCGTCGTTCGCTCTTTCTAAGAACGATGGTGTGGTTGCTAAACATATATCTTTTTGAGTCTTCGCGTAATTTTTTACGAAGTTCGCAAATTATTTCGGAATCCGATCTTTGATTCCGTAAATGAGCCAGTTACATATACCATGAGTAATAAAACTTTTTCACTGTTGTTTGGCCTTTTCCTTCGCACTTCCTGACAATAATAAATCCTCACCTAAGACTGTTTTGTATTTGTTAGGACCAATATTCGTCCAAAAACTTTTATCGAAATTCACTGAACGATATTACTTCAGACTTTAGGTTGATCCCCCTCCGTTTAGCATCTTTTGCTAAAAACTAATAACGATATTTACTTTTTCCTGATCCGTGAGATCATCAGGAAGCAGTCTTTCACAGGTTTTGATAAAAGTGATAACCCATTTTTTTGGGAAGGTTCGAATTTTCCTTCGCCCTCTAAAACTTTACTGTAGGAAATCTTGTCTATTAGTGGAACTCTTGATATTCTTTTCGAGATCACAGAATTTTTTGTGACCGTCATGTTACGGACCCTACCAGCTGCCTTTCAACGCTGCTATCACGACTGGGAAAGACGCCGCCACCAGTGCATAGCTGCCAAACGAACTACTTTGAAGGGGACGATATTGTTATTTGAAAAAAATAAGAACTTTGGTAGATACAAAATCAGTCTCATTACTTTTCTCACACACCTCGTACAAGCAAGTGAAATGTATCTTGTGTGAAACATTGAATGGAATTTTAAAGACTCTTAGTTTTCATTCTCCTTTATTCGCCGAAAGTTAAGGAGAAATATATGTGTGTAAAAATAAAGACACTATTAAATAAGATGTTTTTCTTTCTTTTTGGGTGTGGTGGGGGCAGGAGGGTGTGCTCACACCTTTTCCCCCTCCTCCTGTGATCCGGGCCTGGTTGTGGCATTCGGCAACATTATCAAGAATCAGACCTACAAAGAGCAAGACGTACCCTGGAGTGGAAGCGGGATACTGCAGGATGAAAACAAAGCGAAAAATACGCGGAGGAAAACGTGAGAGCGTGAGAGACTACCTGCAGCGAGAACAGCCGTGTCGTAGAATATAAAGAACTTTGTATGAGGTGCATGCACAAGGCTCCCCTCAGCAGCAGCCGACGGGGACAGAATGAGATGCCTGTGCGTAATCTCCAGACATATTGTCTGTGATCCCCAAGCTGCCGTCCGTGAGATGCTCTGTGATTACAGTCTCTTTACAATAGAGGCTGTTAGCATCAACAGGTGGTGAGCCCGAACGGCTGCCCTGGAGACTGTACTAACGCAGCCGATCAAGAAAGATTCTTTACTAGGACGTGGCGAGGCTGCAGTCCACGCACATCCGCTCAACAGTGGAACATTCACGGGGCGAAACACCCCGCTGCTCAGTTTTCTCACAAGAAAAATCGTTTAGAGAGAGAAAACTGCAACAAAAGTGTTGCCAGGGAATTTAGTAGATGATATATTAAGTCTTATTATCCCCTAACAAGATTTAATTATTCTATTTCTTTTAGTTTTTATTAGACTTCTCTCGCTGCCAACTACACTAATGACATAGACCACTGTTCGTATATACTACCTGAGTACAGATAAAACGAGAATGCTCACATAACTAAGGAAATATTTGCACGCAGTATCAATTTGCGATCGATTTTCGACTCGAACTGTGTCCTTACAATTTGACAAGCTTCTTCATAATAGATCAGATCACTGTTAGCGAACGAGATTTTTAGTACGGACGTGGTCTTTCTTACTGATGGAAACTATCATGTACAAGGTCTGGCACAAAAGAAACGAGGCTGACGTTGGATTATCTGCACTTGCTAGGTATGCTCAACTATCGTACGACTCACTTGCCTGAATCAGTTTCTTCCATTCAACCCATTTTGCTTTCCATGAGGTTTTGCGGGAATTCCACTGGTATAGTCTGTGGGAATAGTGAAAGAAAAATTCAGTAGTACGGATAGAAACTATCTGGATCACTTTGTACTTAAATGATCTTAAAAAGTGGAAATGTTAGTTCAGGTTGCGTACCGTACATTCATGGACATGGATTGACTTTTGAACCTGACCACATTACATAATCATGTCCTCTCCTCTCCCCTTTCCCTCCCTTCTCCATCCTATTCTCGCCTTTTTCCAACCAATCATGGCATAATATTAAAAATGAAAGAGACGAGTGCGAAAACAGAAGTTTACAGAAATAGCCATATCTCCACGCAAACTAAAATCCCAGATGGTGGAAACAGCCCAAACTCCTCCCGCTCCCCATATCTCCTCTCAGTCAAAAACGCCAGATGATGGAAATAGCCCAACTGTACTAATGGGAAATTTAAATCCCTCTCACCTCTCGAGCCAATCATAGCAAAGTATTAAAAGCAGGCAGTCAGTCAGAATATAGTTTCAATACATATATTAAATTTAAGAGATCCAAATACCCCAGTTGCGCTATGTGCCCCACACCCTCCTTCTCAGAAAGTCAGAGCGCAACACACACACACACACACACACACACACACACACATACATACACATCGTCAGCTTTGTTTGCGTTACTCACTACAAAACTTTCTTTTATGGAATGGCTATGAATTTCATTTGAAGCTATACAGGGTGTAAATTTTCCGTTGACAAACCAGAATAACTCGAAAAATAAGCTTCACACGAAAAACTGTGTAGAGTCCAAAGTTGATTTGCTGGTGCTAAGATCAGCCCACCACCCCAGCCCATTGGGGGTGGGGGGCGGGAGGCAACATTAAAATTTCAGATTGGAGCCCCCATTTTATATTGCAGAATAAGAGTCTACGTAAAACACTACCTACATTTTGACTTGGTTACGGATAAATAAAAAATACTTATTTACTTCGTAAATTTTGATTCGCCAAAGCTAAAACTCTCTCTCTCTTCCCATTTGGTGGGGTTTGAGAGAGAGGAATTAGAGTTTTATAAATGTTGACCCAAATACTGTATTAATTTTTTCCGCAGATTCGGATAAGTTTTGTTTGTTTCGTGGTCATGAGGCCACACAACTTTTAACTATCAAACAAACCAAACATCCTACTTACTAACAAGAGAACTCATTAACTAACAGAGTAAACAAAGTAAAAGACTAACTGAGGAAAAGACTAACCCACTCGCTAACTAAAGATGAACGTATTCCCGTTTAAGATTTGGTAGAATACTTGCAAATAAATGAATTTCGAGGTGCTTGTTTCCAGTGATTCCCCTCGCCTCTCACTTTCCCCTGCTTGTTGTCTGTAAATCCCTTGCATCTCACCGTTTTATGAAATCAAATGTTCAAAGTGATGACTTCCAACCTCGATGCATTTATTGATTCGTGCTGTAAATCCCTGCACACATCTTGATAACATGTCTGGTGTAATTGCAGCACAAGCATCTCTTATTCTTTGCATCATGTTTCCGCAAGTGGTAGGCGTTTCCTGATAAACGAAATCCTTTAGGTAACTCCATAAGAAAAAAATCTGGCGAGGTAAGGGCAGGCGATCTGACTGGCCAATTTACAGGACCTGCCCCGCCGATCCAGGGACCATGGTAAAGTCTATCTAGAACATCGCGCGCTACTAATGAATAAGGCGCTGGACAACCATCATATTGAAACCACATGTTTTGCCGAAGGTCGATGCTCAGGTCTTCAAGTAGATCTGGCAGTTCATTGTCAAGTAGGTTTCGATATTTGCTGCCATTGAAATTACCGTCGATAAAATATGGACAGATTAGTTTATCGCCAGTTATACCACACCAAACATTAACTGATCAATGTCGCTGATGGTTGACTTCTCGAATCCAGTGTGGGTTCTGTTCACTCCAGTAATGCATGTTATGGCGATTAACATCGCCGTAGTTTGTGAATGTTGCCTCATCGGAGAAAAGTACTCCGGCAAAAAAGTTTTGGTTTGTTTAGATCCGCTGAACTGCCCAATGACAAAACGTTTGACGGTTTTGTAAGTCATCTCCATGTAGTTCCTGATACATGGATACATGGTATGGATGAAATTTGCGGAGCTTCAGGATTTTCCAAACACTCATGTGCGAAATTCCTGATTGCCTTGATATTTCTCTTGTGATCGCATGTGGATTAGGAGTCACAGCAGCTAGGACTGCCACTTGATTGTTTTCTCCACAAACAATAGCTGGGCAGGTTCATTTTTTCTGGTTCACACTACCTTCAGCAGTAAATTGTTTAATAGCTCGTACAAAAGAAGACCGTGATCGTACTTGGCCAGGAAAACCCTACGCATAAAGCGCGACTGCATGGTCAAAATTTCTCCCACTTTCTCCATAAATGTACACCATCTCATTTTTTTCTTCCACTGAAAGATAATTCATAATGACATATGCCACCTATTAATCTCAAGAGAGGAAAGATAAGGGGCGTCGGGAAAGGTAACAAGCAAGCCGAAAGTGAGAGTTGAGGGGATTCACTGGAAACAAGCACCCCGAAATTCATTTACTTACAAGTATTTGGAAATAATCAACAATAAAACGAAACCAATTCTACAATTACTGAGCGCTTCGGTTTCCTTCCACCTGTAAAAACCTCTACATCGACACGGCGTTAAATGATAACAATAAATAAATGCCTGTCGTACTTGTGCGGCTGTTGTGCCTCATGGTTTGCATTTGCTTAAACGAACTGAATGTAGCTTCAAAGTAGTAAAGCCAAAGGCAGCAAATGTTTGAGGCCGGTGTATGGTTGAGTGGGCCTTCGAGGGGCCACCAAGCATAGGGGATCAGTTTGTTGTCTGTGTACCCGTTCGTCTCTTCAGACCCCTTTTTCTCAGGAATGAGTTGTGATACCAAGTTGAAATGTATGTCAAATTCTATGGTCTATGAGCCCTCCGTGGTGTAAAAAGTTATAGCTTTTAAGCCAGTGCAATCAACTCTTCCGGCAGTTCATGTCACATATTTTGATACTTGCGAACTCACTCATGAAAACATACGTGTATAGAGGAACTATCATACATAACACACATAACTTTTTTGCCCTTTAGATACATAATAGGGTAGTTGACTGTTTCTTGGAAATCGTCTTAAATGGTTAATTATGTCATTTTATGCTCATAACATGTTTTTTTTCCTTCTTGAATTTTAATATTCTTTTATAAAAACGGAAATGAAATTCAAATAATTTGAGAGCCCCCTAAAACACTCCATTCGAATCATGAGATGCCTGTGATGTCACAGGCTAGCTCGCTGTTACTACTGTCATAAAGCTGATTCCCATTGTTTGTCTTGTTTTGGAATATGCGTTTCGGAAAATGGATTGCAAATGGTGTGTAGTACCACACTGAAAAAATTGATCCACAAAAAATTGTTTCTGAGTGTTTCAGTGAAACGATGCATTTAAGTACAAAAAGTGTCATAAGTCCGAAGAAAATAAACAGGCAGTTTCGTTTGTTAGTGATTACAGTTTTTCAGTGAACACATGGAGTCCCGAGAAGTACTTCAGTGCAGAGTAGATAGCCTTCCAGAAATGTGACACGGACGTGCAGCCAGTTCCACAAGAAAGTGTACACCGTATGAAATAAAAGACAGTATTATAAATATATGTTTATACGAAAATACATGTTATTACTACTTGCACAATTACCTAACAGCTAATCCAATCGGCGCCATTGTCGATTATAGCTTGTTACCATAGCCCTCTCTCCGGTAAATCATCCACGTTTCCAACTTCTAAATATCATTTGACCCACTTCGAAACGAACGTCTTTGACTTTCTAAGAATTTTAGCAGCAACTCCATATGCAAGCTTTGGCCCCTTTGGATGATTTACAAGGAACACTGTCTCGTGACGCTTCAGATACTTTCCACTCATTTTAAACTGGAACCGACAAAACGAAACATTCAACTCTGACACTGTTTGTCTATACACTGTGTAAACGGGCATTGATTACAGATTCGAGGCCACTAGTAGCGATGTCGCTGCGGACGTTACATTTAAAATTATGGGATACACTTTCTTGTGAAATGACTGTAACTCTCCGCGAACGTGCTCTGCATTTCCAGTTGGAGCGGCGAATGACACTTTGACATACATCTACATCTACATTTATACTCCGAAAGCCACCCAACGGTGTGTGGTGGAGGGCACTTTACGTGCTACTGTCATTACCTCCCTTTCCTGTTCCAGTCGCGTATGGTTCGCGGGAAAAACGACTACCGGAAAGCCTCTGTGCGCGCTCGAATCTCTCTAATTTTACATTCGTGATCTCCTCGGGAGGTATAAGTAGGGGGAAGCAATATATTCGATACCTCATCCAGAAACGCACGCTCTCGAAACCTGGACAGCAAGCTACACCGCGATGCAGAGCGCCTCTCTTGCAGAGTCTGCCACTTGAGTTTGCTAAACATCTCCGTAACGCTATCACGCTTACCAAATAACCCTGTTACGAAACGCGCCGCTCTTCTTTGGATCTTCTCTATCTCCTCTATCAACCCGACTTGGTACGGATCCAACACTGATGAGCAATACTCAAGTATAGGTCGAACGAGTGTTTTGTAAGCCACCTCCTTTGTTGATGGACTACATTTTCTAAGGACTCTCCCAATGAATCTCAACCTGGTACCCGCCTTACCAACAATTAATTTTATATGATCATTCCACTTCAAATCGTTCCGCACGCATACTCCCAGATATTTTACAGAAGTAACTGCTACCAGTGTTTGTTCCGCTATCATATAATCATACAATAAAGGATCCTTCTTTCTATGTATTCGCAATACGTTACATTTGTCTATATTAAGGGTCAGTTGCCACTCCCTGCACCAAGTGCCTATCCGCTGCAGATCTTCCTGCATTTCGCTGCAATTTTCAAATGCTGCAACTTCTTTGTATACTACAGCATCACCCTCGAAAAGCCGCATGGAACTTCCGACACTATCTACTAGGTCGTTTATATACAGGGTGTTACAAAAAGGTACGGCCAAACTTTCAGGAAACATTCCTCACACACAAATAAAGAAAAGATGTTATGTTGACATATGTCCGAAAACGCTTAATTTCCATGTCAGAGCTCATTTTAGTTTCGTCAGTATGTACTGTACTTCCTCGATTCACCGCCAGTTCGCCCAATTGAAGGAAGGTAATGTTGACTTCGATGCTTGTGTTGACATGCGACTCATTGCTCTACAGTACTAGCATCAAGCACATCAGTACGTAGCATCAACAGGTTAGTGTTCATCACGAACGTGGTTTTGCAGTCAGTGCAATGTTTACAAATGCGGAGTTGGCAGATGCCCATTTGACGTATGGATTAGCACGGGGCAATGGCCGTGGCGCGGTACGTTTGTATCGAGACAGATTTCCAGAACGAAGGTGTCCCGACAGGAAGACGTTCGAAGCAATTGATCGGCATCTTATGGGGCACGGAACATTCCAGCCTATGACTCGCGACTGGGGAAGACCTAGAACGACGAGGACACCTGCAATGGACGAGGCAATTCTTCGTGCAGTTGACGATAACCCTAATGTCAGCGTCAGAGAAGTTGCTGCTGTACAAGGTAACGTTGACCACGTCACTGTATGGAGAGTGCTACGGGAGAACCAGTTGTTTCCGTACCGTGTACAGCGTGTGCAGGCACTATCAGCAGCTGATTGGTCTCCACGGGTATACTTCTGCGAATGGTTCATCCAACAATGTGTCAATCCTCATTTCAGTGCAAATGTTCTCTTTACGGATGAGGCTTCATTCCAACGTGATCAAATTGTAAATTTTCACAATCAACATGTATGGGCTGACGAGAATCCGCACGCAATTGTGCAATCACGTCATCAACACAGATTTTCTGTGAACGTTTGGGCAGGCATTGTTGTTGATGTCTTGACTGGGCCCCATGCTCTTCCACCTACGCTCAATGGAGCACGTTATCATGATTTCATACGGGATACTCTACCTGTGCTGCTAGAACATGTGCCTTTACAAGTACGACACAACGTGTGGTTCATGCACGATGGAGCTCCTGCACGTTTCAGTCGAAGTGTTCGTACGCTTCTCAACAACAGATTCGGTGACCGATGGACTGCTAGAGGCGGACCAATTCCATGGCCTCCACACTCTCCTGACCTCAACCCTCTTGACTTTCATTTACGGGGGCATTTGAAAGCTCTTGTCTACGCAATCCCGGTACCAAATGTAGAGACTCTTCGTGCTCGTATTGTGGACGGGTGTGATACAATACGCCATTCTCCAGGGCTGCATCAGCGCATCAGGGATTCGATGCGACGGAGGGTGGATGCATGTATCCTCGCTAACGGAGGACATTTTGAACATTTCCTGTAACAAAGTGTTTGAAGTCACGCTGGTAGTTCTGTTGCTGTGTGTTTCCATTCCATGATTAATGTGATGTGAAGAGAAGTAATAAAATGAGCTCTAACATGGAAAGTAAGCGTTTCCGGACACATGTCCACATAACATAATTTCTTTCTTTGTGTGTGAGGAATGTTTCCTGAAAGTTTGGCCGTACCTTTTTGTAACACCCTGTATATTGTGAAAAGCAATGATCCCATAACACTCCCCTGCGGCACGCCAGAGGTTACTTTAACGTCTGTAGACATCCTGTTACGTAATCATCTTCTTGGCCTTCCGATGTGTCTGAGGCGTCGTACCGCAGTTGAGGACGGCAGCAGGAGAGTTAGGTGGAAAATGTAGCTGGAGCCCGGAGGAGGAGAATGGCAGTTATTTCGACAGAGGCTGGTGCTCCAGGCGGCAGGCTCCAGATCTGGCGCGGGGACCTGTCAGAAATAGCCCGAGCGCAGCCCGGCGGTTGAATTGACAGCGACAAGAATGCCGGCCGCAGCCGCAGCAGCATCGCGCAGAAATAGATGCCAAGAAAGTGGGCCGC
This sequence comes from Schistocerca americana, assembly GCF_021461395.2. Lineage (NCBI taxonomy): Eukaryota > Metazoa > Arthropoda > Insecta > Orthoptera > Acrididae > Schistocerca > Schistocerca americana. Next base: position 188,695,581 of record NC_060130.1, read on the forward strand.
CGGCTCAAAGCGAAGCTTGCCAAATATCGGCGACAACTTTTTTTAGTCGCTGCATTGATGAAAGTCGATATCCGTTATTCGCTTCAGCGACCGCATTGCCGAAAGGTCCTCAAGGTGGAGGGCGTGGAAGCACATCGAGGTACGGCCGTCTGAGGTCCCTTTACCACGCAGTATGTCAAATGCTTAGCCAGGGAACATTTCCGAACCTTACAAATCCATTACGGTATATTGATAATTTTTACTTATGGACCGTCTGACAGCAACTGAACAAAACACAATTTTAGTGCCATAAGCGTTTCGCCCTTATTTTCTGCAAGGCATCATCAGTGGCCTGGAATATGTACGTATGTTAGCTATTTAATTTACGTTTTTGTCACTGTGCCTATAGGTTATAAACAGTTCTGGTGGTTGGTATTTCCTATCAAATAGGAATGTTTTGAACTGTACTTACAGAACTTTGTAACCTGTAGGCACAGTGACAAAAATGTAAATTAAGTAGCTAACATATGTACATATTCAGGACCACTGATGACGCCTTGCAGAAAATAAAGGCGAAACGCGTAAGGCACTAAAATTGTATTTTATTCAGTTGCTGTCAGACGGTCCATAAGTAAAAATTATCAATATACCGTAATATTACACGCAACTGAGGAACACAGGACTACAAAAGTTGAAGATGTCTTACAAATCCAGTTTGTACGAAACATACCATATGCTATACAGTATAAAGGATGAACACAAACTACTTCGACTAACGCAATTTTGTCGTATGGTGACACGATGGGGAGCGTGGCTGTTATTTGAAGACAAATGTTGATGGTGTTGGGACAGCAACCAGCCACAAATTTACTTCCAGTTCCTTTATTCAAAGGGTACCGTTACCGGTTTCGAATCGTTGTGATACATCCTCAGACGGTATACTCGCTTTCCTTTTGACATGTGGTGTGTTTTTTTTACAGATTAATTGTCCTAAAATGTAAATAATACATAATTATTAGCACGCCATACACAGATGGTTGCGTTACAGATTTACACCACGAGATGTCAAAAACATTTTTCTGGGCAGTTTTATTTCGGTACCCTGTGTGTTTCGCTATTTGCTATACACAGGACTATAGCAGTACCGCAATAGGTTCATTTCAAGGATCTCCTGCAGTTTACTTTGCAGTCCTACCCATATTCCTTATATTGCGCCTTTTGTCATTTGTAAGCAACTTAAAGGTAAATTCATTTCTTTTATCAACAGATAACTGTTGCAGGTGCAGTAAATATTTATGATTACAGTGTATACAGGGCGAACTGGGATTCTACATAACTCCGGAGACTGTTCAGGGATATTTTCTGAGTATTTACAGAGCAACCGCATTTCATTTGATGTCTTACCTCAATTTATCTTTGAATCTTCATTTCGCTGAAAATATCTGTAGAAATGTGCAAATATCGACAGCATACGCTGTGTGTGCCGTTTGGGAACACAACAATAATGCCAAGCTGGCATTAAACAGTGCTGATTTTTTTTTCTGTATTGTCATTTGTACATTAATACTGATACACAGGTAATACTCTAACCGGGGGACTGGGTGTTTGTGTTGTTCTCATCATTTCATCATCATCATTCGTGACAGTAGCGAGATTGGACTGTGTAAAAATTGGGACTATGTACGGGTGCTGATGACCGCGCAGTTGAGCGCCCCATAAACCAAACATCTTCCTTAACAGTGATACACAGTAGTATGAATAGGTTTACTGATGAAAAGATGGCCGATGTGCACTTCATGCATGGGTTCATTGACTGCAATGGAAGAGTGCAATAGCGACTGTTAACCATCCGTTGCCATGGGTAAAGGAATCATTGATGTCGATGCTGAAGTCCAGTCTGCAACCACAGAAGACTGCGGGTCCATCCAATAGAGAATGTGCAGCGACAGATTTTATAGTATTCTTCTTCTTGTCGGCAGCAGATGTTGTCATTTCAACGTCTTCAATTGTTTTATATATTGTCTGTCTTGCACGACGACGGTATCTTCTGTAAGGCAGCAGCGCTGACAGTATAATTACAGAGCAGTTCACACACAGACGGCAACCACATCACAGTACTTTTACATTACCCTGTATTTTGTGCTATACATTTTGTTGATTGTTTATTGCTGGCTTTCTCATTGTTGTGAAGTGATTTTCACAGACACGAAGGTCTGTTATTGTGGTCTTCAGTTCGAAGAATGGTTATCAGCTAAATGCAGCTATATCTAGTAAGCTGTAGAACACTGACAGTGCCCATCTTCTCATATCCCTTTTTGTGCAGTATGTACTAGGGAATTGATCTATGGAATTCACTCATCGCTTAGGGAATTATAGTACAGGTTTATACGGGTTTTCTTTTTGGTGTATCAACATCTACTTCTACACCACGATGTTGTACTGACAACATCAACATAATTTTTTGGTTTGGGTTTTCCTTTGTGGTGCAAGAGACAAATTTTTACTGGAGGCTTTTTAGTACACTCATGCTCATCAATTAATGCTGATACATTTATTTATTTATTTATTTATTGTTCCGTGGGACCACATTAAGGAGAAGTCTCCATGGTCATGGAACGAGTCAATACATGAAATTATAACACGATTGTAGAAACAGATAAAATGAAATATAAGAAACATATTCAGTTGTAGATTGTAGAAACAGATAAAATGAAATATAAGAAACATATTCAGGCGACACGTCGTTAGTTTAAATAAAGAAAATCAAGAATGTAACACTGGAATTTGCTTAATTTGTTAGCTCTTCCAGGAGCTCCTCGACAGAATAGAAGGAGTGAGCCATGAGGAAGCTCTTCAGTTTAGACTTAAAAGCGTTTGGGCTTCTGCTAAGATTTTTGAGTTCTTGTGGTAGCTTATTGAAAATGGATGCAGCAGAATACTGCACTCCTTTCTGCACAAGAGTCAAGGAAGTGCATTCCACATGCAGATTTGATTTCTGCCTAGTATTAACTGAGTGAAAGCTGCTAACTCTTGGGAATAAGCGAATATTGCTAACAACAAACGACATTAAAGAAAATATATACTGTGAGGGCAATGTCAAAATTCCCAGACTATTTAATAGGGGTCGACAAGAGGTTTTCGAACTTACACCACACATAGCTCGAACAGCCCGTTTTTGAGCCAAAAATACCCATTTTGAATCAGAAGAATTACCCCAAAAAATAATACCATATGACATAAGCGCATGAAAATATGCGAAGTAGACTACTTTCCGTGTTGAAATGTCACTTATATCAGATACTGTTCTAATGGTAAATAAAGCGGCATTTAGTTTCTGAACAAGATCCTGAACATGGGCTTTCCACAACAGCTTACTATGTATCCGTACGCCTAGGAACTTGAACTGTTCCGTCTCGCTTATAACATGCCCATTCTGTCTGATTAAAATATCAGTTCTTGTTGAATTGTGAGTTACAAACTGTAAAAACTGAGTGTTACTGTGATTTAGCATCAAATTATTTTCCACAAACCACGAACTTATTTCATGAACTACATTATTTGATAATGTTTCAATATTACACACAAGATCCTTCACTACCAAGCTGGTGTCATCAGCAAACAGAAATATTTTTGAATCAACTTTAATACTAGAAGGCATATCATATTTATATAAATAAGAAACAGCAGTGGCCCCAGCACCGACCCTTGGGAAACGCCCCATTTAACAGTGCCCCATTGGGACTGAACATCATTACCACTCTCAATATTGCGGAGAATTACCTTCTGCTTTCTGTTCTTAAAGTAAGAGGCGAACCATTTGTTAGCTACTCCCCTTACTCCATAATGTTCCAACTTCTGCAGTAATATTTTGTGGTCAACACAGTCAAAAGCCTTCGTTAAATCAACGAAAACACCTAACGTTCGCAACCTTTTATTTAATCCGTCCAAAACTTCACAGAGAAAAGAGACTATAGCATTTTCAGTTGTTAAGCCATTTCTAAAACCAAACTGTACATTTGACAGCAAATTATGTGAATTTAAATGCTGCAGTAACCTTGTATATACAACCCTCTCGATAACTTTAGCAAACACCGATGGCGTAGAAGTAGGTCTATAATTATCAACATTATCCCTGTCTCCCTTTTTATAAAGTGGCTTCACTACCGAGTACTTTAATCGGTCAGGAAACCGACCACTCCTAAAGAAAAAGTTACAGATATGGCTAAGTACTGGGCTAACATACATGGAACAATACTTCAGTATTCTGCTAGATACCCCGTCATATCCATGAGAGTTCTTGGTCTTTAGTGATTTAATTATTAACTCAATCTCCCTCTTGTCAGTATCATGGAGGAGCATTTCAGGTAACAGTCTCGGAACACTTTTTTCTACGAGCGCTGTATGATTCCCTGTAGGGACTAGGTTTCTATTTAGTTCACCTGCTATATTCAGAAAGTGATTATTAAATACTGTACATATATGCGACTTATCAGTAACACGGACATTCCCACTGCGCACTGATTCTATATCCTCGACCTGTCTCTGCAGACCAGCCACTTCCTTTACGACTGACCATATGGTTTTAATTTTATCCTGAGACTTAGCTATTCTATCTGCATACCACATACTTTTTGCCTTCCTAATAACTTTTTTAAGCACCTTACAATACTGTTTGTAATGGGCTACTGCGTTTAGACTGGGACTGTTTCTAACGTTTTGATATAATTGCCACTTTGTTCTACAAGATATTCTTATACCTTTAGTCAGTCACCCAGGCTGCCTGTTTGTGCTAGTACCCTGTTTTGAACGTTCTAACGGAAAGCAACTTTCAAAGAGCACGAGAAAAGTCTTGAGGAAAGCATTATATTTATCGTCTACTGTATCAGCACTATAAACATCTTGCCACTCTTGTTCCTTGATAAGGTTTACAAAAGTCTCTACAGCAACTGGATCAGCTTTCCTAAAAAGTTGGTAACTATATTTAACATGTGTTGCAGCACAAAAATCTTTTAGACTTAAAATTTGTGCATCATGATCTGAAAGGCCATTCACCATTTTGCTAACAGAATGCCCTTCTAGTAATGACGAATGAACAAAAATATTGTCTATGGTTGTTCTACTGTTCCCTTGTACTCTCGTTGGAAAGAATACGGTTTGCATAAGATTATATGAATTAAGGAGGTCTACCAGCATCCTTTTCCTTGCACAATCACTTATACAATTTATATTGAAGTCACCACATATAACTAACTTTTTGTATTTCCTATAAAGTGAACCAAGAACCTCCTCTAGCTTTAGCAAAAATGTTGTGAAATCGGAGTCTGGGGATCTATAAATAACAACAGTAAGAAGTTTAGCTCCACTAAATTTAACCACACCTGCACAAAATTCAAACACCTTGTCAGTGCAGTACTTTGAAACATCAATTGACTCAAATGGGACACCGTTTTTCACATACATGGCTACTCCCCCACACCGCAAAGAGCTCCTAGAAAAGCTGCCAGCCAACCTGTATCCTGGTAAAGGAAGCCTCTGAATTATCTCCTTATTTAAGAAGTGTTCAGATATACCAATAATTTCAGAGTCAACATCTATAAGCAGTTCACTAACTTTATCTCTAATGCCTTGTATGTTTTGATGAAATATACTAATTCCCTCATTAATCGGATACCTAAGCTTTGTCGAAAGTGGTTTCCTTGTTAGAGAGACTTCCCTTAAGCAGGAATACCTGTCAGCTGACTTCAATCTAAAAAAGGTACAGCTCTAACACCCACAACTAACGGAATTTTCCCATGAGTGATCCCACCACCCCCACCTATGCTGTCACCTATAAGCTTTGCCAACCTCCCCTTTCCATACCTGTTGAGGTGCAGGCCATGTCTAGTGAAACCCGTCCTGCTGATAGACTCCACCGACACCACTGAAATGTGACTCATGCCTTCTGTCATTAGCGCACCCTCAAGTCTCATGTTATTACGCCTGACGGCTGTATTAAGATGAGGCCGATCGTGACGCTGAAACAGTTCCACGAAATGCACATTCGTGTTGCCAGTCTGAGTGGCTATCTTTTCCAGGTCACCATCTATGTCATACTCCCCATCCCTATCAATACTATTACCAGCCCCACCCACAATCACTAACTGATCCTCTTTTGTAAAATCCCTACATAACCCCCCTATGTTAAAAGTCACCTGAGCCAGTCCTGCATTAGGCTTCACAATGCTGGTGACCTGGTACTCACTCCCCAAAACTTCCTGCAACTGCTGGCCTACACCTCTACCATGAGAACTACCTAACAGCAGAACCTTCTTCTTTCTCTTAGACTTTGCAACTGTCCTAGCCACCGTAACTGCTGAGGTCTGCTGCATACTTCCTACATCTACAGCTACTAGAGATTCCTCTCCACTAGACTCTGACAGTTGGTCATATCTATTACATACACCAATAGTAAAACTATCTGAAAATCTCCTTCTCCTAGCACATCTCTTGCCAACAGCCAGCTCCCATTCCCTAACCCCCTTCTCCCTCCTCATCCTATCTAGCTCCTCCTGTGCGTTTTTCAACTGCACCTGAAGGGCACAGATCTTACGCTCCTGCTCCTCTATCAACTTACTCTTGCTACATAACCTGCAGTTCCAGGAGAGGATCTCACCAGAATGCCCACTGGCTTCCCCACTGCATTCCCCCCAGTGAAAATACTTCGAACAAGCCTCACACCGCAATCCACTACTCACGAACCTACGGCAAAGCCCACACTTCTCACTCATGGTAAAATTTTACAGTTATTGAAACAAGAAAACAACTATATCTAAGTTCCGCTACTACAATAAGAAGATGTTAAAAACTGACTATAATAATCACAAACTTGCTCTACAAGGAAAGTAACTACTATTATTGACAGTATTAATCAACAACAAATGAGAATATAACAAAATACTAACACAGAAAGAAAATCAAACGTCTAATGACAGTAGCGAAACTGAAAGCAGTTCGCAAAAATTTCTTCTGAAGTTATTTCACCGGAAAACACCAAGAACACCGGTTGAAGACTACTAAAGTTCCTAAATAAACTACTATACACAAACAATTAATTAGTACTTAGCTTTCGATGCGCCGCTACAGCTGCAACTGGTCAGCGCGGAATGTAAACACAGGTAAGAGGTTAAGTTGCTCGATACGAAACACTCACAAATATCAGGTCACAACACAAGAAACGCAGAGGTGAATGAAGAAACCACTAATAAGTCACTTATATAGTAAATATTATCACAAAAACCGTTAAAATATATATCTGCAACCTAAAAATAGATGAAAACTTAGAGAGCGATCTCACACGCAGTCACGTGCTTATGACGTCACACCAAAGAGTGTCTGATACATGGTGAAACAACGCTCTGCTGGGCGGTTTGCAGATTTAAATCACCTCGGGGTATGAACATGCGGTGCATTTGACTTGCGGTCGTAACACGGCGGCGCTTGCAGCAGTCGACATACGCAGAGGTGTGTTGGTGCATGTCAGAGTACGGTGAAGCGAGTACGTGTGCAGACGTTTTCAGACGTGCTAATGGTGACTGTGTGTTAAAAATGGCTCAAAGAACACATATTGACGTTATGAGGGGTAGAATACTAGGGCGACTGGAGGCTGGTCAAATACAGCACGTCGTAGTACGGGCCCTCCGTGTGCCACAAAGTGTGATCTCATGATTATGGCAACGATTCCAGCAGACAGGAAACGTGTCCAGGCGCTACAGTACGGGACGTCCACAGTGTACAACACCACAAGAAGACCGATATCTCACTATCAGTGCCCGCAGACGGCCACGGAGTACTGCAGGTAGCCTTGCTCGGGACCTTACCGCAGCCACTGGAACAGTTGTCTCCAGACACACAGTCTACAGACGACTGAACAGACATGATTTATTCGCTCGGAAACCTGCAAGGTGCATTTCACTGTCCCCTGGTCACAGGAGAGCCCGTAATGCCTGGTGTCAAGAACACAGTACATGGTCATTGGAACAGTGGTCCCAAGTTACGTTCACTGACGAGTCCAGGTATAGTCTGAACAGAGATTCTCGCCGGGTTTTCATCTGGCGTGAACCAGGAACCAGATAACATCCCCTTAATGTCCTTGAAAGGGACCTGTATGGAGGTCGTGGTTTGATGGTGTATTTGTTTGGAGCGTTACCTGCATGTTTTATTTCTTTTTGTCCTCCGCTTCTCCGTTTGAATTCTCTTCTACTTCTGTGTGATCCGACTCAGAATAATTGAAATGCCAGCTTGGCATTATTGTAGTGTAAACGTTGGTTCCCAAACGGAACATACAGCGTATGCTGTCGATATTTGCACATATCTACAGATATTTTCAGCGAAATGAAGATTCAAAGATAAATTGAGGTAAGACATCAAATGAAATTCATTTGCTCTGTAAAATACTCAGAAAATATCACTGAAGAATCTCCGGAGTTAGGTAGAATCCGAGTTCACCATGTATGCACTGTAATCATAAATATTTACTGCACCTGCAACAGTTATCTGTTGATAAAAGAAATGAAATTACCTTTAAGTTGCTTACAAATGACAAAAGGCGTAAAATAAGGAATATGGCTAGGACTGCAAAGTAAACTGCAGGATATCCTTGAAATGAACCTACTGCGGTACTGCGATTAGTCCACGTCTGTAGTCCTGTGTATAGCAAATAGCGAAACACACAGGGTACAGAAATAAAACTGCCCCGAAAAGTGTTTTTGACGTCTCGTGGTGTACGTAATCTAAACAGCAAAGAGACAATTTGAAACGAGGACAGACACAACTTTTTCTGTAAACGTTCTCCTGCTCATTAAATAGGGTAACGTATTCCACGACTTACAAACAATTTTCGGGTCAGTTTTATTTCGTCCACCCTGTACTAACAGCACGGATGCCAGTTTTACGACTCATTGAGGTTATTTATCTCTAAGCCTTTGCAGCTGTGCACGAACGATGTTTCAAAGTTAACGAATTAGTAGACTAAAGAACCACAAGTGACTAAAGGAGGAATATCGTCTAATAGACAATTACGGCCAACAGATTCACAGAAGTCATAAATGAGTACTTGTTTAGCAAGAAGCTAAGCAGCTGACGGAAACAATATGTATTAACGTGCAGTAACTAGTAACAGAGCAATATTTCCCAAAATAGGTGCTCCGTTGTTATAGTTCTCCCCTTATTCGACACTCTAGCAATACCACCACTTGCAAAGTAGGTTAGAAATCAGATTAATAATGTTGCTCACGCAGCATATGTTCGCTTTATCAGGCAACAACAAAGTTATTGACTGTGGATGGTATCGTCAGAATGGAAATAATGAAGTCACTGTAAAAAAGTCATTAATTTTGGCACTTATCTTGAATGGATTCCCACGTAGATTTCGTCGAAGTTGTTATGGCTCATCTTGTTGATTCTAGGGTGATTCCACTTTGACTGCTAGAAGATCCAGATTTGTATTTTAGCAGTATTTGAAGACCCAACAAAAGCGTTTTTCAGGAAATTCGTAACGATCAAACAATCCCAGATCAGAACAATGGTATGGTAGGAATAATTTTTCACTTGGTGTTCACGATCCACATTTTTATTAGACTTCTTGTAAATTCACATATACTTCTTCTTAATTGTCACATCATCAAGAAAACAGTTTTGTATCAATCTTCATATATTTAATTTCCACTTTAACCAAACACAAGACTTGACTCTTCTTTTACAAAGCGAAATAAGAACTTAACTTCTGCAAAGTGAAACAAAGACTGCTCTGTGCGCATTCGCGCCAAAACGGTTACAAATAAGTCAAAGATTATGACAGTCTCACAGAAATGAATACACACAAGAACCATATCACTGTAATATATTCATACATCGGAGTACCTATACATTAATAAAACCAAATGTGAATATTGTCACAAAAATATGTCTGTTACTTCGCAGACAAGTAGTACGATATTACTGGTATCGAGAACTGGGGTTGGAGTGCCGTAATGGTCACGTAAATAAAGAACCATTAGAACACCGAAGTACAAATGTGGAGTTTCAGTAAAGTGATTGAAAGGCAATGGACTGGAACAGCTAGTGGCAGAAGTCTGGATAATTTCATTACTAAAGTTTTCAATGTTGGACTACTGCAGTGCTGGTTCACAGAAGATGATGTAGGATTTAAACATGTTGTCTTTGTCTACTGTGTGCTGTTTCATTTCTCTATACTTTAATTACTGTATTGAAACTCCTTATTCCACTTCTATAGGGAATGAGAGAGTAACGTTCGGCAACATTGCAGCTTCTGTTTCGGGAAATACGACACTGAAAGTACTACCGTTATATATATACACTCCTGGAAATGGAAAAAAGAACACATTGACACCGGCGTGTCAGACCCACCATACTTGCTCCGGACACTGCGAGAGGGCTGTACAAGCAATGATCACACGCACGGCACAGCGGACACACCAGGAACCGCGGTGTTGGCCGTCGAATGGCGCTAGTTGCGCAGCATTTGTGCACCGCCGCCGTCAGTGTCAGCCAGTTTGCCGTGGCATACGGAGCTCCATCGCAGTCTTTAACACTGGTAGCATGCCGCGACAGCGTGGACGTGAACCGTATGTGCAGTTGACGGACTTTGAGCGAGGGCGTATAGTGGGCATGCGGGAGGCCGGGTGGACGTACCGCCGAATTGCTCAACACGTGGGGCGTGAGGTCTCCACAGTACATCGATGTTGTCACCAGTGGTCGGCGGAAGGTGCACGTGCCCGTCGACCTGGGACCGGACCGCAGCGACGCACGGATGCACGCCAAGACCGTAGGATCCTACGCAGTGCCGTAGGGGAGCGCACCGCCACTTCCCAGCAAATTAGGGACACTGTTGCTCCTGGGGTATCGGCGAGGACCATTCGCAACCGTCTCCATGAAGCTGGGCTACAGTCCCGCACACCGTTAGGCCGTCTTCCCCTCACGCCCCAACATCGTGCAGCCCGCCTCCAGTGGTGTCGCGACAGGCGTGAATGGAGGGACGAATGGAGACGTGTCGTCTTCAGCGATGAGAGTCGCTTCTGCCTTGGTGCCAATGATGGTCGTATGCGTGTTTGGCGCCGTGCAGGTGAGCGCCACAATCAGGACTGCATACGACCGAGGCACACAGGGCCAACACCCGGCATCATGGTGTGGGGAGCGATCTCCTACACTGGCCGTACACCACTGTTGATCGTCGAGGGGACACTGAATAGTGCACGGTACATCCAAACCGTCATCGAACCCATCGTTCTACCATTCCTAGACCGGCAAGGGAACTTGCTGTTCCAACAGGACAATGCGCGTCCGCATGTATCCCGTGCCACCCAACGTGCTCTAGAAGGTGTAAGTCAACTACCCTGGCCAGCAAGATCTCCGGATCTTTCCAGAATGAGATTTTCACTCTGCAGCGGAGTGTGCGCTGATATGAAACTTCCTGGCAGATTAAAACTGTGTGCCCGACCGAGACTCGAACTCGGGACCTTTGCCTTTCGCGGGCAAGTGCTCTACCAACTGAGCTACCGAAGCACGACTCACGTCCGGTACCCACAGCTTCACTTCTGCCAGTATCTCGTCTCCTACCTTCCAAACTTTACAGAAGCTCTTCTGCGAACCATGCAGAACTAGCACTCCTGAAAGAAAGGATATAGCGGAGACATGGCTTAGCCACAGCCTGGGGGATGTTTCCAGAATGAGATTTTCACTCTGCAGCGGAGTGTGCGCTGATATGAAACTTCCTGGCAGATTAAAACTGTGTGCCCGACCGAGACTCGAACTCGGGACCTTGCCTTTCGCGGGCAAGTGCTCTACCAACTGAGCTACCGAAGCACGACTCACGTCCGGTACCCACAGCTTCACTTCTGCCAGTATCTCGTCTCCTACCTTCCAAACTTTACAGAAGCTCTTCTGCGAACCATGCAGAACTAGCACTCCTGAAAGAAAGGATATAGCGGAGACATGGCTTAGCCACAGCCTGGGGGATGTTTCCAGAATGAGATTTTCACTCTGCAGCGGAGTGTGCGCTGATATGAAACTTCCTGGCAGATTAAAACTGTGTGCCCGACCGAGACTCGAACTCGGGACCTTTGCCTTTCGCGGGCAAGTGCTCTACCAACTGAGCTACCGAAGCACGACTCACGTCCGGTACCCACAGCTTCACTTCTGCCAGTATCTCGTCTCCTACCTTCCAAACTTTACAGAAGCTCTTCTGCGAACCATGCAGAACTAGCACTCCTGAAAGAAAGGATATAGCGGAGACATGGCTTAGCCACAGCCTGGGGGATGTTTCCAGAATGAGATTTTCACTCTGCAGCGGAGTGTGCGCTGATATGAAACTTCCTGGCAGATTAAAACTGTGTGCCCGACCGAGACTCGAACTCGGGACCTTTGCCTTTCGCGGGCAAGTGCTCTACCAACTGAGCTACCGAAGCACGACTCACGTCCGGTACCCACAGCTTCACTTCTGCCAGTATCTCGTCTCCTACCTTCCAAACTTTACAGAAGCTCTTCTGCGAACCATGCAGAACTAGCACTCCTGAAAGAAAGGATATAGCGGAGACATGGCTTAGCCACAGCCTGGGGGATGTTTCCAGAATGAGATTTTCACTCTGCAGCGGAGTGTGCGCTGATATGAAACTTCCTGGCAGATTAAAACTGTGTGCCCGACCGAGACTCGAACTCGGGACCTTTGCCTTTCGCGGGCAAGTGCTCTACCAACTGAGCTACCGAAGCACGACTCACGTCCGGTACCCACAGCTTCACTTCTGCCAGTATCTCGTCTCCTACCTTCCAAACTTTACAGAAGCTCTTCTGCGAACCATGCAGAACTAGCACTCCTGAAAGAAAGGATATAGCGGAGACATGGCTTAGCCACAGCCTGGGGGATGTTTCCAGAATGAGATTTTCACTCTGCAGCGGAGTGTGCGCTGATATGAAACTTCCTGGCAGATTAAAACTGTGTGCCCGACCGAGACTCGAACTCGGGACCTTTGCCTTTCGCGGGCAAGTGCTCTACTCTTTCAGGAGTGCTAGTTCTGCATGGTTCGCAGAAGAGCTTCTGTAAAGTTTGGAAGGTAGGAGACGAGATACTGGCAGAAGTGAAGCTGTGGGTACCGGACGTGAGTCGTGCTTCGGTAGCTCAGTTGGTAGAGCACTTGCCCGCGAAAGGCAAAGGTCCCGAGTTCGAGTCTCGGTCGGGCACACAGTTTTAATCTGCCAGGAAGTTTCATATCAGCGCACACTCCGCTGCAGAGTGAAAATCTCATTCTGGAAACATCCCCCAGGCTGTGGCTAAGCCATGTCTCCGCTATATCCTTTCTTTCAGGAGTGCTAGTTCTGCATGGTTCGCAGAAGAGCTTCTGTAAAGTTTGGAAGGTAGGAGACGAGATACTGGCAGAAGTGAAGCTGTGGGTACCGGACGTGAGTCGTGCTTCGGTAGCTCAGTTGGTAGAGCACTTGCCCGCGAAAGGCAAGGTCCCGAGTTCGAGTCTCGGTCGGGCACACAGTTTTAATCTGCCAGGAAGTTTCATATCAGCGCACACTCCGCTGCAGAGTGAAAATCTCATTCTGGAAACATCCCCCAGGCTGTGGCTAAGCCATGTCTCCGCTATATCCTTTCTTTCAGGAGTGCTAGTTCTGCATGGTTCGCAGAAGAGCTTCTGTAAAGTTTGGAAGGTAGGAGACGAGATACTGGCAGAAGTGAAGCTGTGCGTACCGGACGTGAGTCGTGCTTCGGTAGCTCAGTTGGTAGAGCACTTGCCCGCGAAAGGCAAAGGTCCCGAGTTCGAGTCTCGGTCGGGCACACAGTTTTAATCTGCCAGGAAGTTTCATATCAGCGCACACTCCGCTGCAGAGTGAAAATCTCATTCTGGAAACATCCCCCAGGCTGTGGCTAAGCCATGTCTCCGCTATATCCTTTCTTTCAGGAGTGCTAGTTCTGCATGGTTCGCAGAAGAGCTTCTGTAAAGTTTGGAAGGTAGGAGACGAGATACTGGCAGAAGTGAAGCTGTGGGTACCGGACGTGAGTCGTGCTTCGGTAGCTCAGTTGGTAGAGCACTTGCCCGCGAAAGGCAAAGGTCCCGAGTTCGAGTCTCGGTCGGGCACACAGTTTTAATCTGCCAGGAAGTTTCATATCAGCGCACACTCCGCTGCAGAGTGAAAATCTCATTCTGGAAACATCCCCCAGGCTGTGGCTAAGCCATGTCTCCGCTATATCCTTTCTTTCAGGAGTGCTAGTTCTGCATGGTTCGCAGAAGAGCTTCTGTAAAGTTTGGAAGGTAGGAGACGAGATACTGGCAGAAGTGAAGCTGTGGGTACCGGACGTGAGTCGTGCTTCGGTAGCTCAGTTGGTAGAGCACTTGCCCGCGAAAGGCAAAGGTCCCGAGTTCGAGTCTCGGTCGGGCACACAGTTTTAATCTGCCAGGAAGTTTCATCTCCGGATCTGTCTCCCATTGAGCATGTTTGGGACTGGATGAAGCGTCGTCTCACGCGGTCTGCACGTCCAGCACGAACGCTGGTCCAACTGAGGCGCCAGGTGGAAATGGCATGGCAAGCCGTTCCACAGGACTACATCCAGCATCTCTACGATCGTCTCCATGGGTGAATAGCAGCCTGCATTGCTACGAAAGGTGGATATACACTGTACTAGTGCCGACATTGTGCATGCTCTGTTGCCTGTGTCTATGTTCCTGTGGTTCTGTCAGTGTGATCATGTGATGTATCTGACCCCAGGAATGTGTCAATAAAGTTTCCCCTTCCTGGGACAATGAATTCACGGTGTTCTTATTTCAATTTCCAGGAGTGTATATATATATGGTACTACAAGCAAATGTTTAGGTTTTTGCCGAATAATGCCTCACCTACGACTCTAGTGAAACTGCTGATCATAATGCCTCACCTACGACTCTAGTGAAACTGCTGATCATAATGGTGTGTTTCTCGGCACTTCTTGTTCAGCTGTTGGTGTTTTTGCAGACTTCAGATTCGTCAGCTTTCAGATATCAACTGCAGTAGAACGCAGAACGGTACAATAGACATATCCCCGTATTTTTGTTTTTACATTCGGTTTTAGCGTTTTGAGCTGTTGTACTTCCCTTGTTAGTGAAACTAGGAGCCACTTGTCCTAATCGACCCACATTTGGAGAGGGAGCAAGCGACAGAATGCTGCCCTGGTGCCTCTACTCGTAGATGTACCACGCTGGCAATGCAGCTCTTGGAACGCCTCCCTTTTGTCAAAATTTAAGTATCAAGGTTTCTGTAAAACGACATTGGTCCTCTTCCAGGTATTTACATTTAAGTCCCCCGAATATTGCTATTAAACATTAATATAAGATACACTTGACCGCCTTCACTTTTGTAGAGAATCGGTTTTAGAAATGTTGCCCACTTGGTATATGGCTTATCACCTCATCATTACTGTAAATTATGGCCATTTTTGGTGTCGTAAAACATGGAACTAGTTTAATAAGTGAATATTTCGAATGGAATCAATCGGAATTAGTAATTGCCGATCGCTAAGGATTTAATCGTTGCACTTGTCTGTCTGCCTGATGGTGTTAGCCCATTGATGATGAAAGTCAGTAACAATCTCTTTATTTATGGTGGAATTGGTTCAATCAGTTTTTACAGGAAAGCAAGTTCTTCTTAGTTTCCTAGCCCACACGTGTTTCAGCACACCTGTAGGCCCTTACTTTGGTGAAAATTAGGAAGTACAAACGATTTGGACAAGAGCTTCTAGTAAAAAATTAAGCCTATCATTTTATCATGTCTATTGCGATTTTTTCACCTTGGTTACTAGTCGGTTAAATTTTTGTAATTGGGGTAAAGTAAAGTACAAGGATCGAAATACACAAAATTCTTACGTCAAATTTTTTGCTCACAACTGTTGCCATGAGACACTCTGTATATTAAGTTTTTTAGTAAAATAAGGACTCACTCTTGATGGTTTTGACTAGATAATTAAAAAGTATGTCTCTTTTTATTGTTGTAAACACAGATGGAATCCATTCCTTTAATGTGAACGTCCATGTTGAAGTAATATACACCATAAATCTAACAAGGGAACCTCCCCATCGCACCCCCCTCAGGTTTAGTTATAAATTGACACAGTGGATAGGCCTTGAAAAACTGAACACAGATCAATCGAGAAAACAGGAAGAAGTTGTGTGGAACTATGAAAAAATAAGCAAAATATACAAACTGAGTAGTCCTAGACAAAGATCTGCAACATCAAGGACAATGTAACCTGTCAGCGCCGTGGTCCCGTGGTTAGAGTGAGCAACTGCGGAACGAGAAGTCCTTAGTTCGAGTCCTCACTCCAGCAAAAATTTTACTTACTTTATTTTCGCAAAGTTACGATCTGACCGTTCATTCATTGACGTCTCTGTTCACTGTAATAAATTTAGTGTCTGTGTTTTGCGACCGCACCGCAAAACCGTGCGATTAGTAGACGAAAGGACGTGCCTCTCCAATAGGAACCGAAAATATTTGATCGCAAATTCATAGGTCAACCGATTCCTCCACAGGAAAACACTTCTGAAATATTCTATACGACACCGGTGACGGCATGTGCGTCACATTACAGGAATATGTTGTCGACCCACCTAACTTGCACACTTGGCGAATGGGTAAAAAGATTCTTCTACCTTGCCCGATTTAGGTTTTCTTGTGGATGTGTTAATCACTCCCAAAAAAGTGATGAAAACGTAAGAGTTTATCACATAAACCGCAACAAATGAATGCAACAGTTTCACAGTCGCACCGTTTTCCCTATGCTCTGTCAAAACATATGTTTTTTACGTTTTAAAATGTTTCCGTGTGTAGACCGTCAAATCCTGTATATGTCCAAGCATATCTGAACATGTCCTGGAATTTTGGAGAGCGAAGTTGATTATGTGTGAGTGCCTGAACTTTGATAATTGTCTGAAAATAAAAAATTAAACTTTTCACTAGAGAGAAGATTTGAACCAAGGACCTCTCCAGCCGCAGCTGCTCACGTTAACCACGGGACCACGGCGCTCGTAAGCCGATACACTCCTTGATGTTGCTTACCTTGCGCATGGACTACTCAGTTTGTATATTTTGCTTATTTTTTTCATAGTTCCACACAACTTCTTCCTGTTTTCTCGATTGATCTGTGTTCAGTTTTTCATGTTCTATCCCTGTGCCAACTTATAACTAAATCTGAGGGGGGTGCGATGGGGAGGTTCCCTTGTAAGTATGTGGACAGAAGATATCAGTTCAAATGATTGATGTGTTTGCACAGGACTCGTTCACTCAACCAAAGAACTGCTGCTACTTGACAAATATTTTGTTTTATTCCACCATCTTTCAGAAGGGGTGTACGTAGTGTTAGTGGGAATCCAATAGCAGTATGGCCACAAATTGACCTTTGAGTACTTTTACATCTTTAAATTGTAACTTAAAGTATTTGATATCGGATAACTTGTATACAGAGAGTAATGGTAATAGCGCAGAGACAGTGTAGCAGCATCTCTAGTCTCTTTGATGACTATATCAATTGCACTCCTATCATGCAAAATTATATATTTTTGGATCACATTAATGTGAAAAGGATATTGTGCCCATATTTCAATCGTAATCAAGGTATAAAAGACTCAACTGAGTCATAATAACAATCTTCGAATAGGCAGTGTAACAAGAGGCAAGTAGAGTAACTATTTATTTGTGAAGTGATGAGAAGTATGTGCAGATTTACTATGCTACTTTCTTTTGCATGGATCACATGGAACCACTGTAAGTTTCATCAGCAAAAATTCTGCTTCAGCAAATTTCAGCTCCCATGTGCACAACGAAACAGCCAATTCTCATCACTGTTTCTTGTTCCACCAACTTGTCAAAGAACATAGTTCAACTTTGTACTACACTTGATGCAAGGCACAGTTAACACTAAAAATAAATACTTCCACATCTAAAATTTCTGAATTATTTATAAAAGTAGACATGACACTATTGCTGATATAACTAGGTTATGCTGCACTAGTCAATAAGCGTAGTTCAATCCTTGTACCACACTTAGTTAGTGCAAGGCACAACGGACGCTAAAATTAAATATTTCCATGTCTAAAATATCTTTATCATTTATCAAAATTTACGAATTTACAGGTTAAATTGCACTTGATGAGAACTGAATTATGCTGTCAACTGCTTACTAAACGACACTTTGATCAAGCAGCATACTGAACAGCAGCCATACACATTCGTATAAGTAACAAATGATGGTTGCTATGCTTTTAACCATCTACATTGAAGCGCTATCCGAAATCATCCCAACGTTGTAGCAATTCAGTGCCAGAGTTTTAACGTTGTAGTGCAGTACAAAACGTTTCTCATCTTCTGCTGATTATGCTAACTTATGCCGTCTTATAGTGGATCCCACAGGATACTTTCCTCATACATCGCCATTTTACAGCAAAATTGTAACAGATTGCCCCATTTTATATTTTCTTACAGATAAACATCGATAAAAATTGTAAGAAACTGGTACATACATTGTCATGTTAGAGGAAAATTGTAAGAAATTAACCCAAACAACGCTATGTTACAGGAAACTTGTAACAAACTCACTATGTTACAGCACAATTTTAACAAATTACTTCATATGTGATCGTTGTTTGGCAAAATTGCAACAAATTTCCCTATACATTGCAAAGGCAAGGTGGGTACTATTGCTGTAATTATTATCAGTTAGCATGACAGCTACTATTAACCTGAATGCATGGTGAATACTGTTGTGGGCCAACGATGGTCAGTTGATATGCTGACTGCCATTACCCTGACATCGTAACTAGTCTTACTTCAAACAGGTGGTGGATACTGTTGGGGCAATGATGGTCAGTAGACACGGTGACATGCATTACTTCTGATCACGGTGTCTGCTATTGCCCTGAACACGTGGTGGGTACTATTAAGGTGCAATTTTCAGTTGACATCGTGACTACTATCACCCCAATTATGGTGATGCCAGTCACTCTAAATGCAAGGTTTAATTCAAGAACCACGAAAAATAATCTACTGTCAGTGGGCTTCAGATAATGCATCTCAAAGAGTTTCGTAAAACCAAATTCTGTCAGTGTATGGATATAACCTTATTTAAGAAACCAATAATTGTCGTTATTACTTATCACTCTCTGAGACAAGTCAAGACTTGTTCTCAGTGTAGGTGGCATAACTACAAGGGACATCATTATTAAACTGTGAGCTAGATCATTAGTGCCAAGATGTGTGCCATGTGTATTTGTTTTAATATTGTGGAATAAGTAAGCAACAACAGTAATGTCATGGGTTTTCTAAATCTTTATATAGTTTTATTCAGATGCCAAGGTCGAATTTTTGTTCATGATCTCTGTAGCTATTCTTGAATAATATGATCAGTGACCAGCATGAGTTTTGTGCTCAAAATCTTTATATCTTTTGATAAATAATTTTATCAGTTTTGTGAGAGATCGAATTTTCCACTCAGTGTGGAATCTTGACCATCATTCTCTTTAATTGTGTTGTGTTTACATTTCATATTTAGTGCATTACGAAGTTACATTTGTTTTTTTACGAATGTATGCAGTTTGCGATACAACACATTAAAGATCTCGCCCTAATTCACCATTTTTAGTACAGTTTGCTGTGCAAAGTGTTGGAAAATGTAACGTTGGTGCTTAAAAATGTTACCACAGGTATGTCCACAAACAAAAGTAATAAAAACAAATATACATTTCAGCTAGTCAGTAACGTTATTTGTATTTTATTGATATTTTTCCTTCTTTCACCGAAAATACTGCTTACTCAGTTCGTCTCTTTTTACTGCCGGTAACATAGCCTCTTTTACGCCTAAAATGAAGTGTATGTAATCTGTTACTGCAGTATAGTATTTTAGCAGAGAACATTGGTTCTATACTGTTATAGAGCAATTTAGACGTGGAGATAGGATTGTGGCACTTAATTTGGAAGTCCACACCCACGTTTTATGTACCAAGTGTAAGATGAACAATAAATGCACTCTTCCAGTAGCTTACACATTACTTTAGCTAACAAGAGTTTTCTACAGCCAAGGAATAATAACACAAACAATATATTGCGGAAATATTTAATTTCAGTGTCCATTGTACCTTATACTAAGTGTTTGAGTGTGGTACTAAGATCGAACTACGTCCTCTAACAAGTGTAACCTAACCTATAAGTACGATCAGTAGTAGTTTTGCATGTACTCTTATAAATAACACAGATATTTTGGATGTGGAAATATTTAATTTTAATGTCCATTGTCTCTTGCACCAAGCGTGGTACAGATACTGAACAATGCTTATTGACAACTACTGCTTAACATATAGCAGTAGTGCCACATGTATTTTTATAAACAATATAGACATTTTAGACCCGGATAAATCACATTTTTATTTCTACTGTGCCTTGCGTCTGCCTCTGCAGGTGAGGGGTCAGTGTGGCTGATGGCCATGTGGAGAACCCAGGTTTGATTCTTTGGACAACCAGGGAATTTTTCTTGTTGGGAGAGTGGGGACAGGGTGCACTCAGCCTCATTATGACAACTGAGGAGCTGCTGGACCAGGTGGTAGTGGCTCCTGGTCATGAAACAGACAATGCCCAGCAGAGTGGTGTACTGAAACAATGTCCCTCTATACCACATTCAGTGACACTATTGGCAGAGAAAGGTATGGCAGTCAGTACCGATGGGCACAGCAGAACCTGTGGGTGGCATTTACATTACGTTTCACTGTGTCTTGCACCTAGTGTGGTACAAAGATAAAGCTATTCTCTTTGACAAGTGGGCAGTACAGAGAAGAAAGAGGTTAGCTGTTTCGTTTTAATGACCAGTAAAATGCTGAGCTTTGATTGGCCATTCAGTTTTAATTGCCAGCAAGCGAACGTGTGTGTGTGTGTGTGTGTGTGTGCATGTTTACGTATATTTGATGCTGTATGAACACATGTGAATGAAATTCACTGACCATGGGGCGGAAATTTTTCTTACGAGACAATATTTTTGCTGACAAAACTCTATATCAGGTTATTGCTGATAACGCATCTCTGTTTCTGCATCTAAGCAACCTGTGCATGTGATGCCATGCATTTGCTCGCACATGTAGGCAAACTGAAGGTCAACCGTCAATTTGTGTCCAGAATCGGCATCGCATTCTTGATACTGGGAATCCTAACACTGAAACTAATTTATATAACAACTTGTATAAACTGCATCCCGATGCCCTACAAACGTATAAATATCAAGGGCATTTTCGCGACAAAATTCGTGTAAATATACAGTACTGGCCATTAAAATTGCTACACCAAGAAGAAATGCAGATGATAAACGGGTATTCATTGGACAAATATATTATACTAGAACTGACATGTGATTACATTTTCACGCAATTTGGGTGCATAGATCCTGAGAAATCAGTACCCAGAACCACCACCTCTGGCCGTAACAACGGGCATGATACGCCTGGGCATTGAGTCAAACAGAGCTTGGCTGGCGTGTACAGGTACAGCTGCCCATGCAGCTTCTACACGATACCCCAGTTCATCAAGAGGAGTGACTGGCGTATTGTGATGAGCCAGTTGCTCGGCCACCATTGACCAGACGTTTTCAGTTGGTGAGAGATCTGGAGAATATGCTGGCCAGGGCAGCAGTCGAACATTTTATGTACTCAGGAAGGCCCGTACAGGACCTGCAACATGCGGTCGTGCATTATCCTGCTGAAATGTAGGGTTTCGTAGGGATCGAATGAAGGGTAGAGCCACGGGTCGTAACACATCTGAAATGTAACGTCCACTGTTCAAAGCGCCGTCAATGCGAACAAGAGGGGACCGAGACGTGTAACCAATGGCACCCCATACCATCACGCCGGGTGATACGCCACTAACCGAATTCATCCGAAAAAATGACGTTTTGCCATTCGTTCACCCAGGTTCGTCGTTGAGTACACCATCACAGGCGCTCCTGTCTGTGATGCAGCGTCAAGGGTAACTGCAGCCATGGTCTCCGAGCTGCTGGTGCATTCTGCTGCAAACGTCGTCGAACTGTTCGTACAGATGGTTGTTGTCTTGCAAACGTCCACATTTGTTGACTCAGGGATCGAGACGTGGCTGCATGTTCCGTTACAGCCATGCGGATAAGATGCCTGTCATCTCGACTGTTAGTGATACGAGGCCGTTGGGATCCACCACGGCGTTCCGTATTAACCTCCTGAACCCACTGATTCCATATTCTGCTAACAGTCATTGGATCTCAAATGGCTCTGAGCACTATGGGATTTAACTGCTGAGGTCATCAGTCCCCTAGAACTTAGAACTTCTTAAACCTAACTAACCTAAGGACATCACACACATCCATCCCCAAGGCAGGATTCGAACCTGCGACCGTAGCGGTCTCGCGGTTCCAGACGGTAGCGCCTAGAACCGTTCGGCCACTCCGACCGGCCTCATTTGATCTCCACCAACGCGAGCAGCAATGTCGCGATACGATAAACCGCAATCGACATAGGCTACAATCCGGTCTTTATCAAAGTCGGAAGCGTGATGGTACGCATTTCTCCTCCTTACACGAGGCATCACAATAACGTTTCACCAGGCAACGCCGGTCAACTGCTGTTTGCGTATGAGAAATCGGTTGGAATCTTTCCTCTTGTCAGCACGTTGTAGGTGTCGCCACTGGCGCCAACCTTGTGTGAATGCTCTGAAAAGCTAATCATTTGCATATGACAGCATCTTCTTCCTGTCGGTTAAATTTCGCGTCTGTAGCACGTCATCTTCGTGGTGTAGCAATTTTAATGGCCAGTAGTGTAGTTAAGTTCAAAATGCTTCAAATGGCTCTGAGCACTATGCGACTTAACTTCTGAGGTCATCAGTTGCCTAGAACTTAGAACTAATTGAACCTAACTAACCTAAGGACATCACACACACATCCACGCCCGAGGCAGGATTCGAACCTGCGACCGTATTGGTCGCGCGGTTCCAGACTGTAGCGCCTAGAACCGCTCGGCCACCCCTGCCGGCCTGTAGTTAAGTGCCGTGAATAATGAAGTATACAGTGTGTCCCAGCTATCTTGTCCACCCAAAATATCTTTGGAACAATAACAGCTATTGGAAAACGACTTTCACCGCTATCAATGTAGAGCTGGGGCCCATGAATGTACATATTTGGAAACATTCTAAAACGAAAGCATATGTGTTTTTTTATCACAAACTTATGTTTTTTTAAATGGACCTCCTATATTTTTTCTTCAGCAGTCCATAGCATGACAAGGCACATACACAATGGCGTTGATTGCATCGCAATATTCCCATTACATCCCGAGATATTAAGACGCGAAGTTGACGCTTGAAACACCCGACATGCGCTGCTAGCGCACGTCCTGAGGCTCAGGCGTGAACCCCATGCTGCCCGTAATCGCGATGTGATTGACATGTGTAATCACAATTCCATACTTATCAAGAGGTCCGAAACGAATAATACGGTCTGCTGCCATCCTGCATTAACGTCGTACATTCCAGCAGGTATTTATCCCATAGGCTAGGAGTGATGCGGTTCTGTAACATATCTGTGTACCGCAACGTTAGTCACAAAGTCAACTTCGCTTATCGTTAATCTGTTACTAAAAAGGTAATGCCGTTCAACGTTAAAACTTTACTTTACTGCAGATCTAGCGCAAGTGACAGTTAATCATTCACTCGTAACAGTAAAATTCATGTTGATGGTTTTAGTGAAACGAGCAAGTGGACTAAAAGTTTTACCGTTGTTTAGGTAAAAATGTTTTGATTTGGGAAGTTCAGGTAGGACATAGAAGATGAATGTAAACATGTTTAACCAATTAGTTGTATTATCACATAATTGTCAATGTTATGTTTATCTAATGCGTTAAATGACAAATTGTTGCAAACAAATGTTTCTTAACATCCCTGGGTAAAATGGCCCTTTGTAGAAACTTCCACTGTGATACCAGCACTACATACTAAACATAGCGTTCACATTTCATGCTCAAGGTGATGCCCATTGGCTTGCATACATAGGGTCGCTCTGCGGATGAAGGATGCCCTACTTCGTGCTACTGTTTCCTCTTTGATGGCTGTACAAGCATCAATAATGCGATGCTTCATGTCCTGTGGTGTTGTTGGTTCATGTTGGTAAACAGCATCCTTCACTGCTCCCCAAAGAAAATAATCCAGCGGTGTAAGGTCCGGAGATCGGGCAGGCCACCTATCTGGGCCACCTCGTCCAATCCACCTACCAGGGAACTTACGGTTCAGAAGTCGTCGTGCTCGTAAGGCGTTATGTGCAGGGCATCCGTCCTGCTGATACCACATGCCCATTCTCGGGTTCAGAGGTAGGGTGTCCAAGAGAACAGGAAGATTGTGTCGTATAAATCTGGAGTATTGTCTGCCATTTTGGATGCCATTTATAAAGAAAGGTCCGATAATGATATCTCCAATAATCCCACACCAAACATTAACTTTCCACGGACGTTGATGCTCTACCTGAAGGAGCCATTTTGGATTGTCTGCTGACCAATAATGCATTTTCCTCATATTGACAATTCCTTGGTTGGAGAATGATGCCTCGTCGGTAAAGAGAACATCTGCAAAAAAATTTGGATTAGTCAGAAGTTTTTGCTGAGCCCACCGATAAAATGTTACCCTATTGCGGAAGTCATTTCCATGAAGATCCTGGTGTAAATGAACATGGTAAGGATGAAATTTATGACGTTTAAGAATACGCTGTGCACTTGATTTCGACACACCAACTTCACGTTCAGTTTGACGTGTGCTGATTTGAGGATTCACAGCTCTGGTAGCGAGCACAGCAACTTCAGCACGTTCATCTGTGCGTGTTCTAGGACGATGTCGAGGTCTTGGATTTAAGCTTCCCGTTTCACGTAGACGAGATGTGAGACGACCAAACATCCGGCGCGAAGGCGATGGCTTGTCAGGGAATCGTCTTCTGTACAGTCGTTCTGCCTGAATAGCATTTCGTCCACCTACAACAGGGTACAGTACAGGTATGTAGAGTAGGGTAGAAAACAGACATATTAACTTAATAATCATAATGTTCGCTAACAGTACTATCAACAAACAAGCAATCTCATAACGTATTTCCCGTCAACGTACGTTCTCCATAGATCAGCAGCATTTCTACCATATCTTCATGTGTGTACATTATACTGTACAGTATAAGTTCCACAACACAACGTTTATTCACAATGTGCACTACCTCCGTGCCGTCACTGGATTACTCTGATGCACGACTACACTGGCAAGCGGTGTACTGCAAGCCAAAGCAACAACAAATGGGATGCTCGGAGGGTGGTGGAGTACAGGAGTTTGCATGGGTCGCAAATCATAAACAAGGCGAAGTGGTAACTGTGGCAGTAGTGGGAACTGCGTTGGACACTTGACTAGGTAGAGCCAGGCCCTGCGCGACAGGCACAATGGGTCATATAACGCATTAGATAAACCTTATTTTGCGTGTGCAAGATAAATAAGACAACCTGACGGGTGTACACCGATCGGTACTGGTTCATATTGTGTACGTAGATACGAAAAACGTGCAAGAGGGAAACCATTATGTGCTTTTGAGAGTTGATGGCAGCAGACCATATTATTCGTTTCGGACCTCTTGATAAGTATGGAGGTCTGATTACACATGTCAATCACATCGCGATTACGGGCAGCATGGGGTTCACGCCTGAGCCTCAGGACGTGCGCTAGCAGCGCACGTCGGGTGTTTCAAGCGTCAAATTCGCGTCTCAATATCTCGGGATTTAATGGGAATATTGCGATGCAATCAACGCCATTGTGTATGTGCTTTGTCGTGCTATGGATTGCTGAAGAAAAAATATAGGAGGTCCATTTAAAGAAACATAAGTTTGTGTTAAAAAACACATATGCTCTCGCTTTAGAATGTTTCCAAATATGTACATTCATGGGCCCCAGCTCTACATTGATACCGGTGAAAGTCGTTTTCCAATAGCTGTTATTGTTCCAGAGATATTTTGGATGGACAAGATAGCTGGGACACACTGTATAATACTGTATGTATAAATTTATTTGAATAAATGGCATGAATAAGATAAAACTCTTAGTATTTTTTCTGCATGGGACGCATTATCATATTTTACATTAATTTATATGGGATATATTGTTTAGCTTAACGAGTGTTTCGCACTACGAGTAAGGTTCCAGAATGAATTATGCATACTATGCGAGGTTACACGGTATAAAGTAGCGAAAAACACTGGAAATCACAGCAAATAATGAATCAGCAGAAGAGACTGAAAAGTTCATTATGTGTCTGCAGTAATTTGAAGAAAAATGGGTGCTGTGAACCAAGCGTAGAGGTTGTGCACGTGTTGGATTCGTGAATCAGGGGACTACTTTGTATTGTATTTGCGATCTCTGTAAAATAGTCAGATAAACTGTGTTAGGATGGGCTAGGATGCAAGCTAAAATTTTATAATTACGGTTAAGAAAAGTGACAGGTCGTAACCTTTCAACTGAGTTACTCCCTTTGTTTTTTGGAACAGAAACGCCTTACCCTCTTATTATGACAGATGGAGGAATTGTAACATTTGGATTCACTTAATCGTTGTAAATCGACGTTAGTTTATTCTTCATTTCATGCCTGAGTGTTGGTATACGTCTACACAGATGTCGTCATGTCCGGGAGTTGTTTTTCTTTTTTTTTTTTGTCTTTCGAGTATAATACTTTCAAGTTCATCTTCGTCGGTTTCTTCTGTAAGGCGATACCCGTCTTCCGTGTCAAGTGTCCTTGTCTGGTTGGACTTAATTTCTTCCAGCACACCCTCATCTATCACTTTGCTGGCCATCATCTCAGCGAGTGTCTGTGGATCTCTTTGTTGATGTTTTTCTCAGTCTTTAGTTCTGTTCCATCATGTAACTTACATTTCCTCAATATTTTCGTACTTGTTCTTTTCCTTTCACCTATTAGTTGAGATACATACGTTTCTTCATTGTATGCTGCTTCTGTGGTTTGTTGACGTGTCTATCGTTTCTGCATCTGTTTTCTTCTGCTGCTGCAGCCCTGTCGATAAACTGCAGGTTCTTGCGTGTATTATTAGATCCTGTTGTCTGTGCCTATAGTTCTTTATCGTTATTACTCTTCTGAAATATCCTGTTATGTGATTCTTAGTTTATTGTTATTGAGTTCGAACCCCTCTCTTCAGTTTGCATGTGCTCTGGTTGGTCTACGTTCAGTTTGCCGCTGATTTCTGTGGCCGGGATGGTGCAGCCTCCTGTGTTCCTTACGGGTGAATGACTGCCCCTTATTATTCCTCTCTGGTGTTGAGCATGTGCAGGGTAACTCGCAGCGAGCTGGCTTGCGAGACTTGGAGCCGAACCAGACCCCGCGTCGAATCCAGAGGGAGGGTTAACATGTGTGGGCTAGTACACTGGCCAGTCTGAATGTCGCTTTTAGATAGTTTCCCAAGCTTGTTCGGATAGATAATGGGCTAGTCCCCAAATTCGGGCCGGCCGCGGTGGTCTAGCGGTTCTGGCGCTGCAGTCCGGAACCGCGGGACTGCTACGGTCGCAGGTTTGAATCCTGCCTCGGGCATGGGTGTGTGTGATGTCCTTAGGTTAGTTAGGTTTAAGTAGTTCTAAGTTCTAGGGGACTTATGACCTAAGATGTTGAGTCCCATAGTGCTCAGAGCCATTTTGAACCATTTTTGAACGCAAATTCAGGCTCAGAGAAACTGCCACAATACGGTCTCCAGGGTAAAATTTCCCTCTACACCGGAGTGTGCGCTCATTTGTAAAGATGACGTAGTTGTAGCGTTGATACTGTGAAGGCGTATCGTCAGTCGCTCACACCACGTTCTCGATTTTCAATGATTTTAAGTTTAATTTCTAAGGTCATTTTGTTTCTCTTATGGTCGTTTTCTTGGAGCTTTATTTTCAGCTTTTTTACAACTGCAGTCTTGTTTCAGTACAAGGGGTAATAGCCTCTTCTCGCAGTAGTTTATACCTATTACCTTAAAAATTTCAAATAGTACACTACTGGCCATTAAATTGCTACACCACGAAAATGACGTGCTACAGACGCGAAATTTAACCGACAGGAAGAAAATGCTGTGATGTGCAAATGATTAGCTTTTCAGAGGATTCACACAAGGTTGGCGCCAGTGGCGACACCTACAACGTGCTGACATGAGGAAAGTTTCCAACCGATTTCTCATACACAAACAGCAGCTGACCGGCGTTGCCTAATGAAACGTTGTTGTGATGCCTCGTGTAAGGTGGAGAAATGCGTACCATCACGTTTCCGACTTTGATAAAGGTCAGATTGTAGCCTATTGCGATTGCGGTTTATCGTATTGCGACATTGCTGCTCGCGTTGGTCGAATTCCAATAACTGTTAGCAGGATACGGAATCGGTGGGTTCAGGAGGTTAATACGGAACGCCGTGCTGGATCCCAACGGCGTCGTATCACTGGCAGTCGAGATGACAGGCATCTTATCCGCGTGGCTGTAACGGATCGTGCAGCCACGTCTCGATCCCTGAGTCAACAGATGGGGACGTTTGCGAGTCTACAACCATTTGCACGAACAATTCGACGATGTTTGCAGCAGCATGGGCTATCAGTTCGGAGACCATGGCTACGGTTACCCCTGACGCTCCATCACAGACAGGAGAGCCTGCGATGGAGTTCTCAACGACGAACCTGGGTGCACGAATGACAAAACGTCCTTTTCCGGATGAATCCAGGTTCTGTTTACAGCATCATGATGGTCGCATCCGTGTCTGGCGAAGTCGTGGTGAACGTACATTGGAAGCGTGTATTCGCCATCGCCATACTGGCGTATCACCCGGCGTGATGGTATGGGGTGCCATTGGTTACACGTCTCGGCACTTTGAACAGTGGATGTTACATTTCAGATGTGTTACGACCTGTGGCTCTACCCTTCATTCGGTCCCTGTGAAACCCTGCATTTCAGCAGGATAATGCACGACTGCATGTTGCAGGTGCTGTACGGGCCTTTCTGGTACAGAAAATGTTCGACTGCTGCCCTGGCCAGCACATTCTCCAGATCTCTCACCAATTGAAAACGTTTCGTCAATGGTGGCCGAGCAACTGGCTCGTCACAATACGCCAGTCACTACTCCTGATGAACTGTGGTATCTTGTTGAAGCTGCATGGGCAGCTGTACCTGTACACGCCATCCAAGCTCTGTTTGACTCAATGCCCAGGCGTATCAAGGCCGTTATTACGGCCAGAGGTGGTTGTTCTGGGTACTGATTTCTCAGGATGTATGCACCCAAATTGCGTGAAATTGTAATCACATGCCAGTTCTAGTATAATATATCAGAAACTGACTACTGCAGAAAACGGTTCCTATTATGGAAACAAGAAGTTGACAGATGTGAAAATTACCGAACTATCAATTTAATAAGTCACGGTTGCAAAATACTAACAAGAATTTTTTACAGACGAATGGAAAAACTGGTAGAAGTGGACCTCGGGGGAGATCAGTTTGGATTCCGTAGAAATATTGGAACACGTGAGGCAATACTGACCCTACGACTTATCTTAGAAGATAGATTAAGGAAAGGCAAATCTACGTTTCTAGCATTTGTAGACTTAGAAAAAGCTTTTGACTACGTTGACTGGAATACTCTCTTTCAAATTCTGAAGGTGGCAGTGGTAAAATACAGTGAGCGAAAGGTTATTTACAATTTGTACAGAAACCAGATGGCAGTTATAAGAGTCGAGGGGCGTGAAATGGAAGCAGCGGTGGGGAAGGGAGTGAGACAGGGTTGTAGCCTCTCCCCGATGTTATTCAATCTGTATATTGAACAAGCAGTAAAGGAAACAAAAGAAAAATTCGGAGTAGGTATTAAAATCCATGGAGAAGAAATAAAAACTTTGAGGTTCGCCGATGACATTGTAACTCTGTCAGAGACAGCAAAGGACCTGGAAGAGCAGTTGAACGGAATGGACAGTGTCTTAAAAAAGGAGGATATAAGATGAACATCAACAAAAGCAAAACGAGGATAATGGAATGTAGTCGAATTAAGTCAGGTGATGTTGAGGGAATTAGATTAGGAAATGAGATGCTCAAAGTAGTAAAGGAGTTTTGCTGTTTGGACAGCAAAATAACTGATGATGGTCGAAGTAGAGAGAATATAAAATGTAGACTGGCAATGTCAAGGAAAGCGTTTCTGAAGAAGAGAAATTTGTTAACGTCGAGTATAGATTTAAGTGTCAGGAAGTCGTTTCTGAAAGTATTTGTATGGAGTGTAGCCACGTATGGAAGTGAAACATGGACGATAAATAGTTTGGACAAGAAGAGAATAGAAGCTTTCGAAATGTGGTGCTACAGAAGAATGCTGAAGATTAGATGGGTAGATCACATAAGTAATGAGGAGGTACTGAATAGAATTGGGGAGGAGTTTGTGGCACAACTTGACTAGAAGAAGGGATCGGTTGGTAGGACATGTTCTGAGGCATCAAGGGATTACCAATTTAGTATTGGAGGGCAGCGTGGAGGGTAAAAATCGTAGAGGGAGACCAAGAGATGAATAGACTAAGCAGCCGGCCGAAGTGGCCGTGCGGTTCTAGGCGCTGCAGTCTGGAACCGCGAGACCGCTACGGCCGCAGGTTCGAATCCTGCCTTGGGCATGGATGTGTGTGATGTCCTTAGGTTAGTTAGGCTTAAGTAGTTCTAAGTTCTAGGGGACTGATGACCTCAGAAGTTAAGTCCCATAGTGCTCAGAGCCATTTGAACCATTTTTTTTTAATACACTAAGCAGATTCAGAAGGGTGTAGGTAGCAGTAGGTACTGGGAGATGAAGAAATGGTTCAAATGGCCCTGAGCACTATGGGACTTAACATCTCAGCTCCTAGAACTTAGAACTACTTAAACCTAACCAACCTAAGGACATCACATACATCCATGCCCGAGGAAGGATTCGAACCTGCGACCGTAGCGGTCACGCGGTTCAAGACTGAAGCGCCTAGAACCGCACGGCCACACCGGCCGGCGGGGGAGATGAAGGATCTTGCACAGGTTAGAGTAGCATGGAGAGCTGTATCAAACCAGTCTCAGGACTGAAGACCACAGCAACATGTTTTATGAAGGAATTATCGACAGAACTATATGTATGCGTTTGCACCTTTGCCGAAATCCCCGCAATTGAATTCTCTACCGACTAACGCTTACCAAACTGAGAGGGACAGTTTAAAATACACGCTGCTATCAACTAACGCTAACCGAACTGAGAGGCACTTTATAATATACACGCTACTTCATCCTGAATAATCTTTTCTGCTATGTGTATTAACCACTATAGGTGAATGCAAGGTCTTTTCCTTCAATAAAACCCACTTCCGATTTCCTCCTCCTTCTCTTTGTTCACGTGATGTGTTTCGTTAGGTCCTGAGACTAACTTCAGAGAACGAGGTATTTGCCGAGTCGGCTGAGTGTGGAGGAAGCGAGCAGGTTAGCGGACGAGCCGCGCTTCACTTCTAACAAACAAGAAGC
Source organism: Schistocerca americana (assembly GCF_021461395.2). Classification (NCBI taxonomy): domain Eukaryota; kingdom Metazoa; phylum Arthropoda; class Insecta; order Orthoptera; family Acrididae; genus Schistocerca; species Schistocerca americana. Next base: position 188,727,114 of record NC_060130.1, read on the forward strand.
CGAGTCTATCAAGTCTATTTTGCCAGCAGCTATTCTTGTGGTGGTCCCATTCTCAGGCGGCAGACAATTCACGAACGCGGCCCCGCACTTCGCACGCGGCCTGCCAGGGATTTCCAACGCGTCGCTCCGCCTTCGACGACGTGCTGCAGATACACTACCTCTTCGTGAAATATTTTGTTTGTTTATCACCTATTGATACTGTTTTTGCAGTTTCAAACTTTTTTCGAGCAGTCTACTGCAATTTTATTCGGGAGTAGGAGAGCTCAAATCCTGTTTAGGCGATGCAAATTTAATTTTTCCTCTATTTACGAAAAGCGCCTCACAAAAATGATATGGCACTGTTTGCTCAAAGAAGCTACGACAGCATATCTCCCAGATTCGTGTAAAAATGAACTTGTGCTTCTCCTTTAACGCCCTCGATGCCGTAGTGAACTGAACTGTTAACCTTTGTTTCCTAGAACCTGGTATACTTTCCAGAGCGAAATTTTCACTCTGCAGCACAGTGGGTGCTGATATGAAACTTCGTGCGAAGGCAAATCTCTGTGTCATGCAGTCATTCGAACTCGGGAATTTGCCTTCTGCGGGCAAGTGCTCTACCGACTGAGCTACACCACTATCCTCACCTACCACACTGTTTGCTTATTTCTCTGGTATTCTTACAAGGAGAGGACAAAACATTATCAACACAACTATACCTTTGTGTAACGAGCAGTCAAATGAAAACGAGATATATGGAAAAAAGTAAGTAAATTGTTTATTATTTCAAAAATGATCGCCGTAACTGTTAATACATTTATCCCGCTGTGAGACAAGCTCAAATATCAATTCCCCAAAGCAGTTCGATGAAGCTCTCAAACGTTCTTCAGAGAATCAACTTTGAGGTTCTCTGAGGATTTAACTTACTAAAATTAAGGCATGATGACTGTAAGGTTTACTCCGTAGCGTTGGAGATTGGTAATTGGGTTGTGAATGGGACACTGGTTCGAAACTCATTATAGTCTCCTTCGTTTTATTTACTTTTGTTCAGTTCGAATACCTATGTTATTTAAATATAAAATTCATCAAATACATGCTAATAATATGTATTCAATCACCAACTTGTACAAAAAAGGCACATCTTCTTGTTTCTAAATACGTATCCCATGCAAGGTTTCGGTTTTCATTACAAACACTGTATAAATTCTTCAATACTGATATTTTATAAATTATTGTTAATAAATTTGTAATGTTTTTTAAATTTAAGCCATGTTTTATAAAATATCGATAACAGAGGATTTATATTTGCAATTTGTTTGATATGCAATTGGAAACAATAAGATGTGCTTTCTCACAATAAGTGATGATTAGATATGTGTTGATTACCATATATCTGATGATTTTTATATTTAAGTGATGTAGGTATTCGAATTAAACGCAAAAATGAAATGAAAGAAAGACGATTGCTGAGAGAGAATGTTTTAATGTAAACATGACAGAAACAGTGGTTCACAGAAACAAATATAGAGCTTACAAAGTGTGCATCCCCTTACCACAAGAGAGAAATTTCATGGGTATGGTGGGTGAGAGGTGGGATCAAAATGGTCCAGTCAAACACTGTTGACAACGAACGATCTCTTTACGAGGTGCATTCAAGTTCTAAGGCCTCCGATTTTTTTTCTCCGGACTGGAAAGAGATAGAAACATGCGCATTGTTTTAAAATGAGGCCGCGTTCATTGTCAATACGTCCCAGAGATGGCAGCACCGTACGGCAGATGGAATTTTACCGCCAGCGGCGAGAGTGAGAACTGTTTTAAATACTTAAAATGGCGACGTTTTCCTTACTTGAACAGCGTGCAGTCATTCGTTTTCTGAATTTGCGTGGTGTGAAACCAATTGAAATTCATCGACAGTTGAAGGAGACATGTGGTGATGGAGTTATGGATGTGTCGAAAGTGCGTTCGTGGTTGCGACAGTTTAATGAAGGCAGAACATCGTGTGACAACAAACCGAAACAACCTCGGGCTCACACAAGCCGGTCTGACGACATGATCGAGAAAGTGGAGGGAATTGTTTTGGGGGATCGCCAGATGACTGTTGAACAGATCGCCTCCAGAGTTGGCATTTCTGTGGGTTCTGTGCACACAATCCTGCATGACGACCTGAAAATGCGAAAAGTGTCATCCAGGTGGGTGCCACGAATGCTGATGGACGACCACATGGCTGCCTGTGTGGCATGTTGCCAAGCAATGTTGACGCGCAACGACAGCATGAATGGGACTTTCTTTTCGTCGGTTGTGACAATGGATGAGACGTGGATGCCATTTTTCAATCCAAAAACAAAGCGCCAGTCAGCTCAATGGAAGCACACATATTCACCGCCACCAAAAAAATTTCGGGTAACCGCCAGTGCTGAAAAAATGATGGTGTCCATGTTCTGGGACAGCGAGGGCGTAATCCTTACCCATTGCGTTCCAAAGGGCACTACGGTAACAGGTGCATCCTACGAAAATGTTTTGAAGAACAAATTCCTTCCTGCACTGCAACAAAAACGTCCGGGAAGGGCTGCGCGTGTGCTGTTTCACCAACACAACGCACCCGCACATCGAGCTAACGTTACGCAACAGTTTCTTCGTGATAACAACTTTGAAGTGATTCCTCATGCTCCCTACTCACCTGACCTGGCTCCTAGTGACTTTTCGCTTTTTCCAACAATGAAAGACACTCTCTGCGGCCGCACATTTACCAGCCGTGCTGCTATTGCCTCAGCGATTTTCCAGTGGTCAAAACAGACTCCTAAAGAATCCCTCGCCGCTGCCATGGAATCATGGCGTCAGCGTTGTGAAAAATGTATACGTCTGCAGGGCGATTACGTCGAGAAGTAACGCCAGTTTCATCGATTTCGGGTGAGTAGTTAATTAGGAAAAAAATCGGAGGCCTTAGAACTTGTATGCACCTCGTATTAGCTTCAGTGTATATTGCTTTGTGGCTCAGTGAGGGGAACACATCCCTTCTTATTGACGCAGGCTGGCAGACGTACAATATATCGGGCGTCTAAGTCCACCCCGAATGCTGTTTCGGAGTGTCGGCTCCCAGCGATGCTGATGGAGGAACTGTGGACAGCTGGTGGCCTACTAGGCCATGGCTGTGATGTCGCGGTGCACTGCTTCTCTTGGCGATGGAGGTGGTTCCTCTGGACGACCTGCTCTGGCCCACGCATGTTCATCTACTACCCCTGAGTGGAAGCAGCAGGCGGTTGGCGGCTTCGTGGCGGCATTGGGGTGCTAAGTCCCACCAGGAATCCATTGCTGCTGCTGTTTGTAGTCCATTGTCTTGTGGTTTGGCACATTGTGGGGGTGCTGCAGAACTTGGTGGCGATATGGAGAAGATGACTAGATGATGAGTCAATGAGAATCTCTCCTACTTGGCACTAGTCATAGCGTTCATAACAGAGACCAGCCCTGGAGTGGTGATATTACCTTTCCATTGCGGTGGCTATTGCTGCAGTACGCTGTTTTCTCCTATGGTCGCCTGCTGTCACTATGGAACCCACTTGTCTGTCAGTTTATGCTGTCCCACATGTCTCCACATGGGCAACCTCTAGCCTATGGGGGCTAATGCAATCCTGCTTGTGGGTAATTTACAACTTCTTATTACTCTTTCGGTAAACTTAGACTGTGGCGTTATATGTAAGTGGTATAGGTATTCGAACTGAACGAGAAAAATGAAACAAAAAGAAAGACCTTAATGAGATTCAAATCAGTGGTGCACTGATTACCGGACTGTCACACTATTGAGTTTCTTTATTTGTTATAATTTATTGCATTTATCACGATTACTAGAAATAAAAATTTTAATTAAGTTCAACAACTAATCTGGAAAACCAGATCTTCTATATAAACTTTAAAACAGCAAGCAACAATGAACAATACAATGTTGCTGCTATACAAACAACCATATAAACTCCTATCAACAATGGTTCCAAATTTCTAATAAGTAAATTTCTCTCCCACCATTATCTTAATGAGGACATATATACAGGGTGGCCCATTGATCGTGACTGGGCCAAATATCTCACGAAAATAGGCGTCAAACGATAAAACGACAAAGAACGGAACTTGTCTAGCTTGAAGGGGAAAACCAGATGGCGCTATGGTTGGCCCGCTAGATGGCGCTGCCGTAGGTCAAACGGATATCAACTGCGTTTTTTTAAAATAGGAACCCCTATTACATATTCGCGTAGTACATAAAGAAATATGAATGTTTTAGTTGGACCACTTTTTTCGCTTTGTAATAGATGGCGCTGTAATAGTCGCAAACGTATAAGTACGTGGTATCACGTAACATTCCGCCAGTGCGGACGGTATTTGCTTCGTGATTCATTACTCGTGTTAAAATGGACCGTTTACTAATTGCGGAAAAGGTCGATATCGTACTGATGTATGGCTATTGTGATCAAAATGCCCAACGGGCGTGTGCTTTGTGTGATGCTCGCTACCTTGGACGACATCATCGAAGTGTCCGGGCCGTTTGCCGAATAGTTACGTTATTTAAGGAAACAGGAAGTGTTCATCCACATGTGAAACGTCAACCACGACCTGCAACCAATGACGATGCCCAAGTAGGTGTTTTAGCTCCTGTCGCGGCTAATCCGTACATCAGTAGCAGATAAATTGCGCGAGAATCGGGAATCTCAAAAACGTCGATGTTGAGAATGCTACATCAACATCGATTGCACCCGTGCCATATTTCTATGCTCCAGGAATTGCATGGCGACGACTTTAAACGTCGTGTACAGTTCTGCCACTGGGCACAAGAGAAATTATGGGACGATGACAGATTTTTTGCACGCGTTCTATTTAGCGACGAAGCGTCATTCACGAACAGCGGTAACGTAAATCGGCATAATATGCACTATTCGTCAACGGAAAATCCACGATGGCTGCGACAAGTGGAACATCAACGACCTTGGCGGGTTAATGTATGGTGCGGCATTATGGGAGGAAGGATAATTGGTCCCCCATTTTATCGATGGCAATCTAAATGGTGCAATGTATGCTGATTTCCTATGTAATGTTCTACCGATGTTACTACAAGATGTTTCACTGCATGACAGAATGGCGATGTACTTCCAACATGATGGATGTCCGGCACATAGCTCGCGTGCGGTTGAAGCGGTATTGAATAGCATATTTCATGACAGGTGGATTGGTCGTCGAAGCACCATACCATGGCCCGCACGTTCACCGGATCTGACGTCCCCGGATTTCTTTCTGTGGGGAAAGTTGAAGGATATTTGCTATCGTGATCCACCGACAACGCCTGACAACACGCGTCAGCGCATTGTCAATGCATATGCGAACATTACGGAAGGCGAACTACTCGCTGTTGAGAGGAATGTCATTTAACGTATTGCCAAATGCATTGAGGTTGACAGAGATCAGTTTGAGCATTTATTGCATTAATGTGGTATTTACAGGTAAGCAAGCTGTAACAGCATGCGTCCTCGGGAATGATAAATTCACAAAGGTACATGTATCACATTGGAACAACCGAACTAAATTGTTCAAACGTACCTACGTTTTGTATTTTAATTTAAAAAACCTACCTGTTACCAACTGTTCGTTTAAGACTATGAGCCATATGTTTGTGACTATTACAGCGCCATCTATCACAAAGCGAAAAAGTGGTCCAACTAAATTATTCATATTTCTTTACGTACTACACGAATATGTAATAAAAAATTGGGGTTCGTATTTAAAAAAAAAGCAGTTGATATCAGTTTGACCTACGGCAGCGCCATCTAGCAGCCCAACCATAGCGCCATCTGGTTTCCCCCTTCAAGCTAGACAAGTTTTGTTCTTTGTAGTTATTTCGTTTGACGCTTATTTCGTGAGATATTTGTCCCGGTCACGATCAATGGACCACCCTGTATAACACACATTATAAAAAATGGAATGAGCGCATGGCATTGTTGGCCGGGAGGCTCCATCTGGGGAAGTTCAGACGCCGAGTGGAGGTCTTATAGCAGTCGACGCCACATTGCGCGACCCGCGTGCCGGTGATTTGGATGAAATGATGAGGAGGACAACATGACACCCAGTCCACGCGCGAAGAAAATTTCCAAATCGGCCGGGAATCGAACCCGGGTTGGCTGCACGGGAGGCAAGCACTTTACCACCCAGCTAAGCAGGCGGACACATACTTTTACAGTAACTACCAGATTAGTTTACTTGCGATATATCTATTATTATTTGATCAGACATATCCACCCGCACACTAATAAATGACACACGGTGTCTCGGATTAGTTCCCCTTAAGATGGCGATAACCATTTCTTACATGCTGTCACTAGTCATTACTTTTGTAATTAACACTGATTGTAATCAATTACATGGTATTCTGTTGCCTATATACGTTCTTTGGAGCTCAGTTTGTAACAGAAAACCGGTCCACAAACACAGTAATACAAACAGTAAACATACTGTAACTGATATTTCGATATTATACCATGAATAGTCATATATACTTGAAGATAAAAACTGTTATCTATTAATTGCTGAAAGAGTGTCATTTAATGTGGAAGTAACATAAGGAGTGGCTCAAGGAATCAAATTTAGAGCTTAGAAAGTCTGCAGCTACTTGTCAGAACTGATGACACATCATGGGAGAGAGATTCAGCATGCTTCCTGATGAAGTTATTATATTTAAATTATTTAGCTATTCGAAGTGAACGAGAAAACTAAAACGAAAAGGAAGGCTGTAGTGAGATTCAAACCAATGAGTCTGTGAACCGTCATGAAAGTAGTGTTATCTTCAGTGCATTATAGTTAATAGGAAGTCTTCAAAGTGGATTTTCTAGAATTGCTGAGAGTTGCATCGAACAGCTTTGGAGGTTTGATATTTGATTCCTGAACCTAACGCACAATAAATATTAAAAATTATAAAAATCCAATAAATGCGTGGACCCCTTGTGAGTAATTCTGTACGCACCTGGTAGGGATGTGACTCACACATGACGCTGTTTATCGTGACAGTCGTTTGTTCTCCTTTGTCTCTAGAAGGAAAACAGCACCAAGTCACACCCCTGAGCTATCTGTCGCAACGCAGAAGATTTTACTTAGGTCCAGATGTGCTAAGATAGGTGTATTCACAAATAGATTTTTAAGAATGTCAAATCCACATTGTGTTTCTTGATCCGAAATCGAGGCCTTGTTTTTCTCTGTCAGTCTACATAATTGTGACATGGATGACATCTTTGAATAATAAACCTTTAAAAAAAGACACAAATCATAAGAACACTTTCAGTAACTTCTTACTGATGAGCGTAGCATACTCCACAAAAATTTTATTTCATATGGGTCAATCTGGAGTCAATCGCAAAATAATATTTCCCAGGCATTTAATGCTTTGTTTTCCAAATTGTTGTTTCCAAATTTAGAGTTACTCTAGCTCGCTTGAAAACGTGCAATAATGGATCTAAAAGTCTATTTTGCCTGGCCACGATTCTCTCCAATCAAAATGTCATCAATATATAATGTCAACCGTGCCCTTAACTCATCTGGGAGGATTGTTCTTGAATAAACGCGGCCAACGATACATCCAGTCTGAAAAGAAGCTGACTGAATTGGTATCATGTGCTGAAACATAAAAATCCTGTATATTCGCAGCACACACGTTGCAGCATTATCTGCCAATAAGTAGTGCAAAAGTCATTGGGGCACAGTATTATCACACCATAAAACTCCTGTAGCAGTTCTTTTAAGCTTTCTGGCCCTTCCGTTTCTGGAAGAATTATTATGTTAACATGTGGCACTCAGAACCAGGCTAACTATATAATTCTTTTTACGTTCTACTAAGTACGACCAAGAGGGACTTTTATAAGAGCTCACCACCACTCGATTAAACCTTGCTCGAACACTTCCTGAAATTAATTTTCCACTTTAGCCTAGTATGCTAAAGGAATAGGATATGGTTTTACAAAAACTTTCTGATGCTTTTCCGCTCTGAACTCATATACAAAATCTTTAATTGCACCAGGTGACTCAGATGATACTTTACTGTGTGTCTGCAAGAACTCACACAATTTTAATTAATCTGGATCTGATGCACACCCAACACAACCAACATTCTTCTTCACAACACTCGGAATAAAACCGTACCACCACCACCATTCAGACAGTAAAGCATTTTGGTCATGCACACTGTTTCCGATTCTCTCAGAATCCGTTTGCAATTCTGGTTCAGCAAAAAGCCTTAAGCAACTCATGTCTATTTCCTCTTTAAAATAGCTGTATTCAAACTTTAACTTCTCTATTATCCATTTTACAGTCACTATCACCTCTCTTCCATCTACATCGAACTTCTTGTGGTGGAATTCAAAACACCCAATATCAGTTCCACATTTAATGATGGCACAATGAACCAATTTGCTTCTCACTCGACACCTTGACACACGAACACTATTCGGGTTTGTCATTTAACCTCCACACTTTTTTCCAAAAATTAATTCTGACTCCTCATAAGGTAAGACCAGCCAGGTCTTCACTTCACATTTCTGAAAGGCGATCTTGCTAATAACTGAAAACGAACTGCTTGGCCTGGAAACTCAGAACAAAGCTAGCGATCTAATACTGGAGGAAAAAACACTTGACACATTTGCATCAGAACTATAACGGGTCCTAGCAAGACTAGATTTACTTCTGGACGAGGTCGCGCGAATACTAAACCACATGAGAGAATTAAATCACTTTACTAAACCTTAAACAATCTGAAATACTTAACTTGGAAACCATCCATGTCAACAGGAATGTGTATATATTTGTTACTGTCGCTGAACACTATAACTTATCACTTGATAAAATACAGAACGATAGTCGTATTTCAGTGTACAATTGACTGTCAAATTCGATATACAGCTCTGACTAATAGATCTGTAGATCGCAGCCAACTCTGACTATCACATTGCTGTCTTCATAAACAATGAAAGCAGAGTGCTGCAGTCTGATGTATATACTCTTCGAGCAGTCATGGCACATGGAACCCCTTGATGGTGTGTCTAAGCCGATGTCTCTCATTCGTTGCAGATTCTGACAGTGACTGCCCTTACTTATGGTTCTGTCATATCACATTGCTGTCTTCATAAACAATGAAAGCAGAGTGCTGCAGTCTGATGTATATACTCTTCGAGCAGTCATGGCACATGGAACCCCTTGATGGTGTGTCTAAGCCGATGTCTCTCATTCGTTGCAGATTCTGACAGTGACTGCCCTTACTTATGGTTCTGTCATATCACATTGCTGTCTTCATAAACAATGAAAGCAGAGTGCTGCAGTCTGATGTACATACTCTTCGAGCAGTCATGGCACATGGAACCCCTTGATGGTGTGTCTAAGCCGATGTCTCATTCGTTGCAGATTCTGACAGTGACTGCCCTTACTTATGGTTCTGTCATGAGGTAGCAACGTTGACATGGGGACTTGGTTTCCAGTCTTTTCTACGACGCTACATTCGTTCCCCCCACCCCCCTCCACCCCAGATCCCTGCACAGTTGTCATGTGAGCTGTGTGACATGAAGATGGTGGGGAGGATTTGGCCTGAATGCGGATGTAGACGAGAAGAAAAGGCGTGTAATAACAGGCGATACCAGCACCCTGTCTGTAGGAAAGTAAATTTAGTGCACATGAGTACCACCAAAAGCCACCATTTGTTCCAGAAAAGACCTGCGTAATCAGTACGGATGCACTGCCTCAGTCTGATGGACATGGCACTGAAAAAAGCGTGGCTGTGGAGCGAACTGATTCTTTACACAAACATTACAATGAGAGGTTATTTGCTGAATCTGGTTGTGCATGCAAAAAGTAGCGTCACGCCGCTGAGTAGGTGAATTTCTTTCAAACTCTGTGGCCACCCATGGGGCACATATTGCAAAACTACCTGAGGAGCTTGATTGGGAGCAGTAGCTCCAGCAATACAACGAAAATCTAGACGAAAGTTTTGAAGAATTTCAAAATCCTGAGTGTTGATAACATGAATCAAATGCTGGGTGTTGAGCTAATAAGATGAATCAAATGCTATATCGGTACTGAAGAGTAACCAAGACAACAGGTCGATGTTCGAATGTTGTGCAGTGGGCTTGTACAACAAGTCTTAGTGATTTATTAGAAAGTAAAAGAGCCCAACAACACCATTTTTATGCTGTCTGTGATGAGACAGGATTATAGTGACTGAACAAAGCTGTTAAACACCGATGATCTGTAATTAACTTCTAACCGTGCAAATATTGGTGGAACTCGGTGAAACCATAATAATGATAAGTGCCTCTTTTGCAAGTTGACTATAATTGCACTGCACATTGTTGAGGGTTTTAGTGGAAAAATCAGTGCGTGTATGAACTGAACCAGTTCCATGGGAGAGCACAGCTACGGTCCCATAAGAATATGCATCCTCAGCTAACGCAACATGTTTAACTGGCTCAAAATGAATTATTCAATTACAGCTTAACAATGCGTCCGTTAACTGCTGAAATGGGTCCTGACATCCTTGGGTCCGCACAAAGGGAACATCTATCTGGCGCTGCCTGTTTAATGGAGCAGCAATTTACACCACAGTTACGATAAATGGCTGTGAGCACTACGGGACTTAACATCTGAGGACATCAGTCCCCTAGAACTTACAACTACGTAAACCTAAATAACCTAAGGACATCACACACATCCATGCCCAAGGCAGGATTCGAACCTGCGACCGTAGCGGTCGCGCGGTTACAGACTGAAGCGCGTAGAACCGCTCGGCCACACCGGCCGGCACAGTTACGATAAACTTAATGTGATCTGTGAGCTTCCCAACGAGAGCCTGTAGCTCCTTGATGTTAATGGTGCGCAGGCAAATCTTTAATTGCAGACACATGCGAACAATTTTTTCCCATTGAGGCAGGATTATAATTATGTCTATTGAGGTACCAGTGATACATGCGAGTTGACTACTGTATTTGATGCTTTTCGGGATGACAGAGAACGATTCATTTCTAAACTTACTTCCATCTGCGTTAAAGGATAACAGAGAGTGGTCCGGGTGATCGATTGAGATAGAGCTGTAACGAGGTACGATTTAATGGCTGACAGCTTCATTCTAGAGAAGTATAAGTTGATGAAGGTCAATTTTTTTCCCAGTGTTCTGTGCGGATACATCAGTCACGTGACATAGCCTGCGTTCTACTCGTATACAGCTACGTGTTCCGTATATGCTTTAAAGCACTGTCTACTTGCGATCGTTAACGGTAAACCTGTCGGTCATCAGAGGACTTCCATGTCATGTGTGAAGAAACTTGACACACTCCTCTAAACGAGCTTTGATTTATGCGATCGCCCCTGTCGCATCTTGTTTGCAAAATCTAGACTTCAGCATCATAACTAAGTTAGCGGCATGAGATTGTGATGCACTACAATCCCCGTGTACACATTTGCCCAACAGATGTTGTGTTTACAGAGTTAGTGGCGAAATGGTTTGTAATTTTCACATGTCAGACGCTGCTGCTATGCGTTTATCTGTTTCCTTGTAGGATGTATCCCCCGCTACTAACTATCATTTTATATAGGCCTGATGCAGGCATCGTATAATTTCTGAATTGTATCGGAAGTGAACAGTGGACACTATACGTCTCCACAAAGCTATATTGTGATTGTATGGTGCAAAGTAAATGTTTTACGGAAGTAGTTTTTTCGTTTTACGATTCGATAAGATAGTTCCGCGTAGAGAAACTGTGAAAAAGGATGTATGTCGGATAGGCCGGAAATGTATTCGATCTAACATTATCGCCCGTTTTCAAGTGCAGAACGTTGTAGTCTTAGGAGAGCGTGTGTTTATGTTCTCTCTCTTACCAGTACCTTCCAGGTACAGATCCTAGACTCTAGAACAATAATTTAGAGTCAATAGCTTAGTTGATTTAGGTAAAAATGTGTAGAACTCAATTCGTCTCGAACTCTATCGCGTATAAAAATAAGTCTTTTAATGTTCTTCTTAACTGTATGCTGCCGGCCGCGGTGGTCTAGCGGTTCAGGCGCTCAGTCCGGAACCGCACGGCTGCTGCGGTCGCAGGTTCGAATCCTGCCTCGGGCATGGATATGTGTGATGTCCTTAGGTTAGTTAGGTTTAAGTAGTTCTAAGTTCTAGGGGACTGATGACCACAGATGTTAAGTCCCATAGTGCTCAGAGCCATTTGAACCATTTTTAACTGTATGCTATTACATTACGGCACTTCGAAATCTGTTACTATACGTCGATAAGGAGTGCTAAGCTCATCGACATGGTCTCATCTCGAGAAATCTCTGGCACTTGGACGGGTTAGGACTAGGAAAGCTCTATTCATTAACAAGACGACGAGTGTAGCGGTCTTCTTCAGATCGGTTGGAGATTAATTCTCTAATGGTGCTGCAGCGCAAGTTGGTCAATGACTGTGTGAGGATGGTCTTTTATCCTAAGACGGAGAGAATGCTCTGTGACTCCCATACGCAGAGAGATGGATCGTAAATTAAGTACTATGCTCGAGGTCTTAGAAATATGTAGAGCGCTGTATGGTATACTTTGATGATTTATGTGCTCGAGAATTAACTGTGAACGGGCGTACTGAGTAGTCATCTATCCATGTTCGCAATGATACTCGCAAAGTAGAGAAGGGATGGTTTAGCTATGATGCTGAAATTGGGGAAACATGCTGTCACATGATTGGCCGGTGTTGTAGTTACTGTAAAATTCTTCGCGCTATCAAGTGTACAATACATGGGAGGTGTCTTTTCCGTCCCATCCGTGCATTGGTGCGCTATTGGTTACGACATAATGACCGACTGACAACGCTTGTTTGAGTTGGGGATAAAGTTATGTGGATGGGTGACAACTTCTGGGGGTTGCTAGCAGTGAAACAGTGATCGCATACATGAGTGCAAAATGAGGAATCACTCGAAATGGAATGCGGAGCCATCATCTATTCAGTCATTGTTACTTGTGAGTTTAATTGTACAGGTCGTGAATACCTTTTGGACGGTAGTTTTGAAGCTCTCCGCAACGCAGCCAAACTCTTCTAGTTTCCTTATCTTGTAACTGTCTTTTATTTAAAATCATCCAGTGTTATGCTATCCGCCGTAAGAATATGATTTACGCTGTGCAATGTCTAGTTTTCTGTGAGAGGCCGTGGATCAGAGTGTCTTAATGTCAGTTTAGAACCTGACACAGGCTTGGAAGTCGTGGCAGAAAAAAGAAAAAGAAAAATAGAGCTCTTGCCCGCGAAAGGCAAAGGTCCCGATTTCGAGTCTCGGTCAGGCACACAGTTTTAATGTGCCAGGAAGTTTCATATCAGCGCACACTCCGCTGCAGAGTGAAAATCTCATTCTGGAAATATCCCCTAGGCTGTGGATAAGCCATGTCTCCGCAATATCCTTTCTTTCAGGAGTGCTAGTTCTGCAAGATTCGCAGAAGAGCTTCTGTAAAGTTTGGAAAATAGGAGACGAGGTACTGGTAGAAGTAAAGCTGTGAAGACGGGGCGTTAGTCGTGCTTGAGTAGCTCAGTGGTAGAGCACTTGCCAGCGAAAGGTAAAGGTCCCGAGTTCGAGTCTCGGTCCGGCACACAGTTTTAATCAGCCAGGAAGTTTCAAAAACGGAAATGTTTGGCTTTGTACAAAAGCGTGTTAGAAAACAGTGTTTGAAATAACTAAACAGGACAAAAGGGAAATGTTTGGCTTTGTACAAAAGCGCGTTAGAAAACAGTGTTTGAAACAACTAAACAGGACAAAAGGGAAATATTTGGCTTTGTACAAAAGCGTGTTAGAAAACAGTGTTTGAAACAGCTAAACAGGACAAGAGGGAGCGTCTCATACGATCATTCGCCTAGACTATAGGTGATCAGACTTTAAAGTGGTCTCTGCACTGCCTGTATATATTTAATAGGATCGTGTCCACATAGGCATCTGCAGTAGCAGTAACAGTTTGAGGTGAGGGATTGCGAGCGCCGTTAGGAATGCTTGGATGGCTGCACTCTGCGCTATTGTGGGGAAGTATTGTGAAATTTGTTTCTCCACGCTGGAGGTCTGCCGCAGTTATGCGACATTGCATCAGCATCGATGCCTGGATGACTTGTAAATCGTATGAGCTTTTATAGTGCGTAATTTTTCGATGTTGGGAGGGTAGAGAATAATGATGGTAGCATGTTGGGCTGATTGATTTGAATGGATAGTGATCTGTAGTACTTGTATCTAGTTTGGGGACGTACAATATTGCGCGCATTTCCACCGGATGGTCAAAATACGGTCCTGTTGCAGTAACTCAGGTCCATTCTGTTTCTACATGAGTTGCAGAAGGTGGTGGATATGTCTTTCTCCGACTTCTGCTCAGTTCTCACTTAAATTGGAACAAACACCTGTGGAAAGCTATAGAAATGGGTGCGACTGCAAGATGTGTAGGGGGTGACTAGAACCAGGTTGTAATTTTACTGTAGCAGACAGGTTCGATGAAGGTGACTCGTTTACAGATATGAGAGCGCAAGAAATATGATTCACTTGTGGGTATGAGCCTATGCATGTAAGTTCAAAAATGGCTCTCAGCACTATGGGACTTAACTTCTGAGGTCATCAGTCCCCTAGAACTTAGAACTACTTAAGCCTAACTAACCTAAGGACGAAACTTCTGCCAGTATCTCGTCTCCTACCTAGAGCACTTGCCCGCGAAAGGCAAAGGTCCCGAGTTCGAGTCTCGGTCGGGCACACAGTTTTAATCTGCCAGGAAGTTTCATATCAGCGCACACTCCGCTGCAGAGTGTAAATCTCATTCTGGTAACCTAAGGACATCACACACATCCATGCCCGGGGCAGGATTCGCACCTGCGACTGTAGCGGTCGCGCGGTACCGGACTGTAGCGCCTAGAACCGCTCCGCCACCCCGGCCGGCTATGCATGTATGTGCTTGAATGGAAAGACCTGATTCCAAATGATGGGCATAATTTCTAACACTAGAGATCTGGGAAGCTAGTGTACATTTTTTCTCCTTGTGACCTCAATCGGCACATCCTCTTCTATTACTACTATTACTACTACTGTTTGTGCTCCTTCTCAATCAGTCATCACCTATAACACGGCGGATATATCGCGGAACCTCTGATATGGTCTCGAGACAGAATGCGTTGCAAATACTAAAGAATTTTCTAGTTGGGGCGGTGTGAGGGAGTCGCTTATACCTCATACATACCACGTCCCTTAGCAGAATCACTTTGAAAGTTCATTGATTTTATGATGAGGTTGCATCATTGGCTGATAATACGTATTCGTACGATCACCGTCACGGTAGTTGTCCTGAAAACACCGCCTCATTCAGAGGTAATGTCGTACCTCGATTTGTAAAGAGGGTATAGCATTTAACATGGATACTAGTGCGCACCTGTAGAACTAAGGGCGCTTGTGACAGTAACATGCAGTAGTCGTTGCGATCGTGTTTTTTCTTTAACATCTGGTCGATTATGTCTATGACAGAGTGGTAGGACTTGCAGGAAGAACGCAAGAGAGATGCACACGGATCGTTGATTTTCGGTCAGTATTATTTCGTATCGTAGGCAAACAGTTATTGACGAAATATTACACATAGTATTTAGTGCTGGGCGCGTGATATGTTCGCATTTGAGCATGACCTTTATAAAGTTTGTTTTTGTGTATAGGAAATGACTATGTTAAACGGTAAGGTGGGTATGGATTTGACTTGGGGTACTGTGATGGCAAAGGGAAGAATATGTCCAGTAGTACGGAAGGTACAGGTATTTCCATTTCCAGAGCAACAGCCTTCAGCGGGGTGTATTTCCGATACTTCGCTCATTGCCGAATGCTGTTCAATTGAGACGACAATCGTAAGATTTAATTGTAAGTACAATGATAGAAGATATATGTGGCGGTCTTCTAGAATGTTTCGATGTATGCAAAGTTTGTGTTGGTATTGATAACATCAGCAGTCTTCGAATGCAGAGGCCTGTTGGAGTGTTATTATCTCCCATGTAATGTGTAAGAGTTAACTTTGCAGTCTTCTACACGACTGTGTAGCGAACTAATACTCAGTATGTGTTGAGCGGTTTTCGTGATCAAGTGGAAATTTGAGAAGATGGTGCGTTTGCAGTGGAGCGTTATTAGCTCCCATGTAAATTGTTCGGTTCACTCCTTCTGCACATTCGGCGCCTTTATTAAATTGAGAGAAGATCGATTGTGATGTGTGCATCTGGCATGTGGAAGACATGGTTGCCTGTTCTCTAGACATGGGAAAGACCTTAGTTGGCTTGTAAATTATAGGGATGAGTTGGAATGTGTTACATCTGCGAGATCAGTATTAGCGGGTGGAAATATGATTTTTAATGTGTGTGTTTCTAGTTACTCAGTGGTCTAGCGCATGCTCCATGTAGCTAAAGTTTCGGGTTTATAGAGAAATAATTTCCAGTGTATATCTTCGGGATTATGTTGCATGAGCGATCGGCAGGCTACTGCTGTGTGCTTGATATCGAGAAGTACGGCGAAACTGATATAATATTATGGTGAAAATAGGTGTGTTCATGTAATACCGGAGTCTGGAGATGTCTGTAGAAATGCAAGGAAGCAGGCAGGTCCAGACCAGAAAGAGTAGCCCGTTTGTACCGATGGGGAAACGAGTTTGTCTTTGTACATCAGTTCTGAGAGTGACTTCGATTCACTGAGGGCTTTCTGATGTAAAATGGGTAAGTTTGTATGGTGTAGGATATGAATTGTGTGTTTACTAGATCGATGCGGTACATGTTGATGTATTGCTCAGTTGGAGATCGGTTTCATTCGCTAATATTCAAGTTTCTGGCCCCAGTGGGAAGAGAGTGTAAATAAGTAGGTGTGTTTACATATTTGACAATATGTATGGCACTTTGCGAGGTTTAGTTGTCGGTGTGAAGTGGTGATCAGTGTAAAGTAGTTTATTACCACTGAATGTCACGTCAGTAGAAAGAAAGAAAAGGCTGATGGTGCTTCGCTAGGACTGGGGAGCATCGTAACATATAGCCGGTGTGAGTGTAGCCATACGATAATTTTTTCGGGTGCTGTACAGATATTAATGATATCTGCACTGTTTGTCTAAAATGTGTATATATTATATTGTAAAGTTAGTGTGGCTTACATTGTGTAAAATGTGTATATATTGCACTGTAAAGTTAGTATGGTTTATATTATGGCATGACTAGAGAGGATGACTGTGTTTACTATCGTGAGAGATGTATAGATTGAGCAGATTGTTAACGACGAGGGTATGAGTGAGAATTTTTAAGTGGAAAATTATATTCGTTATAAATAGTGAAGTACAGTCGTCAAGAGGGGAGATTACCTGTACATTGATTGGTGTCAGACTGTAGCAAGAATAGTAATATTTAACTGTAGTTAGAGTGGTAAATATATTCCTGGCTTGCAATATTCTTGTGAGTCTGGTATGTATTTGATAATGTGGAGGCAATTTTGCGGGTTTAGCTGTGAATGAAATTTAGCGATCTGTGTCATATAATGGCTGAAAGCACATGAAAGAATAGGTGAATGCTGCTTCGGTACTGGCGGCATAAGTAATTTGGCGTGTAAATTCGATAAGAGCAAGTCAGAATGCTTGATTCATTGACATCGTTTGTGCTGGGATATAGGGATCTGTACATAGCGGAGGGAACGCTTGCGTATGTTGAAATCTGGAGAGGAAAGACGTTAGGAGCGCTGGGATGACTGCAATCGTTATTATTGTTGTAAGGAGGTTCTGTTAGAGTAGGAATTTCCGTGCATACAAGTTGGGACATATACACTCCTGGAAATGGAAAAAAGAACACATTGACACCGGTGTGTCAGACCCACCATACTTGCTCCGGACACTGCGAGAGGGCTGTACAAGCAATGATCACACGCACGGCACACCGGACACGCCAGCAACCGCGGTGTTGGCCGTCGAATGGCGCTAGCTGCGCAGCATTTGTGCACCGCCGCCGTCAGTGTCAGCCAGTTTGCCGTGGCATACGGAGCTCCATCGCAGTCTTTAACACTGGTAGCATGCCGCGACAGCGTGGACGTGAACCGTATGTGCAGTTGACGGACTTTGAGCGAGGGCGTATAGTGGGCATGCGGGAGGCCGGGTGGACGTACCGCCGAATTGCTCAACACGTGGGGCGTGAGGTCTCCACAGTACATCGATGTTGTCGCCAGTGGTCGGCGGAAGGCGCACGTGCCCGTCGACCTGGGACCGGACCGCAGCGACGCACGGATGCACGCCAAGACCGTAGGATCCTACGCAGTGCCGTAGGGGACCGCACCGCCACTTCCCAGCAAATTAGGGACACTGTTGCTCCTGGGGTATCGGCGAGGACCATTCGCAACCGTCTCCATGAAGCTGGGCTACGGTCCCGCACACCGTTAGGCCGTCTTCCGCTCACCCCCCAACATCGTGCAGCCCGCCTCCAGTGGTGTCGCGACAGGCGTGAATGGAGGGACGAATGGAGACGTGTCGTCTTCAGCGATGAGAGTCGCTTCTGCCTTGGTGCCAATGATGGTCGTATGCGTGTTTGGCGCCGTGCAGGTGAGCGCCACAATCAGGACTGCATACGACCGAGGCACACAGGGCCAACACCCGGCATCATGGTGTGGGGAGCGATCTCCTACACTGGCCGTACACCACTGGTGATCGTCGAGGGGACACTGAATAGTGCACGGTACATCCAAACCGTCATCGAACCCATCGTTCTACCATTCCTAGACCGGCAAGGGAACTTGCTGTTCCAACAGGACAATGCACGTCCGCATGTACCCCTTGCCACCCAACGTGCTCTAGAAGGTGTAAGTCAACTACCCTGGCCAGCAAGATCTCCGGATCTGTCCCCCATTGAGCATGTTTGGGACTGGATGAAGCGTCGTCTCACGCGGTCTGCACGTCCAGCACGAACGCTGGTCCAACTGAGGCGCCAGGTGGAAATGGCATGGCAAGGCGTTCCACAGGACTACATCCAGCATCTCTACGATCGTCTCCATGGGAGAATAGCAGCCTGCATTGCTGCGAAAGGTGGATATACACTGTACTAGTGCCGACATTGTGCACGCTCTGTTGCCTGTGTCTATGTGCCTGTGGTTCTGTCAGTGTGATCATGTGATGTATCTGACCCCAGGAATGTGTCAATAAAGTTTCCCCTTCCTGGGACAATGAATTCACGGTGTTCTTATTTCAATTTCCAGGAGTGTAGAAATCTAGCATTAACTATTTCTGAGAGAATATACAATTCAGGAGAGGTCGAGTTGGCTATTATTTTTTTTTACAAAGACATGTGACGTAAGAATAACATTGGGAACGTTGTTACATGGCGAGCCACCACGCAGACGTTTCGGCTGGAGACGTGGCGTGAACCATGTTGGGGCAGGTACACACATCTGAACACGTCACGTATGTTCCGTTAGATGGAAGCAGGCGGCGCTATTCTGCCATCCATGGTAAAGACAATGCTGGCCTGAGGTGTCTCGAGCATGAGACTGCGCCTTGGAGTTCTGTGACTTGGGTACAAGGGTATTATACAGACGCAAATTTCGCCTGTGTTCGGGGATAGTTTGCGGCTGCGCTCCGGCCCGGTAACGTCATCACGTGTGTCTAGGTGAACACGTATTTGGATAGGCATTTCTAAGAAATGAAGTATGAATGAAATGTGGCCGCTTCATGGTTGCGGGACCCGGGTGGGGGCCTGTGCGAGGTTTGACAGCTGATGGCTGCTCCGCGTCGTTGGGGCTGCCTGTGTGCTCTACCGGACAGGGGTTGGCGGAGGGTGCTTGGGGGTGTTGATTGAATTATTTTGCGAGCAGAGGTGTAGGCTGTGCTATGAGTTATTTGGGCAGTTTACGAGTACTGAGCGTGTCTAGACATAAAACTAAACTAAACTCCACCCGAACAGGCCATGAGTCCCAACGGTACCGACCGGCCGCCGTGTCATCCTCACCCACAGGCGTCACTGGATGCGGATATGGAGGGGCATGTGGTCAGCACACTGCTCTCCTGGCCGTATGTCAGTTTCAGGGGCCGAAGCCGCGACTTCTCTCAATCAAGTAGCTCCTCAGTTTGCCTCACAAGGGCTGAGTGCACCCCGCTTGCCAACAGCGCTCGGCAGACCGGATGGTCACCCATCCAAGTGCTAGCCCAGTCCGACAGCGCTTAACTTCGGTGATCTGACGGGAACCGGTGTTAACACTGTGGCAAGGGGGTTGGCGTCTGGACACAACTTTGCTGAATTGTTTAGGTGGAGTCTGAATGTCTGTAATTAAATTGTTTGCGTAAATTAGGAGTTGTTTGCGTGTCTTCAGACTGTATTGTGACCGCAAGCATAAGATGGAGAGTGTTTTGCCTCAGTGTGATAAATATATTCAATCTCTAAATAAAATGTTCGAAAGTAAATAGAGTGGACTCCTTACTTACTCTCCCAAGCAGCCTAAATGGGTCAAATGGCTCTGAGCGCTATGGGACTTAACTGCTGAGGTCATCAGTCCCCTAGAACTTAGAACTACTTAAACCTAACTAACCTAAGGATATCACACACATCCATGCCCGAGGCAGGATTCGATCCTGCGACCGTAGCGGTCGCGCGGTTCCAGACTGAAGCGCCTAGAACCGCTCGGCCACACTGGCCGGCCAAGCAGCCTAGCGCAGCCTGAATTATTTTAGCATAATTCTCGCCCCTACAGACCACCATCTGGGATTAGGTCATAGGAGGGACGACAGTACGATCTGATGGCAGTAATGTGTACTATGTCAGTTGGACAGTGAATCTTGTGGTGGAGACACGGGCTGCAAAATAAAGGCTTGTGTTCAGAACTGTTTTCCCGTCATTTCGCGCCACCATCCTGGAAGATGTCATGCGCTGTGCAGGTTAGTACTGGTTAGTGCACGTTAGCACACGTTAGCCCGCCAACATGGGGCGGTAAGGGGGCGTGGTGCTGGGTTGAGAATCGTGGTGGAGACTTTGACTATTTGATTCCAAGTCCAGGTGGATGTGGCATTGGTAAAAATTGATTCCATGTCCTAGGTTCTATGAAGTCGAATGACGTGACTAATCCAGCAGTTAATAGGAGTGCAGCATTGTAGGGGTGGGGGTGCTAGGTCATGAATGAACACCGTGCTGATAGTGAGAAAATGTGGAACTTCTCATTTGTTCATTGAATACTGAAATTGTAAATTGACTTATTGAATATGATTAAATTTGAAATGGAATTAAGTACTTAGTTAATTGATAGACTAGATGAGCGATGTCGGTGTCACTTGTGTTCAGTTAAATTCGTTAGCATATTTACAGAAGACTACGTCCGGCGCGAGTATAGAAGTGCGGGCTTGAGACTGTGATGTAAGCGGTCACTCACTCGCGGTCACTCACTCACGTGTCCGGTTATAACGCGCACGAGAGAGAGAGCAGACGATCTTGTGTCATCAGCTGACTTCACAGTAGCGCCCTCTGGTGGCCAAGATGTGAACTAAGTCAGTTGGACTCTGGAGCTCGCGCTGAACACATTGGGTGCCGTCATTTTGAATACCGGTACTTGGGTAGTGATGTGACGTCAGGAGAGCACCCTCTGGTGGCACCGATATGAAATAAGCCAGTTGGGCTCTGTAGCGCGTGGTGAACATAATGGCTATGGCCATCTTGAATAACGCTACTTGCGTCATCACCTGACGTCACGGTGGCGTCCTCTGGTGGCGACGATATGAACTAAGCCAGTTGGAGTCCAGACCCAGTGGAGAACACATTGGTTAAATAATAAAGAGAAGTACTTTTTCCCGCTATTTTCTGTGTTTAGTAGAGATAAGAGTGGTGTGGTGCATTATCCTGCAGGAATTTGAACTTCGTGCCATTTTTCTGGGGGGAAGGGGGCGTGGCACTTTCTGCCAAAATTCCCGCCAAAATCCGCCATCTTGGCTGACGTCACAGCCGCTTTCTTGGATGACGTCATCGTCGCCATCTTGGATGACGGTACTTTGGAATGGTACCGCCTGTGTTCCAATCCTTGCAACTTCAGTGGTATCAAGCGAGAGCTTATTGAAGGGCAGGGTGTAGGTCTGTTGTATTCTCTGATGAAAGCTGGTTCTTCCGCGGTGCCAGTGATGGGCGTGTGTTGGTCAGAAGGAGACCAGCTGAGCGCCTGCGACCGACCTGTCTACATGCTAGACACATTGGACCTAGTCTGGGGCGCGATTTCGTATGACACCAGCAGCACTCTAACGGTCACCACACGCACCTTAACCGCAAATTTGTACGTTAGTCTGGTGATTCGATCTGTCGTGTGCTGGCCGTGGTGGCTGAGCGGTTCTAGGCGGTTCAGTCCGGAACCACGCGACTGCTATGGTCGCAGGTTCGAATCCTGCCTCGGGCATGGATGTGTGTGATGGCCTTAGGTTAGTTAGGTTTACGTAGTTCTAAGTCCCATAGTGCTCAGAGCCATTTGAATCATTTGAACATTAACTGTCACTGTATCGAGTGAACAAGTGCAACAGGCACGGAAGTCCATCCCACATACTGACACCCGGCAACTATACAACACAACGCATGCATTCTTGCATTCAACACTCTGGGGGTTGCGTCGGTTATTAACATACCAGAATTTCACATTTTCAATAGCTTACCTTACGCTTAGATTAACTTCTGGTGTTGCAATGGTTATCACTTAAGGGGGCTAGGACATCAAACGGGCTGTCTTGGAGCAGGAGAGACACCACAGGACATTTTAATTTCCACTGTCTACACTTTTACGAAAAAATTCATAAAACTTTGTCAGCATGGCCAGGAATGATTCAGGATTCACAGTCATAGCAGTGCAAGTTCAAAAAAATAACAAAATAAATTTTTTACATGTGAAAGTTCATCATTTTTTCACTTCTATTGGCTGCGTTTGTTGCTATAGGTACACATTTCTTCATAAGTAAGAGAGATTCTTCGATGAATTTTGCACAGCGTACAAACCATACTTACAGGTGTATGAAATTCTAGAAATTATTTAATTTATGAAAAAATGAATGTGCTGTTACATTTTAAACTTGATGTTCAGAAAAAACTCAAATTTTATAGTTAATTAGCTCAATTTTTACCACAGTTTTTAATATATTTGGAAAATTCTAGAGTTACATACACCTGTAAGTAAGGTTTGTATGCTGTGCAAAATTCATCGAAGAACCTCCCTTACTTATGAAGAAAAGTGTACCTATAGCAACAAATGCAGCCAATGGTAAGTGAACAAAAGGTGAAATACAAATGTAAAAAATAAATTATTTTCTTATATTTTTGAACTTCCACCACTATAAGTGTAAATCCAGGAACGTTTCTGGTCGTTCTGACAAAGTTTTATGAATTTATTTTTAAAAGTATAGACAGTGGAAATTAAAAATTCCTGTGGTGTCTCTCCCGCTCTAAGTCGTCCCGTTTGACGTCCTACCCCCCTCAAATATCTTATTCAGACAAACGTATTCCCGAAACTTCATTACTCAATATTACTTTCTTCCGTCAGTGTACATGCAAAAGGATTTACATGGCATTGCTGGTATCTTAAAATCTATTAAGCGATTGAAGATTTGTTCACTTTTGGTTGAAGCATCTAGTTTCCAGCAAGCAACAAACATGCAAACAGCTAAACTCCTCGGGGAATATGCCATCAAAACTGACATTCATATCGCCTTCAACTGAAAAATGGTTCAAATGGCTCTGAGCACTATGGGACTTAATATCTGAGGTCATCAGTCCCCTAGAACTTAGAACTACTTAAACCTAACCAATCTAAGGACATCACACACATCCATGCCCGAGGCAGGATTCGAACCTCCGATCGTAGCGGTCGCGCGGTTCCAGACTGAAGCGCCTAGAACGGCTCGGCCACACCGGCCGGCCCTTCAACTGAAGTAAAGATGTTGTGTTATACAGGGATATTACAGATATTTGTAGCGAAGAACTGAAGGATAACTGGGCTCAAGAACATGTGATCGAGAAGTGCAAAATATCGCGAAAGGGATAGATTGCGGACATGGGAAATCGGACTCTTTTGTTCTTACGTTCAGTTGCACAGCGTTTCTAGAACGTATCAAGACAGGTTTCATTTGCCTAAACCTCAGGCCTAATATACACAACATAATGCACTATTTTAAATGCCAGCGCTTTTGGGAAAGCACTACAGCGTGCAACTTACGGCAAGTAAGATAAGGCCGTCCTCGAAAGCGTCATTTACTCGTCTCCTCGGAAGTGTGTTAATTGCTGGAGTAGAGACTGCAGAAAGGAAGGTACAACAGCTAAAAACAATGAAGCATATTCCGTACGGCGGCTTAAAAAATTGCAACCTTCTGCTTTCACTGCTTCGTTTGGTTCAGCTCTTAAACAGCTTGTTCAGGCAGCCAATGCCTCTGCACAAACGGAGTTTCATAGTGCTAGCACTAATAACCACGCATACACGTACAGCTGCAACGATGCTGTCATTACGAAGCCTGTATCTCCTTCCAGAACATAAAGAAAGGCCACGCTTGCTCATATTGTAGAGCTTCCGGCACTTCAATGCTCCGACTCCAGTATGCAGTCCAGCACTGCCGCTGTCACTACCACGGACGTTCATCGCAAAACTCCTTCGTCAAACAAACCAAACCGGAAGGATCGACCACAGAAACAGACAGATTGTAAACCAGCAGATCATGTACGTGCCACTCTATCCGACAGTTCCAATGATTCAGCTTCGTAGACAATGGAATACCAAGTCTGCCTGGAGCAAACATTTAGGCTCCAGACCAAGACTCCATGCGTCGTGGGATCCCCATCCCGATAGAGAGACAGCGTGAAAGAAAAACCTCACCAATATAACTGCCCCCCATACTACAGTGGAACCACAATGGCTTTAGGCACCACTCCTCTGCTCTATCGCTGGTTACTGACCTGCAAACAGTTTCAGTTGAAGTTCATATGGGTCAAAGAATAATCATATCCCCTCTGTATTTACCAGCACGGGAAGCGATAGATTCTGCTATCTGAGGTGTTCGCAGATTTTATACAGCAACTCGCCCGACGATTTTTGTTGCTGAGAGACTTCAATGCCTAAACTGTATTATGGGACTCAATGATCGAGTTTTAGAGAGCCTCATGGTATCGCAAAAGCTGTACGTCCTCAACACGCGTAATCCAATTCATTTCAACGGTGCTAAGCGGTAATACTCAGCCATAGAACTCTCTTTCTATTCCCCAGCCCTCGTAGATTCTGCTCGGTAGGAAGTTACTGACGACATTCATTGCAGTGATCACTTCCCATTCTGGATTCACCTACCAGATGGAGCAATCCTTGACAGGAAGGTGCCAAGATGGATAATTGGCAGAGCATACTGGACGCTGTTCAGCAGACTGGCTGTGTTTGAACACCGAGGCAGGTCCAGGAATGGGTGGACCACATCACACGTGTGATCCGTCATACAGCCGACTTATTTCTCGCAGAGTCCTCAGGTAATGTTACAAGAGAACGGCCCATCCTGAAATTTTTAACGCAAAAAGAGTACAACGAAAGAAAGGCACTGTCAAAATTTTATCTGCTAAGACGCACTCCAAGTATTTTTTAAACATTGCTGAATTTACTCGTTTTTGTCGCACAAAGAACCGCTCGTAACGGCGGTTTGTAGAACCCTTCCCACACAGCGTGTAATCAACCGTTACAAGAGAGCATAGCGCCCCATAGTGCGAATGGCCAGAGTGAACACGCGAATCTGAAGCACCTAAGGCATAAAAAAAAAAATTCTCGTATCAGTTCTGAATGCGAATAGCCAGAGTGAACACGTGAATCTCAAGCACCTCAGGCATAAAAAAAAAATTCACGTATCTGTTTTGAATATGAGGCAGTTCACGCCGACAGCTAAACTGTTGCGGACGTAATTGTTACAAAAGTGACTAGCAGGGGAAAATAAATCAAGGCAGTATTTGATGTTATATTACAGACGCCTTCTATCAATCGTGACTTTAATTTGTTCAAATGAATTATTTCTTACACATACATCATTTTATGACAATTTCTGTAGCTCAGCTCTTTCGACAGTTTTTTCATAATGTATATTTTACCAACAATGAAACAATTCCTTGTTTATTCCCATTGTCCACACAATAAAGCGAAGTATCATTTGATTGACAAAAGCAAACATTTTCAAATCACCAGACACACGCGATAAAAGAAAAATCAATACTTTCAGGCACTTCACAGTAATTACTAGTTTTATTTAGACAGAATCACGGTGGAGAAAGAAATTGTCCTGATTGTTGCTCTGCTTATCGTGCTACATACCAGTCATACTTAAAGCAATTCATAAAACGCGCCGACGCAAACTCACAATGCACAAATGACTGAAATTTAAGCATATAGCTCTCGTGATAAATCTCAAATGACACAGAGCAATTGGAAATAATGTTCTCAGTCAATTTCCGTAGAAATGCTTTCCACAGTCGAAAAAAATTGTTATCAAATGTCACATTGATTTTCTGGGTGGAATATGTCGATTGGAAGGGGTGAAACAGCAATGAAGCTTAATATTAACGTTAAGAAAATGTTTGTATTGTGTCATTCTCTTCTGACAAAACTAATACACAAACATGTCTCCCATATTTGTTACCGCTAGTTATGTTAGGTGCTATTGTTTAAATTGGCTAATACTATTTTAGTTTAAATTAAAATAAAAAGATAGTTGAATTCACTTTTATTTACACTATGTGATCAAAAGTATCCGGACACCTGGCTGAAAATGGCTTACATGTTCGTGGCGCCCTCCATCGGTAATGCTGGAAATCAATATGGTGTTGGCCCACCCTAAGCCTTGATGACGGCTTCCACTCTCACAGCCTTACGTTCAATCAGGCGCTGGAAAGTTTCTTGACAAATGGCAGCCCATTCTTCACGGAGTGCTGCACTGAGGTGAGGTATTGACGTCGGTCGGTGAGGCCTGGCACGAAATTGGCGTTCAAAAACATCCCAAAGGTGTTCTATAGGATTCAGGTCAGGACTCTGAGCAGGCCACTGCATTACAGGGATGTTACTGACGTGTAACCACCCCGCCACAGGCCGTGCATTATGAGCTGGTGCTCGATCGTGTTGAAAGATGCAATCGCCATCCTCGAATTGCTCTTCAACAGTTTGGAAACAAGAAGATGCGTAAAACATCAGTGTAGGCCTGTACTGTGATAGTGCTACGCGAAACGACAATGGATGCAACCCTATCTCCGTCCGAACCAATGAAAAACATGACCGTATCATAACACCACCGCCTTCGAATTTTACTCTTGGCACTGCACACGCTGGCAGATGACGTTCACCGGGCATTCGCCACACGCAAAGCCTGCCATCAGATCGCCACATTGTGTACCGTGATTCGTTACTCCATTCAACGTTTTTCCACTGTTCAGTCGTCCAATGTTTACTCTCCTTACACCAAGCGAGGCGTCATTTGACATTTACCTGCATGATGTGTGCCTTATGAGCAGCCGCTCGACCATGAAATCCAAGTTTTCTCACCTCCCGCATAACTGTCAGAGTACTTGCAGTGTATCCTGATGCAGTTTGGAATTCCTGTGCGATGGTCTGGATAGACGTATGCCTATTACACATTACGACCTTCTTCAACTGTCGGTGGTCTCTGTCAGACAGACGATGTTGGCCTGTCCGCTTTTGTGCTGTACATGTCCCTTGTAAGTAGGCTGTTTAGGTTCTTATATTGGTAACGCCACCGCCACGTAGCGCTCTGTATGAAAATCACTGGCTGTGCTGTGTGCAGTCTGTGGCTGGGTGGCATTGTTGGAATTTGCTGTTGTAGTGTTGGGCACTTGGCTGTTAACAGCGCGTAGCGTTGCGCAGTTGGAGGTGAGCCGCCAGCAGTGGTGGATGTGGGGAGAGAGATGGAGTTTTGAGAGCGGATGATCTGGACAGAGACAGTAAATTTGTAAGACTGGATGTCATGAACTGCTATATATATTATGACTTTTGAACACTATTAAGGTAAATACATTGTTTGTTCTCTATCAAAATATTTCATTTGCTAACAATGCCTATCTGTAGTTAGTGCCTTCAGTGGTTAGAATCTTTTATTTAGCTGGCAGTAGTGGCGCTCGCTGTATTGCAGTAGTTCGAGTACGAAGATTTTTGTGAGGTAAGTGATTTGTGAGAGGTATAGGTTAATGTTAGTCAGGGCCACTCTTTTGTAGGGATTATTGAAAGTCAGATTGCGTTGCGCTAAAAAATATTGTGTGTCAGTTTAAGCACAGTCATGTATAATTTTTCAAAGGTTCTGCTTTTCAAAATGCGAATATTGCCGGTTCAAATGCACTGCCGAATAGCACTGAGCAACATGTTTCAGATACCAGTGCACTATTATTACAGTTAATGCAACAAATGGGACAAAGGCTACAAAAGCTAGACACAACGCTTGAACAAAATCAGAAACAAATGGGACAAAATCTTAAAAAAAAAAAATGGAACAACACCAGAGACAAACACAGCAACAGTTAGACACAATGGAACAAAATCAAAGACAAACACAGCAAAAGCTTCAAAAGTTAGACACAATGGAACAAAATCTTCGGAAGTTAGACACCACACTTGAACAAACACGTGAAGATTTAACTACTGAGTTACATAACATTGAATAGAAATGTCAAAAAGTCTGTAATGACGTAAAAACACAAATTTGTGAGCATTTTCAACCAATTTTTTCGCCTCATGAAAATGCATTACAGAATCACGAAGCAGCCATAAAAGAACTGCAAACTATTGTTCATGAAAATCACGACACCTTGCAAGCTAAAATTGACTCAGTTGCATCTACCGATTCGGTTACGCAACTTGCAAAAACTCAGGAAAACTTAAAGGACACAGTAGATATGATTTCAACACAAATGGACACCCTGAAACTTGGTTCAGAAAGACACACTGAGGAAATAGTTTCACTATCGGATAAAGTAGCCGAACTTTCAGATCAGTTCACTAACTTATCTACAAAGTTAGATGAAGATCTGAATGACACAAGACCTGTAGCCTTCACGGACACTGAAGAGTATGAACAAATTAGAAAATTTAAACACAATCAAAATCAAATCAATACACTGTACAAAAGAGAAATCCGGGAAGTACAAGAACAGTTGGCACAAGTAATACAAGAATTACATATTTCAGAGGACACTCGCGCTCCAGTACGGGAAGAGGGACATAGAAATACGGAACAACCACAAAATAATAACACAGGACACTTCGGAAATTATGAAAGAAATTGGCAAGGTGCATTGGATTTTGAGAAGGAACCGCCGAAACGAAGTAACAATGAGCGATGTGCGACTCGCCGACAAAATGATTTTGACTATAAGCTGTTCATTACTACACGTAAATTCAAAACATTTAAGAATTCTGACAACGACATTCATCCACAAGCATGGCTTCATCAATTCTCTCATTGTTTTCCTCCCAACTGGTCATTGGAGCACAGGTTAGAATTTATGTGTGGTTACTTGGAGAATGAACCAGATGCAAGAATGCGATCGGTCATTCACGATTGTCACAGTGAAGGAGAATTTTATGATGCCTTCCTCTCAGCGTATTGGTCTGAAGCTACACAAGACCGAGTAAAACATAGCATCATAATGATGAAACGTTTCGAACAATCTGAATTTTCCAGTCTTATGAAATATTTTGAAGACATGTTGCATAAGAGTCAGTATCTTTCAAACCCATACAGCCCCTCAGAACTCATCCGCATTTGCTTAATCAAATTGCCTGAACATTTACGACATATTATTTTAGCAGGACGTTGCAAAGACGACATTGTAGCTTTTCAGGGACTGTTATAAGTACTGGAAATTGACACTGACCATCGCGGAACGCGAAAACAGGAGCACAACAATTACAGATCACAGCTGTCACAAATCCGCGATGACAGAAATAATACACGACAAGGCTATTCTTACAACGTAAATCGTGACCAAAACAGACACCACCCGTATGACAACCGTTGGCAGAGTAGTAATAATTACAGGGAAAGATCACCTCTCCGTGGTAATGACTATCACAGAGACAATCAGAGAAACAGACAATATGGGAACCAAAATAATTATTATCACTGGAGACAGAATAACTTCAGACGCAACAGTTTAACGCGCAGTTACGATTCAGGGAGAAATTCTCCACCACGTGACCGACAAGAAAGAAACTGTGGAATCTACCGACATGACGACAGACGATATGATCGTAACGACAAACCTGAATTGCATCAGAACTGGCGGGAGTCAAACAGAGCAGGGCACTCTCGACAAGGTGAATTTGTAGAAGTTAGGTCTCCTAATCCCAATAACGACGCGCGCCAACAAAGGAACAGACAATGACTCGCACCGCAGGCAGCCGCGTGCGCCGGCTGGCTCAGAGAAAAATAACATAGACGCTAACCTTAAGAAAAATTTTAGCATTCCTTACCGACGTATACAACATGATAATTGCTTGAAGCTGAAACTCTGCGTACTAGGAAGAGTAATGGTTTACACCAAATTTCACATGTAAAACCGTTTATTGATAGATAATCTGCCTTTTAACTTTGTCTTTGCCATAAAACTTTTCACTTCACATTACTAGTATGCTTTGTCAGACTTAGAATCTGTTAAGATGCAACACTGTTTGAAGTTAAATATCCAGTGAAGAACCAAGAGAATTTATTTAAACAGAAATTACGAATGCATTGTTATAGTGAACATACGACACAGTGTTGTTATTTGTACATTCTTCCTTGTTAGTTGCATGATTACATAACGAATATACGGCTTACATACTCAGAACATATACTGCTAATGAGATTTTAATGGAACATTTTGGTTTACTTGAAAAGACATTCCTTATTTGAAGTAGTTTCTGTGAGATACCAGATGACACAGTGGTCGCTGTATTGCAGTAGTTCGTGTAACGAAGATTTTTGTGAGGTAAGTGATTCATGAAAGGTATAGGTTAATGTTAGTTAGGGCCATTCTTTTGTAGGGATTTTTTGAAAGTCAGATTGCGTTGCGCTAAAAATATTGTATGTCAGTTTAAGCACAGTCATGAATAATTTTTCTAAGGGGACGTTTCACCCACTTAAACTAACTTATGCTACCAACAACACATACACCCATGCCCGAGGGAGGACTGGAACCTCTGGCGGGAGGGGCCGCGCAATCCGTGACATGGCGCCTCAAACCACGCGGCCACTGCGCGCGGCAGAAGGGGGGGAGGAGGAGATAGACAGAGAAAGGGGGAGGTGGGCATTGACAAAGAGAGGAGGAGATGAAATTAGAGGAGGGAGGAGGTAATGGACAGAGGTGTAAAGGGAAAATGGACAGAGAAAGGGAGGAGCAGATAGCCGGCCGTTGTAGTCGAGCGGTTCTAGACGCTTCAGTCCGAAACCATGCGGCTGCTACGGTCGCAGGCTCGAATCCTGCCTCGGGCGTGGATCTGTTTGATGTCCTTAGGTTAGTTAGGTTTACATAGTTCTAAGTCTAGAGGACTGTTGACCTCAGATGTTAAGTCTCATAATGCTTAGAGCCATTTGAACCATTTTGAGGAGCAGGTTGACAGAGAGAGGGGGGACGAGGAGATGGAGAGAGGGAGGGGCAAGGAGAGGAAGAGAGAGTGAGAAAGAGGAGAAAGCTGGAGGTGGACTAACATAAGATTGGATTAAATTAATACCCTGGCAGCGCTGGGTTTCTCAGCTAGTAACTAATAAAGAGAAGAGGGAAGATCAGCATACTTAGAGCTTCCATTTAACAACTATTCCCAAGATAAATTACTTCAGAATAGGTTAGATCAATACGTGCACCCGTTACTGTAGTACATCTTCAAACAACTGCAGGCAACGTAGGTTCTTTCTTGGAAGTTTTTCAGTGCCATTTTTCATTGCAATTTAGAAACTTCAGCAATCCAGTCACAAAAAGTTTTAAATACTGAGTGTGATGCCAAGTGTATGTACTAACTCCAACAAGAAACGTAAGAGACTCTCACGTTAATAAGCAACTATACTACCTGACAAAAAACAAGTACGCAGAAGAAATGGTCGGATGTCAATGTAACACTGCTGGCAGGTACTTAAATGATTAGAGTTGAAATTCTCTACGGCAGGTAGAAAGGTCACTAGAGTACGTTAGTGCTGTTCGTGATTAGTGTTGTTATCAGGCCTGGTAGGATATACAGGGTGATTCAAAAAGAATACCACAACTTTAGTAATTTAAAACCCTGCAACGACAAAAGGCAGAGCTAAGCACTCTCTGTTGGCGAATTAAGGGAGCTATAAAGTTTCATTTAGTTGTACATTTGTTCGCTTGAGGCGCTGTTGACTAGGCGTCAGCGTCAGTTGATGCTAAGATGGCGACCGCTCAACAGAAAGCTTTTTGTGTTATTGAGTACGGCAGAAGTGAATCGACGACAGTTGTTCAGCGTGCATTTCGAACGAAGTATGGTGTTAAACCTTCTGATAGGTGGTGTATTAAACGTTGGTATAAACAGTTTACAGAGAATGGCTGTTTGTGCAAAGGGAAAAGTTCTGGACGGCCGAGAACGAGTGATGAAAATGTAGCACGCATCCAGCAAGATTTGTTCGCAGCCCAGGAAAATCGACTCGCAGAGCTAGCAGAGAGCTGCAAATTCCACAATCAACTGTATGGAGAGTCCTACGAAAAAGGTTAGTTATGAAACCTTATCGTCTGAAATTGGTTCAAGCACTGTCTGCAGCTGATAAGATTAAAAGAATCGATTTCTGTGATTTTATTCTTGCTCAAATGGAAACAGATGAATCTTTCGTTTCAAAGATTGTGTTTAGTGATGAAGCAACTTTCCACACTAACGGGAAAGTCAACCGTCACAATGTCTGTATATGGGGCACTGAGAATCCGCGGGAAACAACTCAGTATGAACGTGACTCGCCTAAGGTGAACGTTTTCTGTGCCATTTCAGCCAATAAAGTTTTTGGTCCCTTTTTCTTCGAAGGTGCTACTGTAACTGGACTACAGTATCTGGAGATGTTAGAGAATTGGCTGTTCCCTCAGCTCGAACAAGAAGCACA
The DNA here is from genome assembly GCF_021461395.2 of Schistocerca americana. NCBI lineage: Eukaryota > Metazoa > Arthropoda > Insecta > Orthoptera > Acrididae > Schistocerca > Schistocerca americana. Next base: position 188,760,175 of record NC_060130.1, read on the forward strand.
ACAATTCATATTTCAGATGATGGAGCGCCACCACATTGGCACTTATCTGTCCGTAACTACCTGAACGTCAACTACCCGAGGCGATGGATCGGCCGCCAGGCAGCCCGTGACAGAGCACTTCATCACTGGCCTCCAAGAAGCCCTGATCTTACCCCCTGCAATTTTTTCTTATGGGGGTATGTTAAGGATATGGTGTTTCGGCCACCTCTCCCAGCCACCATTGATGATTTGAAACGAGAAATAACAGCAGCTATCCAAACTGTTACGCCTGATATGCTACAGAGAGTGTGGAACGAGTTGGAGTATCGGGTTGATATTGCTGGAGTGTCTGGAGGGGGCCATTTTGAACATCTCTGAACTTGTTTTTAAGTGAAAAAAAAACCTTTTTAAATACTCTTTGTAATGATGTATAACAGAAGGTTATATTATGTTTCTTTCATTAAATACACATTTTTAAAGTTGTGGTATTCTTTTTGAATCACCCTGTATAATGGGTGTCAACTGCGTCTTATTTAGAGTGGTCACCGTGAAGGAGGCATAGACGCCACGTACTCGACTGACAATGTGTTGACAGCACCTGACAGCCTTAGAGGGGGCTCGTTGTGATGCCTTCATTTGCCCGGCTGGTAGAGTCGTGGAATATCCAGTTTTGTGACGCATTCATATGTGATAGTGGTCCGATATTGGTGTGCATGGGAACGTGAGAGCAGGCATACTCGCCATCAAGGTTCCGGTTTTCCACGTGTGGCCACCAGAAGCACATGGGAACCTCTTCACAGCTGTGCCTGCTATCCGACAACAAGGATGGGCCTCCCTACAACATTCTCTCTCATTCCGCACCTGTGGTCAGAGACTATAAGCTGCCAGTCTAGGGAATTACCGCCCCGTGCATAAGCCGTCATTTACACCACAACACAAAGGCCGGGGCTTGGAGTGGTGGCATGACTGAAGCACTGACTGCTGATAAATAGCGTCGCATTGTGTTCAGCGACGAAACGTGTTTCTGCACTATCCTGGGTGGCCACAATTGGCGACTGTGGCGGCGACCTGGGCCTGTGGTGGGGTCCCATTCTTCCAATTCTTTGGAGAGCCACAGCGGCGTCATTCCTAGCGTCATGTTACGGCTTCAGGTCACGGGTGGCAGGGACTGATAAATCTCTGACGGCACAACGGTCCGTCACGGACTTTCTGCATCCCCTCGTGTTACCTCTTAGGGACATTATCGTAGTGCCATTTTTCAAAAGGACAATGCTCGTTCACAAGTGGCACTAGACTATGAACTCTCTGCGTGATGTTAAGGTATTCTCAAGGCCAGAAAGACGCCTAGATCTCTCCCAATAGAACACCGTTGCGGCCAGCACGGACGTCAACTCCGTCTCTGTGGTATTATGCAGCACACGGAGGACCAATTACAGCAGCTGTGAGCCAGCTTGCTCGGGAGGGGATATGCCTGCTTTACGACACATTGCCCGAACCGAATGAGTGCATTCTTCCAGGCCAGAGAGAATGCAATGTATTACTAATGAGAGAGGTCATATTACCAAGTTCCTTGTAAATTTGACTCGGTATTGTAATCACTGAAGTAATATCACACACACTACTGGCCATTAAATTTCTACACCATGAAGAAATGCAGACGATAAACGGGTATTCATTGGTCAAATATATTATACTAGTACTGACATGTGATTTTTTTTCACGCAATGTGGGTGCACAGATCCTGAGAAATCAGTACCCAGAACAACCACCTCTGGCCGTAATAACGGCCTTGATACGCCTGGTCATTGAGTCAAACAGATGGCATGTACAGGTACATCTGCCCATGCAGCTTCAACACGATACCACAGTTCATCAAGAGTAATGACTAACGTATTGTGACGAGCCAGTTCCTCGGCCACCATTGACCAGATATTTTCAGTTGGTGAGAGATCTGGAGAATGTGCTGGCCAGGGCAGCAGTCGAACATTTTCTGTATCCAGAAAGGCCCGAACAGGACCTGCAACAAGCGGTCATGCATTATTCTGCTGAAATGTAGGGTTCCGCAGGGATCGAATGACGGGTGCAGCCACAGGTCGTAACACATCTGAAATGTAACGTCCACTGTACAAAATGCCGTCAATGGGAACAAGAGGTGACCGGGACGTGTAGCCAATGGCACCCCATACCATCACGCCGGTTGATACGCCAATATGGCGATGACGAAAACACGCTTCCAATGTGCGTTCACAGCGATGTCGCCAAACGCGGATGCGACCATCATGACGCTGTGAACAGAACCAGGATTCATTCGAAAAAATGACGTTTTGCCATTCGTGCCCCCAGGTTCGTCATTGAGTACACCATCGCAGGCGCTCCTGCCTGTGATGCAGCGTCAAGGGTAACCGCAGCCATGGTCTCCGAGTTGATAGTCCATGCTGCTGCAAACGTCGTCGAACTGTTCGTGCAGATGGTTGTTGTCTTGCAAACGTCCCCATCTGTTGACTCAGGGATCGAGACGTGGCTGCACGATCCGTTACAGCCATGCGGATAAGATGCCTGTCATCTCGACTGCTAGTGATACGAGGCCGTTGGGATCCAACACGGCGTTCCGTATTACCCTCCTGAACCCACCGATTCCATATTCTGCTAACAGTCATTGGATGTCGACCAATGCGAGCAGCAATGTCGCGATACGATAAACCGCAATCGCGACAGGCTACAATCCCACCTTTATCGAAGTCGGAAACGTGATGGTACGCATTTCTCCTCCTTACACGAGGCATCACAAAAACGTTTCACCAGGCAACGCCGCTCAACTACTGTTTGTGTATGAGAAATCGGTTGTAAACTTACCTCATGTCAGCACGTTGTAGGTGTCGCCACCGGCGCCAACCTTGTGTGAATGCTCTGAAAAGCTAATGAAATGGTTCAAATGGCTCTGAGCACTATGGAACTGAACATCTCAGGTCATCAGTCCCCTAGAACCTAGAACTACTTAAACCTAACTAACCTAAGGACATCACACACATCCACGCCCAAGGCAGGATTCGAACCTGCGACCGTAGCGGTCGCGCGGTTCCAGACTGAAGCGCCTAGATCCGCTCGGCTACCATCGGCCGGCAAAAGCTAATCATTTGCATGTCACAGCATCTTCTTCCTGTCGGTTAAATTTCGCGTCTGTAGCACGTCATCTTCGTGGTGTAGCAATTTTAATGTCCAGTAGTGTACTTTTTCAACTCCTGAAGTTTCATTTAATGTCCTCCTCCTCTTCTTCGTGCTTCACTTTTTGTCATGCAGTGTATTAGCCGTGGCACATTAGAGGGCATTTGTTTTTCAGCCTGGAACTGTATCCTAAGGCTCTGATCATTTCATGAAAATCGATTATGTCAATGCCTGAAGACGACCAGTTTAGTACACACGTGTTCTTGTGCCACGCGGTAGGCAAAATCGATGGACATCCGGCGTATCCTCGCACACACCTCGAAATGTTTTAAGCCGCAGGAAGAACGAATTCAGAGCACAAAGACACATCTGTAATACTACGTTTATTCGCTGTCGCTAAGTTGACAGATTTTTCATTGGGTAAGAAAATCAATCTCAGGTTATTTGTCATGACAGAAGGTTGTTAATGCTAGCAATCGCGTTTGTTTTGAGCCAGACATCGTATGTGAGAAACACACAACACATCGGATGAACAGCTCTTTGGTTTCCATCCGGCTGGTAGTGCTGAGGTACTACGACCTTTTGTCGAAGTAGTTTTCAGTAGTACTACAAGCAGAGAAAGTTTACATTCACTCCACCCATCACATCCTCAGAAAGTGTCTCAATGGAAAAGCGATATCGGAAAGACACAAATCAAATCTTGACGTAACAGTGTCTCAAGTGTACGTGGAAGTTTCTCAAACCCTGGAATAATTTTTAGTCAGCTATTTTAAATAAAGTCCTCTGCTCGTGGTCTCGCTGTAGCGTTCTCGCTTCCCGAGCACGGGGTCACGGCTTCAGTTCCCGGAGGGGTCAGGGATTTTCCCTGTCTCGAGATGACTGGGTGTTGTGTCGGCTTCATCATCATCATTAGTCTCCATTACGGTCGGCCGAAGGCAATGGCAAACCACCTCCACTAGGACCTTGCCTAGTAAGGCGGTGCGGGTCTCCCGCATCGTTCCCCTACGCTCTGTCACGAAGTACGGGGCTTCATCATCATTTTAAATAAAATACTTTATCTCTGCACTAAACTTAACGTTATCTATTTCTGTGGTGGAACGTTTAATATCAATTTCAGAAGATAGCTGCCAACAAAAAAAAGTGCGCGTTGCATAATATTTACAAGAATCACGCTTGCCGACCTTATACTGCGTAATATTTCCAACTAATCCTTAGAAATTTACAAGACTTATCATTGCGGTTTTTTTGCTTTCTTGTATAACAGTTATAGAGTCTTATCCTTGGCAATCGTAGACAGATAGATAAAGGAAAAGCTAAATGCAAATTTTATCGATTACCTTAAAAATAGTAGATTTTATTCGTCTCCAATATTAATTGCGAAATGCACCTTCATCGAGAGGGCGTGAAGTATTGCAGAAAAAACTTCCCTGCGACGCCAACGTGGGTAGCATATGGCCTATCAGACCAATTGTGTGATTAGATTGAAGAGTTCCTAGGTAACAGAACGCAGCATGTCATTCTCAATGGAGAGAAGTCTTCCGAAATAAGAGTGATTTCAGGTGTGCCGCAGAGGAGTGTCATAGGACCGTTGCTATTCACAATATACATAAATGACCTTGTGGATGACATCGGAAGTTCACTGAGGCTTCATGCAGACGATGCTGTGGTGTATCTAGAGGCTGTAACAGTGGAAAATTGTACTGAAATGCAGGAGGATCTGCAGCGAATTGACGCATGGTGCAGGGAATGGCAATTGAATCTCAATGTAGACAAATGTAATGTGCTGCGAATACATAGAAAGATAGATCCCTTATCATTTAGCTACAAAATAGCAAGTCAGCAACTGGAAGCAGTTAATTCCATAAATTATCTGGGAGTACGCATTAGGAGTGATTTAAAATGGAATGATCTTATAAAGTTGATCGTCGGTGAAGCAGACGCCAGACTGAGTTTCATTGGAAGAATCCTAAGGAAATGAAATCCGAAAACAAAGGAAGTAGGTTACAGTACCCTTGTTCGCCCACTGCTTGAATACTGCTCAGCAGTGTGGGATCCGTACCTGACAGGGTTGATAGAAGAGATAGAGAAGATCCATCGGAGAGCAGCGCGCTTCGTTACAGGATCATTTAGTAATCGCGCAAGCGTTACGGAGATGATAAACTCCAGTGGGAGACTCTGCGGGAGAGGCGCTCAGTAGCTCGGTACGGGCTTTTGTTAAAGTTTCGAGAACATACCTTCACCGAAGAGTCAAGCAGTATATTCCTCACTACTACGTATGTCTCGCGAAGAGACCATGAGGATAAAATCAGAGAGATTAGAGCCCACACAGAAGCATGCCGACAATTCTTCTTTCCACGAACAATACGAGACTGGAATAGAAGGGGGAACCGATACAGGTATTCGGGGTACCCTCCGCCACACACCGTCAGATGGCTTACGGAGTATGGATGTAGATGTAGTTTTGGACGGTGTGCTGCTTCTTCGCACATGTAAGTTCACCAGAGAAAATATTAGTCACCTGCTTAAAAGCGCTCTCTGCTCGCTTTTGAACGCTGTAAAACTACAGCCGAGCGCTCGTGTTACCCTCTATCGCTGACCTTAAGTTACGGGAGCGAAGCGCAATAAGATAGATCGACTGGAAGACGTGACAGGATGACAAAAACGAGCTTCCGTGTTTGGTAGTGCCCGTGACCACAGCGCGGACTGTATAAGTAGTGGCATTAAACTCGCAGCCATCTAATAACGTGTGAGTACAGCCTTCGCAAGAACAACTTGATCGGCGAGGAGCAAAGACAGTTATGACGCCTTGTGAATGGCAGTAGATGTAAACCCGACAGGAATTGGTACTGTCAGTTAATACAGGTCTATTTCAACCAATTGCCGAGAGAACATTTCTATTCCTTAAAGTGGTCATAAAAACACACGTATTCAGTGGAACGAACATACAGACACTCGGAAGTAGTTGAATGGACGCGATTATTGTGGTCCGACGAATAATGATTTTGCCTGTATTCAAACAACGCAACGCAACGCATTTAAGCAGCAGTGTGTGCAGCCAGGTGTTTGAGCCAGATTAATTAGTTAGTTGATTGTGTGTTCCATTGATCAGTCGCACGGCACGGTAGCCGTTATGATGTGGAACGTGTCAAGTGCACAAAAACTGCACATATGAAACAAAATTTTTTAATATAAATATATTACAATACTGAGTTAAAGATTAATATTTTTATTATTTAGCCCATTCCCTTAACTGGCACAAAATGCATATACTATATTTATACATTTATTTATTCCTATTCAAACACTCATCTATGGCATAGAAGATGTTGTCAGGGAGATATAATTTCAATTTATTTTTGAAGCTATTACTAATGTATGTCAGACACCTTATTTCATTTGTTAATTTGTCGAAAATTTGTATAGCAGCATATTTTACCCCTTTCTGTGCCAAAGATAGGTTGAGCAAAGGATAGTGTAAGTCTTTCTTTTCCCTGGTATTACAATCATGAATATCACTGTTGTTTTTAAACTGGTTCATGTTGTTGAGAACAAATTTCATTAGTGAGTAGATGTATTGCGAGGCTGTTGTATGAATTCCCAATCTTTTAAAAAGATGCCTACAAGATGTGCGACTATGAACCCCACACATTATTCTAACCACTTTCTTTTGAGCAGTGAATACTTTTTGTCTAAATGTTGAGTTACCCCAAAATATTATTCCGTATGACACCAGAGAGTGAAAGTATGCAAAGTATGTTAGCTTACTAATTTCTATATCCTCAAAATTGGCAATTATTCTGATCGCAAAAGTTACTGAACCTAGTCGCTTTAGGAGATTCAAAATATGAGTTTTCCAATTAAGATTCTCATCTATATGTACACCCATAAACTTAGTATGCTCTACCACGTCTACTGACGTCTTTTGCTGTGTTATATTTATTGAAGGAACTCTACTTTTTTCAGCAGAAAATTGGATGTACTGCGTTTTTTCAAAGTTTAGAGGAAGCCCATTTTCAGAAAACCAATTAATGACTTTTCCAAAGACCTTATTTGTATCATTTTCAATTGGACATTCTTTTACTGGATTAATAATGATGCTTGTATCATCGGCAAAGAGTGTCAATTCAGCTTCCTGTTTCAGATTGGAAGGGAGATCGTTCACATACATCAAGAACAGAAGAGGACCCATGATTGAACCCTGTGGAACACCCAAGGTAGTTTCACCCCAGTTAGATAAAGTGGCAAACTTATTTAAATCACTTGACCCATATAAGGAAACTTTTTACTTCCTGTTCTGTAGGTATGACTTAAACCACTCATATGCTATTCCATTTATACCATAGAATTGTAATTTCTGTAACATAATGTCATGGTTCACACAATCAAATACTTTGGACAAGTCACAGAAAATTCCAATTGGTGACATTTTACTATTTAAAGACTCTATTATGTGGACAGTGAAATTGGATATTGCTGTCTCAGTGGAACAGCATTTTTGAAATCCGAACTGTGATTTACTAAGTATCCCATAACTGTTGAGATGGCTAACCACTCTTGAGTACATTACTTTCTCGAAGGTTTTTGAGAGGAGGTGTTTATGGTGTACAGTGAACTGAGCCCTCTCATTTAAGTTACCGTGAACATGAACAAATATATTCTCGGTAAGGGAGTATTGCCCTTTCGTCTAAATCTTCGAGATGAGTATCTCGTCTTCCAAGATGACAACAGGGATGCACGCATACGTTCTTGCTTTGACGAACGCTTCGGCACCTTACCGCACCGCGAGTGGTCCTCTATGTAAGCCTACCGCAGTCCTATAGAAAATGCCCGAGACCATTTGAAACAGTGGGTGGAAGGTAGCAGTTAACATCTCCGCAATTTGATAATTCTAGGGGATCTATTTATGACTGAGGGTCTTCAGTTGGATATGGTACACACGAAGATACTTGTGGACTCTCTTCCTTAGCGAACTGAGGTTGTCATCAAAACTTGAGGCCGCACCACAGTATCACTGCGATGCCTCCTGTGGTTGTGTCCAGTACTTGTCTACAGGAAAGCTCTTTTGCAGTTGAAATTAGTCTATAGCATGAGGAAAGAATTACATTTCGATGAACTAGCATATTATTTACCTCTCATAAAACGCAGTGAACGTTCCGCAATACCAGCCGAAGGCGAAACAGGAGTCTGTGTTTCAACCGACGAAATTTTCTAATTTGTCTTTGCCTTTGCTAGAGGGTCATTAATTTTATTAATGTGGGCTTGCAGTGTACTTTGTATATAGAGTTAAGCAGTGCATCATACAGATATATCATTATATTTTAAATGTCAAGTTTATACAGTAGTCTTGACGGTGCTGATTATTTTCATTTCCCTTGAAGACTCTTAGTAACCTACGAGGCGTGATTTTTAAGTAAGTACCGTTTTGAAATTAAAAAAAAGACGTGCTAAAATATCTCAATAACTTTATTTTTACATGAAAGCCTGTACCTTAATCTACGCACTGACGCCAAAGAAAAAGTTCAAATGTGTGTGAAATATTATGGGACTTAACTGCTAAGGTCATCAGTCCCTAAGCTTACACACTGCTTAACTTAAATTATCCTAAGGACAAACACACACGCCCATGCCCGAGGGAGGACTCGAACGTCCGCCGGGATGAGCCGCATTGTCCACGACTGCAGCGCCTTAGATTGCTTGGCTAATCCCGCGCGTCACTGACGCCATTACAGTCTGATTCTTCCTTGTTTACGTTGTGTACTGAGTGTTTAAGATGACTCCGATAATCGTGATTCCCGCCGATTGTGAAGTACGGGCTGCTATAAGATTTCTTAGTGCTAAAGGCCTAAAAGCGATCGATACTCATCTTGAGATCTGTGCAGTTTACGGAGAAAACATTATGAGTGATGGAATGGTAGGAAAGTGGGGGAGAACATTTAAAGATGGACGCACAAATGTGCATGATGAACTACGAGGTGGGCGTCCTTCGGTCGTTAATGAAAGTTTGGTGCAGGAAGTGGACAACAAGGTGAGAGAAAACAGACGCTTTACGATTTCCTCCTTGCGGGATGACTTTCCTAATGTTTCTCGAAGTGTTTAGTATGACATTGTGACCGAGCACTTGAATTACCGAAAATTTTGCGCACGTTGGGTACCGAAAATGTTGACGGATGTGCACAAAACCAAAGGTATAGACAGTGCATTGAATTTCCTTGAGCGGTACCACAACGACGGTGATGATTTCTTAAGCCAAATTGTTACGGGCGATGAAACATGGGTGGCCTACGTCACACCAGAATCAAAGCAACAGTCCATGGAAGTTGAGTAAGGGCATCGTTTTGCTGCAAAACAATGACCGTCCGCATGTGGCGAATCAGACCAAAGATCTCATCACATCTTTTCGATGGGAAACTCTAGATAATCCTCCGTACAGCCCCGATCTTGCGCCCAGTGACTACCATCTGTTCCTGCACTTGAAGAAACGCCTGGGCGGTCAGCGTCTTCAAGACAATGACGAAGTCAAAACAGTGGTGATGCAGTGGTTAACAAGTCAGGCGGCAGACTTCTATGAGGAGAGTATTGAAAACTGGTACAACGTTATGACAAGTGCCTTAATATTGACGGAAATTATGTAGAAAAGTAGATTAAGGTACAGGCTTTGATGTAAAAATAAAATTATTGAGATATCTTAGCAAATCTTTTTTTTAATTTCAAAACAATTCCTACTTAAAAAATCACGCCTCGTATATACAGGGTGTTACAAAAAGGTACGGCCAAACTTTCAGGAAACATTCCTCACACACAAATAAAGAAAAGATGTTATGTGGACATTTGTCCGGAAAAGCTTAATTTCCATATTAGAGCTCATTTCAGTTTCGTCAGTATGTTCTTCCACCTACGCTCAATGGAGCACGTTATCATGATATCATACGGGAGCCGGCCGAAGTGGCCGTGCGGTTAAAGGCGCTGCAGTCTGGAACCGCAAGACCGCTACGGTCGCAGGTTCGAATCCTGCCTCGGGCATGGATGTTTGTGATGTCCTTAGGTTAGTTAGGTTTAACTAGTTCTAAGTTCTAGGGGACTAATGACCTCAGCAGTTGAGTCCCATAGTGCTCAGAGCCATTTGAACCATTTGAACCATTTCATACGGGATACTCTACCTGTGTTGCTAGAACATGTGCCTTTACAAGTACGACACAACATGTGGTTCATGCACGATGGGGCTCCTGCACATTTCAGTCGAAGTGTTCGTACGCTTCTCAACAACAGATTCGGTCACCGATGGATTGGTAGAGGCGGTCCAATTCCATGGCCTCCACGCTCTCCTGACCTCAACCCTCTTGACTTTCATTTATGAGGGCATTTGAAAGCTTTTGTCTACGCAACCCCGGTACCAAATGTAGAGACTCTTCGTGCTCGTATTGTGGACGGCTGTGAAACAATACGCCATTTTCCAGGGCTGCATCAGCGCATCAGGGATTCCATGCGACGGAGGGTGGATGCATGTATCCTCACTAACGGAGGACATTTTGAACATTTCCTGTAACAAAGTGTTTGAAGTCACGCTGGTACGTTCTGTTGCTGTGTGTTTCCATTCCATGATTAATGTGATTTGAAGAGAAGTAATAAAATGATCTCTAACATGGAAAGTAAGCGTTTCCGGACACATGTCCACATAACATATTTTCTTTCTTTGTGTGTGAGGAATGTTTCCTGAAAGTTTGGCCGTACCTTTTTGTAACACCCTGTATAGGTATGTACAACTAAACGATCAAATAAGTTGCTAGCGTTGCCTTATTTTACTCCAGTCCTATAAAAATAAGTACAGTTGGGAAATGTAATGATCTAGCATGGAAATTAATAATATAAAATCAAAAAGGTTCCGGGTATCCAATTTATAGTCAATAAACTTTATGTATACTACTTAAAAAGTAATATTTCCTTTGTTCAACAGATGAAATGTCGATCTTCATAAAACACGTACAGATCGCTGTGCAGGGCTATGACCCATACGTGTGATGACTCGAGGCTGCTGCTGTTGTCACACGCAGTGAACTTTCTCTACATGACCTCTGCCACTTTATAAGCAGTAGAAGCAGTGCGCTTGTCCTGGTAATGTTACCCAGGGGCCTACTTAGTCCCCGCTGCGGCTAAATCAGGGCCTCTTTACACAGCACCTGACTACCCTCCGCACTTCCTGTTGAATGTCTGCGACTATTTTTAGCCGCAGGACGGGACTGACAGCTTTTGCGCTACGCCTGTCTCCCCGCGTTAACATACTTGATGTTTAGTGTACATGACAGTAAACGAGAGTGTACCAACTGTGGCGGGCGCTTTAACTCATCTGCGATGAAAGAGCAGCTCACGGCGCGCTTGTCAAAGCTGGCTATCTGGCGGCCGAGGTCAACAATACGTCGGCGTTTTGCGCTTCATCTTGCCAGCGCTTCACACTTTCAGCTGGTACAAAAATTTAAGTAGTCAGGAACGCCACAGACTGAACAACCTAACTTACGTTATTTCTGGAGATAAAAAATGGAACGAGCGACGAAACGATGCTGCGTATGACTGCCTCCATCTTTCTACATAAAGCATAACAACGCTTAAAGCTATTATTTACAGCTACTTTATGTGGATTTGAGAAGTGTTTGAGAGAGGTGATACAAAACAGAGAGCTGCATAAAAAGTATCAATGCGATGATGCATATTTTAGGTGCTTTATTATTATTTATTTATTCGTTTCGCCCTCTAAGGAGCACGCGGAACCATTAGTTAGCACTGGGCTTCTTAGCTTTCTTGTTCTTCTTTTCTTCCCAAAACTTCCTCATCCTTTTACTATGGGCCAGCTTTCTTTCTTGTTCAAAAATGGTTCAAATGGCTCTGAGCACTATGGGACTTAACAGCTGAGGTCATAAGTCCCCTAGAACTTAGAACTACTTAAACCTAACTAACCTAAAGACATCACACACGTCCATGCCAGAGGCAGGATTGGAGCCTGCGACCGTAGCAGTCGCGCGGTTTCCGAACTGAGCGCCTAGAACCGCTCGGCCTCCACGGCCGGCCCGTGAGGTCATTTTGGGTTTCTGTTAGCCATCGTGCCCTTGTTTGGCGAGTTCATTTGATGATAAGGAAGATTTTCTTGGTCATTCTAGAGGCGTCCATTGTTGCTAAATGTCCGTAGAATTTCAATCGTCTTTTCCGTGCAACTGACGTGAAACGTTCAGTTCTTGAGTACAGTTCTTCAGAGCTTTTGCGCATCTAGATACCATCTTGAATCTCGGATCCAAATATTTTCCTGAGTATTTGCTTTTCCATTTTCTCAATGTCCTTGATGTTGATGGTTAATGATGATGTTTCAGTTGCGTAGAGCGCTTCTGGAAGAGTGACTGTATGATAGTGGTGAAGTTTGCCTTGGGTGGATAGCGATTACTTATTGTATGTGTTCCAGGTCATTGTATAAGCTTTACGTGATTTTTCTGCTCGTGTTTTGTGAGCTACCTTTTAGTTGCCAAGGTTGCTGATCATTTTATCCAAGTTCTTGAAGTACTTAACTTGTCTGATGTCACCATATTTTGTTGCAATTGGTTTCAGATTTGAACTTTTGGTGATGAACTGTGTTTTCTCGTAGGAAATTTGGAGTCCGGTTTTGATGGCAACCTCATGAAGTTTCTCGATGGCATGTTTGGCTTCCTCGGAAGTCCGCGTAATTATTGCTAGGTGTGGCCGTGCGGTTCTAGGCTCTTCAGTTTGGAACCGCGTGACCGCTACGGTCGCAGGTTCGGATCCTGCCTCGGGCATGGATGTGTGTGATGTCCTTAGGTTAGTTAGGTGTAAGTAGTTCTAAGTTCTAGGGGACTGATGACCTCAGACGTTAAGCCCCATAGTACTCAGAGCCATTTTTTTGTAACGCCTAGAACCGCACGGTCACTCCGGCCGGCTCATCGTCATCGTCACGTTTCTTCAACTGAAGACAATTGACTGAATGTCGGGTGCGTCTTTTCCTCGTGATGTCCTTTTGTTTGCTGTCAGTTTCAGTAAAGGGATGGGTGACGTGCACTGTATGCTAGTACACGAGAGTCAGTCAATTTTGTATTATGTTTTTTATGTTGTCGTGTTTATATGACTGTTACTGTGATAAGTTTTCGAACGGGTCTTGGGGAGAGGAAGTAGATTACCGGATGAAAAATATTGGGAGACATTTAAGAAAGACGTACTGCTGTTCATAACTTCGATATGAACAAAGTTACAAGAAAGACAATCAAACTGGTTAATGTGCCCCTGGTAGCTGTACACTTCCCCGATATATCTTTTTCTAAATTTTGTGTTTGGACAAAACGATAATTGGGATGGTCAAGATGAATATGACACACTGTATAACGTCGGATACACACACTGAGCTCGAGGACACTTCAAAACTCCGTAAAGCTACTGAAACACACAGTTTTCAGATTTCAATGCTATTGGGAATTTATGGGGTACTTGAGATAGAAGAACGAAATACAACCCAATTTCATTGAGAGAGAAGCTAAAGAGTACGTTGAAGGAGGAATTGCTCAGTATAGAACACGAATACAGCACAGAAATTATGGATACAATGCGGCGAACTGACAAAGAAATAATCATAATAAGAGAATATCAGACAAGAAATTAAGATACACCTCTACTGCTATACAATGTCGCTATTATTTGCTCACAACAAGGCGGCCAAAACTAAAAGTAATTACACTCGTTTTTTACCGTGTATTTCATGTTACATGTTTATCTTACTAATGTTACCCATGATTCACATATGTAGCAGCAATATAGAAATATTGTAAAACTACTTAATTGTTGTGTATTATTTATAATAACCTGAGAAATACTCGTATTTCAACGCTTCGAATTTCTGTCAAAAGGGGCAGGAAATATTTTGTTCCTTCAGAGTTAGCTGCAGCTTCAGACAGACGTCATCTGAGAATAAGCTATTCTGCTTACATTACAGAGACTGCAACTGGATCGTTGGGTCTCTGTATTCACGAATTTCTAATAAACAAATCATCTATTCAACAAATTCGAGTGCAGACCCGGAAGTAGACATCTGAAGCAACAAAAACAGATTTTCATGGTAAAATTTTCGAAATGGTGAATGTTCAGCCGAATGACAAACTGTTACCTGGTTTGAAGGTAAGAAGCTCGAAGGAAGAATGACTGGCTATTATTTTTATCAACGAAAAGAGATAAAGACGTCTTATACTACCAAAAGTAGATGGTTCGTCAGGGAAGAAGTAAGCATTACCTGTTTTAAAGGCACTTGAAGAGTGACAGCTAAGAGACAAGGTACAAATTACATGCTGCGAGATAAAAAATTCCAATACATGTTATTGTAATGGAACTTGTGTGGTCTTGGGACAGAGACCTTAATTAGAACTGTTACTCTTTGTATCTCATAGTCATCTTGACGAACTAATTTTGATAAGCGTGTTTTAAGCACGCCGTATCTTACATTTTACAAGAAGTTTAAAGTCGAATGGGAAATGTTAATACGGATTGCGATACTGATTTTGTGAAAAAACATTAAGACTACACAGAAATGAAAGAAGTCTTTAAGTTTTATTGGGCCGGACTGAAAAAAAAAAAAACTATTGGGCGAGATGAGCATTGTGAACTTATCAAACTCGTACGTTTTAGGGAAGAGGTCATGGAAAAGAATTTAAAATCTGGTACTCTGGTGCAATGCATCAGGTGAAAGGGCCGTTGATGATTCGAAAATATGTTTGCTGCAGCCACAGTTAAAAACCGGCGCAAAGGGTAGTTGAATATTGCAAGACGTTTCCTTGTTTGTAGCAGCATCCTGTATGAAACCTTGGCTTGGATGCTGTATGACAACAAACGCCTCAAATCAATGAACTTTTTGTAAACATTGATGATGTACACGGAAACTGATACATCAGTTTTAAAAACAGCTTTGAGTGAGTTCTGCCGACACTTGTGATACTTTCAGATAATTGCGTTCTTGCCGCTTTTCGGCGACAAATTTCGTGACAAAAAATAGAATGTTTTCAACACAGAATGTGAGAAGTCCTTTGATGTTGGATAAAGGTATACAGGGTGGTCCATTGATAGTGACCGGGCCAAATATCTCACGAAATAAGCATCAAACGAAAAAACTACAAAGAACGAAACTCGTCTAGCTTGAAGGGGGAAACCAGATGGCGCTATGCTTGCCCCGCTAGATGGCGCTGCCATAGATCAAACGGACATCAACTGCGTTTTTTTAAAAGTAGGAACCCCAATTTTTTATTACATATTCGTGTAGTACGTAAAGACATATGAATGTTTTAGTTGGACCACTTTTTTCGCTTTGTGATAGATGGCGCTGTAATAGTCAAAAACGTGTAACTACGTGGTATCACGTAATATTCCGCCAGTGCGGACGGTACTTGCTTCGTGATACATCACCCGTGTTAAAACGGACCGTTTATCAATTGCGGAAAAGGTCTATATCGTGTTGATGTATGGCTATTGTGATCAAAATGCCCAACGGGCGTGTGCTATGTCTGCTGCTCGGTATCCTGGACGACATCACCCAAATGTCCGGACCGTTCGCCGGATAGTTACGTTATTTAAGGAAAGAGGAAGTGTTCAGCCACATGTGTAAAGTCAACCACAACCTGCAACAGATGATGATGCCCAAATAGGTGTTTTAGCTGCTGTCGCGGCTAATCCGCACATCAGTAGCAGACAAATTGCGCGAGTATCGGGAATCTCAAAAACGTCGGCGTAGAGAATGCTATATCAACATCGATTGCATCCGTACCATATTTCTATGCACCAGGATTTGCATGGCGACGACTTTGAACGTCGTGTACAGTTCTGCCACTGGGCACAAGAGAAATTACGGGACGATGACAGATTTTTTTTGCACGCGTTCTATTTAGCGACAAAACGTCATTCACCAACAGCGGTAACGTAAACCGACATAATATGCACTATTGGGCAACGGAAAATCGACGATGGCTGCGACCAGTGGAACATCAGCGACCTTGGCGGGTTAATGTATGGTGCGGCGTTATGGGAGGAAGTATATTGGCCCCCATTTTATCGATGGAAATCTAAATGGTGCAATGTATGCTGATTTCCTACGTAATGTTCTACCGATGTTACTAGAAGATGTTTCACTGCATGACAGAGTGGCGATGTACTTCCAACATGATGGTTGTCCAGCACATAGCTCGCGTGCGGTTGAAGCGGTATTGAATAGCATATTTCATGACTGGTGGGTTGGTCGACGAAGCATCATACCATGACCCGCACGTTCCCCGGATCTGACGTCCCGGGATTTCTTTCTGTGGGGAAGTTGAAAGATATTTGCTATCGTGATCCACCGACAACGCCTGACAACATGCGTCAACGCAATGTCAATGCATGTGCGAACATTACGGAAGGCGAACTACTCGCTGTTGAGAGGAATGTCGTTACACGTACTGCCAAATGCATGGAGGTTGGCGGACATCATTTTGAGCATTAATTGCATTAATGTGGTATTTACAAGTAATCACGCTGTAACAGCATGCGTTCTCAGAAATGATAAGTTCACAAAGGTACATGTATCACATTGGAACAACCGAAATAAAATGGTCAAACGTACCTACGTTCTGTATTTCAATTTAAAGAACCTACCTGTTACCAACTGTTCGTCTAAAATTGTGAGCCAAATGTTTGTGACTATTACAGCGCACTCTATCACAAAGTGAAAAAAGTGGTCGTACTAAAACATTCATATTTCTTTACGTCCTACACGAATATGTAATAAAAAATGGGGGTTCCTATTTTGAAAAAACGCAACAATAGTGCCATCTGGTTTCCCACTTCAAGCTATACTAGTTCCGTTCTTTGTAGCTTTTTCGTTTGACGCTTATTTCGTCAGATATTTGTCCCGGTCACGATCAATAGACCACCCCGTATAGCATCCAGCGAAGGAATTTCAGGCACCTTGTATTGGGCAAAACGATAATTTCGTCATTATTTACAATAAATAATTGCTGATTATGCACGCCTGATCTAGTCTTAATCAACTTGTGCATTCATTATTTTGCCGGCCGGGGTGGCCGACCGGTTCTAGGCGCTACAGTTTGGAACCGCGGTCCGAATCCCACCTCGCACATGGATGTGTGTGATGTCCTTAGGTTAGTTGGGTTTAAGTAGTTCTAAGTTCTAGGGGACTGAAGACCTCAGAAGTTAAGTCCCATAGTGCTCAGAGCCATTTGAACCATTTTTTTTTATTATTTTGGTTTTAGGAAAATCTTTCGATGACCTGTCATCGAAAACAAGCAGGGACCTATTTTCGCGCGTGAAGAATGACGAAAGTTATACTCTAGAAAATGTGTCTTTGTGAAGATGTAGTGATTACTGTTTGGAAGATGAAAGGAATGTTTCACCTCTGGAGGCGGAAAATGACACAACAGAACATCTGTAAAACCGACGCATGATTTTCATATATTGATCGCCACCGAGGAGGAGCAGGAACCATATGTTCTGCCTTAGATGCCACAGCACAGGAAGCTCTATCTAGACTGGAAAACGGCCATTTTAAAAAAGAAAGCACCCGAAATAGTTTTGTATTTTTTCTTAATTCTAATAGAGGTGAGATTATTAGTCTCATGTTAAGGCTTATTAACCTATTTCACCAACCCATTACAACTTAGTCGTCAGTTCATAGCAGGATAAAGATATAAATTTCCATTGAAAACTTTTCAGTTGAATAGACATGGATTCCCATCTTAATGAGAAGCTGAAATTTTTTGTGCTTTAAATATTTATATACAGGATGATTCTCTGATGGTGTTACAAATTTCAGCGATGATGGAAAAAGGTAAATGTAATAATTTGAGGTAAGGGACCCTGGTCCGGGAATGATCAAGTCGAAAGTTGTAAGCCAAAATCATTCTGGTACCTCTAACAATGGACTTCTTCTACTATACGCTAGCCGGCCGGTGTGGCCGAGCGGTTCTAGGCTCTTCAGTCTGGAACCGCGCGACCGCTACGGTTGTAGGTTCGAATCGTGCCTCGGGCATGGATGTGTGTGATGGCCTTAGCTTAGTTAGGTTTAAGTAGTTATAAGTTCTAGGGGACTGATGGCCTGAGGTGTTAAGTCCCATAGTGCTCATAGCCATTTGAACTATTTTTACTAGACGTTCTATGCTTTCCATATTTTGGGAGGAAGTAGTATGGGCCAAACCACGAAAAAAATTGTGTAGTGAACATGGGGTCTAAAATACCTACCGTAATGGCTACAAGCGATTGTTCAGTTTAAGAGATGTGTTTCACCTTAGCAATGATGAATACGTGCTCATAGCTCTTAAGGTATGTACTTTAGAGACCTTGTTTACGAGACATTTTATTCGTGTTTTGGTGCATACTTTTTCCTCCCAAGAAATGGAATGCAAAGAGCTTGCTGTAGAAGAGTTCCGAATTATGGTCTCCTACTTCAAATTAATACGTTCACACTTCCCCATCATCTCTTAAAGTTTAGAACATTATGACGCAATTTTCCGGTATAGAGATGGTATGCGTTATGTATTTCGACTTTACTCCATGTAAAGAAACTCTGGCGTCGAGTCTCGATTATGATATTATAATATACTCAGCGAGCTGAAAGACTAATTTGAATGACCGTGATTTACCCAATTATGAGAAAATTAGCCGATTCCAGGCTTTAAGGACGAGATATTGTAAGCAGACACTGAAAACTTAATTTTACGTTTATGTACATCTCTATGGCTTCATACTTACACACTGGGCTAACCTGCGTCTTGTTTTCGAAACTGTTTTGCTGCAGAAAATCACAATACAGTTCCTCCTTTCAGTCATCGTACGAACTTCGAAATGGGAGATACTTAGATAACCGATCGAGGAGCAGAAAACTACAATTGCTTAGTAGTGGAAATGCATCAGGATCAGATGAGATACTTGTAAGATTCTATAAAGATTATGCGAAGGAACTACCTCCCCTTCTAACAGCAGTTTATCGTAGTTTGCTGTGGCAACGAATGACACATAGCGACTGGAAAAAACCTCTGGTCATTCTCGTTCCGAAGAGTTGAAGGACAGATGCATGTAATTATAGGCCTATATGGTAGACTTCAACCTTTTTTAGAATTTTGGAACGTATTTTATGCTCAAGAATTATGAATTTTTGGTAAACGAGAATCTTCTCTATAAAAGTCAACATGGATTGCACAAACAGAGATCTTGCGAATCTCAGCTTGCTCTGTTCCTCCGTGAGATCCACAGCTCTGTAGACAACGGCGATCAGATCCATGCCATGTTCCTTGACTTCGGGAAGGCGTTTGACACTGTCCTCACTGCCGTTAATGGAAAAAATATACAAGCTAACCGAGTATTGGAACAGATTTGCGGCTGGATTCAAGACTCCCGTGCAGATAGAACTCAACACGGTGCTCATAACGGAACAAAATCGACAGATTTAAAGGTAACTTCCGGAATATCTCAAGGAAGTCTGACAATACCATTACCGTTTACAGATTATATAAATGATCTAGTAGAAAGCGCCGGAAGCTCTTTAAGACTGTTCGCAGATGGTAAGGTTCTCTGTAAGAAAGCAGCAACGAAAGAAGACAGTATCGATTTGCTGAATGATCTTCAGACGATTTATGACTGATGCAGTCTCTGGCAGTTGATCCTGAACGTAAATAAATGTAACATATTGCGCAAACATAGGAAAATAAATCCACTGCTGTACAGCTACACTTGCTGGAAACAGTATCTACTGTAAAATATATAAAGGTAACTATCCAAAGAGACCTTAAGCTGTATGACCGCAAAAATAAATAGTAGGAAAAGCCGATGGCAGACTGAGATCCAATATTAAGGAAACCTAACTCATCCACGAAATAAGTGGCTTACAGGGCGACTGATCCTTGAGTACTGTTCATCAATCTGGGACCTTACCAGGCAGGACCGATAGAAGAAAGAAAGAGAGGAGAGATAGATAGATAGATAAATAGATAGATAGATAGATAAATAGATAGAGAGAGAGAGAGAGATAGATTTGCAGTAGGGTTTTGGAACATATACTGTGTTCGTACATTATGAAGTACCTCGAAGAAAACGATTTATTGACACATAATCAGCACGGTTTCAGAACATATCATTCTTGTGAAACACAACTAGCTCTTTATAATCATGAAGTAATAAAAGCCATCGACAGGGGATGTCAAATTGATTCCATATTTTTAGACATCCAGAAGGCTTTCGACACCGTTCCTCACAAGCGTCTTCCAACGAAACTGCGTGCCTACGGAGTATCGCCTCAGCTGTGCGACTGGATTCGTGATTTCTTGTCAGAAATGTCACAGTTCGTAGTAATAGACGGAAAGTCATCGAGTAAACCAGAAGTAATATCCGGTGTTCCCCAAGGAAGTGTTATAGGCCCTCTGTTGTTCCTGATTTATAAAATGGTTCAAATGGCTCTGAGCACTATGGGACTCAACTGCTGAGGTCATTAGTCCCCTAGAACTTAGAACCAGTTAAACCTAACTA
Organism: Schistocerca americana; assembly: GCF_021461395.2. Taxonomy (NCBI): domain Eukaryota; kingdom Metazoa; phylum Arthropoda; class Insecta; order Orthoptera; family Acrididae; genus Schistocerca; species Schistocerca americana. The sequence continues at coordinate 188,780,851 of NC_060130.1, forward strand.
ACCTAAGGACATCACACACATCCATGCCCGAGGCAGGATTGGAACCTGCGACCGTAGCGGCCTCGCGGTTCCAGACTGCAGCGCCAGAACCGCGCGGCCACTTCGGCCGGCTCCTGACTTATATTAACAACATAGGAGACAATCTGAGTAGCCGTCTTAGATTGTTTGCAGATGATACTGTCATTTACCGCCTTGCAAAGTATTTCCTGACATTGATATTCTTATGTTTGCTGGTTGAAATGTTTTTTTTTTTTCAGTCATGAATGCCTATTCTGGCAATACAATCTCTCCTCACATCCATTAAACATCTGTTGCCCTCTGTGATTATAGACTGGTGAGCAAAATCTGAGGTCGAAAGTAACTGTTGCATGATGTGTCACTGCTAAGTAAAATTGCACGGTGAATCTTGTACCATACGGTTGTAAGTAGGCTGTTTATGTTTTCTTATTAGTAACGCCACGTAGCGCTCTGTATGAAAATCACTGGCTGTGCTGTGTGCAGTCTTTGTGTGGTTTGCATTGTCGTCTGCCATTATAGTGTTGGGCAGCTGGATGTGAACAGCGCGTAGCGTTGCGCAGTTGGAGATGAGCCGCCAGCAGTGGTGGATGTGGGGAGTGAGATGGCGGAGTTTTGGACAGAGACAGTAAATTTGTAATATTGGATATCATGGACTGATATATATATATATATATATATATATATATATATATATATATATATGACTTTTGAACACTATTGTTTGTTCTCTATCAAAATCTTTGTTTTTCTAACTATGCCTATCAGTAGTTAGTGCCTTCAGTAGTTTGAATCTTTTATTTAGCTGGCAGTATTGGCGCTCGATGTATTGCAGTAGTTTGAGTAACGAAGATTTTTGTGAGGTAAGTGATTTGCGAAAGGTATAGGATATTGTTAGTCAGGGCCATTCTTTTGTAGGGATTATTAAAAGTCAGATTGCGTTGCGCTAAAAATATTGTGTGTCAGTTTAAGCACAGTCATTTATAATTTTTCAAAGGGGACGTTTCATATGTCGACCCTTAGCCGAGGATACCTCACTGGAATCTTCTGATTTTTTTCTTCTAGTTTGTGTAATTAGTGTAGCTATTGTTTATTGCTAGCGCATAATCATAGAGAGAATTTCCTTTGTAGTTGTAGTTTTTCATTGTTGTACAGTAAAACGGTTGTGGCATGCATGTAGATTTGCACCAAGTATTTCGCAGCTGCGCATGCAATTAACTAGATATTATTTTCAGTGCTATGTTAATGTGTTTTCTTATTTTGCTCTTCAAATTGTGCTTTTCTGCGTTATTGTGTGAAATATTGTGACAATAATGGAGTGTGGAAAACGTAACACTAGGCTCCAAAGTAAACTGAGAAATAATAGTGACGACGAGCGTGGCTTATCAGCACCACTGTGTAATGATTTAACAGACATTCAAAGTGGTAATTTGGTAATTGTGCATAGGGAAATGGATCGGGTGGCAAATAATGGCGTAGTGAACAGGGAGGCATTATCGATCGATCGGTCGGCAACAGCTCGCCTCAGGAATCCGAAATGACAGGACACAATCTCGCAAATACTGTAGATTCAGGTTTTGGGTCCTCACCGTTTTCTCAAATAAGTCAAGACACATTTTCTGCTTGTCAAAATGTGAATGTTGCCGGTGCAAATTCACTGCCGAAAAGCACTGAGGAACATTTTTCAGACACCAGTGCATTGTTATTACAATTAATACAACAAATGGGACAAACACAGCAAAAGCTTCAAAAGTTAGACACAATGGAACAAAATCTTCGAAAGTTAGACACAATGGAACAAAATATTCAAAGGTTAGACACCACGCTTGAACAATCACGTGAAGATTTAACAACTGAGTTACATAAAATCGAATCGAAATGTCAAAAAGTCTGTAATGACGTAAAAACACAAATTTGTGAGTATTTCCAACCTATTTTTTCGCGGCATGAAAATACATTACAGAATCACGAAGCAGCCATAAAAGAACTGTAAACTGTCGTTCATGAAAATCATGAGACCTTGCAAGCTAAGATTGACTCAGTGCATCTACCGATTCGGTTACGCAACTTGCAAAAACTCATGAAAACTTAAAGGACACAGTAGATACGATTTCAACACAAATGGACACTCGGAGACTTGGTTCAGAAAAACACACTGAAGAAATAAGTTCACTATCGTAGAAAGTAGCCGAACTTTCGGATCAGTTCACTAACTTATCTACAAAGGTGGATGATGATCTGAATGACACAAGACCTGTAGCCTTCACTGACACAGAAGAGTACGAACAAATAAGGAAATTCAAAGAAAATCAGAATCAAATTAATACGCAACACCAAAGAGAAATCCGGGAAATACAAGATCAGTTGACACGCGTAATACAAGAATTACGTATTTCAGAGGACACTCGCGCTCCAATACGAGAAGAGGGACATAGAAATAAGGAACAGCCACAAAACAATAACACAGAGCACTTCGGAAGTTATGAAAGAAATTGGCAAGGTACACCGAATTTTGAGATGGAACCGCCTAAACGACGTAACAATGACCGACATGCGACTCGCCGACAAGATGATTTTCACTATAAGCTGTTTATTACTACACGTAAATTCAAAATATTTAAGAATTCCGGCAACGACATTCGTCCACAAGCATGGCTTCATCAATTCTCTCATTGTTTTCCTCCCAACTGGTCATTGGAGCACAGGTTAGAATTTATGTGTGGCTACTTAGAGAATGAACCAGCTGAAAGAATACGATCGGTTATTCACGATTGTGACAGTGAAGGAGAATGTTATCACGCCTTCACCACCTATTGACAACCGTTGGCAGAGTAGTAATAATTACAGAGAAAGATCGCATTTCCATAGTAATGAATGTGACAGAGACAGTATGGGAACCAAAATAATTATTATCAAGGGAGACAGAATAACTTCAGACGCAACGGTCCACCGCGCAGTTACGATTCCGGGAGAAATTCTCCACCACATGACCGACAAAAAAGAAACTATGTAAACTACCGACAAAACGATAGACCTGAATTTCATCAGAACTGGCGGGATTCAAACAGGACACGGCCCTCTCGACAAAGGAATTTGTAGAAGTTAGATCTCCTAATCCCAATAACGACGCGCGCCAACAAAGAGACAGACAATGACTCGCACCGCAGGCAGCCACGTGTGCCGGCTGGCTCAGTGAAAAATAACATAGACGCTAACCTTGAGAAAAACTTTAGCGTTCCTTACCGACGTATACAACATGGTAATTACTTTGAAGTTGAAACTCTGCGCACTAGAAAGGGTAAAGGATTGCACCACACTTCACATATAAAACCGCTTATTGAGAGATAATCTGCTTTTTAACTTAGTCTTTGCCATAAAATTTTTCGCTTCACGCTACTTGTACCATTTGTCACACTGAGAAACTGTTAACATGCAACAATGTTTTGAAGTTAACTATCCAGTCTAGAACCTAGGGAACATATTTAGACAGTATTTACGAGTGCATTGTTATAGTGAACAGACGACACAGTGTTATTGTGTGTGTACATTCTTGCTTGTTATTTGCACGATTACGTAACGACTATAAGCCTCACATACTTAGAACATGTACCGGTACTGCTAATGAGATTTTAATGCAACATTTTGGTTTACTTGAAAATACATTCTGGATTTAAAGTACTTTCTGAGAGATACCAGATGACACAGTGGTTAGTTTATTTGACAGCTACACGATTATATCACGTCGCTACTAAGGAGTGACACAATTTATATTATTGCTTTTGCGCTGTATCTGTTTTATATCTGCAGAGTTTTTCTGAATTATTCTGAAAAGTAAAACATGTTTTAGTAGTAACTTTTGTGGTATAGCTACAATGAGACAGCATTTTCCATAGCCCAACAATACGTTACAGTACAGTACTTTCTTCATCACGGCAATAAGCATAATAACTACGATATCTATACGCAAAGCATTTCACTTTTGTGTATGACGAGGTAAGTACATTGACTTCTACAGAACTTTACTTACGGAGGACGATAACTACGACACGTCCACAGAATTATCTTACAGCAAGACGCACATTTAGTGCTACAGTACATGTATTTGAGTGATTAATTTAGTACTTAAAACATTTATTTTTGAAGATTTTTGAATTACAAGGAAAGTTTGCCGTGATACATTTCATTCCATTGCTGTAATCTGTAACACCTGAGGGTATAATTACATTAATCCTCAGGGGGGTACACGCTTACTTTGTGTACCGTGTGTTTGGCAAGCACAAGGAGCCCTAGCTAATATGGTATTTGCTTATACAACTTAACACAATGGTACCACGTTTCTCTAACACATAAATTACACAGCTGTCTGATCATTTAAGTGAGAGAGACAAACATTTTTTTTACTACATCAGTGACAGATGTTTACGTAATTATACAGGTGGATAACTTCACACTTATGAAACTGTATTTTGTCTGTACTTTGTGAACCTTTCATATTTTTTCGGAACCATTGTGATACTATGAGAGCTTTGAATGATGTATTTGATATGGGATCATGATTTTTAAAGTATGTTTGAGGTAGATGACACTATTGAAATGAGCAGAGAATTTTTTTAGGTTCTGAAATTGTTGCAGAAAGCTACGACGTTTTTGAGATTTGGCTGAGTTCTTATGATGTTATTATTACGATGTTAATGTGTATTATGCTGTTGAGGTATGTTTATGATCAATAAGCTGATGCTATATGAGGAATTTGATTATGCTATGTATTTATTATGATGAAATATTGAAGAAGTGTCGAGGAATATGTATATGTGTAATAAGGTAAGGAATAATGAGTAGTGGTTAGGGACTCTGACTTGTGAAAAAGGATGTTGGAAACCAAGAATCGTACTTTAAGAGTTATGAAATGTGTGTAAATGTGTGAATGTATCACAATGCGGGCGAAAATTTTTTGGACACTGTTATATTTATAAGATTTTGTTTCTACAGATTTGTAACGCCAATGTTTCGACCTGTGAAATCTTATTTGTGTCAATCTGTCACTGTAGCGGAAACTGGTGTAAATATTTCGGTAAGGAAGGTAGGTCACCTTGACGTAATGCACTGTAAGCACCCAGGTGCGTGACAGTCGCCTAGAAAAAAGCCATTAGTGTGTGCCTTTCAGAGGCACAGGTGAAAAAAAAGAGGCCATTATCCTCGCTATTGACATTCCTTTGTAGAAAGCATCGCACTTTGTGCTACTTACTGAAATGCTTATGAACTGGTGGGAAATATTCTTACATCTGCACACCTGATTATGACAAGTGTCTTTGTACGAGAGTTAAGACAATTTCTACTAACTTATGAAATGCCACATGACTATTGAATGATATTTTTGTGCTTCGCTTTAGATAGTTGCTTATTTCATTTGATATCTGGTTTCCAGCTGTGTTACAGCATTGGTTTTATAAAATAAAATTCAATGCATTTGCTAATGCGAAAACTTTCTGTCAACAGATCTATTAAATAATAATTTTATGATCCACATTCTTCGAAAAAGGAGCACTTGGAAAGGAAAGAACAATAAGAAGGAACTAATAACAGTAACTGCATACACAATTTTCTTTTCAAGTACTTGGTAATTTTTTGTAGAATAAGTTTTTGTGGTGCACCACTTTAATGACATAGACATTAAAATGTGAATAGACGTTTTCCTTATCTGCATTGTTGTCTTTAGTGTACTATTTTTTTCTGCTTGTGGTTTGTCATGTTTAGGTATAAGTTATAGCATTTGCTGCTGCTGTTTGCCAGGCATAATGTTACTGAATTTGACTTTGTATTACTCTGTTAAGCCAGTTTTACTACGGATTTATTTTTCATGTTTGCTGCACATTGCCTTATATTAGTTGTAATATTGCAATTGCTTTGCTAATTTATATATACGGCTGCATGCTTTGCCAATTTGCATTCTTTTGTCATTGCTGTTTGTGTTCATTTGTTATGTGCTGCTGCATTGCCTCGTCCCTTGGTATATATATCTGAGCTCAGTAGATTTAAGTTAGCTTAAGAGGGGGTAGACTATATAAGAAACTAACTATGACGAATTGGAAGAAATGCATTGAGAAGCTATAAGAAAATGGTTTGGCCAAAAGAGTAGTGTACAGTGGAGAAAAACTATTTTTGAAAGAGGATGTGAACAGAATACAGAAAACATGCTTGGATAGGATTTTTTTTGGTGGAAACAAATGTTGAAATAAGAGGAAAGATCTATGGAATGAAGTTTTGGGTTGGACTGCAGTACCAAATGTCACACTGAAAACAAACCCTGTCCTGTACTTTTGTGTTATCGCGCTATGTGAATTTGTGTTTTTCCTGTCTTTATGTGTTTAGCTAATAAGATTTACGTTGTAGAATTTTTCTGATAATATGTTATTTACTTTGTAAAGATGTTTAGACATGATTTATTCTGTTTTGTTTTAATGCTCATGGGTGAAGTTGATGTTTCAAAAGTTATTCTGATCTTTTATGTATTTACTTATGTCATAATTCTTGTAACACTGATGCACATGTTTATTTCTATTCTTTTGTAAAGCCTGTTTTACTACAAATGTCATCTGTATTGTTGTGTTCTTTAATGATGTATTTTGTACCTTTGTTATTGTATTTTTATGTTATAAAATTGTAATTGACACCAGTTCATCAAATTAAGTAACTTGTAAGTTACATTTCACTGCACACGTTTCTGTTGGTCATAGTATATGGACAATATGTGAGAAGTAGGGACTGTTAGTGTTTGCACGTGTGTTGATAATTCAGCAAGGGACTGGTTAACAGCATTGCTGGTTCTAAGGGTAATTCCAAAAACTTTGTGAGTGCACAAGTTGTGGTTTTTGGACTTGTTATATAGTACAAGACTCTTCGATGGTGATTGTGCACCTGAACAGTCGCAACAGATGGCTGCTGGCCATCTCTACAAGGACTGAAGTTGGTCTGCACCTTTGATGATCCACCAATATCATTATTTCTACAAGGACTGAAGTGGGTCTGCACCTCTGGTGGCCCACCAATGCCATACTTTCTACCAAGACTATAGCGGGCCTGCTCTGTAATGACCTACCTACCAATATTATTCGAAACTTCAAATGACTCTGCTGTGGGTTTGCTCTGTTGTGGCCCATTACCTGTCTGCATGTCAAGAGTCAGCACTGTCTTTCCGTTGGAAGGACAACACCACTTCTTCAAGACTGCATGGAAATCCATTACTTAGGTGTGCATTTTCTTTTACTGCTTAGACTTCGAGAAAAACACTGCAATTTTACTGTGATGAACGATCAGGACTGTCTTTATGGGCTGTGAGAAAATTTTAGCTTTTGACGAACATTGCATCAATAAGTGTGTGCATTTGATTTCTTTGTTATCGTAATTGTGAAAAAATTTTAACAAATATGTATTGGCCAGTGCCCAAAACAATTTGTAAAAGTTTTTGTGGGGAGCATGGGGGCTGTGTAAGTAGGCTGTTTTCTTATTGGTAACGCCACGTAGCGCTCTGTATGAAAATCACTGGCTGTGCTGTGTGCAGTCTGTGGCTAGTTTTATTGATGTCTGCCATTGTAGTGTTGGGCAGCTGGATGTGAACAGCGCGTAGCGTTGCGCAGTTGGAGGTGAGCCGCCAGCAGTGGTGGATGTGGGGAGTGAGATGGCGGAGTTTTGGACAGAGACAGTAAATCTGTAATATTGGATATCATGGACTGATATATATATATATATATATATATATATATATATATATATATATATATATATAATGACTTTTAACACTTTTAAGATAAATACATTGTTTGTTCTCTATCAAAATCTTTCTTTTGCTAACTATGCCTATCAGTAGTTAGTGCCTTCAGTAGTTTGAATCTTTTATTTAGCTGGCAGTATTGGTGCTCGATGTATTGCAGTAGTTTGAGTAACGAAAATTTTTGTGAGGTAAGTGTATTGTGAAAGGTATAGGTTATTGTTAGTCAGGGCCATTCTTTTGTAGGGATTATTAAAAGTCAGATTGCGTTGCGCTAAAAATATTGTGTGTCAGTTTAAGCACAGTCATTTATAATTTTTCTAAGAGGACGTTTCACGGTGAAAGAACTGCTTCAGTATAGTTTGGAAGAAATACGTAATGAGACGAACAGAAATGACATCTACCTCTACATCTACATCTATACTCCCCAAACCACCTGACGCTGTGAGGCAGAGGGTACCTTGAGTACCTCTATCGGTTCTCTCTTCTATTTCAGTCTCGTATTGTTCGAGGAAAGATGAATTGTCAGTACGCCTCTGTGTGGGCTCTAATCTCTCTGATTTTATCCTCATGGTCTCTTCGCGAGATATACGTAGGACGGAGTAATATACCCCTTGACTCCTCGGTGAAGGTACGTTCTCGAAACTTCAACAAAAGCCTGTACCGAGCTACTGAGCGTCTCTCTTGCAGAGTCTTCAAATGGCTCTGAGCACTATGCAACTTAACTTCTGAGGTCATCAGTCGCCTAGAACTTAGAACTAATTAAACCTAACTAACGTAAGGATATTACACACATCCATGCCCGAAGCAGGGTTCGAACCTGCGACCGTAGTGGTCACGCAGTTCCAGACTGAAGCGCCTAGAACCACACGGCCACACCTGCCTGCGCAGAGTCTTCCACTGGAGTGTATCTACCATCTCCGTAACGCTTTCGCGATTACTAAATGATCATGTAACGAAGCGCGCTGCTGTCCGTTGGATATTCTCTATCTCTTCTATCAACCCTATCTGGTACGGATCACACACCGGTGAGCAGTATTCAAGCAGTGGGCAAACAAGTGTACTGTAACCTACCTCCTTTGTTTTCGGGCTGAATTTCCTTAGGATTCTTCCAATGAATCTCAGTCTGGCATCTGCTCTACCGAAGATTAATTTTATATGGTCATTCCAAAAATGGTTCAAATGGCTCTGAGCACTATGGGACTCAACTTCTGAGGTCATCAGTCCCCTAGAACTTAGAACTACTTAAACCTATCTAGCCTAAGGACAACACACACATCCATGCCCGAGGCAGGATTCGAACCTGCGACCGTAGCGGTCTCGCGGTTCCAAACTGTAGCACCTAGAACCGCACAGCCACTCTGGCCGGCTATGGTCATTCCGTTTTAGATCACTTCTAATGCGTATTCCCAGATAATTTATGGAATTAACTGCTTCCAGTTGCCGGCCGAAGTGGCCCTGCAGTTCTGGCGCTGCAGTCTGGAACCGCGAGACCGCTACGGTCGCAGGTTCGAATCCTGCCTCGGGCATGGATGTGTGTGATGTCCTTAGGTTAGTTAGGTTTAACTAGTTCTAAGTTCTAGGGGACTAATGACCTCAGCAGTTGAGTCCCATAGTGCTCAGAGCCATTTTTTTGCTTCCAGTTGCTGACCTACTATATTGTAGCTAAATGATAATGGATCTTTCTTTCTATGTATTCGCAGTACATTACACTTCTGTACATTGAGATTCAATTGCCATTCCCTGCACCATGCGTCAGTTCGCTGCAGATCCTCCTGCAGTTCAGTACAATTTTCCATTGTTACAACCACTCGATATACTACAGCATCATCCGCAAAAAGCCTCAGTGAACTTCCGATGTTATCCACAAGGTCATTTATGTATATTGTGAATAGCAACGGTCCTACGACACTCCTCTGAGGCACACCTGAAATCACTCTTGTTTCGGAAGATGGCTGGTTCAAATGGCTCTGAACACTATGGGACTTAACTTCTCAGGTCATCAGTCCCCTAGAACTTAGAACTACTTAAACCTACTTAACCTAAGGACATCACACACATCCATGCCCGAGGCTGGATTCGAACTTTCGACCGTAGCGGTCGCACGGTTCCAGACTGTAGCGCCTAGAACCGGTCGGCCACTGCGGCCGGCGTTTCGGAAGACTTCTCTCCATTGAGAATGACATGCTGCGTTCTGTTATCTAGGAACTCTTCTATCCAATAACACAATTGGTCTGATAGTCCATATGCTCTTACTTTGTTCATTGAACGTCTGTGGGGAACTGTATCGAACGCCTTGCGGAAGTCAAGAAACACGGTATCTACCTGGCAACCCGTGTCTATGGCAATCTGAGTCTCGTGGACGAATAGCGCGAGCTGGGTTTCACACGATCGTCTTTTTCGAAACCCATGCTGATTCCTACAGAGTAGATTTCTAGTCTCCAGAAAAGTCATTATACTCGAACATAATACGTGTTCCAGAATTCTGCAACTGATCGACGTTAGAGATATAGGTCTATGGTTCTGCACATCTGTTAGACGTCCCTTCTTGAAAACGGGGATGACCTGTGCCCTTTTCCAATCTTTATTCAGAGACAATAAATACACTGAAGTCAAAGCTATTCATACTGGACTCCTGGATATTACAAAAGACCAGATTTGGTTTTTAACATGATGTACAAACACCAAGAACGGCAATGTATACACTGCAACATGCTCCCTTCGTGGTCACAAGGTTGGTACTTGTGGTAGAGTGTTCAGAACCATCCAGCAGCGTGGATGGTCTCTGGTGCATGTAGACGTGTTACAATAGGTCTCCCCAACGGGTCTCACATGTGCTCGTTAGAATGGAACTCGGTGGAATGGGCTCGCCAGTCCATTCGCTGTATATCCTATCATGCCAAGGGCTCCTCTACCTACGCTGTTCTACATCTACATCTCCGTGATTACTCTGCTATTCATGATAAATTGCCTGGCAGAGGGTTCAGTGAACCACCTTCAAGCTGTCTCTCTACCGTTCCTCTCTCGTATGGCACGCGGGAAAAACGAGCACTTAAATTTTTCTGTGCGAGCCCTGATTGTTCTTATTTTATCGTGATGATCGTTTCCTCCTATGTAGGTGGGTGCCAACAGAATGTTTTCGCAATCGGAGGAGAAAACTGGTGATTGACATTTCATGAGAAGATCCCGTCGCAACGAAAAACGTCTTTGTTTTAATGATTGCCACTCCAATTCACGTATCATGTCTGTGACACTATCTCCCCTATTTTGCGATAATGCAAAACGAGCTGCCCTTCTCTCTACTTTTTCGATGTCATCCGTCAGTCCCACCTGATGCGGATTTCACACCGCACAGCAGTAATCCAGAATAGGGCAGAAAAGCGTAGTGTAAGCAGTCTCTTTAGTGGATCTGTTGCACCTTCTAAGTGTTCTGACAATGTTGCTCTACCCACAATATTATCTATGTGATCGTTCCAATTTAGGTTATTTGCAATTGTAATCCGTAAGTATTTAGTTGAATTTACAGCCCTCAGATTTGTGCGACTTATCGCGTAATCAAAATTCAGCTGATTTCTTTTAGTACTCATGTGAATAACTTCACACTTTTCTTTACACAGGGTCAATTGCCGCTTTTCGTACCATACAGATATCTTATCTAAATCATTTTGCAAGTCGTTTTGATCATCTGATGACTTTACAAGATGGTAAATGACAGCATCATCCGCAAACAATCAACCCACAATATTATCTATGTGATCGTTCCAATTTAGGTTATTTGCAATTGTAATCCGTAAGTATTTAGTTGAATTTACAGCCCTCAGATTTGTGCGACTTATCGCGTAATCAAAATTCAGCTGATTTCTTTTAGTACTCATGTGAATAACTTCACACTTTTCTTTACACAGGGTCAATTGCCGCTTTTCGTACCATACAGATATCTTATCTAAATCATTTTGCAAGTCGTTTTGATCATCTGATGACTTTACAAGATGGTAAATGACAGCATCATCCGCAAACAATCTAAGACGGCTACTCAGATTGTCTCCTACGTCGTTAATATGAATCAGGAACAACAGAAGGCCTATAACACTTCGCCGGCCGGCTTAACAGAGCGGTTCTAGGCTCTTCAGTCTGGAACCGCGCGACCGCTACGGTCGCAGGTTCGAATCCTGCCTCGGGCATGGATGTGTGTGATGTCCTTAGGTTAGTTAGGTTTAAGTAGTTGTAAGTTCTAGGGGACTGATGACCTCAGATGCCAAGTCCCATAGAGCTCAGAGCCACTTGAACAATGTAACACTTCCTTGGGAACGCCGGATATTACTTCTGTTTTACTCGATGATTTTCCGTCTATTACTACGAATTGTGACCTTTCTGACAGGAAACCACTAATCCAGTCGCACAACTGATGCGATACTCCATACTCGATGTGGTCAAATATTGTGGCATCCATAAAAATGAAACAAGGTCCGAAAGCACCCTGATAAGACACGCGTGACAAAGGGGTACAGTGTCACAATAACGTTGACCGGTTACAGTTCTCTGTTTGACGATTTGAAGACCAATTCGCCCATGCAACACTAAGTCGCCCTACGCCGCAACACCTGGACCACCAGATGATCATATTCGACCAATTTTTTAGGAGCATTACGTGTTCCCACCCTTCGCCATGTGATCCACGCAGGAAAATGGTCAAAATTTATCACTTTGATGGTGCAGATGTTATAGTATGGAAAAGTACACAACTGGCCATTAAAATTGCTACACCAAGAAGAAATGCAGATGATAAACGGGTATTCATTGGACAAATATATTATACTAGAACTGACATGTGATTACATTTTCACGCAATATGGGTGCATAGATCCTGAGAAATCAGTACCCAGAACAACCACCTCTGGCCATAATAACGGCCTTGATACGCCTGAGCATTGAGTCAAACAGAGCTTGGATGGCGTGTACATGTACAGCTGCTCATGCACCTTCAACACGATACCACAGGTCATCAAGAGTAGTGACTGGCGTATTGTGATGAGCCAGTTAGTCGGCCACCATTGACCAGATGGTTTCAATTTGTGAGAGATCTGGAGAATGTGCTGACCAGGGCAGCAGTCGAACATTTTCTGTATCCAGAAAGGCCCGTACAGGACCTGCAACATGTGGTCGTGCATTATCCTGCTAAAATTTAGGGTTTTGGAGGGATCGAATGAAGGGTAGAGCCACGGGTCGTAACACATCTCAAATGTAACGTCCACTGTTCAGTGCGGACAAGAGGTGACCTGGACGTGCAACCAATGGCACCCCATACCATCACGCCGGGTGATACGCCAGTATGGCGATGTTGAATACACGCTTCCAATCTGCGTTCACCCGCGATGTCGACCAACACGGATGCGACCATCATCTTGCTGTAATCAGAACCCGGATTCATCCGAAAAAATGACGTTTTGCCATTCGTGCACCCAGGTTCGTCGTTGAGTACACCATCGCAGGTGCTCTTGTCTGTGATGCAGCGTCAAGGGTAACCGCAGCCATGGTCTCCGAGCTGATAATCCATGCTGCTGCAAACATCGTCGAGCTGGTCGTGCAGATGGTTGTTGTCTTGCAAACGTCCCCATCTGTTGACTCAGGAATCTGGACGTGGCTGCACGATCCGTTACAGCCATGCGGATAAGACGCCTGTTATCTCCACTGCTAGTGAAACGAGGCCGTTGGGATCCAGCACGGCGTTCCGTATTACCCTCCTGAACCCACCGATTCCATATTCGGCTAACAGTCATTGGATCTCGACCAACGCGAGCAACAATGTCGCGATACGATATACCGCAATCGCGGTATATCAAAGTCGGAAAGGTGATGGTACGCATTTCTCCTCCCTACACGACGCATCACAACAACGTTTCACCAGGCAACGCCGGTCAACTGCTGTTTGTGTGTGAGAAATCGGTTGGAAACGTTCCTTATGTCAGCACGTTGTAGGTGTCGCCACCGGCGCCAACCTTGTGTGAATGGTCTGAAAAGCTAATCATTTGCATATCACATTATCTTCTTCCTGTCGGTTAAATTTCGCGTCTGTAGCACGCCATTTTCGTGGTATAGGAATTTTAATGGCCAGTAGTGTATTAAATTGCGTTGGGGTAATGACCTCCTAGTCTTCGTACGCGGAACACACACCTGTCTCCGTTATTGTGAGACTGTAGCCCTTTTTCACGCGTGGCTTTTCAGGGTTGTATGCGGACCTAACTTCGTTTTTAAGGATGACAACTTTAGACCCCATCGAACAGCACAGGTGGGTGAACCCTTGGAACTAGAGGATATTCGGCCAGTGGACTGACCTACCCGTTCCCCCGACGTAAATCTCGTCTAGCACATGTGGGATGCGTTGTTGTGTCGTATCGCAGTACGCTGACGTGCACCAACGGCCATCCAGCAGTAGAGAAATGGAACCCCATACCACAAGAACTCCTTACCAACCTAGCATGGGAGCAAAGTGGCAGTGCATGTCTCACCTTCTGTAATGTCTGGGGGCAATCATAAACCGCGTTGACTTAAGTGGGCCGCACCGTGGTTCAGGTCGAAAAAACTTGATTTTCTGTTTTCATCATATTGCGATAGATTACGGTTTTATGTAAGTACTCTGCAAAGGATTTGCTGAAATTTTTTTTTTGAGCATTTAAAGAGCATTTTCCTACCCTGTGTGTTTATGTGACACACCCACTTTTCTGTACCCACTGTCAACCCACCCACTGTAAACTCTAAGCCATAGGGAGATGCCATTATTAGCAAAATATATTGTGTAGGCCATATTCAAAAACGTTTTGGGAACAAGGCTGAGAAAACTATCTGTTGATATGAGAGGAAAAAATTAGAAGATGGAAAATTGTTGACCGGACAGGGTTGGTTAACTAAAACTGAAAGAGAAAACTTCCAGGTGTACAATGGGCAGGCAATTAGGAGAAATAAAGAAGATCTGGAGGCAATGAAGAGAGGTGTTTGGGCCATATTCTTCCATAAGTCCTCTACTGATGATAAGCCATGTCATGGATTTTGTTCATCAGGTGAAAATTCGTGGTGCAAATACAATAGGGCTCAAGCAACTGGAGAATCTTATTCTCACCAGCATTCTCTTCCTGCTGCTGTTAATACAGCAATTAAACCTATTTTCAGAGACATGGCTCATCCTGACCTTCTAAGAAATGTCTGCATGGACAGACATAGAACCCAAATGAATGTTTCAGCATAATTTGGAGCCGTCTTCCTAAAACTGTATTTGTAGGCATACATACAATGAAACAAAGAGTTCATGATGCTGGTTACATTCAGTTGGAGTAATACTGGAAAGTGTACTGAAAAAGTTGGGAATTAATCCTAGTGAAAATATGATCACTGGGCTGCAACATTGAATAAAATGAGGATGGCCGATGCAGACAGCTCTGCATGTAATATGACCAAGAAAGCAAGACAAACATTCAGGAAGGTGAAAGAGAAGCTGGAAAATCAGCTAGAGGCCAAAGAAGGGCCATCATACGCAGCAGGACAGTTTTAATTAACTGTAAGTAACAAATTTCAAAAGTTTTTTCTTTATACTCAATTTCCCTCAAACTAAAATTTTCAGTACATATGCCCCATTATATCAGAAGCTATCGTAGAAAAATGAATGAAATTTTCAGAGGCTCTGCATAACATAAAAAGCCACCACTGGTAGTACATTCATTAATATTTCCCCATTAGGAAGTTCACAAAAAATATTTTCTGCAGAAAAAAACTTAATATTTTTTGTTAATAAATTTAGAAAAGTATTTCTTAAAAACTATGAAATGGATAAAGTAGATTTTAGTACAGTTGACTGTATTAGCATAACGTAACATACAGTAAAAATATTAAGGTCCTGCATCAAATAGTTTTTACAGAAATGGGTCAAATACTTGCCTAAATTAATTAGACATCAGGGTGTGGTCCCCTTAAATGTAATTATTCTCCTTGAATAAAAGTGTCGTTTCTGTTCGTCTCATTGCGTATGTCTTTATGTTACTTTGTCAACTATACTGTAGTAGTTCTTTCTGTGTTGTGTCTAGTTTCATCTTGCTGTGTTACTTGGCTGAAACACAAAATGTGAAAGTTACTTTCGACCTTGAGTGTCGCACACCGTCGTACTACAGAAATAACAAAGCAGTTTCACATGATGAATTCTGACGTTAACAATTTTTAATTTGTTTTAGAACCATCCATAGTTTTCCGTACTACCATTACTTTGTTCACTTTTAATCTCCATAATTTAAGAGTGTCTGATAGGAAATTTGTAGTAAGGTCGTATGGGACTAAACTGCTGAGGTCATCGATCTCTAAGCTCACACACTATTTTGTCTAATTTAAACTAACTTACGCTAAGGACGACACACACACCCATGCCCGAGGGAGCACTCGAACCTCCGACGGGGGGAGCCGCGCGTACCGTGACAAGATGCCTAAGACCGCTCATCTACCCCGCGCTGCTGTGATAGGACTTGTAGCATTCTCGTCATTTCTTTTTCGGAGTCTGCAACTATTACAATGTCATCAGCATATCTGATACAGTGTATTCTTTCACCGTTGACCTTTATTGCCTTGGTCTTTGACCAGTTTCCTCAGTGAACATATTAAATACATTTAGTGATAGGGAACATACTTGTCTTACTCCTTTTCAAATTCTGGTCTCTTCATCTATCTTAATGATGCTTCTTTTTGTACTTCGGTTTTCATACAGTTCGCCGGCCGAAGTGGCCGTGCGGTTAAAGGCGCTGCAGTCTGGAACCGCAAGACCGCTACGGTCGTAGGTTCGAATCCTGCCTCGGGCATGGATGTTTGTGATGTCCTTAGGTTAGTTAGGTTTAACTAGTTCTAAGTTCTAGGGGACTAATGACCTCAGCAGTTGAGTCCCATAGTGGTCAGAGCCATCTGAACCATCATACAGTTCATTAATCATCCTTCTGTCCTTCCAGTCCAGTCCTATTGTCTCGATAGCTCTAAAGAGTAGTTTCCAATTCACATTTTCGAAAGCTTTCTTTAAGTCGATGAAGCTAAGGTAAGTCCACCATTTCATGTCCGTTCCTCTCTTTAATAGAATGTGCAAGGCGAAAATGGCTTATCTTGTTCCTCTGCCTTCTGAAAATTCAGATTTGTCTTATCCAGTTCACTTATCTACCTTTTCTTTTATCCATCTTTTGACTATGTTAATAAGTATTTTCGGTGCACGTGATCACATTGATAGTGTTTACTGTTGCAGTCAACTGCCTTTCCTGTTTTTTGTAGGTCAATAGTTCTGCTGTGTGTGAAGTCTTCTGGTACGATTCCTGCTTCATAGCAATCATTTGTTACTCTAAATAATTGGTCTTTCATGTTGTTACCTAAATTTTTGGGGAATTCGGTGGCGATATCATCAACATCGGTCGCTTTTTCTTCTTTCAGTCCCCGAAGGGCATATACAAAATCGTGTCTCATGATTGAGGGGCCTTGCGTTTGTCCTGATTGTCATTCTTGAAGTCTTTATGATCGTACAGTTCTATGCATTCTTTAAAACTCGCACATAACCCATCATTGCCTCTCAGGAACTTCCCGTCTTTATTTTTTACTACTAGAGATGTTGTTGAAGGTTTGTATGGAAGTGCTCTGATTTTCTTTCAAACTTTATCCTGTTTTCCATTTTTCTGATCCCTCTGTCCCTTCAGGAATGCTTTGGCTCCATTCCTCTTTTTCTTTTCTGCATTTGGTTGTGATGTGATTTCTAATTATTTTGTAGGCATCTACATTGTTTTTCTTCTTGAGCTTCTTCCTTTCCTGAAATAGTTTTAGTATTTCTTCTGCCATCGAAGGTTTTCTGAACTCCCGTTTCTTTTCTTGTAAAACCTCATTTGTTATTTCAGTTACCCCCATATTGATTTTGCTCCATTGCATTGACTCATCACTTGAATTAGCTAATTTAGTGGTTCTTTTATCGAAAGTTGTCTTTGTTGCTTCTTCTGATCTCCATTTCTGTTATCAGATCGCTTGGGTATATTTAATCTATTGTTGCACTTGACTAACACAAGTGTAGTGTCACAGTCTGTGTCTGGACCTGGATAGTTGTGTCATGATTTTATCTGATTCCTGTACCTTTGCTTCGTTAATATATAATCTAACTGAAATCATCGTTTCTCTGTGTTTTGTTTACAGCCTAACGGCAATTACTTTCTGGATTGGCGTCGTATAACCCGCCCTTCTGGATATTCCATCCACGTGAAACCTCTCACTATACAGATCATAGCTCTACTATCTACGTCTCTAGCTACTCTCTGCCAGTAGCTATAATTTACACGACAGAGGACTTTCTTTTTCTAGTGTGTCATGTATTAACACCTTCCCACAGAGTAGGAAGACTGCTTGTCAGTGACACGTTTTCGCTGTAGGTTGCGGTTTTCGAGTTATTCAAGTAAAACGTACAAAAGTGATATTAAATGTGTTCTATCGCGGAAATCATTCGGAATAGGGTATACGTCCATATGAAGTGTTTTGTTTCGAATCACCAATACTATCACCACTCAAAGCACGTACCTTTCCTCCTTACTCGCCCAGTATACAGGGTGGGTCACCTAACATTACCGCTGGATATATTTCGTAAACCACATCAAATACTGACGAACCGATTCCACAGACCGAACGTGAAGAGAGGGGCTAGTGTAATTATTTAATACAAACCATACAAAAATGCACGGAAGTATGTTTCTTAACACAAACCTACGTTTTCTTAAATGGAATCACGTTAGTTTTGTTAGCACATCTGAACATATAAACAAACACGTAATCAGTGCCGTTTGTTGCATTGTAAAATGTTAATTACATCCGGAGATATTGTAACCTAAAGTTGACGCTTGAAACCTCCGACGTTCAGTTGCGATTTGTAACAAACACGGGCCACGGTCGGCGAGCAGCATCTGCAGGGACATGTTTACGATGACGACCGTATTTACGAGTGTGGCTGTAGTGCACTGCTGTAGTTTGGTCTAGCTGTCGCAGTGTCCGCATGTAGCGCTTGCTGCTATTGTTATTCTGCATTCGTCTCCGCACGCAGACCAACTTTAGTACACCGTGTTACCAGACGTCTGTGATAGTGTAGTGTTGTAGGAACTGTGACCATGGTGTATTCGAACTCTGAAAAGGCGGAAATGATACTCATCTATGGCGAGTGTCGACGAAATGCAGCTGAAGCCTGCAGGGCATTCAACGTGCCGCACATTGCAAAACATCTACCTGTATGCAACAGGTATGGTCGTAGCACGCAAACGGGTCCGTAACAGGCCCGTCACAGGAGAAGCGGGTGCAGTTGGTGTGTTAGCTGCTGCTGCCATGAACCCACACATGGGTACACGGGACACTGCGAGAGCCAGTGGACTGAGTCAAAGTAGTGTCATGCGCATACTGCATCGTCACTGCTTTTACCTGTTTCATGTGTCGCTACATCAGCAATTACATGGTGATGACTTTAATCATAGAGTGCAATTCTGTCAATGGGCATCAACAGAGAATGCGTTGCAGTTCTACCTGTTTGCCGATGAAGCGGGTTTCACAGACCACGGGGCAGTGAATCTACGGAACATGCATTACTGGTCCGTGGACAATCCTCGCTGGCTCAGACGGGTAGAGCGACAGCGACCGTGGACTGTAAATGTATGGTGCGGAATCATTGGCGACCACCTCATTGGTCCTCACTTCATTGCAGGGGCCCAAACAGCTGCAACATATATCGCGTTTCTACAGAATGATCTGCCAACGTTGCTCGAAAATGTCCCACTGGAAACGCGTCGACGTATGTGGTATCAGCATGATGGTACACCTGCACATTCCGCAATTAACACTAGGCTGACCCTTGACAGGATGTTCCACGGGCGTTTCATAGGACGTGGAGAACGCATAAATTGGTCAGCCCGTTCTCCTGATCTTACACCTCTGGACTTCTTTCTGTGGGGTACGTTAAAGGAGAATGTGTACCGTGATGTGCCTACAACCCCAGAGGATATGAAACAACGTATTGTGGCAGCCTGCGGCGACATTACACCAGATGTACTGCGGCGTGTAGGACATTCATTACGCCAGAGATTACAATTGTGTGCAGCAAATGATGGCCACCACATTGAACATCTATTGGCCTGACATGTGGGGACACACTCTATTCCACTCCGTAATTGTAAACGGAAACCACGTGTATACGTGTACCTCACCCCTCATGGTAATGTACATGTGCGTCAGTGAAAAAGACCAATAAAAAGCTGTTAGCATGTGGACGTAAGGTGCTGTTCCAATCTCTTTTGTACCTAAGGTCCATCACCGTTCCCTTTGGATCCCTACGTAATTCGGTGCTCTCCGATACACAGGATCGAACAGCGGAGGAGTGGTACTCAAGCGTTAACTTTAGGTTACAATATCTCCGGATGTAATTAACATTTTACAATGCAACAAACGGCACTGATTACGTATTTGTTTATATGTTCAGATATGCTAACAAAACTAACGGGGTTCCATTTAAAAAACGTAGGTTTGTGTTAAAAAACATACTTCCGTGCATTTTTGTATGGTTTGTATTAACCAATTACACTAGCCCCTCTCCTCACGTTCGGTCTGTGGAATCGATTCGTCAGTATTTGATGTGGTTTACGAAATATATCCAGCGGTAATGTTAGGTGACTCACCCTGTATATGTGTGTGTTTGCCATGCAGTCTGTTGTCATCATTATTTAATTTGACCGAATTATTTTTCCTTTTGAAACAGAAATTCGTGTTGTGTTCAAATGAGTGTGAATACCTAAGGGACCAAACTGCTGAGGTCGTCGGTCCGTAGACTTACACTCTACTTAAACTAACTTATGCTAAGAACAACACACACACCCATGCCCGAGAGAGGACTCGAACCTCCGGCGGGAGGGGCAGCGCAGTCCGTGACATAGCGCCCCTAACCGCGCGGCCATTCCGAGCGGCTAATTCGTGCGGTTTGTTTTCTTTATCTTCATTCAAAGTTTATCAGTGTATTAACTCTCGTCATCGCAAAGGACGTTGGTGATGGAGTACAAACTTTCTGAAGAGATTTGGGTAAAGTACACAATTGGTATGTTTTTAATGAGTCATCCCGGCATTCTCTCGGCGTATCGTGGATAATAACGAGAAATCTAAATGACGATGGCTAACGGTGATTTAAAGCGTGCTCCTCGCAAGTAGAAGCCCCATGTGTCAACCATCGCGGCATCCAACTCCTTACTTGCGACTACCATACAGATCAAATTTCCGAAGTCTAGCACTGGGTCTGCGGTTATACATTACTGCTCCTGGGTGCATTGATTAAACGTGTAGAACGGCGGGGTATCAGTGTTGAGCGGACGGCTCGCATGTGCAGCGGAATGCCCTTCATTACAGCCACGTGTGGTTGGCCTCTATCCCAGCACTGCAGCCAAATATTTGCACCGAAGGAGCGACTCGCGCTTCCTTAACACAGTCTCCTATTAATGCTCAGCCCAGTAAATTACGTTGAGAAATACCAGAATCTGGATCTTCCCTGTGTCCGTCGTTTGGGTGAGCGACGTCTGGAAGCTATGAAGCTACTCCAGTCGCACTCAGGAGGAGCAGGATTCTTATCCGCGTCCACCCAGTCACATTAAATTCCCCTGCTTTTCCTGGATCACTTAAGGCGAGTACTAGGATTGTTTCTTAGAAAAGATTAAGGCCAAGTTCCTGTCCCATCCTTGTGATACGCCCTCATGTTTAGTTTCTCGAAAGACCTCAGCGTTGACAGGATACTAAACATTAATATTCATATTGGATATGTGCTCTGCGACCTGAGCTACAGAATGCATTGAAAACAAGTTGATAAATTTCCAGGGCAGAATCTGCACAATAAAATGTAAAACAAAATCTCATGTAAACTTATATCCCGAAATGATTTCTCATTGGATTATTATTGCAAGGATATTAAAGTGAGATGTTTCTAATTATCAGCTTATATCAGTTTGTAAATTCGTTGAAATTTTTCAAAATATTCTCTTTTTTCGGTCCACATATCAATGAACTCTTCGAGTCGTGGGCTGCCGCATGGTTTCAAAGACCTTCTAATGGTTTGCTGCGTGATAAAGCATAAATCGTTTTGAAACCTTTGGTTGGATTTCATTACACGTAAGTAACATGTCACAGCATATAGAGTGATCGTTACATAAACTAATTATGTTTGGTGTCCTCATATACAAGGAGTTTGTTTTAACAAACGACATTACGTTCGAAAAAAAATGTTCTTGGTGAAAAATTAATATTAATAAAAAGGGCATCTGTCTGTGCTCAAGTGGCCACCTACTACCCACCATTCCTGCGTGGGTGGGGTCAGCTTTGTATTTTCAAATAGGAACCCCCCCCCCATTTCAATTGCATATTCGCATTCTACGCCAGAAAATACGTACTTTTTAGTCAAACCATTATTTTCCATTCATGATAGACGCCGCTATACTTGACAAATGTCAGGCGTGCATATTTTTGCAATTAAGTACCGATGCATTTGATTGTACATTTCATTTACCATGTAAATGTAAATTTTTGTGTTCTAACGGTTGACAGTGATGTTCAAATATTACTTGAGTGTTGCGTATGTGATTGCACAGTACAAATAACATGGCTAGACACTGACGTTTTTTTGGAAATAAGCTACTTGTATGGTAACGTAGTTTTCTGTTCCCTACGGGGTTCATTGTCGTGAGTCCCCAAACCACTGGAATGCTTGATTACAGTGGCCACCGTCAAACGCGGTCAACAGGATGACTGATTTTGGTGTGTGTTTCCATACAACCGCTGTAACTCTCGTGCTGGCCACTACGCCGCTACCGGACGAATACAAACCGCAACCACTGTAATAAGAAAAAATGTCCATGGAATGATAGTGACAGGCCCGCCTGCCACGGATACTCACCGAAATCAGGCACCCCAGTGGTGAGAGACAAGGGGACTCACCGATACCTAGCATCCCGATGGGAACAGTAAACTATAAGGCTGCACCCCCATCGTTGTTCGTGGATGACGCTAAACGTAGTGTCTAATCACACACTGCAACGGCTAACCGTATTGTACTGTGTAATCAAATTTGCAACACTGAAGTTAACTCCGAACATAAGTATCAACCATTGGAACACAAAGGTTTATATTTACATCTTAAATCAAATGTAGAATCAGATGCGTCGGTTCTTAATTGCAAAAACAGGCTAACTTGAGACTTTTCGATTATAGCGGCATCTATCATGAATGGTAAACAATTGTTCGAGTAAGCAGTACGTATTTTTTGGCGTAGAATGCGAATATGTAATAAAAATGGGGGGTTCCTGTCAGAACGGGTGGGTAAGATGTCGGCAGTTGTAGCATAGACAGATATCCACTTCACTAACATTAACTTTGAGCCTAGAACATTTTTTTCGTACGATGTGTCATTTTCGAGATATTTAGTTGTCTCAGGTTAAAAGAAACACCGTGTGTAATAATCCGAACGACTGATGGCAGGCGTCCCTTACATATAGATTTGTCATGCTAGACATCGGCCAGTGCTTCTCAAATGATGGGATAAAAGTCTGATGGGGTCCTGTCATACAATGACAACATACTTCTTCTTATCTCAGTGGCAGGGTCTGGACAAAGTAAGGGAGAGTTCAGCAACCGATTGATTTTCATAACACTGAAAGGATGTTGTCACGCAAATACGTGAGTCTAGCGATACGTAGGGGCGTTGGAACGTCAAGATAAATTGTGTAAAATTTGGTCACTAACTCACGCCCATCGCTCAGTTAAACATAATTTTTGAACAGGGAGAGTAATTTTGATGCATAAAAAATCTGTCTGGAGCCTAGCGACCGCTACGGTCGCACGTTCGAATCCTGCCTCTGGCATGGATGTGTGTGATGTCCTTAGGTTAGTTAGGTTTAATTAGTTCTAAGTTATAGGCGACTGATGACCTCAGAAGTTGAGTCGCATAGTGCTCAGAGCCATTTGAACCAAAAAAATCTACAACGTTCCAGAACAAATGTAGTGTGCTTATTACAAAGAAACATTCAGTTAATGCAGCACTGTCGAGATAGCGTTCCAACAAACTTACAGAAAAGAACTGAAATATACAGCATTACTTAAGGGGATCTCACCTTGCCTATCTAACCCATGTTAATTTAGGCAAGTATTTCACCCATTTCTGAAAGAAACTATTTGACGCAGGACCTTAATATTTTTACTGTATGTTACATGACGCTAATAGAGTTGTAAGTAGGCTGTTTAGGTTTTTTTATTGGTAACGCCACGTAGTGCTCTGTATGAAAATCACTGGCTGTGCTGTGTGCAGTCTGTGGCTAGTTTGCATTGTTGTCTGCCATTGTAGTGTTGGGGAGCTGATTGTGAACTGCGCGTAGCGTTGCGCAGTTGGAGGTAAGCCGCCAGCAGTGGTGGATGTGAGGAGAGAGATGGCGGAGTTTTGAGAGCGGATGATCTGGACGTGTGTCCATCAGTGACAGTAAATTTGTATTATTGGATATCATGAACTGCTATATATATTATGACTTTTGAACACTAGTAAGGTAAATACATTGTTTGTTCTCTATCAAAATCTTTCATTTGCTAACTATGCCTATCAGTAGTTAGTGCCTACAGTAGTTTGAATCTTTTATTTAGCTGGCAGTAGTGGCGCTCGCTGTATTGCAGTAGTTCGAGTAACGAAGATTTTTGGTGAGGTAAGTGATTTGTGAAAGGTATAGGTTAATGTTAGTCAGGGCCATTCTTTTGTAGGGATTTTTGAAGGTCAGATTGCGTTGCGCTAAAAATATTGTGTGTCAGTTTAAGCACAGTCGTGTATAATTGTTCAAAGGGGATGTTTCATATGTCGACCCGTAGCCGAGGATGCGTCATTGGAATCTTCTGATTTTTTCTTGTAGTTTCTGTAATTAGTGTAGCTATTGTTTATTGCTAGCGCGTAATTATAGAGAGAATTTCCTTTGCAGTTGTAGTTTTTCATTTTTGTACAGTAAAACAGTGTGGCATGCATGTAGATTTGCAGCAAGTATTTCGCAGCTGCACTTGCAATTAACTAGATATTATTTTTAGTGCTATGTTAATGTGTTCTCTTATTTTTGCTCTTAAAATTGTGCTTTTCTGTGTTATCGTGTGAAATATTGTGACAATAATGGCGTGTGAAAAACGTAACACTAGGCTCCAAAGTAAACTGAGAAACGATAGTGAAGACGAAAGCAGTTTGTTAGCGCCACCAAGTAATGACTTAACTAATGTTCAAAGTAGTAATTTGGTAATTGTGCATAGGGAAATGGAGCGGGCTGCAAATAATGGTGTAGACAGTAAAACAATTAGTGAACAGGGAAGCATTATCGATTGATCGGTAGGCAACAACTTGCCTCAGGAATCCGAAATGACAGGACACAATCTTGCAAATACTGTAGATTCAGATTTTGCATCCTTGCCGTTTTCTCAAATAAGTCAAGACACATATTCTGCTTTTCAAAATGCGGATATTGCCGGTTCAAATGCATTGCCGAATAGCACTGAGGAACAATGCACACCAGTGCATTGTTATTACAGCTAATGCAACAAATGGGACAAAGGCTACAAAAATTAGACACAACGCTTGAACAAAATCAGAAACAAATGGGACAAAATCTTCAAAAGTTAGACACGATGGAACAAAATCAGAGACAAACACAGCAAAAGCTTCAAAAGTTAGAGGCAGTGGAAGAAAATCTTCGAAAGTTAGACACCACACTTGAACAAACACGTGAAGGTTTAACTGCTGAGTTACTTAAAATCGAATCGAAATGTCGAAAAGTCTGTAATGACGTAAAAACACAAATTTGTGAGCATTTCCAACCTATTTTTTCGCGGCATGAAAACGCATTACAGAATCATGAAGCAGCCATAAAAGAACTGCAAACCATTGTTCATGAGAATCATGAGACCTTGTGGGCTAAAATTGACTCAGTTGCATCTACCGATTCGGTCACGCAACTTGCAAAAACTCAGGAAAACTTAAAGGACACAGTAGATACGATTTCAACACAAATGGACACTCTGAAACGTTGTTCAGAAATCACACAGAGGAAATAATTTCACTATCGGATAAAGTAGCCGAACTTTCAGATCAGTTCACTGATGATGATCTGAATGACACAAGACCTGTAGCCTTCACTGACACTGAAGAGTATGAACAAATTAGAAAATTCAAACAAAAGCAAAATCAAATCAATACACAGTACAAAAGAGAAATCCGGGAAGTACACGATCAGTTGACACAAGTAATACAAGAATTACATATTTCAGAGGACACTCGCGCTCCATTACGGGAAGAGGGACATAGAAATACAGAAAAACCACAAAATAATAACACAGGTCATTTCGGGAATTATTAAAGCAATTGGCAAGGTGCACCGAATTTTGAGATGGAACCGCTGAAACGACGTAACAATGACCGACATGCGACTCGCCGACATGAATAATTTTGACTATAAGCTGTTTATTACTACACGTCAATTCAAAACATTTAAGAATTCTGGCAACGACATTCATCCACAAGCGTGGCTCCATCAATTCTCTCATTGTTTTCCTCCCAACTGGTCATTAGAGCATAGATTAGAATTTATGTGTGGATACTTAGAGAATGAACCAGCTGTGAGAATGCGATCGGTCATTCACGATTGCCACAGTGAAGGAGAATTTTATCATGCCTTCTTCTCAGCATATTGGTCTCAAGCTACACAAGACCGAGTAAAACATAGCATCATGATGATGAAACACTTTGAACAATCTGAATTTTCCAGTCTTGTCAAATATTTGGAGGACATGTTGCATAAGAATCAATATCTTTCAAACCCATACAGCCCTTCAGAACTCATCCGCATTTGCTTAATGAAATTGCCTGAACATTTAAGAAATATTATTTTGGCAGTGCGTTGCAAAGACGACATTGAAGCTTTTCAGGGACTCCTACAAGAATTAGAAATTGACACAGACAGTAGCGGGATGCGAAAACAGGAAAACAATCACTACAGGTCATATCCGTCACAATTCCGTAACGACAGAAACAATAACTGGACATGACAAGTCTAGTCTTACAACGCAAATCGTGACCAAAACAGACACCAGCCATATGACAACCACTGGCAGAGTAATAATAGTTACAGAGAAAGATCGCATTTCTGTAGTAATGAATATGACAGAGATTACCATAGAAACAGACAATATGGGAACAAAAACAATGATTATCAAGGGAGACAGAATAACTTCAGATGCAACAGTTCAGGCCACAGTTACGATTCAGGAAGAAATTCCCCACCACGTGACCGGCAAGAAAGAAACTATTGAATCTACCGACGTGACGACAGACGATATAATCGCAACGACAGACCTGAATTCCATCAGAACTGCCGAGCTTCAAACAGGGTAGGGCCTTCTCGACAAGGTGAATTTGTAGAAGTTAGGTCTCCAAATCCCAATAACGACGCACGCCAACAAAGAGATTGCAGACAATGACTCGCACCGCAGGCAGCCACGTGCGCCGGCTGGCTCAGAGAAAAATAACATAGACGCTAACCTTGAGCAAATTTTAGGATTCCTTACTGACGTATACAACATGATAATTGCTTCGAAGTTGAAACTCTGCGCACTAGAAAGGGTAAAAGATTGCACCACATTTCACAGGTAAAACCGCTTATTGAGAGAGAATCTGTTTTTTCAACTTAGTCGTTGCTATAAAATTTTTCACTATACATTACTAGTATGCTTTGTCAGACTTAGAATCTGTTAACATGCAACAATGTTTGAAGTTAAATAGCCAGTCAAGAACCAAGAGAACTTATTTAAACAGAAATTACGAATGCATTGTTGTAGTGAACAGACGGCACAGTGTTATTGTGTGTGTACATTCTTTCTTGTTAGTTGCACGATTACATAACGAATATATGGCTTACATACTTAGAACATATACTGTTAATGAGATTTTGATGCAACATTTTGGTTTACTTGAAAAGACGTTCTTTATTTAAAGTACTTTATGTGAGATTACCGATGACTTAGTATTTGGTTTCTTTGACAGCTACACAATTATATCACGATGCTACTAATATGTGACACGATTTACATTGTTGCTTTTGCGGTGTATCTGTTTTATATCTGCACAGTTTTTCTGAATTCTTCTGGAAAATGAAACATGTTTTGGTAGTAACTTTTGTGGTATAGCTACAATGAGACAGCCTTTTCCGCAGCACAACAATACATTACAGTATAGTACTTTCTTGATCATGGTACTGTACGTAATAACTACGATATCTATACGCATAGCATTTCACTTCTGTTTATTACGAGGTGAGTACATTGACTTCAGCAGAACTTTGCTTACAGAGTACGATAACTACCACACTTCCACAGAATTATCTTATGGAAAGACGCACATTTAGCGCTAGGGGACACGTATTTGAGTGATTAATTTTGTACTTAAAACATTTATTGTTTTAAAGATTTTTGAATTACAAAGAAAGTCTTCTGTGATACATTTTATTCCATTTCTGTAATCTGTAACACCTAAGGGTATAATTACATTAATCCTCAGGGGGTACACACCTACATTGTGTACTATGTGTCTGGCAAGCACAAGGAGCCCTAGCTAATATGGTATTTGCTTATACAACTTTACACATCGGTACCATATTTCTATAACACATAAATTACACAGCTATCTGATCAATAACTGAGAGAGACAAACATTTTTTTTACCACGTCAGTGACACATGTTTACGCAATTACACAGTTGGATAACTTCACACTTATGAAATTGTATTTTGTCTGTACTTTGTGAACTGTTCATATATTTTTTCGGAACCATTGTGATACCATGAGAGCTTTGAATGATGTATTTGGTGTGGGATCATGATATTTAAGGTACGTTTGAGGTAGATGACACTATTTAAATGCGCAGAGAATTTTTTTTTAGGTTTTGACATTATTGCAGAAAGCCACGCCTTTTTTGAGATTTGACTGAGGTGTTATGATGATATTATTATGATGACAATGTGTATTATTATGCTGTTGAGGTATGTTTATGATCAATAAGCTGATGCTATATGAGGAATTTGATTATGCTACGCATTTCTTATGATGAAATATTGAAGAAGTGTCGACGAATATGTATATGTATAATAAGGTAAGGAATAATGAGTAGTGGTTAGGGATTCTGATTTGTGGAATAGGATGTTGGAAACCAAGAATCGTACTTTCAGAATTACGAAATGTATGTATATGCGTAAATGTATCACAACGCCGACGAAAATTTTTTGGACACTGTTATATTTATAGGATTTTGTTTCGACACATTTGTAACGCAAATTCTCGACCTGTGAAATTATGTATATGAGACTGTCACTGTAGTGCAAACTGGTGTCGTAAATACTTCGGTGAGAAAGTTAAGTGACCACCTTCACGTAATGCGTCATGGGCACCAGCTGCCCGACAGTCGCCTGTAAAAAAGCCATTAGTGTGTGCCTTCCAGAGGCACAGGTGAAAAAAAAAGAGGCCATTATCCTCGCTATTGACATTTCTTTGTAGAAAGCGTCGCAAATACGACACGCCCAAACTTGAAAACATATGATTACACTGTGGAGCTCTTAATTTATGATATTTACTAAAATGCCTAATGAAATGATGAGAAACATTTTACATCTATTGTCTTTCTAGCTGAGAGATTGCTCATTTTGTTTAATATCTGGTTTCCAGCTGTGTTGCAGCATTGACTTTATAAAATAAAATTAAATGCATTTGCTAATGTGAACACTTTCTGCCAACAGATCTATTAAATAATAATTTTATGATCCATACTCTTCGAAAAAGGAGCACTTGGATTGTAAAGAACAATAAGAAGGGATTAATAACAGTAACTGCATACATAATTTTCTTTTCAACTGCTTGGTAATTTTTTTTCGTAGAGTAAGTTATCGTGATGCATCACTCTAGTGTTAAGATGTGACATAGGTATTAAACATGGCAATTTTTACTGTAATATTTTTTCTGCTTGAGCTTTGTCATGTTTAGATATAAGTTATTGCATTTGCTGGTGCTGTTTGCCAGGCATAGTGCACTAAATTTCACTTTGTATTACTCTGTTAAGCCAGTTTTACTACTGATTTATTTTTCTTGTTTGCTGCATATTGCCTTATATTAGTTGTAGTATTGCAATTGCCTTGCTAATTTATATTTTTTTGCTGCTTGCTTTGCCAATTTGCATTTTTTTGTCATTGCTGTTTGCGTTAATTGTTATGTGCTGCTGCATTGCCTCGGCCCTTGGTGTATATATATGAGCTCAGTAGATTTGAGTTAGCTTAAGAGGGGGTAGACGATATAAGAAACTAACTATGATGAATTGGAATAATGCATTGAGAAATGGTTTGGCCAAAAAGTAGTGTACAGTGGAGAAAAACTATTTTTGAAAGAGGATGTGAACAGAATACATAAAGCATGCTTGGATAGGATTTTTTTTGGTGGAAACAAATGTTGAAATATGAGGAAAGATCTACAGAATGAAGTTTTGGGTTGGACTGCAGTACCAAATGTCACACTGAAAACAAACCCCGTCCTGTACCTTTGTGTTATTACGCTATGTGAATTTGTGTTCTTCCTGTCTTAATGAGTTTAGCTAATAAGATTTACGTTGTAGAATTTTGTGATAATATGTTATTTCCTTTGTAAAGATGTTTAGACATTATTTATTCTGTTTTGTTTTAATGCTCATGGGTGAAGTTGATGTTTCAAAAGTTATTCTGATCTTTTATGTATGTACTTATGTCATAATTCATGTAACACTGATGTAGATGTTTATTTCTATTCTTTTGTAAAGCCTGTTTTACTACAAATGTTATCTGCATTGTTATGTTCTTTAATGATGTAGTTTGTACCTTTGTTATTGTATTCTTATGTTATAAAATTGCAATTGACACCAGTTCATCAAATTAAGTAACTTGTAAGTTACATTTCACTGCACACATTTCTGTTGGTCATAGTATATGGAGAATGTGTGAGAAGTAGGGACTGATAGTGCTTGCACGTGTGTTGTTAATTCAGCAAGGGACTGGTTAACAGCATTGCTGGTTCTAAAGACATTCCAAAAAGTTTTGTGAGTGCACAAGTGGTGGTTTATGGACTTGCTGTATTCTCCGCAAGACTCTTTGATGGTGGTTGTGCACCTGCACAGTCGCAACAGATGGCTGCTGGCCGTCTCTACATGGACTACAGTGGGTCTGCATCTTTGATGGCTCACCAACACCATTACTTCTACAAGGACTGCAGTGGGTCTGCACCTCGAGTGGCCCACCAATACCATAATCTCTACCAGGACTACAGTGGGTCTACTCTGTGATGACCTACCTACCAATATTCTTCAAAACTTCGACTGACTCTGCGGTGGGTTTGCTCTGTTGTGGTCCATTACCTGTCTGCATGTCAAGAGTCAGCACTGTCTTTCCATTGGAACGACAACACTACTTCTTCAAGACTGCATGGAAATCTACTACTTCCGTGTGCATTTTATTTTACTGCTCAGACATTGAGAAAAACACTGCAATTTTACTGTGATGAACGATCAGGACTGTCTTTATGGACTGTGAGAAAATTATAGCTTTTGACCAACATTGTATCAATAGGTGTGTGCATTTGATTTCTTTGTTATCGTAATTATAATTATGAAAATTTTTTAAAATCTGTATTGGCCAGTGCCCAAAACAATTTGTAAAATTTTTTGTGGGGAGCATGGGGGCTATGTAAGTAGGCTGTTTAGGTTTTTTTATTGGTAACGCCACGTAGCGCTCTGTATGAAAATCACTGGCGGTGCTGTATGCAGTCTGTGGCTAGTTTGCATTGTTGTCTGCCATTGTAGTGTTGGGCAGCTGGGTGTGAACAGCGCGTAGCGTTGCGCAGTTGGAGGTGAGCCGCCAGCAGTGGTGGATGTGAGGAGAGAGATGGCGGAGTTTTGAGAGCGCATGATCTGGACGTGTGTCCATCAGTGACAGTAAATTTGTATTATTGGGTATCATGAACTGCTATATATATTATGACTTTTGATCACTAGTAAGGTAAATACATTGTTTGATCTCTATTAAAATCTTACATTTGCTAACTATGCCTATTAGTAGTTAGTGCCTTCGGTAGTTTGAATCTTTTTTTTAGCTGGCAGTAGTGGCGCTCGCTGTATTGCAGTAGTTCGAGTAACAAAGATTTTTGGTGAGGTAAGTGATTTGTGAAAGGTGTAGGTTAATGTTAGTCAGGGCCATTATTTTGTAGGGATTTTTGAAAGTCAGATTGCGTTGCACTAAAAATATTGTGCGTCAGTTTAAGCACAGTCTTGTACAATTATTCTAAGGGGACGTTACAGAGTCAAATGTACTAAAATCTACTTTATCCATTTTATAGTTTTTAAGAAATACATTTTTAAATTTGTTAACAGAAAATATTAAGTTTTATCTGCAGAAAATATTTTTTGTGAACTTCCTAATGGGTGAATATTAATGAATGTCGTGCCAGAGGTGGATTTTTATGTTGTGGAGACTCGCTGAAAATTTCATTCATTTATCTATGATACACCACTGGCCATTAAAATTGCTACACCAAGAAGAAATGCAGATGATAGCAGATGATAGACGGGTATTCATTGGTCAAATATATTATACCTGAACTGACATGTGATTACATTTTCACGCAATATGGGTGCATAGATCCTGATAAATCAGTACCCAGAACAACCACCTCTGGCCGTAATAACGGCCTTGACACGCCTGGGCATTGAGTCAAACAGATCTTGGATGGCGTGTACAGGTACAGCTGCCCATGCAGCTTCAACACGATACCACAGCTCATCAAGAGTAGTGACTGGCGTATTGTGACGAGCCAGTTACTCGGCCACTATTGACCAGACGTTTTCAGTTGGTGAGAGATCTGGAGAATGTGCTGGCCAGTGCAGCAGTCGAACATTTTCTGTATGCAGAAAGGCCCGTACAGGACCTGCAACATGCGGTTGTGCATTATCCTGCTGAAATGTAGGGTTTCGCAGGAATCGAATGAAGGGTAGATCCACAGGTCGTAATACATCTGAAATGTAACGTCCACTGTTCAAAATACCGTCAATGCGAACAAGAGATGACCGAGACGTGTAACCAATGTCACTCCATACTATCACGCCAGGTGATACGCCAGTATGGCGATGACGAATACCCACTTCCAATGTGCGTTCACCGTGATGTCGCCAAACACGGATGCGACCATCATGATGCTGTAAACAGAACCTGGTTTCATCCGAAAAAATGACGTTTTTCCATTCGTGTACCCAGGTTAGTCGTTGAGTACACCATCGCAGGCGCTCCTGTCTGTGATGCAGCGTCTAGGGTAACCTCCGCCATGGTCTCCGAGCTGATAGTCCATGCTGCTGCAAACGTCGTCCAACTGTGGTGCAGTTGGTTTTTGTCTTGCAAACGTCCCCACCTGTTGACTCAGGGATCGAGACGTGGCTGCATGATCCATTGCAGCCATGAGGATAAGATGCCTGTCATCTCGACTGCTAGTGATACGAGGCCGTCGGGATCCAGCACGGCGTTCCGTATTACCCTCTTGAACCCACCGATTCCATATTCTGCTAACAGTCATTGGATCTCGAGCAACGCGAGCAGCAATGTCGCGAAACGATAAACCGCAATCGCTATAGGTTATAATCCGACCTTTATCATAGTCGGAAACGTGATGGTACGCATTTCTCCTCTTTACACGAGGCATCAAACCAACGTTTCACCAGGCAACGCCGGTCAACTGCTGTTTGTGCATGAGAAATCGGTTGGAAACTTTCGTCATGTCAGCACATTGTAGGTGTCGCCACCGGCGCCAACCTTGTGTGAATGCTCTGAAAAGCAGCTTCGTTTGCATATCACAGCATCTTCTTCCTGTCGGTTAAATTTCGCGTCTGTAGCACGTCATCTTCATGTTGTCGCATTTTTAATGGCCAGTAGTGTAGTTTCTGATATAGTGGGCTGTATGTACTGAATATTTTAATTTGCAGGAAACTGACTTTAAAGAAAAAACTTTTGAAATTAGTTACTTACAGTTAATTAAAACTGTCCTGCTGCATGAAATGGTCCTTCTTTGGCCTCTAGCAGGTCTTCCAGCTTCTTTCTCACCTTCCTGGATGTTTCTCTTGCTTTCTTGGCGATATTAGATGCAGACCTGCCTGCATCGGCTATCCTCATTTTATCGCAGTGTTGCAGCCCAGTGATCATATTTTCACCAGGATTAATTCCCAGATTTTTCAGTACCCAACACTTTCCAATATTACCACAATTGAATGTAATAACAGCATCATGAACTCCTAGTTTCATTGTATGCATGCATACAAATACAGTTTTAGGAAAGCAGTTCCAAATTATGCTGTTGAAACATTCATTTGGGTTCTGTGTCTGCCCATGCAGACATTTCCTTAGAAGGTCAGGATGAACCAAGTCTGTGAAAATATTTTTAATTACTGTAATAACAGCAACAGGAAGAGAATGCTGGTGAGAATAAGATTCTCCAGTTGCCTGAGCCCTATTGTATTTCCACCACGAATTTTCTCCTGATGGACACACTCCATGACATGGCTTATCGTCAGTAGAGGACTTATGGAAGAATATGGCTTAAACATCTCTCTTCATTGCCTCCAGATTTTCTTTATTTCTCCTAATTGCCTGCCCATAGTATACCTGCAAGTTTTCTATAACAACTACTCGCAATCACACTTAAACAAAACTAACCGCGTGTTTGAAAGCGTGTTGTTTACAAACAGCGGAAACAAAAGAATACCGACCGTTGCATTCCAAGGATAGCCAACACACTCGGGAGTAAAAACAAAATCCCTAACGTGCAATGTAGGGGATATAAAGATCTAAAATATATGCAGAAAAGTGGGTGACAGAAAAGTGGGCGTGGCACATAAACACACGTGGTAGGAAAGTGCTCTTTAAATGCTCGAAAAAAGTTTTTTTTTTCAGCAAAATCCTTTTCAGAGTACTTAAATAAAACCGTAATCTATCGAAATATGATGAAAACTGGAAATCGATTTTTTTCGACCTGAACCTCGGTGTGGTCGCCTTAAAAGGGGAACTCCCCATCGAAACCCCATAAGATTTAGTGGTAATAGGGCCCAGTGGACACCCCGTCAAAAACTGAACAGAAATCAAGCATGAAAACAGGAGGAATATGTAATGAAATGTGAAGAAAGAGCAAAATAGAAACAGTGAACGGTCTAAGGACAACAAGTGCAATATAGAGCATCTTGAAAGAGCAACGGCGTCGTGGTTATGTGGTCACGGTATTGGACTGCCAAGCGGGCAAATCGTGTTCCTCGCTGAACGAGAAGACAGCCTGGACGTCTCACGAGCACTATGGGACTTAACAGTCATGGTCATCAGTCCCCTAGAACTTAGAACTACTTAAACCTAACTAACTAACCTAAGGACAGCACACAACACCCAGTCATCACGAGGCAGAGAAAATCCCTGACCCCGCCGGGAATTGAACCCGGGAACCCGGGCGCGGGGAGCGAAGCTTCAAACAAAATACATATGTATATATATATCCTTTCCTTTATCCCTTTATTTTTTTAATAAAACGATCAGAAGTTTATTTAATTTTTGTTTGTGGGGGGAGCCTGAAATGATGGGAAACATCCGTTATAGTTAGTTTTTAGGGTGAAAGTGGCGGTGGCACTAACTTTGTTTTTGTTTTTAGGTTAGATAGGTTTTTGGGTGTAGTATGGGTGTTGGGGACCAACGCCTAAAGTGGAAACGGTCTAGGAAAACAAAAAATAAGATATAAAAGAAAATTAAAAAAGGAGATACCAAAGAAAAACCTCCCCGCTGCCATATTTTTCGCGTTGTTCGCTGTTTTCAAATTTGCGTCTGTGTCGTGTTGTAACGTTCGTTTGCAAAGCGTGGTGTATGGAAGGGAACTATAATGGCTACTGATTCCGCACAACTACTGTAGCAGCAGCCGAAAGGAAGTAGCTTTCGAATGGGAACCGCAAACGTTTGATGACAAGGCGACAAGTCAATCGAATCCTCCAACAGAAAATACGTCTGGTGTGTCATAGGCGGCATTAGTGACAGTACGTGTGTCATATGATAGGAATCTCTTACCGACGCACCTAATTTTTACGCCTGGTAAGTGAGTGGGATATGCCTCCTTGCCCGATGTAGATGCTCGTATGAATGTGAACGCTACGGTCGCAGGTTCGAATCCTGCCTCGGGCGTGGATGTGTGTGATGTCCTTAGGTTAGTTAGGTTCAATTAGTTCTAAGTTCTAGGCGACTGATGACCACAGAACTTAAGTCGCATAGTGCTCAGAGCCATTTGAACCAGCGTACAGTATGACCACAGAAAGAGAACTAACATTTCAATTTTCAATGACGGGACGGCCAGTACATAATACTGTGAAAAAAATAGTAGAGGGCACGAGGAAGGTGTGAACACGACTTGCCCACATGGCAGCCCAACCGAGTGACGATTTTTTATTTATTTATTTATTTTATTTTAGAACGGAGGGAGAACACGCCACTTCATTACGGGTGACAGAATTCCCAGTCATCTGGAAACAAAGGGCACAGTACAACAAACGACACTGTTTCCTCCAAACAACAGCATTTATACAGAGTCCATGTACCACAATCTACCGTATTTTCGTAATATTTAATTTTAATCCAGTTACAGTCTGTTAAAGCAAATCCTGGAAGTAGCTCTAAGGTCGCCCACTGAGTCAGCTTCTCTTATTATTTAATATAAAATTGGAGGTCATTCGGTCTTTGTTGCAAAAACTGAATTCAAGTGATTCTTGAGTTTCCCTCGGCGTATTTGATAATCAAAATATCCACGGGTATGCTGCGGGTCTATGGTGTCCAACGGGCACAATATTTCGGCGATCATACATGTCGCCATCATCAGGTGAACTGACGGACTGAGCTCCTGTGAACGTGCCGGCACGGAAATCCGTACGCTATGGCTGCTCAGAGGGAACTGGGTTCGGTCGCGGCGGCGGCAGATTTAAATACCCTCCGACCGCGGCGCGCTCCCTACGTCGTCCGCGCCCCGCGCCACGGTCGCGCGGTGGAACAGATTGCGACGGCGTCTGAGATGACGTCGGTGTGATGGCTCTGTCCGCCGTGGTCGTCACAACTATACGTCTGCTCGATTTACTCTTGATTAACCCGATCGCTGGTTCCCAAGCCTTGCTAAAATTATAGCCACAGTCACGGTTTATGAGGTCGTCATTGGTGCGAATTTCGATGGCCTCTCTAACAACGCTGTCCCAGTATCTCGACGTCTGTACCAGAACAATACGAGAATGGAATAGAAGGGAGAACCGATAGAGGTACTCAAGGTACCCTCCGCCACACACCGTCAGGTGTCTTGCGGAGTATGGATGTAGATGTAGATGTAGAATCCTCGTGCGGTCATACTCCATGGCGTGATTTTCCGACAAACAATGTTCAGCGACCGCCGACTTGCTCGGATACATCAGTCGAGTGTGCCTCTGGTGTTCACGGCATCGATCCTCGACGGTACGCATCGTCTGACCAATATACGACTTGCCACATTGACACGGAATCTGGTACACGCCGGCCTTCCTCAAACCGAGGTCATCTTTGGCGCTCCCCACCAGTGCACGAGTTTTATTTGGAGGACAAAACACAGTTCCGACCCGGTGTTTCTTCAGAATGCGGGCGATTTTCCCCGAGAGTGCGCCTGTGTATGGAATAAATGCAGTGCCTACCTCCTCCCTCGTGACTTCATCCATCTCAACAGGTTGTGCTGCAGTGGTTGGGCGGAGAGCACGTTGAATCTGCCACTCTGAGTACCCATTTTTTCGAAATACAGTTCTCAGATGTTCCAATTCCTGGGGTAGACTCTCTGCGTCAGAGATAGTGCGCGCCCTATGTACTAGAGTTTTAAGTACCCCATTCCTCTGTGAAGGGTGGTGGCAGCTGTCTGCGTGCAAATACAGATCAGTGTGCGTAGTCTTCCGATACACCCCATGACCTAGGGTGCCGTCAGCCCTTCTCTTGACCAAGACGTCAAGGAAAGGTAATTTACCCTCCGTTTCGGTCTCCATAGTGAATTTGATGTTGGGGTGTATGGAGTTTAGATGTGTAAGGAAGTCAAGGAGTTTATCCATACCATGTGGCCAGATGACGAACGTGTCGTCCACGTAACGGAAAAAGCAAGTAGGTTTCCATACGGATGACGACAGGGCTTCCTCCTCGAAGTTCTCCATGTACAAATTCGCTACCACCGGTGAGAGTGGGCTACCCATGGCGACTCCCTCCGTTTGTTCGTAGTATTCTCCATTAAAAAGAAAATACGTGGAAGTCAAGACATGCCTAAAAAGTTCAGTGGTCTTCTCGTCAAACTTCTGACTAATCAATTCTAGTGACTCTCGCAGGGGTACCTTCGTAAACAAGGAAACGACGTCAAAACTCACCATGATATCTGACTCATTCAACCTGAAGCTATCAAGGCGTTTAACAAAATCCACGGAATTACGGATGTGATGAGGGCATTTACCCACATAAGGACTTAATATTCCCGTCAGGTATTTGGCCAACAAATATGTAGGTGCCCTGATGTTGCTGACAATGGGGCGTAATGGTACCCCCTCTTTGTGAACCTTCGGGAGTCCATATAGTCTAGGCGGTACCGGACCTTGGGGTAACAATTTCTTAGCGTCTCCCTCCGGTAAATCTGCGTCCTTGAGAAGCGCCCTCGTCTTGTTCTCCACCTTCTTTATAGGGTCAACGCTGATCTTCCGGTAGGAATCGTCATTTAGCAGGCTCTGCATCTTATCAGTGTAGTCCTTATGGGAGACAACAACTGTAGCATTGCCTTTGTCAGCCGGTAAGACAACAATTTCAGAGCGCTCCCTCAGATCACGAATGGCCGCCCTCTCTTTACTGCTGATATTTGACTTCATCGGCTTGGATTTCGTCAACGCACGACAAGTTTCACGACGTATTTCCTCGGCTGATTCTGGCGGAAGTCGAGCTGCAACCTGTTCAACAGCACTAACAATTTCTGCGACCGGAGTGAACTTGGGGGTGGGAGCGAAGTTGAGACCTTTCTGCAAAACCGAGACCGCATCATCACTCAACACCATGCCACTCAAATTGATGACATTTTAAGTTTTTTCTTTTTTTGCCTTTTTTAACAAAGAAAATAAAAATCTCTTGTGTTCTAAAATAAATGACGGCCTTCTGCATAAAATTAAATAAAATATTTCTTGAAAATGTTAATAAGTATACTTTTGCGTTATCAGATTTTGTTTTCAGATCATGTATTATACTAATTTACTTATTTATTTATTTTTATGTATTTTTTGCGATTCCCTGCCACTTGTACCATGGAGCCGCGGCGCCGTTGCTCTTTAGAGCTGCTCTATGTTCCACTTGTTATTTTTAGACAGTTCACCGTCTCTATTTTGTTCTTTTTTCACTTTCTTCCTGTTTTCATGCTTGACCTGTGTGCAGTTTTGAGGAGCTTTCCAGTGGACCATCTTACCACTAAATCTGAAGGGGGTGTGATGGGGAGTTTCCCTGGTTAGGAAACACTAGATTAGGCGGGAAAGTGATTGTTAGAGGTCTGTTTGATGATTTTGTTTCAAGGATTTTAAGCTCACGACAGAAAATTTAAATCTGATGAGGAACTGCTCCCGCGCACCTCTCTCGATTTTGAATTTATCCAGTGTGTACTTGTCATGTTATGCAGGTCGGGCTTACAAATTAGCGAGTTTACGAAATTTGGCACCTAAGATTGTAATTATTCTTGTAAATGTGTAATCCGTTGTAGAGGCTGCCCATACGAAGTAGCAAACTAGCAGTCTTTCTAGACTGAGCTGTGATTTTGAAACAACTCTTCCAAGTAGCATCTAGTAAATCATGTAACTGCAGTATTCCAGGAAGACTCGCAGCTATTCCCAAGTAAGTACAGGCATTCACATTATCCCCTGTATATGAATGACTGTGGGCCTTCTCAAGTCGACGGTTGAGTAGGTGGGATAGAAAAAAGGAAGAAGATGGTAACCTGAGCAAATGGCCTTATTCTGTTTCTCGCCACATAACAATAGAAGCTCAGGATCGGCGGATATTTCGTTTCTGGGAAAAACTATCCATTCTCCAATGCATGACAAATCCAGCAAGTTTTAAGCTTCGCTGTTAGCAATAGGTCAGTTATTCTTTGTCTAAGGGGAGGTGCACTGAGCGCAAGAAATGCTGCTGTGAAAGAGACATATCTGTTTCTCACATAGAAGCTCACCTTGTTTTTGTGGTTGCAAATGTCGTCAGAACTACCCAGTTTTACAGGCGAGTGATTTTCACTGACGAATTAGTTTTCTGTACGGCATCGACAGGGAAAGTATTTGTTTACCGGCCAAAAGGTGTTAGAAATGACTCAAAATATATTAAGAGTTGCCGAAAATGTGGCAGGGGATCGGTAAGGATACGGTCGTCCGATGGATGTTGGCTCCTGTGGGAATTGGAAATAAAACTTGCGGTGCGCAGTTACGCTTCAGATTTTGAGAATATGATGTTGACTTCTGTGAGAGCGAGATTTCGCGATGATTATGTCATGTTCCAGCAGGACTGCTCGCCCATTTAGAACTCTACTGTTGTTCAAAGATGGCTCGACGACCGCAGAAATTTTACTGTGTTGGAATGGCAACCTAATCGAGCTGACATAAATCCGACTGAAAATATTGGTCGAAATCATCGGAATAATAAACGAAAAGGGACACTGAGTGTCTACTCGCCGCATGCTTTCTGATGCAATTCCTGACGTTTGGAATGTTCAGGATGTGTGGCTAGAGTTGTAGACCGTTGTACAAGGCGAAGGTGATTAGGAACAGCGTTAGTAGAGGTGTTTTCTTTTTCTGAGGGTTTAGCTTGTGACACGTACTGCTGCTCTATAAGACTCAGTGTTTTTCTGCCATAGCCAAAACAGCAACCATGTCAAGCTTCTTGAGAGATGAAGATGTTCTCTGTAAGTGCCACGAGTTGTCTACAAGAAAATGACAAGATTTTAACTTTACTTCATTTAAACCGTTTCCATTGTGATATTCTTCGTGTTTTGATATTCTGATCCATAGTTTCATTTTATTATTGCGTGCTTTTTAATCAATGAGAGAGGTTAACATCAAGTTTCACGATAAAAGGAATAAATGGATTTTTTTTATTTGGTACATTATTCAACAGTTTACATTTTAAGCAAAATCTGAAGTAGTCATAGTACACCTGAAGACGCAAGTCGAAAAAGGCATTATGGAAAGAGCAGGCTGACTGTAGAGGGTGATGAAGATCGTAACAAAATTTAAAAATGAGTCTGAGCTGTTGTTGATGGTGAGAAGCCATATTGGTTAACCACTTTTCTTTAAATCTGCGTTTCTGTGAAATTTTTGTCAATTCTGGGGCTGAAACTGATAACATATTATGTATAAGGAATAAAATAAACTTTGCAAGCCGGCCGTTGTGGCCAAGCGGTTCTAGGCGCTTCAGTCTGGAACCGAGCGACCACTACGGTCGCTGGTTCGAATCCTGCTTCGGGCATGGATGTGTGTGATGTCCTTAGGTTAGTTAGGTCTAAGTAGTTCTAAGTTCTAGGGGACTGATGACCACAGATGTTAAGTCCCATAGTGCTCAGAGCCATTTGAACCATTTGAAACTTTGCAATTTATGTAACAGTGCTGAATTCTAGTACACAGTGGATAGATGAGGAATGTATTCACATTCTCTTCAGTTACACTACTGGCCATTAAAATTGCTACACCACGAAGCACCACGTGCTGCAGACGCGAAATTTAACCGACAGGAAGGAGATGCTGTGATATGCAAATGATTAGCTTTCCAGAGCATTCACACAAGGTTGGCGCCGGTGGCGACACCTTCAACGTGCTGACATGAGGAAAGTTTCCAACCGATTTATCATACACAAACAGCAGTTTACCGGCGTTCCCTGGTGAAACGCTGTTGTGATGCCTCGTGTAAGGAGGAGAAATGCGTACCATCACGTTTCCGACTTTGATAAAGGTCGGATTGTAGCCTATCGCGATTGCGGTTTATCGTATCACGACATTGCTGCTCGCGTTGGTCGAGATCCAATGACTGTTAGCAGAATATGGAATCGGTGGGTTCAGGAGGGTAATACGGAATGCCGTGCTGGATCCCAACGGCCTCGCGTCACTAGAAGTCGAGATAACAGGCATCTTATCCGCATGGCTGTAACGGATCGTGCAGCCACGTTTCGATCCCTGAGTCAACAGATGGGGACGCTTGCAAGACAACAACCATCTGAACGAACAGTTCGACGACGTTTGCGGCAGCATGGACTATCAGCTCGGAGACCATGGCTGCGATTACCCCTGACGCTGCATCACAGACAGGAGCGCCTGTGATGGTGTACTTAACGACGAACCTGGGTGCACGAATGGCAAAACGTCATTTTTTCGGATGAATCCAGGTTCTGTTTACCGCGTCATGATGGTCACATCCGTGTTTGGCGACATCGCGGTGAACGCACATTGGAAGCGTGTATTCGTCATCGCCATCACCCGGCGTGATGGTATGTGGTGCCATTGGTTACACGTCTCGGTCACCTCTTGTTCGCATTGACGGCACTTTGAACAGTGGACGTTACATTTCAGATGGGTTACGACCGGTGGCTCTACCCTTCATTCGATCCCTGCGAAATCCTACATTTCAGCAGGATAATGCACTACCGCATGTTTCAGGTCCTGTTCGACTGCTGCCCTGGCCAGCACATTCTCCAGATCTAAAATGGGTCAAATGGCTCTGAGCACTATGGGACTTAACTTCTTAGGTCATGAGCCCCTAGAACTTAGAACTACTTAAACCTAAGTAACCTAAGGACCACAAACACATCCATGCCTGAGGCAGGATTCGAACCTGCGTCCGTAGCGGTCGCGCGGTTCCAGACTGTAGCGCCTAGAACCGCTCGGCCACAGTGGCCGGCGAAATGCAGATGAAACCGCATGTTTTATGCATATTAAATTTCCTGCTGATGGTGCTAAATCTGTCTCATTATTCGGATGGACATTTTGTCTGAATTCGAAAGTTACGACATTCCTGTCACAAATTTAGAAGGTGCAGCATTTGTAACAGACCAGGGGGCCAAAATCAATCTTCTCCGTTGCTACGACACATGTTAGATGAAGCAAAATTTCTCGAAGAATTTGGGCCACACAAAAAAAGAACAGTTTAAGTAACCTTCTCACCTAAATAATGGAGTTAATGGTAAGTATCGGATGGAATACCGTTTTTTCATTTGAGAGTCTGTGGCAAATGCCATTAACGAGACCGTTGTCGTATTAATGGAACGGAATAAAATTAATCGATTTGAGGGCTGGAATTGGGATCTTGCTACAGCTTTGATTAACTTGCTCTTAAAGTTACGAGTCGTCACTTATACCTTCAAGCAAAGAAGCACCCGTCCCTCCATTTTGTTTTGGGTAGGGTACTATGACATGTTTGCTCGCTCCTATGTTCCAGAAACTACAGAGTCAACGTCACTAGAATTAGAGTTCTATAGGCACCGCATCTACTACCTCGTTGCATCCATATACGGTTCTTAATGGTTCTATTCGGACGCTCAACAATAATAGCTTTCATGTGGAAGATTGTTGAATAGGGGTTTATACCGTATCATTCCATTACCAACTTGAAATCCTTATTGTGAAATTCACCTCCGTAGTTGGTCTGTAGGTTGTCAGGACACCGATACATATCAGTCTAGAGCAACTGTTGAAACGCCCGCGCCACTTCCCAGCCAGTCTCTGCCTTCACAGGGTGTGACCAGGAGAATTTGGACTACTTATCTATGATCAGTAAGACATATTTGAATGCTTTATTTCATCGTCAGTAGTCTCTCATATCCAAAAGATCGGCCTGACAAAAATCTTCCAAAGCATGTATTATGACTTTTCTGTGCTGAATCATTCTGCGAGCGGGCTTATCAAGTTCATAGATCACCATCTGCATTATCAGTCAATAATGCGTCTTTCTGGAAGCTATGAGATGACTGATATTATTTCTTCATATAAGCTGTGTTCCCCGCTGTGACTGATGCTGTCAGTAGCCTTAGCTGGTTTATGATTTTGTTAGGACCATGATAATACGAGGGTTGGAACTTTAATAGTGGCAACTATTTATTTAAAGCTCGTACATGATAGATACGTGTTTCATAGTTTTACTGACCTTCAGAGTAGTCAACAGAATTGTGTATAACCCGTTGTCAGCGATGTGAAAGTCGTAGGATACTCTTAGTAGTGCCAGTTGTGTTGACAGTTTGAGAGGCGCTGTCTCTTGCCCGACAAATTTGTAGCAGTTCTGAAGCGAACGCCGCGAAGTGTTTCCTTCAGTTTGGACATCGAGTTGAACTTACAAGGGCTTAAGTCAGGAGAGTGCAGTAGGTGGTATAGCACTTAGCAGCCCAATCAGTCAAACAAATCAGTAAGAGCTTGCACTGTACGTGCTTGGGCACTGTCCTGCAAAAAGATGGTCAGGTCCTGCAGAAAGTGTCATCACTTCTGTCTCTATGCTGTTCATTTTTGGAACACAACCTACGACCAGCTTAGAGACTGAAGTGATGACACTTTCTACAGGACCTGACCATCATTTTGCAGGACAATGCTCAAGCACGTACAATGCAAGCTCTTACTGATTTGTTTGACTGATTGGGCTGCTAAGTGCTATAC
Organism: Schistocerca americana; assembly: GCF_021461395.2. Classification (NCBI taxonomy): domain Eukaryota; kingdom Metazoa; phylum Arthropoda; class Insecta; order Orthoptera; family Acrididae; genus Schistocerca; species Schistocerca americana. The sequence goes on from NC_060130.1 coordinate 188,825,451, forward strand.
CATCTGCTGCACTCCACTGACTTAAGCCCTTGTAACTTCAACTCGATTTCTAAACTGAAGGAAACACTTCACGGCATTCGCTTCAGAACTGCTACAAATTCCACATCGCTGACAACTGGTTATACACAATGCTTGTGACTACTCTGAAGGTCAGTAAAACTTTGAAACACGTATCTATTTTCTACGAGCTGTAAATAAATGTTTGCCACTATTTAAGTTCCAACCGACGTATATATACTCCAGAGGTATTATCTTCAGCTTTATATGTTGAATGTCAATGCGATGGCCTTCGCTAAGTTATGTGTTTCCTACAGTTTGTGCTTTTTAATCATATTTTTGGAGTGTTGTCTCTCCTATGTATGTTAGACATACGTAATATTTCAGTATATTAAATCTGAAGAACAAGCAGGTTTTAGAGCTGGAAGATCAACAATTGATCATATCTTTTGGCTACAACAAATTATTGAGAAAAAATGGTTCGGGCACAACCTATACATTTAGTATTCATAGATATAGAAAAAGCCTATGATAGTGTGCCTTTATCCAGTTTATGGGAAGCTTTAATATCAATAGGAATAAATCCAAGAATAATTAAAGCAATTCAAAATTTATATAAAAATTCTATTTCAAAAATAAAAATTGGTAAATATCTATCACATGGATTCCAAGTCACAAAAAGATTACGTCAAGGATGTAGCATCTCACCTACATTGTATAAAATATATACAGAAGTAACTTTACAGAATTGGAAGAAAAAATGTCACGCTATGGGAATACCAATAAATGATAGAACAATATACTCGTTACAATTTGCAGATGACCAACTGATTATAGCCCAAGACTGTGAGGACATAGAGTATATGACCAGAAAATTGATTCAAGAATATAAAAAATCAGGTCTAAATGTAAACATGAATAAAACAAAGTACATGGTAATTGGTGGAGTGAATGGAGACTTAATATTAGAAGAAGGGATGGGAACAATAACAGCTACTGAGGAATATAAATATTTAGGTGTGAAAATTACAAATGATGGGAAACAGGACAAAGAAATTAGATCAAGAATAAATTCTGGAAAGACGACAATCTCTTTATTGAATGGAATTCTCTGGGACAAACACATAACAACTGATAACAAAATAAGGATTTTTAAAACAATAGTTAGGAGCATTATTACATATGGTTCAGAAGTGTGGACAACAAAATAGCAACTGAAATCAAAATTATTAGCCACAGAAATGGATTTCTGGAGACGTTCAGCAAGAACATCAAGACGAGAAAGAATAAGAAATGAAGTAATCAGAGACAAGATGAAATGTAAAAATTCAATTATTGATTTCATCGAGCACAAACAACTTAAATGGTATGGACACATCAGACGAATGGAACAAGAAAGGCTACCAAAATGCATAATCGACTGGGTACCAATTGGAAGAAGAAAAAGGGGACGACCACCTGATACATGGATACAGGGAGTTCAGTCAGCAATGAGGAAGAACAACATTCCTGAAGATTATGGACAAATAGAGAAGAGTGGAGAACAATAATTAGTGACTTACTGTAATCTAGAATAGGTGCTGGAAAAATGTACTCTCATTGTAAATCCAGAATAATAATAATATTAAATCTTCTGTTTCGGAAAATACTTTTGAGGGTCCGATGTTTTCAGGAATATTAGCTCCAGTAAACCAGGTGCCCGCTCAAACTCCCCGTCTCCAATGTGGATGGTTTCCTTCGTTAAGCGTATAGGTAGCTTTCCCAGGCGATATGGATGATCTCGACTGATCCCATAGGTAGCATCTAATTCGCTAACACTGTGACGCTTAATGAACATCAACTTCATTATTATCTTTTCTTCTTCTACTTCCTTTACCGCCATCCCACGCCGACATCATGTGAGAAAGCCGTTTCACACTTGCTGTTAGAGGTCTAAACGTTTCAGAGAGAGACTGTTGACGATCCAGCTATCCAAGTTTTAAGAGGCGCAGTTTGCGACAAATGGCTTTCCGTGCCATACAACCTTGCGTTTTGTCCACATTCTGTTGCAAATCGATCACACTTCGAGATAGCACCCACTTTATATAGTCTTGTACACAGCTATTTCAAGCCCATCAGCCTTTCCATTGAGTAACCTCAGAAGGATTTCATTGCCTTCTTCCCGAGCTTTTCTTTCCATGATATTTACCGATTTTTTATGCCGTCTAATGATTTTGAACCTTTACAGTCACCGTAAGAGCGTCGTTGATCTTTTCGTTTGTTGTCTCGACATATGACTTATTCTATCATTCAACTGCTGCCTGCTGCGCCTGAGATTCACCTTTCGCAGCTGCTGCCTTGATAATGCCATCCAATTGCGTTAGCTTGTGTTGACTGAGTGCTCATTTCGCTGGATTCAAACATTCAGAGGAGATTCACTTTTCACAGCCGTTGCCTTGACGCCGCTATCCAACTCTGTTATTCTTCCACTGATGGTCTCGATTTTTCTGTCGACAGATAAACGTACGTTTGGCTTATGCTTCATGCCACTGAGATGAAGACACTTAATCGTTGCGAATTTGTCCATAGCCTAAAATACAGTGACAGGGTTGCGTTTTGGTACACTGCCTTCTATACAGAATGTCATCGAAGCTTCGTCTATGTAGTCCCTCATTCAATTTCTTCGTTTTATCAAGAACCAGAAAACCATTCTGCGAGATACTCGGGCAATCCTCATACATGGTGACGAATTTATTAAATGACATGTCAGCGCCTCCAGAAAACCATTCTGCGAGATACTCGGGCAATCCTCATACATGGTGACGAATTTGTTAAATGACATGTCGGCGCCTATGTGAGCTTGGTAAATATTAGTATGCTACTCGAAAGCTATTATCCCAGACCAACTGCTGCAGGATCCTTAAGTATGTCTGCCTCAAATAAAATGTATTGACTTGTATATGGCGAGCATTGCAGAAATATCTCCGGATCTGATCCTAGTTTTCCAATGCGGCGTTATCGGATATGAAAACACTGCTTGGCTTCTCCCTTTTAGGTGGTGGTATCTCTCTGAATGTCCGGCACATCACCACCTCAGTGCGTGCAATATCTCCTGCGATAGCGGATTTTTGCTGAAACAGGGTTTTTCATAATTTCGAAAAACCCTTATAAATTAAATAACGTACTTGTATGACGTCAGGAAGTAATGAACCGTTTTTCTTTTTCCTCTTCCAGTTTCCAGTATCATCATTGCAGGGCCAGTCAGTTATCAGAAAAATCTTGTGAAGGGGATGATTTGTCAGTTTTGCCATGATGACAACAACACACCCACATTGGTGTGCAGTGTGTTTTGTAGCGAACATGCACTCGATTTTTGTAAAGACTTACATATTTCTATGTATTGTATGAACATACTTAAATAGGAGCGCAGTTTTGTGCCTCTGTTTGGCACACTTGGCTCACACGCTTCCACCTCCAATCGAACGAAACATGGATCAAACAACTGGGCGACAATTTCTTCTGCCGCATGCAGACTTCAGCTAGCAGAATCCAAAATGGTTCAAATGGATCTGAGCACTATGGGATTTAACAGCTGAGGTCATCAGTTCCCTAGAACTTAGAACTACTTAAACCTAACTAACCTAAGGACATCACACACATCCATGTCCGAGGCAGGATTCGAACCTGCGACCGTAGCGGTCGCGCGGTTCCAGACTGAAGCGCCTAGAACCGCTCGGCCACAATGGCCGGCGCAGACTCCAACAATCTACTTCACAACATCTCATAGGATCGCTGGACGTACGATTGCCATCCTAGTCGACAATCTACAGCATACTTTATACAATAACTTGTGTACATTACATTCTTAAACGTTTGTTCCTGTAGACGTATGCATTCTTTGCTGTTAAATACTTTAATTGTTCCAGGGAAGTCTCCTACTGTAACAATATGATCCCCCAGCATTACTAACGGTGAATGAACGTTGCCTTGGAACAGCAGAGAAGTATGTATCGTAGTATCACATTGTCGATACCATACATCAGTACATAATACCATTTCATAATCACAAAACTCTTGAATTTTAAAATACGACCACAAGGTGGAACTGTTGGTCAGATATCATACAGACACTGATGCATTTAGAGCCTGTGGTGTTTAAACTTAAGCTAACGTTAAACAACATAATTGCCATGTCATGTCGTTTCTTCACCTGACGCTATGCCCCTCAGTATCTTAGCGCTTTGCCAGCTCTCTCATGACTGTATGAGCTATTCATCGATCACTGTTTATACACTTTGTTTGCAGTGGTATGAGCAATTTAACAAAAAATCAAAATATAAATGGCGGATAGGCAAATGTCTACGGCCAGTTTATGGTAAGAAAGACCAAACTGATTATCAATTGTGGAGTGAATGTGCTCTCCGTTAACTTAAGTGAGGGTAGTGAGTGTATATTGCAGGTCAGATCCGGGGATGTGTCGGCCATTACATAGCTATTTAGGGACAATAGGACTGCACAACTTTGGTGTGTTCAAGAAGTCAACTTAACCTAGATGTTCTGGATATTCCTGAATAGCCGGCCGGGGTGGCCGAGTGGTTCTAGTCGCTTCAGTCTGGAACTGCGCGACCGCTACGGTCGCAGGTTCGAATCCTGCCTCGGGCATGGATGTGTGTGATCTCCTTAGGTTAGTTAGGTTTAAGTAGTTCTAAGTTCTAGGGGACTGATGACCTCAGATGTTAAGTCCAATACTGCTGAGAGCCATTTGAACCATATTCCTGAATATGCTACCATGATTTAGCTGAAGGATTGTGGATGCCAAGAGAATGATGACAAAGAGCGACTTATGACTGCTTATCCCATGTTCGAGTGGCTGAAAGCATGAAATATTTGTAAACTGCTTTTGGACATTCACAGTAAACTTACTGAAAGACATAACAGTTTAATTGCGGTAGAGTGTTAATGTTTCCTACACAGCTTATACCTTTGCTGTGTGACATTTCACACGGATTTAAGTTACTTTATCACGGGCAGGACATGGGTAGGCAGGGGAACATGAGTGAAATAACAACAAATCTTTACGAAAAAAAACATACCGTGCTTAATTCACTTCATTTACACTGATGTGGCAATGCAGCCTGTAGTATGTGCGTGTCCTCATCCAGCAGTTCCGTTACTATCAGCTCAGGGGTGCGTTGTGCTGCTGGGAGCATAAAAGATCATAAGTGTATATCCGAATATGTATTTGTTAGTAACAGCAGTAATAATTACATTCGTATTCCTCTTGCGCCTGGGGGCTGTGGCTGGTTCCTGCAGGTGGCGCTTTATGATCCTCTCACTATGAAGTTCAGACGAATGAGGTGGGCTCGAGCTGCTGGATTCATAATATAATAAAGGGAAGGGAGAAAAGAGTTCGATTCCTATTAGTCCATTGGGTTTTCCACTATTTTGTTGTTCTTCCATTGGTGGAGAGAGGGTTACCACCATTTTTATATCATATGACCAGCATCACGCAATTGCCTAGTGCTTGTGGGGGATTGCCCTGGGTAACTATCAATTCCTGGTTGTTCCCCAGGAGGGGGAGGGAGGGGGTGACCTTGAATGTAAGTCGGCCAGGTCGGTAAGCTAATACCGGATATGTAACTTGATACCGGATGTCGTTATCTTATCAGCAATGCCCACTATATTTGGAAGATAAACTGCATCATACTCACATGTGGCTGGTTGTCTCGTATCCGTACCAAGTTCTGGAATCTTTCTGCACTCGAAACGCAGTCATTGAGCCCACCCAGTAGCCGCAGAAATGGCTGACTGTAGTTGACATAATTTTGTTCCTGTATTCTTCGAGGGCCTATCAGCAAATACCGTTGCTCTATGATCGTCGTTGCACTTGGCTGTCCTAGCTGTATCTTATGGATACCAAGCTAGTGCTCTCAGTACTTTAACACAGTGTACAAATAACAGAAGCCATACGTGTGACATCTTGTCTACTTGCTTCTACGTTTGTTCTCAGCTTCAATATGCCACAGCAACTGACCCCTAAATGATGTCTCGACACCATTCTGCCTATTTGGTCATCGGAGCTGTCTTCTTTCGCTCTCAGTGTATGAACTGTTGTCTTATTCCCAGATGTGCTAATGTTTCTGTGAGTTTTTCGTAATTTACGAAAATCATTGCTTTTGTAATGAAAAATCTGGAATGGATTTAGTGGGAATAGAAACTTGTGTTTGTGTAGATGATGAAGATAAATGGTTAAATCTGGAGCTAGCCTTTTCGTCACAGAGGCAGCCTAACTTGGCACTCTCATCTGTCCGACTGATCTCGATTTTGATAACCAACGACATCGGTACACAGTCTAAAGATCATGTATCATGCGTCGCTATAATACGTTCTATTGCTGTCCATATTCCAGTTGTGAGATACTTCTACCGTCAGGAATATAATCAACCACCTGAAGATCGAGAGGTACCGCATTAGTGAGAGATACAGATGTTGATTATGGAAGGGGAGCTAATATCCCAAAATTAAGAATAAACGTGCAAAAAGCGAACATACTCTATTAGTCAAGATAAATCTTATTCATCCGCCATTTTCTGCACAGTACCGTCTCTAATGAGCTCCTTGACAATGAGTTGTTAAAATGGAGGCTTCCTACTTTCTTCAGCAAAAAAGTGTTCACTATACATAAAAAAGGACCACAGGGGTAGAAACTCAGACATTTGGTCTCTACACAAAGTCAGGGCTTAGTGAAATCAAACTGACAGAAATCAATCGGAGCGAGACTACACTTAATTGTTGAACGCTAGTGCAATACTTCACATTTCAGAGCAACAACTTTTTTTTATTTTTATTTTTTTTTAAATCTTATGGGACTTAACAGCTAAGGTCATAAGTCCCTAAGATTACACATTACATAACCTAAATTATCCTAAGGACAAACACACACACTCATGCCCGAGGGAGGACTCGAACCTCGGCCGGGACCAGCCGAACAGGCCATGACTGCAGCGCCTAGACCGCTCGGCTAATCCCGCGCGGCTGTCCCAACTTTAAGGTAATTTGGAGCAAGTAATGGAAACTTCTTTTCACTTGTTGACGCTCTGCTAGATGCAAACTGAATTTGTGTCCATAAAACTTCGGCTGGCTGGAGTGGCCGAGCGGTTCTAGGCGCTACAGTCTGGAACCGCGAGACCGCTACGGTCGCAGGTTCGAATCCTGCCTCGGCCATGGATGTGTGTGATGTCCTTAGGTTAGTTAGGTTTAAGTAGTTCTAAGTTCTAGGGGACTGATGACGTCAGAAGTTAAGTCCCATAGTGCTCAGAGCCATTTGAACCAACCTATAAAACATCGCTGGACCTACTACCTAAGAGTCAAGCGCTCGCGCGGAAGGTTAGTAAACACATTCTGTCAGGCACGGATAAAGTGTTGTTTGAAAAGATTGTAAGTCGTTTCCCAGTAATGATACCTGTAGCTCATACTGCCGTATAAAAACTGTTAGGAATAAATTTGACAGAAGACAGAAACATCTCGACAGTATGCGAAATGAGCTGCGCCGATGTTTAAGTTGTGGTGACGCGCGTGATAGCTATCCTGCGAAGAGAGTGAGCACAGGACAGCCGGTTGGCACCGAGCGGCATGCACTGGCAGTGCGGGCGTCATGTTTGCGACGCTCGACCTGTCGATAGGTGCAGTCTACAGTCTGCAGCACCTGCGGATATACAAATAACTTTCTCCTAAAGAGTACTAACTGTACTGTATTAGGAAACACTTCCTCCTAAGTACACTACTGGCCATTAAAATTGCTACTCCAAGAAGAACTGCAGATGATAAACGGGTATTCATTGGACAGATATATTATACTAGAACTGACATGTGATTACATTTTCACCCAATTTGGGTGCATAGAACCTAAGAAATCAGTACCGAGAACAACCACCTGTGGCCGTAATAACGGCCTTGATACGCCTGGGCATTGAGTCAAACAGAGCTTAGATGGCGTGTACAGGTACAGCTGCTCATGCAGCTTCAACACGATACCACAGTTCATCAAGAGTAGTGACTGGCGAATTGTGACGGGCCAGTTGCTCGGCCACCATTGACCAGACGTTTTCAATTGGTGAGAGATCTGGAGAATGTGCTGGCCAGGGCAGCAGTCGAACATTTTTTGTATCCAGAAAGAACTTGCAACATGCGGTCGTGCATTATCCTGCTGAAAAGTAGGGTTTCGCAGGGATCGAATGAGTGGTAGAGCCAGGGGTCGTAACACATCTGAAGTGTTACGTCCACTGTTCAAAGTGCCGTCAATGCGAAAAAGAGGTGACCCAGACGTGTAACCAATGGCACCCCACACCATCACGCCGGGTGATACGCCAGTATGGCGATGACGAATACACGCTTCCACTGTGCGTTCACCGCGATGTCGCCAAACATGGATACGATCATCATGATACTGTAAACAGAACCTGGATTCATCCGAAAAAATGACGTTTTGCCATTCGTCCACCCAGGTTCGTCGTTGAGTACATTATCGCATGCGCTCCTGTCTGTGATGCAGTGTCAAGGGCAACCGCAGCCATGGTCTCCGAGCTGATAGTCCATGCTGCTGCAAACGCCGTCGAACTGTTCGTGCAGATGGTTGTTGTCTTGTAAACGTCCCTATATGTTGACTCGGGGATCGGGACGTGGCTGCACGATCCGTTACAGCCACGCGGATAAGATGCCTGTCATCTCGACTGCTAGTGATACGAGGCCGTTGGGATCCAGCACGGCGTTCCGTATTACCCTCGTTAACCCACCGATTCCGTATTCTGCTAACAGCCATTGGATCTCGACCAACGCGAGCAGCAATGTCGCGATACAATAAACCGCAGTCGCGATAGGCTACAATCCGACATTTATCAAAGTCGGAAACGTGATGGTACGCATTTCTCCTCCTTACACGAGGCATCACAACAACGTTTCACCAGGCAACGCCGGTCAGCTGCTGTTTGTGTATGATAAATCGGTTGGAAACTTTCCTCATGTCAGCACGTTGTAGGTGTCGCTACCGGCGCCAGCCTTGTGTGAATGCTCTAAAAGCTAATCATTTGCTTATGACAGCATCTTCTTCCTGTCGGTTAAATTTCGCGTCTGTAGCACGTCATCTTCGTGGTGTACTAATTTTAATGACCAGTAGTGTAATTTTCATATTCTCTCTCACGATATGCGCCAGCTAATAGCCTTAAAGAAAAACTGAATATGAGCTTTTTGTAGGACATTTAATGTAGCTAAATTTTGTACTGGGATACGTTTTCGTTAGATGCATCAGTTTTTTAATTATTCAAGAAAAACGAACAAAAGTGACCTTCAGATACGTTTTTCTTGAATAACTTGAAACCCGTGGCCGCCAGCGGAAACATATCCCAGTACAATATTTAATTACATTAAACCTCCTTCAAGAACGTCCTGTTCATTTTTTCTCTAGGACTAGCAGTTTGCTTGTAGCAAGCGATAGATTGTGTACATTTGGCATGTGGTTTTTAAGGCTTTGGGGATTGCGTAAAACCGATAAGTAGGGGCAGCTAACTCACCCTGTATGTATATACTATTTGCAAAATGTGTCGCGAATATAACTGGTAGTAGGGAAATAATAACTGAAGACTTCAATTCTGATGCGGCAGTTTTACTGCATGTACAGCGAAAATGTAGTAAGCGATAAACTTTTCTCCTTTCAGCTAGAAAAAGTTTCCTAACGGTTTGAAATGTCGCGTAAAGTTTGCTAAAAGTCTCCAGCTGGTCTCATTCTCAAATACTGGAAGAATAAACTATGGATATTTGCGCGGCGTGGGCTGTACTGCTTTTCCACTCCCACTCTTCAATCAGTAGGTCGCGCTTACCCCTATAGCGATTATTTCAAGGTAATAAGTGATATGTGTACCAAACTTGGTTGAAATCGGTCCAGTTGTTTGGGAGAAGATGTGGAACATTAATTAATTTATACATACATACATAAATTTTTATGATATGAATGGATTACACAGGGAGCAGAAAAAGACCCTGAAAATAAAAGCGAGAGTGTGGCGGGGACATGGCATCCAATAGAATCTGCCAGACAACCACAGGACAGGAATGCACCGTTGTTGAGGTACGGTTATAAAATCGGCAGTTAACGAGGAGTGCACGCGGAAGTCTACACCCGTGATGAGCGAGTAGCAGGAATGGTAGACTCAACAACGATCGTGTGTCGGTTATTTGTTCGACGATATAAATTTTGTATCGATGTTAGAATGAGATATTTTTTTGGATTTGCAGCAAAAAATGTGAACAGAAGAAAAAAACTGTCTTTTAATTTAATTTACGCTTTCTTTTTGTAAGTGTCTTAATATACAGTTACACTACTGACCATTAAATTTGCTACATCAAGAAGAAATACAGATGATAAGCGGGTATTCATTGGACAAATATGTTATACAAGAACTGACGTGTGATTTTAAATGGTTCAAATGGCTCTGAGCACTATGGGAATTAACATCTGAGGTCATCAGTCCCCTAGAACTTAGAACTACTTAAACCTAACTAACCGAAGGACGTCACACACATCCACGCCCGAGGTAGGATTCGAACCTGCGACCGTAGCAGTCACGCGGTTCCGGACTGAAGCACGTAGAACGGCTCGGCCACCGCGGCCGGCTCACATGTGATTTCATTTTCACGCAATTTGGGTCCATAGATCCTGAGAAATCAGTACCCAGAACAACCACCTCTGGCCGTAATAACGGCCTTGATACTCCTGGGCATTGAGTCAAACAGAGCTTGGATGGCGTGTGTACAGGTACAGCTGCCCATGCAGCTCCAACACGATACCACAGTTCATCAAGCGTAGTGACTGGCGTATTGTGACGAGCCAGTTGCTCGGCCACCATTGACCAGGCGTTTCCAATTGGTGAGAGATCTGGAGAATGTGCTGGCCAGGGCAGCAGTCGAACATTTTCTGTATTCAGAAAGGTCGAAACAGGACCTGCAACATGCGGTCGTGCATTATCCTGCTGAAATGTAGGGTTTCGCAGGGATCGAATGAAGGGTAGAGCCACGGGTCGTAACACATCTGAAATGTAACGTCCACTGTTCAAAGTGCCGTCAGTGCGAACAAGAGGTGACCGAGACGTGTAACTAATGGCACCCCATACCATCACGCAGGGTGATACGCCAGTATGGCGATGACGAATACACGCTTCTAATGTGCGCTTACCGCGATGTCGCCAAACACGGATGCGACCATCATGATGCTGTAAACAGAAACTGGATTCATCCGAAAAAATGACGTTTTGCCATTCGTGCACCCAGGTTCGTCGTTGAGTACACCATCGTAAGCGCTCCTGTCTGTGATGCAGCGTCAAGGGTAACTGCAGCCATGGTCTCCGAGCTGATAGTCCATGCTGCTGCAAACGTCGTCCAACTGTTCGTGCAGATGGCTGTTGTTTTGCAAACGTCCGCATGTGTTGACTCAGGGATCGAGCCGTGGCTGCACGATCCGTTACAGCCATGCGGATAAGATGCCTGTCATCTCGACTTCTGCTGACACGAGGCCGTTGGGATACAGCACGGCGTTCCGTATTACCCTCCTGAACCCACCGATTCCATGTGAACGCACATTGGAAGCGTGTATTCGTCATCGCCATACTGGCGTATCACCCGGCGTGATATGGGGTGCCATTGTTTACACCTCTTGTTCGCATTGACGGCACGTTGAACATTGGACGTCACATTTCCGATGTGTTACGACCCGTGGCTCTACCCTTCATTCGATCCCTGCGAAACTCTACATTTCAACAGGATAATGCACGACCGCACGTTGCAGGTCCTGTACGGGCCTTTGTGGAAACAGAAAATGTTCGACTGCTACCCCGGCCAGCACACTCTCCAGATCTTTCACCAATTGAAGACGTCTGGTCAATGGTGGCAGAGGAACTGGCTCGTACTCCTCTTGATGAACTTTGGTATCGTGCTGAAGCTGCATGGGCAGCTGTACCTGTACACGCCATCCAAGCTCTGTTTGACTCCATGCCCAGGCGTATCAAGGCCGTTATCACACCCAGGGATGGTTGTTCTGGGTATTGATTTCTCAGAATCTATGCACCCAAATTTTGTGAAAATGTAATCACATGTCAATTCTAGTATAATATACAGGGTGATTCAAAAAGAATACCACAACTTTAAAAATGTGTATTTAATGAAAGAAACATAATATAACCTTCTGTTATACATTATTACAAAGAGTATTTAAAAAGGTTTTTTTTTCACTCAAAAACAAGTTCTGAGATGTTCAATATGGCCCCCTCCAGACTCTCGAGCAATATCAACCCGATACTCCAACTCGTTCCACACTCTCTGTAGCATATCAGGCGTAACAGCTTGGATAGCTGCTGTTATTTCTCGTTTCAAATTATCAATGGCGGCTGGGAGAGGTGGCCGAAACACCATATCCTTAACATACCCCCATAAGAAAAAATCCCAGGGGGTAAGAACAGGGCTTCTTGGAGGCCAGTGATGAAGTGCTCTGTCACGGGCTGCCTGGCGGCTGATCCATCGCCTCGGGTAGTTGACGTTCAGGTAGTTACGGACAGATAAGCGCCAATGTGGTGGCGCTCCATCCTGCTGAAATATAAATTGTTGTGCTTCTTGTTCGAGCTGAGGGAACAGCCAATTCTCTAACATCTCCAGATACTGTAGTTCAGTTACAGTAGCACCTTCGAAGAGAAAGGGACCAAAAACTTTATTTGCTGAAATGGCACAGAAAACGTTCACCTTAGGCGAGTCACGTTCATACTGAGTTGTTTCCCGCGGATTCTCAGTGCCCCATATACAGACACTGTGACGGTTGACTTTCCCGTTAGTGTGGAGAGTTGCTTCATCACTAAACATAATCTTTGAAACGAAAGATTCATCTGTTTCCATTTGAGCAAGGATAAAATCACAGAAATCGATTCTTTTAATCTTATCAGCTGCAGACAGTGCTTGAACCAATTTCAGACGATAAGGTTTCATAACTAACCTTTTTCGTAGGACTCTCCATACAGTTGATTGTGGAATTTGCAGCTCTCTGCTAGCTCTGCGAGTCGATTTTCCTGGGCTGCGAACAAATGCTTGCTGGATGCATGCTACATTTTCGTCACTCGTTCTCGGCCGTCGAGAACTTTTCCCTTTGCACAAACGCCCATTCTCTGTAAATTGTTTATACCAACGTTTAATACACCACCTATCAGGAGGTTTAACACCATACTTCGTTCGAAATGCGCGCTGAACAACTGTCGTCGATTCACTTCTGCCGTACTCAATAACACAAAAAGCTTTCTGTTGAGCGGTCGCCATCTTAGCATCAACTGACGCTGACCCCTAGTCAACAGCGCCTCAAGCGAACAAATGTACAACTAAATGAAGCTTTATAGCTCCCTTAATTCGCTGACAGATAGTGCTTAGCTCTGCCTTTTGTCGTTGCAGAGTTTTAAATTCCTAAAGTTGTGGTATTCTTTTTATTCACCCTGTACTTGTCCAATGAATACCCGTTTATCATCTGCATTTCTTCTTGGTGTAGCAATTCTAATGGCCAGTAGTGTAAATGCAGGCTTCTTACTTTGCGAGGTTTTGATGACGCCTTTGTTCCATAGGCTAATGGAGTGGGTCGGCATATGTCTACTCAAAATGGCGACCCTCAACTGGAAGTCTGTTACGGAAAAAATTCAGGGAGCGACACTAGAATATGAAAGGCGTTTTCTTACTCTGTTCCAAGATGTCCGAATACTGGATACGTATGTCGTATGCAAAGCTTATTACATGGCCCAAGTTTATCCACTTCCTTCGATGATGGCGAAAAAAACTACAGCAATTGTCTGTTCGTTTGTTATGGAAAAGACATATCTTTCTTTTACGGTATGAGGTGGTCACGAAGCCTCGTTCCTTCGGGGGGTTGCGCCTGGCCGACATACGAAGGAAGGCGCAGATGCTATATGTGCGACGTAATGTTTTCATGATGACTCAAGAGACTCACACATTCACGTCTAGTTTATTTTTCTGTGTCCGTCCTGCTAGTCTTGAACCCCCTATTGATGTTGGTCGCATAAATTATAAGTTAAAACACGTTCGTGACTTCTATCTTGCTGCGAGCTATTTAGGGACTGACATTTTATGGAGATCCGTCCTCACCATGGAATTCCTACAGACTCGTTGGAAAGCAGTCCCTTGCCCGAACCTCGTTGAAAGAGGATTGCCGCAAACAAACTGGACGATAGTTTGGTGCAATATCAGTCTTCCGATTTTGCCGTCCTCTTGGTATAAGGTAGTAAATAACTTGATTCCATCGAATGACCGACTTTTCCTTATTGGCCTTAGCGACACGGATTTATGTAGTCGTTGTACGTCTATAGATACGATACTACATCGCTTTACTTGTGGAGGTCATATGGCAAATTGGTATTGGATTAGGACGCAATTGGTCTTCCTTACACGATCTTCTGAGACTATACACTACGGACATCGTATAGCGCCCACATTCTTCCTTCTTTCCACGGTCGAAAACCCATACCGTTACGTGGTTGCTGGGACACTCCGTTCATTATGTTGTAGAAGGCGAGGGGGAAGATGACATAAACTTCATGCAGTACATCATCACGGTCCATTTGACATGCTTGCGAATACCTCGATATCGACACCTCTTCTCCAACATGTTGAATCTTATATTTCAGATACTTTACATATGAGATATTTTTCATTAAAGAAAAGGACAGCCAACGAGCTGTAGTTCGTAAAAATGCTAAGCATCACAGCGCGAGAGTAAAGAGACGAATTTTTTTTTTAATGTGCGCCTATACCAAGACGCGCGTCCAGCGTTTAAATACTCTAAATAAACACTTTGACCCGCTGGGTGCAGATATTTAAAATCATTGCCGCAGCGCTTGATAGCAAGAAGCTGCGAAACAGAAGAAATAACAATCTATCTTTTATTAAGAAATATTCTAGAGACTTCATTAACCCTTGTACTTTTGGTCGCCGACATGTTAAGACGTACTACATAGCAGTGCTACAAGTTGTATTTTTATTTTTTGTAAAACTATGTGAAACGACGAACAAACATTTCGGTAACTCGGGTGAGGATACAATGTACTTACGCACACGCAAAGACATTTAATTTTAAGAAGGAACGGACTGACAGAGTAGCGATTATTCGACTGCGCCATCCACAAAAGAAATATCAGATGTAAGTCATGCATTTATTATGTATTTGTCAATGTCTAGTAGTTTAAGGCCAATTTGTTCAAAATATATTAATTTTTACGATGCAGTAATTTTCCTCTTATTCTTTTCTTTCACTAACCAAAAATGATGTTAAAATTGTATATGATCTTTGTTACAGTTTCGCTCTTTATCGCGGTTTCTCGATTGTATTTGGGAGACCACCAATGTGTTCAACTTCCGATCTGTTAATCTTTCTCTTACGAAATTCCACTAATTTGCTTTCATTTCCACTTTTATATTCAAATAGGTCCATTAGGTATTTTCATCGAAGATTCTGATTGCGTGAAGGCAATCCGGATCAAAAGGTCAATTAAGAAAACCCCTTCGCGTAATCAATCTGTACGTCTCCTGAACACAATCGAGAACCAACGCATCGGTGATCAATTAATAATCTCTCTCTCTTTTTAAGTCTTACTAAAAAACGGCCACACAGGATAGTCGTAAGTACGCAATCTGGTGTTAGGTTGAATTTTGCCAGTAAATATTACCAACCAAGAGTTACAGCATCACTATTATCATATACAGTACTTGCAATTAAAAAAACGTAAAATAATATATAAAAACTATATAAAAAGTTGTTCATACATATCATGCGAGCTTGGTGGTGGTTTATCGGCTATGTTCTCGGTTTTTTCCTTTCTTATTTTATTACTGTTTTATCATAATTAATTTTTTCTACCATCTGTAGGGTATATTACATGTAGATTTGACTATGGTCTACTGAAGTTTCATGATAGTACCAAGTCACTCTCATAATAAAGAAAAAACACAGTAAAGTCATTACTCGCGGAAATCTGGAAAGCCGGGCTCGAGACACGGTCCGGACGATATTTTCATTGTCGTAATTCCGTTATAAGGCTGGTGGTTGTCCATACTCGCAATTGCTGATACATTTCAGCTGTATCCTGTAAAGGTCATAGAAAAATTACGTCTAAAGAAACCAGCCGTCGATACGAATCTGAAGTTTGGCTAGCTTTCATTTTTCAACTTAAATCTTTACACTGAACGAATTTAACCAGGAACTGCGATCTTTAATTGAGGTAAGCTGGGTTAAATACACACACTTTTACACGCTCGCATCTCCACAACGGTGCATGCCTGTCCTATAATTAACTGCCACATTTCGCTCGATTCCACGTCCACTACCCCGCAAAATTCTTATTAGCAGATTTTTCTTCAACCTATGGAGAACAGGAGCAGCAATTTTCCAAGAAAGTATCTGTTCTCCTTCTTGTAATACTCAACTGTTGTTACTTCCTTCGAAGCATTTATATTATTTACAGATTTCAGATAACACTTTGTAAGGTGGTTACAATTTCGCACCTTACAAGCACTCATCCGCATACTTCGCCGTGATTTACAACCGGAATTAGGTCTCATTTGATAGGCTGTACATCGTATATATGAATATTTAAAGAAGACTGGCATTGTCACGTACACCTTGTAAATAGGTGTTAACGCTTGCTGCCGGCCGGTGTGGCCGTGCGGTTAAAGGCGCTTCAGTCTGGAACCGCGAGACCGCTACGGTCGCAGGTTCGAATCCTGCCTCGGGCATGGATGTGTGTGATGTCCTTAGGTTAGTTAGGTTTAATTAGTTCTAAGTTCTAGGCGACTGATGACCTCAGAAGTTAAGTCGCATAGTGCTCAGAGCCATTAACGCTTGCTGCATGAAAGGTGATAGATTGTCTTTATTATCAAAACGGCGTAATGAATGATTGCCTATAGTAGCAGAGGTTGGAACGCCAGTGGAAATGAAACGGCGGGTGGAAAAGCCCGCACAGACGTGTTGGTCTGCTTAACGCAGGACATATCCCAAGATGGACGGTCGGGGCACCTGAGCACTGGAGCACAATACAGCGGTGGTTGGCCGTTATTGTAGCGGGGCCAGAAGGATCACTGGATAATACTTCAAAAATTCTGAAATTCTTGGACGCCACAGAAAGGAACGAGGAAGCGTTACCCCCGAAATCACGCAGGCTGGGTATTTTCCGAGGATTTTTACTCTGAGAAGCGTACCATTGTATGAATTCCTGATTAAAGGGTATAGGTATTTCCTCGCAAACTTTCCACGCTGGACAACATAAGTCTAAAACACGGTTGGTCGGCGTTCAGAAGAATCTGTGGAGAGGGACAATATTCCGTGGTTTCTAGAATATGATTCGCCTTCTGCAGTTACGGGGGGGGGGGGGGGGGGGGCGGGCTTTTCTGGGAAGCCAGCCCGTGAGAGAAAGGGTCTTCCGTTTTGAGCTCCCATATTTGACGGTCGCTCAGTATTAGCTTTTGTTGTTACAGATGGACTTGCTGTCTTTGCTCTCAGGAGATTTTATAGTTATAACGGTTAGGCACTGTATTGTTGCGAACTTATACGATCTTGGCCTTTGCCTCCGAGTAAGCAGTCGTCGTTGAATACATAGCGTTCAGTGATTGAGAGCACTTCTTCTATCGATATTCACATAGAGACGTTATCTGAATTCCGTCGTCGTGGATGAGAGTTCGTGTTTCTTGTCTGTAGAACACAGAGAGGAGAAGACGATATTAGATTATACTAGTCAGAGGATTGGCTTCTGCCATCCTAGTGTTTGAAAGAGTTTTTATTTTGTGGCTGGAGTTCTTCCATCGTCTCAGAAGTGTACGAGAACCATCACTCCGACGCACCGGAAGCGGTACATACGGTGATATTGCCCATCGCTACGGCGTATTAGGGCTATAAAGCTAAACAACTGTGCTCACGTAGGCTTTATTTCCACTGAGGTTGCACACCACTGTAGATCATCTTTGAAAGTGTTGTCTTTTAGTGTTTGGTACGTAGAAGACGTCAGTCATCTCGCGTTATTTATATTAGATCGCGTATCCATAAAAAGGGGCAGATTTGGGCAATCTGATCAATCATATTAGTTAGGAAATTCATTTGTATCTCTTTATGTCCATTGGACATTGATATATATATATATATATATATATATATATATATATATATATATATATATACATTTGTAGTATGTGTTTCAGCACACTCTCATCTCGCATTAGTTCAACGAGTGTCAGGTGTGAATGTTTGAGAATTAAGAATGATGGACGTACTGTACAGACGTCTATCTGCATTGGAAATCTAGTGTATGGTACTCGCAAAGTAGTGGAGAGGCAGTTTAGCGGAGATACACAAATTGGGAAGCATGCTGCCACGTTATTGGTCGGTGTTGAAATTACGGAAAAACTGGTAAAAGTGTTAACATTGATCGCTCGGCCGCGGTGGCCGAGTGGTTCTAGGCGCTTCAGTCCGGAACCGCGTGACTGCTACGGTCGCAGGTTCGAATCCTGCCTCGGGCATGGATGTGTGTGATGTCCTTAGGTTAGTTAGGTTTAAGTAGTTCTAAGTTCTAGGGGACTGACGACCTCAGATGTTAAGTCCCATGGTGCTCAGAGCCATTTGATCTCACTATCAACTGTGATGTTTATTACAGCAGATCTTTTCTATCCCATCCATCCATTGGTATGCTGTTGATTACCACAAAATGATTGACTGACGTTGTTTGCTCGAGATGGAGAAAGAGTCTTGGTGGAGGAACAACGCCTTCCAGGTATGGCTAGCACCAAAACAGTGACTGCGTACATGACTTCAATATGAGGAATCAACTGAAATGGAACACTGAGCTACCCTGTCACTATGAAAGATGAGTTTAAATGTAGAGATCACAAATCACCTTTGGAGAGTTGTTTGGAAACGCTCCCCTATGCCACAAAACTCTTCCAGTTTCCTTATGTTGTGACCGTCTCTTATTTCAATCATCCCATGTCTGGTTTATGGGAGCAGCAGCACCATGCGATGCCCAGTTTTCCGTGTGAGCCAATGGGTTGAAACATGTTACTGTCAGTTTAGAAGCTGACACATACTTCGAAGTTGTGGTGGAAAAAACAAAATGTATGGCTGTGTACAAAGCTGTGCTTGGATGTGTTACAGCAGAAAAAACGTTGTGTCAGACAGCAAAACAGGTACCTTCTCTTGCGAGTGATAGTTTGTGGGATATGGTCCTCCTGCAGTACAGGCGATGAAACTTTACGCTGGTCTATAGAAGCGAATTCGACCACTGGCCACCTGCTCCAATGGATCAGTACCTGTATATTTAATAGGAGCGGCACATATGCTCAGAGCCAGTAGACAGCATTTGTTTTCAATATGTCGGAATAGAGAGATGTGGTGAAATCTTGTCGAGTTCTCTGTTGGATGAAGTTAGTGGAACTTTTATAGTTCGTGGTTTTTCTCTGTTGGATGATAGGAAATAACGATGATAGAGAGAATGTTCGGGTGACAGACGTGAATGCACCCTAAGGGACGCAGATCACCTTTGGACAACAGCACCTTTATGCAGTCTGGAGACGCACAGCATTGCAGTAGCAAAATCCTCGTCGTCCTTCCAGTCCTTCCAGTTCTCGTATTGTCCTTTCTACATGATTGAAGAAGCTATGACAACATGTTCCCATTTCCACCGAGTGGTCAAGAAAAACACAGTCCTGTCGCATTAACTCTGTTTCTCCACGGGTTGCACTCTCTGACTTCTGCTCAGTTCCGACTGAAATTGGGATGATCACATGGACAAAGCTGCAGGGATGGCGGGGAGAGACTGAGGAGCAATTACTAGATGCAGAGAATTGTCTAAAACCACGTTGTGGTTTTACTGGAGTAGATAGGTTCGAAAAAGGAGACTAGTTTCGAGATATGAGAGAGTGCCACGAATATGATTTACTAGTGGCTGTCATCATTAAAAGAAATCTCTATAGGTTCCAACACAGACCTGTGGTTGAATGGAAATACTTGATTCCCAATCGCAGACAGCATTTCTACCAGAAAGCCTAGCACTATAGACCTGAAAAGCCTATATATTGGTCGTAGGATTTTATACATTTCTTATGACTTCAATCTAGTGTTCCATGTTTTTAAGTGATTCGTCACATAGCACACCATCTACTCTATGCGATCATTCTCAATCAACCATCCTCCTCCCTCACCTATAACCCAGTGGATATATCACAGAACCCCTCAGTTGACTTCGAGTTAGAATGCATTACAAATACTGTTTGTTAGCGTGAGAAATATCTAGTGGCGACATGACGGAGTAGCAAATACCGGTTTAATAGCACGTTCCTTAGCAGAACCACTTTCCAAATTCGGTGATTTTCTTACGAGCCTACACCACTGGCGACGTGCACCCATGCATTAGGTCTGTTAATACACACCCGAGCGATCACTGTCTATAATCAGTGTTGCGGTATTTGTGTGGAAGACCACTTCATTCGGAAGCAATACCATACCTCGATTTATAATGCTTGTGTAATTCATAACATGGACATCTTTAGTGATACTTGTGCGCACATGTAATTATAAGACCGCTTTTTATGCAGGGTGACAGTAACATAGTCGTTGCAGTCGTGTTTTTAAAAGCTGGTCACTTATAAGACGCTTGCATCTCTCCTCCTAAGACACACTGGTACCACTCGCAAGATAAACAAATGAGACATGTACATCCACCGCGTATTTTCGCTCAGTATTGTTTGGTGTCTCCAGCATTTAGTTACTGACGAAGTATTGTACTTTGCAGGGGATGTGTCATAGATTCGCTGTGATCAGCGGGCTTATAAAGTATGTGTGCTGTCGTTAGTGTTCCGACATGTGCAAAAAAAAAATGACTACGTCCTGTCGTAAGGGGAGGTATGGATTTGATGTGGAAAATTGCGGTAGCCATAAGGGGGGAGGGGTAAGATCTTTTTATGTGGGAAATTATGTCCAGTCATAAGGGCGATACAGATATTTATATTTCCAGAGCCATAGCCGTCAGGACAGGGTTCAAAAATGGCTCCGAGCGCTATGGGACTTAACATCTGAGGTCATCAGTCCCCTAGAACTTAGAACTACTTAAACCTAACTAACCTAAGCACATCACACACATCCATGCCCGAGGCAGGATTCGAACCTGCGACCGTATAAGTCGCGCGGTTCCAGACTGAAGCGCCTAGAACCGCTCGGCCACCGCGGCCGGCTCAGGACAGGGTATTTACGATACTTCGCTCATTGTCGAATGTCATCAGATTGAGGCTGCAATCGTAATATTTAATTATAAGTACAATGATAAATATGTGGCTGGTTCCTAGGACGATTCTGCCTGTGGTAGAGGGTGCGTGCTGGCGGTAGCCTTTGGGAGGAACGATTGATATTTCCAGCTACGGCGTAGTGCCATCTGAACTGGACAGGCTGGAGTACAAGAATGCAGCTGCCTAGAGGGCCTTTATCCCTATACAGGCTCTCTACAGCTGACTTAACCGTATCGCCCTCTAGGCGGTCGAATAGCGAACAAATACTCAGTATGTGTTGGGCAGTCTTCTTGATTTCCCTCCCATGTAAATTGTCTGGTTAGCTGCTTCTGTTTGGTTGAGAGAACATCGATTGTGGCGCGTGTTGTGTGCATTTAGATGGTGCAAAACAGGTGGAAGAGACGTTTGCTGGTTCTCTTAACATGAGAAACACTTTAGTTGACTTTGTAAAGTAAAAAGATGGCTTGGAATCTATTATATCATTGACATTGGTACCGTTAAAAAAATAATAGTGAAACTACTAGTTTCCACTATTTTTTCAAGTTTTCACATAAAGATCTTCGCAGAAGAGATAAGTTTCTAGTTACTTAGTGTTTTGCAGCATGTCCCACTTCGCTGCACCTCAGTAAAACTTCAGGTTTGTAGAGAGATATAATTGATATGAGTGCTGCATCTGCATCCATTAGCCCACCCATAGAAACGTCTGTTTCGGTGGATGTCGATGATTTAACGGAGACATCGTCTGCTGTTGTGCCTTCGCAGTATCCTAGAGAAATTCCATCCCTTCCTAATTATGGTTCGTTGGAGCAACAGGTTACTACGGATTCTCTTCCAGGTAGTCAGATGATGCAGATAGCTTCGGACGCTGCATTGCCTGTCTCTTCTTTATCTGATGATGATGTTCATCGTTCCCTGTTGTATTTCTCGCATTCCGTTGAATCGAGTGGGGATGGTTCCCGGGCCTCTCTAACCCCCCCACCCCTCCCCACCCCAACACCCTACCCCCGCCCTTCGGAGCGGAAGTGATGTTGTGTGTTAGCAAGAAGTGTTATGGCATGGCCGTGCTTTATAGGTACGGTATTCCGTTAACGGAAACGCTTGACGATGGTCAAGATATAGGGTGTAGTTTTTACAATATCGTCTAAATTTTTCTTTATTTTCCATCTGAGTTGGTCCTACATATGATCGTTCACGTTTTTAGAAGGAAGATTCCAATTATTTACTTCGTCAAAATTCTCGAATTTTTTTTTTTTTTTTTTTTTTTTGGGGGGGGGGGATGGGTCGGGAGATTTCAGCTGCGTATTGCGTATTGCATCGTGTGGATCAGACTCCCAATTTTAACTGTTGTCGTGAACGTAATGACATGGTAGCATCGTTCAGGCTACAAGATGCTTGGATCTGCCGATATCCCACATTAGTGCGATTTACGTATTTTACAGCTACTTCTAGTAGCCGACTTGACTGTTTAAATCGTATATTTTTAAATTGGGCATCAGTCAGCAATTTGGCGATTTTTAGTTTACCTTTGCCTCAGATGCTTCGTATATTGCTCCACCAACTGAAATCAAAAGTGCTGCAGTCCTTCAGTCACTGCGTATTTCATGAGATACTCAAAAACAGTGTTATTTTTATAGCGGCGTCAATGACTCCCGCCCTTTTAAAAAGGAAGAACCACGATTATTGAGTCATACCTCTTTGAAAATAATACTTAGGTGGCAGCACAAACTGATGTCGCATATCTGTAAAGCTTTCTAATCACACCACTAGATAGCATTACTGGCAATCGAACAATATGCTGCAATTGTCTGGACTGCTGTTAATTGATGTCCTTGTTTTCCATACTGTTAAACATGCATTGCATTGTACGTAGCCATTAGTGTCTACCGAGTATTTTATCAGAAATGAATGCTTCCAAAAGTGATATTGATATTGGAGAGCGAGACTGTGATTCGAAAAAGCTAATGAAAGTTAATCGACTGGAATGTTATAATGACAATAAAATAAAATCTGCTAGGATACGAGGTGAGACCAATGTGGATCACCGAGGAAAAGTACTGCAGTAAAAAAAACCTGCATTCACTTGCCAGTAAGTAGGAACTTTTTAAAATTGTATTAGCAAATTAATAATATATTGAGCCACCTAAATCGTAGATAACCTTATTTTGTAACCAGATCACACGATACCAGTATAGTTTGATGATTGTTTGCTTATTGCAACAGCGTGAAGTATACACAGAATTTGAATAATTCGATGTTTCTTTGTTATCAGGAGTGTCCTTTATTTTTGTATGTGCTATATTTTGATTTAGAAGACATGATTGTTTAATGTACGGTATATTTTTAAGTTCCATTCTTCTGTGCTGGGTCAGTGCTACTGTGAATTCAAACCATTCTTCAGCAGTAGCATTTACTCCAACATACAGGGTGTTTCAAAAATGACTGGTATATTTGAAACGGCAATAAAAACTAAACGAGCAGCGATAGAAATACACCGTTTGTTGCAATATCCTTGGGACAACAGTACATTTTCAGGCAGACAAACTTTCGAAATTACAGTAGTTACAATTTTCAACAACAGATGGCGCTGCAAGTGATGTGAAAGATATAGAAGACAACGCAGTCTGTGGGTGCGCCATTCTGTCCGTCGTCTTTCTGCTGTAAGCGTGTGCTGTTCACAACGTGCAAGTGTGCTGTAGACAACATGGTTTATTCCTTAGAACAGAGGATTTTTCTTGTGTTGGAATTCCACCGCCTAGAACACAGTGTTGTTGCAACAAGACGAAGTTTTCAACGGAGGTTTAATGTAACCAAAGGACCGAAAAGCGATACAATAAAGGATCTGTTTGAAAAATTTCAACGGACTGGGAACGTGACGGATGAACGTGCTGGAAAGGTAGGGCCACCGCGTACGGCAACCACAGAGGGCAACGCGCAGCTAGTGCAGCAGGTGATCCAACAGCGGCCTCGGGTTTCCATTCGCCGTGTTGCAGCTGCGGTCCAAGTGACGCCAACATCCACGTATTGTCTCATGCACCAGAGTTTACACCTCTTTCCATACAAAATTCAAACGCGGCAACCCCTCAGCGCCGCTACCATTGCTGCACGAGAGACATTCGCTAACGATATAGTGCACAGGATTGATGACGGCGATATGCATGTGGGCAGCATTTGGTTTACTGACGAAGCTTATTTTTACCTGGACGGCTTCGTCAATAAACAGAACTGGCGCATATGGGGAACCGAAAAGCCCCATGTTGCAGTCCCATCGTCCCTGCATCCTCAAAAAGTACTGGTCTGGGCCGCCATTTCTTCCAAAGGAATCATTGGCCCATTTTTCAGATCCGAAACGATTACTGCATCACGCTAGCTGGACATTCTTCGTGAATTTGTGGCGGTACAAATTGCCTTAGACGACACTGCGAACACCTCGTGGTTTATACAAGATGGTGCCCGGCCACATCGCACGGCCGACGTCTTTAATTTCCTGAATGAATATTTCGATGATCGTGTGATTGCTTTGGGCTATCCGAAACATACAGGAGGCGGCGTGGATTGGCCTCCCTATTCGCCAGACATGAACCCCTGTGACTTCTTTCTGTGGGGACACTTGAAAGACCAGGTGTACCGCCAGAATCCAGAAACAATTGAACAGCTGAAGCAGTACATCTCATATTCATGTGAAGCCATTCCGCCAGACACGTTGTCAAAGGTTTCGGGTAATTTCATTCAGAGACTACGCCATATTATTCCTACGCATGGTGGATATGTGGAAAATATCGTACTATAGAGTTTTCCAGACCGCAGCGCCATCTGTTGTTGAAAATTGTAACTACTGTAATTTCGAAAGTTTGTCTGCCTGAAAATGTACTGTTGTCCCAAGCATATTGCAACAAACGGTGTATTTCTACCGCTGCTCGTTTAGTTTTTATTGCCGTTTCAAATATACCGGTCATTTTTGAAACACCCTGTATGTCAGTAATGCTATATTCTCATTTCTCTGTGAGATACTGGATGGCTTAAACAAAAGGTTTCGAACGCTAGGCATATTTTTTGATTTAACTAAGGCGTTTGATTGTGTTGATCACGAAATATTGCTCCAGAATTTGGACCATTACGGAATACGGAGAGCAGCTCACCATTGGTTCACCTCTTACTTTAGCAACAGACAGCAAAAGGTCATTTATTCAGAGTGCTGTGAATGGCTGTAATGTGGAATCTGAGTGGGGTACGGTCAAGTGGGGGGTGCCCCAGGGATCAGTGTTGCGGCCACTGCTGTTTCTTATTTATATAAATGATATGCCCTCTAGTATTACGGGTAACTCTAAAATATTTCTGTTTGCTGATGACACTAGCTTGGTAGTAAAGGATGTTGTGTGCAACACTAGCTCGGTTGTAAATAGTGCAGTTCATGACATGAGTTCACGGCTCGTAGAAAATAAACCAGCTCTAAATCACGGTAAGACTAAATTTTTACAGTTTCTAACACACGATTCAACAAAACCTGACGTTTTAATTTCGCAGAATGGGCGTATGATTAATGAAACTGAACAGTTCAAATTTCTGGGTGTTCAGATAGATAGGAAACCCACGATCAGGGTCTTGTTCAAAGACTTCATGCTGCCATTTTTACTATTTGAACGGTAGCTGAAGTGAGTGACTGTTCGACACGAAAATTAGTCTACTTTCTTTATTTTCATTCGCTTATGTCGTATGGTATTATATTTTGGGGTAACTCTTCCCTTTCTAAAATGATATTTTTGGCTCAGAAACGGGCGGCTCGGGCAATAATTAGTGTAAGTTCACTAACCTCTTGTCGACTCCTGTTCACGAGTCACGAGTCTAGGTATGTTGACATTGGCCCCCCAATATATATATATATATATATATATATATATATATATATATATATATATATATATTCATTACTGTTATTTCTTGTTAACAATATTAACTTATTCCCAAGAATACTCGACAAAAATCGAACCTGCATTTGGATCGGACTTCCTTAACTCTTGCGCAGAAAGGTGTGCAGTATACTGTTGCATCCACCTTCAATAAGCTACCACTAGAAATAAAAAATCTTAGCAGTAATCCACGCCCTTGCAAATCGAAACTGAAGAGTTTCCTAATGGACCACTCCTCCTATTCTGTAGAGGATTTCCTTGAAAAATTAAACTGATTCTTGTTGCATTGTTGGTTGCGTTTACTTAAACTTATGGCTTGACATTTTTCGGATTCATAAACATTATATTTTTATCTGTTATTACTTTTACGCTGTAATTTCATGTACTGACACGTTCCATGACTTTGGAGACTAGCTCCTTAATTTGGTCCTACGGAACTTGACTTGTAAATAAAATAATATTGTGTTACAAGAGTATGGGACTTAACGTCAAAGGTCATCAGTCCCCTAGAATTTAGAACTACTTAAACCCCACTAACCTAAGGACATCACACACAGACATGCCCGAGGCAGGATTCGAACCTGCGACCGTAGCGGTCGCGCGGTTCCAAACTGTAGCGCCTAGAACCTCTCGGCCACACCGGCCGGCAGTCCCAAATGGCCGTCTTCTTGCGACCGTACATTCTCGTTACCGCCTCTGCCAAAAATGATGTACAGTGGCTACAATCCTGCCAAGTGTTTCTGCAATATCGCGGAAGAAACATCCAGCTTCTCGTAGCCGTATCACACGACCTCGTTCAAAAGTAGCGAGCTGTTGACAATAGCGGCTTCATCGTCTTAAAGGCATTCTAGAAAAACATCAACTCACCACGTCCAATCTTCAAGGTAACTAATGCTCAGACCGTTTCACAGCACAAATTTAAAGCAATCGTGAAATATGAATAGACGTCCTCTTTCAGATTCAGACACGCGCCTACGAAATTTCGCTTATCGAGAATAGCTCCTGCTTAGTGTTGCGATTTACACTACTGGCCATTAAAATTGCTGCACCACGAAGATGACGTGCTACAGATGCGAAATTTAACCGACAGGAAGAAGATGCTGTCATATGCAAACGATTAGCTTTTCAGAGCATTGACACAAGGTTGGCGCCGGTAGCGACACCTACAACGTGCTGACATGAGAAAAATTTCCAATCTATTTCTCATACACAAACAGCAGTTGACCGGCGTTGCCTGGTGAAACGTTGTTGTGATGCCTCGTGTAAGGAGGAGAAATGCGAACCATATCGTTTCCGACTTTGATCAAGGTCGGATTGTAGCCTATTGCGATTGCGGTTTATTGTATCGCGCCATTGCTGCTCGCGTTGGTCGAGATCCAATGACTGTTAGCAGAATATGGAATCGATGGGTTCAGGAGGGTAATTCGGAACGCCGTGCTGGATCCCAACGGCCTCGTATCACTAGCAGTCGAGATGACAGGCATCTTATCCGCATGGCTGTAACGGATCGTGCAGCCACGTCTCCATCCCAGAGTCAACAGATGGGGACGTTTACAAGACAACAACCATCTGCACGAACAGTTCGACGACGTTTACAGCAGCATGGACTATCAGCTCGGAGACCATGGGTGCGGTTACCCTTGACGCTGCATTACAGACACAGCGCCTGCAATGGTGTACTCGACGAAGAACCTGGGTGCACGAATGGCAAAACGTCATTTTTTTCATATGAATCCAGGTTCTGTTTACAGCATCTTGATGGTCGCATCCGTGTTTGGCGACATCGCGGTGAACGCACATTGGAAGCGTGTATTCGTCATCGCCATACTGGCATAACACCCGCGTGATGGTATGGAGTGCCATTGGTTACACGTCTCGGTCACCTCTTGTTCGCATTGACGGTACTTTGAACAGTGGACGCTACATTTGAGATGTGTTAGGGCCCGTGGCTCTACCCTTCTTTCGATCCCTGCGAAACCCTACATTTCAACAGGATAATGCACGACCGCGTGTTGCAGATCCTGTACGGGCTTTTCTGGATACAGAAAATGTTCGACTGCTGCCCTGGCCAGCACATTCTCCAGATCTCTCACCAATTGAAAACGTCTGGTCAATGGTGGCCGAGCAACTGGATCGTCACAATACCCCAGTCGCTACTCTTGATGAACTGTGGTATCGTGTTGAAGCTGCATGGGCAGCTGTACCTGTACATCTCTGTTTGACTCAATGCCCAGGCGTATCAAGGCCGTTATTACGGGCAGAGGTGGTTGTTCTGAGTACTGATTTCTCGGGGTCTATGCGCCCAAATTGTGTGAAAATGCAATCACATGTCAGCTCTAGTATAATATATTCGTCCAATGAATACCCGTTTACCATCTGCATTTCTTCTTGGTGTAGCAATTTTAATGGCCGGTAGTGTAAAACGACAGCCATTTTTTCATATGTTTTCAGGTCACCTGCAAAGTCATTACATTTTTCTGGACAGCACAGGACCAACATCATACACTAATAGGAAAATTGAAAGTGAGAAAACTCTTAGTGTTTGCCGCCTAGTTTTCAGTGCTTCCATGAAGCGCCTCATCAAGTACTGACTGAAGCTGGAACTCGTCGTCGAACACAAGACGATTCCTGGACAGTAGACAGTGAAGAATTGGATGTTTTTGTCGCCGTAACGTTTGCAAGAGGAGTGTTTGAGGCAAATAATTTTCCTCTCTAATGCCTATGGTTAACGGTATGGCATCCTCTGTTTTTCAGACAAACTATGGGACGAAACAGAGTTATCGAAATAATGAAGTATTTGAGGTCTGACACCAAGTCCACTAAATCTGAACGCCTCAAAAGTGACAAATTTGCTCTTGTCTCAAATATCTGGAATGCTATTAAGCAGAACCTTATCTTACAACTGATGAACAACTTTTGCTGTCTAAAACAAGATGCCCGTTCACACAATATATTGCAAGGAAGACAGACAAGTATGGCATAAAATTCTGATGACTTGTATGTGTTTCTAGTAAATACATACTGAATAAATTCTCATACACTGGTGATGATCCCCTTCGACCAGTTTATCAAGCCGTAGGTCAAATTGTTGTTCTTAGGCTTATGGAACAACACCTAAGAAAAAGTTTGAATGTCCCTACTGACAGTTACCTTCTTTGCTAAGCCTTGCAGACCATCTTAGGGCAACATCCACAACTTCAGTAGGTACTTTGAACCGTAATCGAAGGGAGGTGCCTCCTTCGGCAAAGGCTGGAAGACATCGACTCCACTCGACCATTGAGTATAAAAATGATGGTGCAACAACCCTAACAGTTTATCAATGGAAAACAAATAAGTGTGTTTTGTTACTGAGTTCCTTCACTTCCATGTATCTCTGTCCGCAAGTCCTAAGAAGACTATTGTAGCAGTGCCATCTTACAATGAAACATCATTTGAGGCGACTTTGTGGATTAAATGGCAAAGATGTACTCCATAAAAGCCGGTACACGACGTTGGCCCATGCGTGTATTTTACGACATTCTTAATTTTGCTGCCGTAAATTCCTGTGTGCTGCATAAGGAAGTGACTGGTAAGCGACGTAACAGGCGGAAGTTTATTTCTGATTTGTGCGAAGAGCTTCGAGCGCAGAATCTATCAGCAGGAAATAAAGAGCCGGACCAGGTTCATGAAGACACGTAAGACGTACCACAGAGGGGAACAAAGAAAATCATACTGCTACTTTTTGTTCAGGTTTTGAGAAAGCAGCATGTGGCAACTGTGAGAAGGGAAGACCAATATGGTGCGACAAGTGCAGCGGTAAACAGCAGTGAACTTAGGTGGAGCATGTGTGATATATTATACAAGGTGGTCCATTGATCGTGACCGGGCCAAATACCTAACGAAATAAGCGTCAAGCGAAAAAACCACAAAGAACGAAACTCGTCTAGTTTGAAGGGGGAAATCAGATGGCGCTATGGTTGGCCTGCTAGATGGCGCTGCCATAGGTCAAACGGATATCAACTGCGTTTTTTAAATAGGAACACCCATTTCTTATTACATATTCGTGAAGTACGTAAAGAAATATGAATGTTTTAGTTGTGATAAATGGCGCTGTAATAGTCACAAACATATGGCTCACAATTTTAGACGAACAGTTGGTAACAGGTAGGTTTTTTAAATTAAAATACAGAACGTAGGTATATTTGAACATTTTACTTCGGTTGTTCCAATGTGATACATGTACCTTTCTGAACTTATCATCTCTGACAACGCATGCTGCTACAGCTTGATTACCTGTAAATACCACATTAATACAACAAATGCTCAAAATGATGTCTGTCAACCTCAATGCATTTGGCAATACGTGTAACGACATTCCTCTCAATAGCGAGTAGTTCGCCTTCCGTAATGTTCGCACATGCATTGACAATGTGCTGACTCATGTTGTCAGGCGTTGTCGGTGGATCACCATAGCAAATATCCTTCAACTTTCCCCACAGAAGGAAATCCGGGGAGGTCAGATTCGGTGAACGTGCGGGCCATGGTATGGTGCTTCGACGACCAATCCACCTGTCATGAAAAATGCTATTCAATACCGCTTCAACCGCACGCGAGCTTTGTACCGGACATCCATCATGTTGGAAGTACATCGCTATTGTGTCATGCAGTGAAACATCTTGTAGTAACATCGGTAGAACATTACGTAGGAAATCAGCATACATTGCACCATTTAGATTGCCATCGATAAAATGGGGGCCAATTATCCTTCCTCCCATAATGCCGCACCATACATTAACCCGCCAAGGTCGCTGATGTTCCACTTGTCGCCGCCATCGTGGATTTCCCGTTGCCCAATAGTGCATATTATGCTGTTTACGTTACCGCTGTTGGTGAATGACGCTTCGTCGCTAAATAGAACGCGTGCAAAAAATCTGTCATCGTCCCGTAATTTCTCTTGTGCCCAGTGGCAGAACTGTACACGACGTTCAAAGTCGTCGCCATGCAATTCCTGGTGCATAGAAATATGGTACGGGTACAATCGATGTTGGTGTAGCATTCTCAACACCGACGTTTTTGAGAGTCCCAATTCTCGCGCAATTTGTCAGCTACTGATGTCCATATTAGCCGCGACAGCAGCTGAAACACCTACTTGGGCATCATCGTTTTCTGTCATATCCCAAAAAATTGAGCATCACTTCTGAAACACCATATACACTACTGGCCATTAAAATTGCTACACCAAGAAGAAATGCAGATGATAAACGGGTATTCATTGGACAAATATATTGTACTAGAACTGACACGTGATTACATTTTCACGCAGTTTGGGTGCGTAGACCATAAGAAATCAGTACCCAGAACAACTACCTCCGGCCGTAATAACGGCGTTGATACGCCTGGTCATTGAGTCAAACAGAGCTTGGATGGCGTGTACAGGTACAGCTGCCCATGCAGCTTCAACACTATACCACAGTTCATCAAGAGTAGTGACTGGCGTATTGTGACGAGCCAGTTGCTCGGCCACCGTTGACCAGACGTTTTCAATTGGTGAGAGATCTGGAGAATGTGCTGGCCAGGGCAGCAGTCGAACATTTTCTGTATCCAGAAAGGCCTGTACAGGACCTGTAACATGCGGTCGTGCATTATACTGCTGAAATGTAGGGTTTCGCAGGGATCGAATGAATGGTAGAGCCACGGGTCGAAACACTTCTGCTCCATTGTTCAAAGTGCCGTCAATGTGAACAATAGGTGATCGAGACCTGTAACCAGTGGAATCCCATACCATCACGCTGGGTGATACGCCAGTATGGCGATGACGAATACACGCTTCCAATTTGCGTTCACCGCGATGTCGCCAAACACGGATGCGACCATCATGATACTGTAAACAGAACCTGGATTCATCCGAAAAAATGACGATTTGCCATTCGTTCACCCCGGTTCGTCGCTGAGTACACCATCGCAGGCGCTCCTGTCTGTGATGCAGCGTCAAGGGTAACCACAGCCACGGTCTCCGAGTTGATAGTCCATGCTGCTGTAAACGTCGTCAAACTGTTCGTGCAGATGGTTGTTGTCTTGCAAAGGTCCCCATCTGTTGACTCAGGGATCGAGACGGGGCTGCACGATCCGTTACAGCCATCCAGATAAGATGCCTGTCATCTCGACTGCTAGTGATACGAGGGCGTTGGGATTCAGCATGGCGTTCTGCTAACAGTCATTGGATCTCGACCAACGCGAGCACCAATGTCGCGACACGATAAACCGCAATCGCGATAGGCTACAATCCGACCTTGATCAAAGTCGGGAACGTGATGGTACGCATTTCTCCTCCATACACGAAGCATCACAACAACGTTTCACCAGGCAACGCCGGTCAACTGCTGTTTGTGTATGAGAAATCGGTTGGAAACTTTCCTCATGTCAGCACGTTGTAGGTGTCGCCGCCGGTGGCAACCTTGTGTGAATGCTCTGAAAAGCTAATCAATTGCATATCACAGCATCTTCTTCCTATCGGTTAAATTTTGCGTCTGTGGCATGTCATCTTCGTGGTGTAGCTTTTTTAATGGCCAGTAGTGTATATATCTCGACAATTACGGTAATAACCACTCATTGTCATGCAACATTGCTGCTGATTGCTTCACAATCCAAATAAACTCGATGTAGAATGATGATACTACGGCTCATAGAACACTTGCATGTCATGGCTCAACACTGAATAACGCTCGGCCGCGCGTAGGGGCCGCTCGGTTAGAGGCACCACGTCACTGACTGCGCGGCCCCTCCCGCCGAAGGTTCGAATCCTCCCTCGGGCATGGATGTGTGTGTTGTTCTTACAAGGGAGCCTCCCCATCGCACCCCCCTCAGATTTAGTTATAAGTTGACCCAGTGGATAGCCCTTGAAAAACTGAACATAGATCAATCGAGAAAACAGGAAGAAGTTGTGTGGAACTGTGAAAAAAATAAGCAAAATATACAAACTGAGTAGTCCATGTGCATGATATGCAACATCAATGATGACGTGAGCTCAGGAGCGACGTGGTCACGTGGTTAGCGTAAGGAGCTGTGGAACGAGAGGTCCTTGGTTCAAGTCTTCCCTCGAGTGAAAAATTTAATTTCTTAATTTTATCGAAGTTATGATCTGTCCGTTCGTTCATTGACGTCTCTGTTCACTGTAATAAGTTTAGTGTCTGTGTTTTGCGACGCACCGCAAAACCGTGCGATTAGTAGACGAAAGGACGTGCCTCTCCAATGGGAACCGAAAACATTTGATCGCAAGGTCATAGGTCAACCGATTCCTCCACAGGAAAACACGTCTGACATATTCTATACGACACTGGTGACGGCATGTGCGTCACATGACAGGAATATGTTGTTGACCCACCTAACTTGTACACTTGGCGAATGGGTAAAAAATTCTTCTGCCTTGCCCGATTTAGGTTTTCTTGTGGATGTGATAATCACTGCTAAAAAAGTGACGAAAACATAAGAGTTTGTCACATAAAGTGCAACAAATTAATGCAACAGTTTCACAGTCGCACAGTTTTCCCTGTGCTCTGTCAAAATATGTTTTTAACGTTTTCATACAACGTCCCCATACTACGGCACAGTTGCTTCGCATCGGACGGACAGATAATAATTGCCTGAAAATAAAAAATTAAACTTTTAACTCGAGGGAGACTTGAATCCAGGATCTCTCGTTCCGCAGTTCCTCACGCTAACCAGGGGATCACGACGCTCCTGGTCTTGCATGCTCCTTGATGTTGCATATCTGGCACATGGACTACTCAGTTTGCATATTTTGCTTATTTTTTTCATAGTTCCACGCAACTTCTCCCTGTTTTCTCGATTGATCTGTGTTCAGTTTTTCAAGGCCTATGCACTGTGCCAACTTATAACTAAATCTGAGGGGGGTGCGATGGGGAGGTTCCCTTGTTAGCATAGGTTAG
Organism: Schistocerca americana; assembly: GCF_021461395.2. Lineage (NCBI taxonomy): Eukaryota > Metazoa > Arthropoda > Insecta > Orthoptera > Acrididae > Schistocerca > Schistocerca americana. Next base: position 188,859,604 of record NC_060130.1, read on the forward strand.
TTTAAGTTAGTTTAAGTAGTGTGTAAGTCTAGGGACCGATGACCTCTGCAGTTTGGTCCCTTAAGAACTCAGACATATTTGAACATTTTTGATAAGGGGCTCTTTGGTCTGTGGACACTGTTGCTGTGCCACAACACAACAGGTCAGGAAGGCATCCACGTTCTCCTCTGCAACAAGAACTGCAGTGGAGAAGCCCATCACTTAGCAGGAAGCAGTGCATGGCTGTCATGCACCTGGCAATAACCTCTGTGTGTCTCAAAGGAACAGTAGCGAGCAATGAGCACACATCCCGAGGTATACATAGTGTACACTCCACCGTGAAATTCTACACTGTGAGCGAAGACCTGCACTTAACATCAGGCTGCTAATTAATCGTTTTCTGCTTTTACACAGTAGGCAGATACACACACATGCATATGGACAGCTCAGTTGTTTGGCTGGTGTGTCTGCATCTTGGCGTATCCTACCAGTTTTAGCTATTTACAGTTTTGAAGTCCTACCAATTTATTTATTGTACAGCTGATACTACCAATTTCCTGATTTTATGTCACTCGACCAATACTTTGTAGACCGTACTATGATTTGATTGTTTTATGTTGTCAAAAGCTGACGCCATGTTATGCAGGTGTGTGTTGCATGTGAGATGCCATAAGAACACAAACGTGAGGAATGTGTGACGCCATTGTAACGCCAACACGGTGCTGTCCCAATGTTAACTCGACGTCAGCCTGACGCTGGCATCTTTTGTGACAAACAAGTATGACGCCGGTGTGCTGCCATCGCAGCACCTATGTGATGCCAGATCCCAGTGTCACACCAGCATAACGCCATAATGTCACCATTGTGACGGCATCACAATGCCAACATGACGCCAAGACTGCAGCGTTCATAGTAGTATATTGAAAACACACCATCAGGCATTAACTGTAATTTATTTATTACCTCTTATGTCAATTAATAGTTAAAGCTATGCCATTTACAAATGTGTAAGTCATTGTCCATTGTGCGGATTAATTTTTGAATATGACTCGTGTCAAATGATGCCCCCTCTGCACAACACATTCATCTAGGCGGCGTTGGAAGCTTTCCATAACTCGGCGTAACGTATTCCCTGGGACATTGCCAACGGCAGTTTTGATGCGATCCTTCAACTCATTGGACTGCAGGGTGGAGGTCTGTTATGTTTTCTGAAGAAAGTTTGTTTTGTCTCTGTGCCAGTGATGACCATGTGTTGCTTAGAAGGCCAGTTCATGACCTACAACGAACCTGTCTGCGTGCTAGACACACTGGACCAGCACCTGTGTTTATGGTCTGGGGTGTGATTTTATGTGCCTGCAGGAGCATTGTCATGGTTATCCCACGCACCCTGGCTGCAAATTTGTATGTCAGTCCGGTGATTCGACCCGTTGTTCTGCCATTCATGAACAGCATTCCAGAGGGTGTTTTCCAACAGGATACCGGTCGCCCACATATCGCCGTTGTAACCCAATATACTCTACAGAGTGTAGACGTGTTGCCTTGGCCTACTCGATTATCAGACGAGCACATATACGAGGTGTGGCTAGAAAAAAACCGGACTAGTACTGGTGAAACAATAAAACGAATGCAATGAGGCTGAAAGTCGCGTGGCCTGTCACGTGACTCTCGCTCCGCCTACTGCTCGAGTTTCATCTGCCTCCTGCACTCAGTCTGCCCGTGGCGTCCGTTTTAAGTAGTTGACGTTTTGTCTGTGCGTCGGAAAATGTTGAGTGTACAGAAAGAACAGCGTGTTAACATCAAATTTTGTTTCAAACTAGGAAAATCTGCAAGTGAAACGTTTGTAATGTTACAACAAGTGTACGGCGATGATTGTTTATCGCGAACACAAGTGTTTGAGTGGTTTAAACGATTTAAAGATGGTCGCGAAGACACCAGTGATGACACTCGCACTGGCAGACCATTGTCAGCAAAAACTGATGCAAACATTGAAAAAATCGGTAAACTTGTTCGACGAGATCGCCGTTTAACAATCAGAGCAGTGTCTGAGTTAACAGGAGTTGACAAGGAAAGTGTTAGGCAGATTCTTCATGAAAGTTTCAACATGAACAAAGTGTGTTCAAAAATGGTTCCAACGTGTCTCACAATTGAACAGAAGGAACGCCGAAGAATGATTTGTTCTGACATCCTGGAAAACATTGAAAGTGATCCCACCTTCTTACAAAATGTTATTACTTGCGATGAATCGTGGTTTTTTACTTACGATCCCGAAACTAAACGCCAATCGATGCATTGGAACACTCCTGGTTCTCCACGACAAAAAAAAGCACGAATGTCAAAATCGAAATTCAAGGCAATGATGATTGTTTTTTTTTGACATCAAAGGGATTGTGCACATTGATTGGGTACCAGAGGGACAAACAGTGAATCAGCATTACTACATTAGCGTCCTGGCTACCCTACGTGAGCGAGTACGGAGAAAACGGAACGATTTGTGGAGAAAAAAGTCATGGATCCTTCACCAAGACAATGCCCCAGCTCACAGTGCGTTGTCACTGAAGACGTTTTTGGCAAAACACAACATTCCCATCTTAGATCATCCACCCTACTCACCTGATTTGGCCCCCTGTGACTTTTTTCTTTTCCCTAAAGTCAAGTCAGCTTTGAAAGGAACGAGATTTGAGACTGTTGAAGCAGTAAAAGAAAAAGCGACGGAAGTAATGTATGGACTTACCGAAACTGATCTGCAGCATTCCTATAAACAGTGGAAAATTCGTATGGAGCGGTGTAGAGACCGAGGAGGAGAGTACATTGAAGGAGATAACATGAAATTGTAAATAATTGTAAATAAATGTTTTTTCCAGCATCAGTCCGGTTTTTTTCTAGCCGCACCTCGTAGATCATCATCAGACAACAACTCCAGCGTCATCCGCAAACATCATTAACTGTCCCTGTATTGACTGACCCACTGCACCAGACATGGAAGTCCGTCCCACAAACTGACCTCCGATACCTATACAACACGGTTCATGCACGTTTTCATGCTTGCATTCAACAGTCTGGCGGTTACACTGGTTATTATTGTACTAGTATTTCAGCTTTTCAATTGCTTATCCCGCGCTTGCATTAACCTGTGACCTTGCAGCGTTAATCACTTAGCTGTGTCACTTAGACTGGACAAATTGCGTTTTGTGGGAGATGCTAAAACTTACGTAATTTATCACGAGGAGCTAGGGAATGTGCCTACATTTGAAATTCTGTGCCGACGCTTAGTACAGCGAACTTGAGGGCTACGGTCGCAGGTTCGAATCCTGCCTCGGGCATGGATGTGTGTGATGTCCTTAGGCTAGTTAGGTTTAAGTAGTTCTAAGTTCTAGATGACTGATGACCTCAGAAGTTAAGTCGCATAGTGCTCAGAGCCATCTGAACCATTTGATACAGAGGGAAAAATATCTATCGATATAACAGGGAACAATTGAGAAATGTGTCACAAAAACAGGTGGAGTCCATTGATAACTTGGTGAACAAGGTTAGGAAGTTGACTGTCAATAAATACGAACTGACAGAAAGCGATGATGGCAACAGAATCATTCAGCAAAAGGCAGAACAGAGGGCATTCAATCTCAATACATTGATGCGGGGTTTGCCATCCGATCTGTCGAGGAAAGTATGGGCAGAGTTCCCAAAGAATGTAGCTGAAGCCATAGTAGTTGTGGCGGCATTAGAAGAGAAGCGGTGACCTGAGTGCGGGAAATAAAAGGAACTGTCAGTACAGGAGTTAAGTGTTACTTACCATTGTGGACGAACAGACCACATACGAATGAGTACATGGGGAATGTCATTAACCACATAGTAGGAAATGGGAGCGAATACGGCATTCGGAATGAGACTGCAGGTGAAAGCTTAATGGGGGCTTGACAGGTGGGGTGTAGTTACCAGTAAATGGAAATGGGAGCTCCGGAGCCACAGGACGTATTATAAGCTTAACCAAAATGTGTGCAGTGGCGGAATTTTGCCTAGTTAGCTTAGTGGATTGAAGGAAGCATAATTTTTTATTGGACGCGGTTTCACAGGTACCTGTGGCAATTTTGGACTTCATAGGGAAAAAGTGATTGGGCTTACCTCATTTACGCAGTGGTTACTGCGCGGTCTTAGTGTTACATTTTTTGCTCGAATGTCACGCAAGAACTGACCTTGATTAACGCATGGCAGAAGTCAAAGGGCAACTATTCTATCTGGGGGCAACTGCCAACTGTGTCACACTACCACAAGCTTCATCCATTGTGCAAGGCCAACCACTAACAAGGGGACCATCAGACCTGTTAATCACGAATTTTGATGAGTTTGAGAGATGTTGTAGAGGAACCTGTCCTGAGTACCTGGCTAGTGGCTTATCATGTGATGTCCCCTGAATTCCGAGAAACAAGATGTTGAATTTTTATACTTACCTCCTATACCTGTATGTTGTTAATGTGCCGATATAGCGAGTGTATGGCAGGGCTGAAGATCATAGATATCATGATGGCAGTATCGTTTACAACCCTGTCCGAGTACAGTTTTTTCCATCGTACAGAATGTCATTAAATAGTATATGTCATGCAAAATTATTAAAATGTAGCCATCCTCGACATATTAAATTAATTAATAAACCAATTATTACAGCACACTTTCGTCAAATTTATATTCCGTTGTGGTTCTTTGTTAAAATTAAAAATATTTTGACATCTTGAAAGAGTTTGCAACGATGAAAGAAGTATTAGCAGATATGGAAGGATTCCAGATAGAGAAGAAAGTATTTATCCCTAATCTGCAGCTCGATTATGTAATTAATACCAATCAAACTTTCTGCCAGTACCAATCGATGTATAGTAGGTCCTTTGAGGAACTAGTAACGGGAACCGACTTGAACAATATTAGTCATTCCTTCATTCACAGTTCAGTATAGCTGCGTCAGGAAAGATATTACCTTGCATTTTCTTACGTATGCCAGAACCATCCACGAAATTTGGTCGACACGTTCACAAAATTGAGTTGATGAGTTGAGTAATAAATTGAAAAATATAATTGTGACCTGCACGACATAAGGACAAAGTGTTTTTGAAATCCGTAATTCTTCCATACGTGGGATAAGAAAAATTTCTCTCTCCTAATGATTCGTGGGGAGGGGAGACTGATGCGACACTATACGATCAAATTTTTGTAGATGAAAGCAAAAGTATGCATTTCACCTTGCAATATTTATTTTACAGTTAGGTTAAAATTTTCACGAAAAAATTCAAAATGCTACCAACGTGCTAAAGGGTAGTAGAGAAATCACTTCTAGTTAAGATTTCATTCTGCATTAGTTTATTGCACCTGATTTCAAAGGAATGATTCAGGCGGCGTGATTCATATCAAAGCTGACTGAAGAAGAACAATGTTTTTAAAAATCTGAGCGAACAGTATTTTCAGTTTGTGTTTCGGTTGCTTCTGCGATAAATACTATCCAGAATTGTGTTCTAGCCTAGCAAGCGATGCTAAGGATAGCGAGTAAGACGATTCTGTAACCAACTGCCTACTGGCTTCTGTCTCGGGTTCTTCGGCCGACGTTCATCTAATGATTTTGCTGACGTTTCGCCAGCATGAGTGGCTGGCATTGTCAAAGCTTCACCCTCCATTGCCGATGGTGAACGCCGGCAATGGAGGGTGAAGCTCTAACAATGCCAGCCACTCGTGCTGGCGAAACGTCAGAAAAATCATTAGATGAACGTCGGCCGAAGAACCCGAGACAGACGCCAGTAGGCAGTTTGTCAACAAGTGCCCACGAAAGCCTCAACAATTTTGTACGATTCTGTAAGTTAATCTATTCTGTAACAAACGGAATATGCATTTGATGAACATTTGCTGTAATGATTGACCAATTAATGAAATTACTACGGCGAAAATGAATACCGTATTTTTGAATAATTTTGCATGGCTCGTGCTATTTAATGATCTTATCTACAATGAAACTGCAAAAAGGAGTACACGCATGATATCTGAACTCGTAACTCCAGAAGGTTAGCTGTGAGTTTCAGCCCCTACAGTGCGTTCTCTTGATGGAAACATGGCTGAACTATAGACAGTATGCACAAAACTTCAGCATCGATTCTCTCATAAACCAGAGGCCGTCGCATACCGCTAGACAAGTACTCAGGGCAGGTCCCTTTACTATACGTAGCGGAGACTCATCAAAATTCATAATTAACAAGTCTGATGGTCCCCTTTCAAGACTGCCAGTATGGCCACATAGAATCAGTCTGTAGAATAATCTCCCAAAAGGCACTAGGACTGTTGATATTTGTAAAAATATTGGGAATCCGATACACCTACATTTAAAAAAATATCGTTAACGATCCTCAATATATCGAAAAAAGTAACGATATATCGACAGCAAAAATATAGACGTACCAGACTATGAAAATATTGGCTTCACATTGTAAATATACTGCCGGTTTTGGAGTTGTATATTTAACTCTTGATTTATTATTAAATATTCTGTACATCACCGATATAGCAGCCTGCTTACCCCCTTAGGGCAAGAACTGAAAGGAAAACGGTTGACGTTCACGCTTGTCGATAACCATTTTGCTAACAATGGTAGCTGCATGTAATTTGCGGCACAGTAAAAGGTGTCCCTCTGTCGTTTGGTTTCGTCATAGATCGGATTTGTCCGAAACACTTCATGTCGACTTCCCTGTTTCTTTTCCTTTTCTTTTTTCATTTCTGCGAACTCCAGCAACCTAATAGTTGTAGTGTCAGAATTGTATGGTGAAGTTAGCCGGCCGGAGTGGCCGAGCGGATCTAGGCGCGCGACAGCTAAGGTCGCAGGTTCGAATCCTGCCTCGGGCATGGATGTGTGTGATATCCTTAGGTTAGTTAGGTTTAAGTAGTTCTACGTTCTAGGGGACTGATGACCTCAGAAGTTAAGTCCCATAGTGCTCAGAGCCATTTGAACCATTTTTTTGTGGTGAAGTTAAACGTTGTAGTTTCTATTGGTAGCGCCGAGCACTGTTACGTCAGCATTTCCCCTCACACCACTCTTACCAGCGCAAAGACTAATCTTGTTATTCAGATATTTGTTCATCATTTTCAGCAACTGTTTTTGAAGAATACCGATGTGAAGAAATAACACACAAGTTGCGATAGAAACTGTTGTCTTGACGCAACTGCTATATTTCTTCTTCACATCGGAAACCTTTTCATTTCATTCACACCGCCACCATCGCTCCCCTCCCCCCCCCCCCCCCCCCCCCTTTCACAGTGCAAATGCACGTCTTCTTTGTGCCACATATACTTGTTTCACACAGTCAAAGTGAAAGACTGGACGTGATGAAATTAGTAAGACTCCTTCACACAGTGAAAGTAAAATTATGTTCTATCTCAACGCATTTTCGATGTCGATATGTTTGGATAAAAGTTGTATACATACATCGATATTGTCGAGAAAGATATCGATATATCGATATTTTATAAACTGCTACGGAAGCAGAGGGAACTTCACAGCAAACATAAACATAGCCAAAGCCTCGCAGACAAACAAAAATTACACGAAGCGAACTGCAGTGTGAGGAGGGCTATGCGAGAGACTTTCAATGAATTCGAAAGTAAAGTTCTATGTACTGACTTGACAGAAAATCCTAAGAAATTTTGGTCTTATGTCAAAGCGGTAGGTGGATCAAAACAGTGTCCAGACACTCTGTACTAAAGGCTGAAATACTAAATGTCTTTTTCCAAAGCTCTTTCACAGAGGAAGACTGCACTGTAGTTCCTTCACTAGATTGTCGCACAGATGGCAAAATGGTAGATATCGAAGTAGATGACAGAGGGATGGAAAAACAACTAAAATCGCTCAAAAGGGGAAAGGCGCTGGACCTGATGGGATTCCAGTTCGATTTTACACAGAGTACGCGAAGGAACTTGCCCCCCTTCTTGCAGCGGTGTACCGTAGGTCTCTAGAAGAGCGTAGCGTTCCAAAAGATTGGAAAAGGGCACAGGTCATCCCCGTTTTCAATAAGGGACGTCGAACAGATGTGCAGAACTATAGACCTATATCTCTAACGTCGATCAGTTTTAGAATTTTGGAACACGTATTATGTTCGAGTATAATGATTTTTCTGGAGACTAGAAATCTACTCTGTAGGAATCAGCATGGGTTTCGAAAAAGACGATCGTGTGAAACCCAGCTCGCGCTATTCGTCCACGAGACTCAGAGGGCCATAGACTCGGGTTCCCAGGTAGACGACGTGTTTCTTGACTTCCGCAAGGCGTTCGATACAGTTCCCCACAGTCGTTTAATGAACAAAGTAAGAGCGTATGGACTATCAGACCAATTGTGTGACTGGATTGAGGAGTTCCTGGATAAAAGAACGCAGCATGTCATTCTCAATGGAGAGAAGTCTTCCGAAGTAAGAGTGATTTCAAGTGTGCCGCAGGGGAGTGTCGTAGGACCAAAAAAATGGTTCAAATGGCTCTGAGCACTATGGGACTCAACATCTTAGGTCATAAGTCCCCTAGAACTTAGAACTACTTAAACCTAACTAACCTAAGGACATCACACACACCCATGCCCGAGGCAGGATTCGAACCTGCGACCGTAGCAGTCCCGCGGTTCCGGACTGCAGCGCCAGAACCGCTAGACCACCGCGGCCGGCGTCGTAGGACCGTTGCTATTCACAATATATATAAATGACCTTGAGAATAACATCGAAAGTTCGCTGAGGCTTTTTGCGGTTGATGCTGTAGTACATCGAGAGGTTCTAACAATGGAAAATTGTACTGAATTGCAGGAGGATCTGCCACGAATTGACGCATGGTGCAGGGAATGGCAATTGAATCTCAATGTAGACAAGTGTAATGTGCTGCGAATACATAGAAAGAAAGACCCCATATCATTTAGTTACAATATGGGAGGCCAGCAACTGGAAATAGTTAAGTCCATACATTATCTGGGAGTAGGCATTAGGTGTGATTTAAAATGGAATTACCTTATAAAATTAATCGTCGGTAAAGCAGATGCCAGGCTGAGATTCATTGGAAGAATTCTAAGGATATGCAGTCCGAAAACAAAGGAAGGGGCTACAGTACACTTGCTCGCCCACTGCCTGAATACTGCTCACCGGTGTGGGATCCGTACCAGATAGGGTTGATAGAAGAGATAGAGAAGATCCAACGGAGAGGAGCGCGCTTCGTTACAGGATCATTTAGTAATCGCGAAAGCGTTACGGAGATGATAGATAAACTCCAGTGGAAGACTCTGCAAGAGAGACGCTCAGTAGCTTGGTACGGGTTTTTGTTGAAGTTTCGAGAACTTACCTTCACCGGGGAGTCAAGCAGTATATTGCTCCCTCGTACGTATATCTCGCGAAGAGACCATGAAGATAAAATCAGAGAGATTAGAGCCCACACAGAGGCATACCGACAATCTTTCTTTCCACGAACAATACGAGATTGGAATAGAAGGGAGAACCGATAGAGGTACTCAAGGTACCCTCCGCCTCACACCGTCAGGTGGCTTGCAGAGTATAGATGTAGGTGTAGATGTCCTACAAGGTGTTGGAAAACTACCTTAGGTGACTGTATGAGGTAATTTGCCAATAAATGTATCAGGTTTAGTAGAGCTGTTAAAAGAAAATTAGGAATTAGATAACGTAGAGGAGTGTTCTACACATGCAGGAGTTATATGGTGCACAAGAAGTTCCCTTGTACATAGATAAATTTGGGACATCAGACATGGAATGGCCAAGCGGATTGAAACTTGCTAATTGGAGAACTTAGTAAGATACTTTAGATAGAGCGAACTTGGATCCTAAACATAATAAAGCCACCAGTTAAGCATTGTTGGAAGAACCAGAGATGACAGCAATGGAGCAGTTATTGTTGATATATGGGAATATGTTTAATCCTCGTGGGTCTTGGCCACTGATCTCAAGCATAGAATCCCAACTGGGAATGACCTATATATCATGCTCCATACTGTATACTAGATCACCTGTTACGAATGATGTGCAGTTTATCAACCAGCAGATACGAGACAGCATTATTGAGGAAATAACCAGTGCATGGGTAGCGCTAGTAGCGATCCTCCTGAACAAAAGTGCAGATAGGATTAAGGCGCATCCTTTTGGCATGAAAATGTCTATTTGCTCGTTGGTCAGACTTTCTTTGTGACAAAATACCATCAGGTTTGAACATCTGATAACTACGAGATCAGTGTTGCATAAATAATAGTTGAGTCCACACTGACTAGGTCATGTCTGCACATATTTGTCACGTGGTATTTGTTTTGCCGTATAATGTTTCATATCAGTGTAGGTACATATATGTTATTGTTACAAATTAGGTTTGTGTAATGTTATAAATGTGGAAACGTATTTAGGTAGGGCAGCGTTCTCGGTGTCACTGTGAAGAGCTTGCAGAGCCCTAAAAGGGCACGAAGTGAAACAATAAGAATATCTGCCAGAATTTATGCGAAAATCGGTATTAAAATGAAAATTACAAAATAATCAATGTGTCAGCTCATATGATGTAAGTATGCACAGAATTATAGAAAACAGGAGACAGAGGAAAGCGCACATCAGCAGGAATACACAAAGTCTAAAACGTCCAGTGCTAGGAGAATATGGGAGCTAAAAAGCATCGAAAAATAAATGAATAAACGGCGCCAAGCGTCTATGTAGTATTCCGATCAGGCAAACAGCAGCGAGCGTCTGTGCAAACTTGTGATTTATCTCTCCTGTATGCATTTTACTAATGTGGATAACTATGATATTAAAGAGATTGATAATTAAATACACATTAATACAAAACATTTGTTATGACTGTATCACAAGTTTTCACAAAAAATCAATGGCACGGACTCGAATTGCACACACAGAAATTTTTGTTGTGATTGTGGGTACTTCGAAAAGCACAGTTATTGTAGATGCTTATCCAATCCCGATTATAACTGAGATTTTGGATAATATGGGACAATGCAGATATTTCCTATTGTGGACCTCTGAAACGGTTATCAAGTAGTACCAGAAAAACAGCCAAAGACCACATTTACAGACACATCAGGACATTATCAGCATCAGCATACTACGCTGTTTCGATTAAATATGCACCAACAACATTTTAGCACCTCCAAGGAGGAGTTTTGTGGGTACTGAAACCTGGACATTGTATAGTGTGTTTAGAGGATATAATTATCTTCGCAATGGTATGGAAGTGTCTATATTAAGGCTAAGGCAACTATTTCAGCAGTTCCAAGTATTGTATTTAACATTCATTGTGGAATACTTTCCTTTCACGCGAGAGGAAGTGCAGTATTAAGGGTGTGTAATTAGTCACAATGGAGTGTGCCTGCGCCCCTGTATAATAAAAGTTATATGGGATTTCCTGGCACTGCCTACTGAAAAGAGTAGCAGTCTTTCTTGGGCCCTTTGAATTATTATCAGAAGTTTGTGCCGAAAGGCCGGCCGGAGTGGCCAAGCGGTTCTAGGCGCTTCAGTTTGGAACCGCGCGACCGCTACGGTCGCAGGTTCGAATCCTGCCTCGGGCATGGATGTGTGTGATGTCCTTAGGTTGCTTAGGTTTAATTAGTTCTAAGTTCTGATAACCTCAGATGTTAAGTCTCATAGTGCTCAGAGCCATTTGAACCATTTTTTATACCGAAAGTTATGGAAATACCATGTTTACCCACTCATTTACTGAAGAAAGAAGTAAAGTACCACTGATCATCAGAGTACATAGATGCATTCTCTCAGTTTCATTTGTTAAGAGCAGAAGCGATATTGGTTGTTCCACCTTATGAAAAGGAAATTGTGGTGTCATACAACAGGATCAATTACGTACTCAGCCGTGTACTAAGTGGGGGCAGAGACAGAGCGACAGTTGAATAGAGGAGACGAGACGTACTGTTCAACAGAGAAAGATAGGCTGAGTTTCTGATATGAGTATGAATGCTATGGTTTTTTCAGGACACTTTGCACTTAAACGACGCTGAAAAGTGCAATTTTTAATGCAGGCTCCCTACATGTAAGGGCAGGGGCTATGGCCTTCGATACATGATGTCATCGTATGTATCAATGACATCATCAAGTCATGTCCCCTGTTCCCCATCCCCTCCTCCGTTTCGAAATAACCAGTATAAAAATGACACAGTCAATCAGAATTCAAGATGACAGAAATGGCTCAACCTTAATGCCCCTTCTATCAAAACAATCACAGCGAAATATTAAAATAAGACAGGAAGTGAGCACGTATTTTCAATAAATAAATTAATTAACTAAAACTGACACAGTTGTGCTTTGCACATCCTCCCATCTCCCTGTCCTCTGCACCCAATTAAGTTGAAATATTAAAGAAACTTCCCCTCTTCTGCAGCCAGAGCATGACATTAAAATTATGTGTAAAAACAAAGTGAAGGTTGATGATATGCATTATTTCTGTGATATTTATGTAAAATTGTGAAGAAATACATACCTCACGTGGTAAATGGTACATTGTTAAATGGTCATTGGAGAAGTATGGCCGGCCGTAGTGGCCGAGCGGTTCTAAGCGCTACAGCCTGGAACGGCGAGACCGCTACGATCGCAGGTTCGAATCCTGCCTCGGTCATGGATGTGTGTGATGTCCTTTAGGTTAGTTAGGTTTAAGCAGTTTAAGTGGTTTTTGAGAAGTGTGGCCAGTGGAGAATTGAGGCAGTGGAGAATTATGCTCAATGGAGAGTGATGGTCAGTGGTGAATTATGGTAACTGGAGAATAATGATCAGCAAAATTGTAACTAACTGTTTCCAAAATTTTAACAAATTACTCTGAAACTTCACCAGTTTCCCCAAAATTCTACCAAACATTCCCAAAATTGTAACAAATCGCCCTGAAACTGTATCAGCTTTCCCCAAACTGTAACAAGGTACTCCAGAATTGCCTCAACGTACGCATCTCCTTCCAAACTGTATCACCTTGCCCCCTCAAAGTGCATCAACTTGCCCTGAAACTGTAACAAATTGCCTTCCACATGCAAAAAAGTGCCCCAAAATTGTAACAAATTTTTCCTAAATTTTAACTAAGTTTCGCAAAGCTGTAGCAAATTCTAAAACATCTGCCTTGCCATCAAATTTCATCTCAGATAAGTGTGTGCACAATATACTGATGGAAAAAGACACAACACCAATAGTAATGAACGTAGAGTAATGAAACTTCGGGAATACATTGATTTAGGTAACATATTTAAGTTATTAACATTACCCGCCAGGTTAGCCGGGAGCGCTAATGCGCTGCTTCCTGGACTCGGGCAGGCGCGCAGTCCCCTGATCGAATACGCCCGGCGGATTACCGACGGCGGTCGGTGTGTCGGCCAGCCTGGATGTGGTTTTTAGGCGGTGTTCCACATGCCGCTAGGTGAATACCGGGCTAGTCCCCAGGTTCCGCCTCAGTTACACGACCCGCAGACGTTTGAAGACGTTCGCACTATTCCACGGATTACACTACACGCAGACAGCTGGGGTACACTAATTCCGTCCTGGGGGATATGGGGTGGTGGCAGGAAGGGCATCCGGCCGCCCCTTAAAACTAACCTTGCCAAATCCGTTCCTAACCGTGCCGACCCTGCGCAACCACGGGACAAGGCACCAGCAAGAGAAAGAAATTTAAATTATTAACATTACAAGCTAAACCATTGCAAATGTGAAATGCTGGCTCATTAATGTCTGGTGTAACTGCCAGAATGCTGGATGCAAGCACGCACACTTGCATGCACTATGTACAGGTGCCATATATAAGTTTGTGGGATGGAGTTCTAGGCCTGTTGCACTTGGTCGTTTAATACAGGGGCGGTAAATGCTGTTTGTGGATGACGCTGGAGTTGTCGTCCAACGATATTCCATATCTGCCCGATTGGCGACAGATATGATGATTTAGGAGGCCAAGGCAACATTTCGACACTTTGTAGAGCATGTTGGGTTACAACAGCGATATGTGGGCGAGCGTTATCCTGTTGGGAAACACCACTGGAATGCTGTTCATGAATGGCAGCACAACGGGTCGAATCATCAGACTGGCATTCAAATTTGCAGTCAGGCTACATGGAATAAACAAGAGAGAGCTCATGCTGTCATACGAAATCACACCCCAGACTACAAATCCAGGTGTAGGTCCAGCGTGTCCAGCATGCAGAAAGGTTGGTTGAAGGCCATCAAGTGGCCCCATTCTATGAGGGTCCCTCCGAAAGAAAAGCACACTATTTTTTTTTAAATCCATCTTTTATTCTACATGTCTGAAAGTTTTACAGCTTGTAGCTACATCCTTTAGGAACAATGTTTTCATTTCTCCACATAATTTCCATCCCTCTCAACCGCCTTACGCCATCTTGGAACCAGCGCCTTATACCCGCACGGTAAAATTCTGGACCAACCTGTTGGAGGCACTGATTGGCAGCGTGCACAAGGGAGTCATCATCTTCAAACCTTGTGAAAAATGATGGAGCCATGTTTCATCACCTGTCACAATTCTTCCAAGCAATTCATCTCCACCATTCTCGTACTGTTCCAAAAGTTTGCTGCATACCGTTTTTCTTGTTTCTTTGTGAGCCACTGTCAACATCCTGGGAACCCACCTGGCACAAACCTTTTTTAACGCCCACATTTTCTGTACTGTGCAAACACTTCCTTCCCCTATCCCAACGTAGCGTGACAATTCGTTCACTGTGATGCGTCTGTCAGCAGTCACCGATTCGTTAACTCTCTGCACATTGTCTGGAGTGTGTGCAGTACGAGGCCTGCCGCTGCGAGGACAATCCTCAATATTGTCGTGCCTGCTTTCATCACGTAACCTGCTTGCCCTCCGACTAACTGTACTGCAATCGACAGCAGCATGTCCATACACCTTTTTCAACCTCTTGTGGATGTTTCCCACTGTCTCATTTTCACAGCACAGGCATTCTACGACAGCACGTTGCTTCTGACGAACGTCAAGTGTAGCAGCCACCTTGAAGACATGCTGTGACGGCGCCACTCACGGGAACAGGTTGAACTAAGTTTGAAAACAATCGGGAAGGACGTGTCTACACACTGTAAATACTTTCACACATGCAGAATGAAAACTGTATTTTTACAAAAATAGTGAGCATTTCTTTGGAGTGACCCTCGTAATCTACGCACGGCTATCGCTGACACCGAAACAGAACCAGCTTATATCAGAAAACACGACAGACCTCCACCCCGCCCTCTCATGAACTCTCGTTTGACAGTACTGAAGTCGCAAATGGCGTTGGCTTGAGGTCGATGGAATGTACGTTCAAGTGCGTCTGGCAGGAGCTGTCCTTGAGTTACCGATTTGTAACAGTTCGTTGTGTCACTGTGGTGCCACCTGCTGCTGAAATTGCTGCTGCAGTTGCGGTAGGATGCGCCAGAGCCAGAAGCCGAACACGATGGTCTTCTCCTCATAGCGTTGCTACTAGCGCCACTATTAAGCGAATGTCGCGAAATTTGAATAGATATCGTGTTTCAGATATAGAAACACGCCTAAAATCTTTCGTTTATGTCGCACAGCTCTTCCTTGGTGTTGCGATTTTGTTTCGATCAGTGTATTTCCATATTAAATTATGTATCTTTCCACCTCTGCCTCGTCATCATATGCTTTCTCATAACATTTGAATAATATTGAAAATGGAGAAATTCCTCCAGTTGTATTTAAGGTGTCGGTTTAATTTTGGCAACTACACTGCTGGCCACCGTAAATGCAACACCCTGAAGGAAGCATCCGAATCAAGTGAAATTTACACCATGGGTTTGCACCGATGAGATATGCAACTGATTAGAATTTCAGCGCAGACGCACATCACGCGCGCCTGTGGCGCTACCTCATAGCGCCATTTAAGGCTTGGCGATTTCGATGAGTGTACGTTCGGCACGTGTGTTTACCTTGTGGTTGTTTCACAAGACGATCAGTTATGCCTCGTAGACAACAGCGAACATCGTTTGATCAAGTATCCGAGTTCGACAGAGGAAGGATAGTGGCTTACCGAGAATGTGGATTATCATACAGAGAAATCGCTAGTCGTGTTGGACGAAACCAAGCAACTGTAATGCGGATATGTGACCGTTGGATGCAGGAGGGTACGACGGACCGACGTGGTCGATCGCATTCACCTCGGTGCACCACTGCACGTGCTGATAGGCAAATTGTGCGCATGGCAGTGACGGATCGCTCAGTGACATCCCGAACCATAGCACAGCACATTGCGTCTGTAACGCATCATCCAGTGTCTGCGCGTACCATTCTGTAATAAAATCTGAAGGAAACCTATACACATAAGCTCGGTCCAGTAACCTGTGCTAATGGTCATAGATGTCTGGTTTATGAATGCTAAGCTTCTTCACTAGACAAACGTCTCTGAAGAGCTACAACTCGAACGTCAATGACAGGAATTTGAGTTTTGTTCGTCACATTGGAGGGGTACGTCAGGGGCACAGTTATGAAGTGAATGTACTTCCTCTGTGCTAAATCTGTGTAACAGGAATTAGGCACCCACGTAGATGTTTGCTGACGATGGCGCTAGAAATATCCTTCCAGTATGGGGAGCTTCAGAAATTGGGTAATTTTGTTGATTTAAATCTAACTGTGGCTTGACGGAAACATACGAATTTCTGATGAAAAAAATGCTTGAAGAATCGCTTCTAAATTGGAAAGATTAATGATAACATTAAACAAAGTAGTGAGGTATTCTGACTGCATCACAAACTACAAAATTAATTTTGAGACATACTCATATCTTGCATATTAGCGTAATACAATACTCATCAAATTAAAATGGGTCGTCTGACTCCGTTGCTATCGAGTGTGAAAGGCAAATCGTAGACTTTTTCGTGGAGCATCACTCAACAACAGTAAAGAATTTTGTTCTTTCCATAGCAACGATCGGAAGCTGACGCTTTCGACAAAGGACGAGGGAGTGCAACGTTGCTGTCGCAGCCACTGCCGGTTGGCAGCAATGAGTCCCAGACAGCTGTGACACATTGTGGTGTTCAAAGGCAGACAGTCTGCCAAGAAATCTGTTCCAAAATGGTTACTGGACGGAAATGTCATTGTTGGTGTAATACACTGTAGTTGTCTACCATTACACTCAGGAGTTCAGTATTCAGATGAAAGGCACTATTAACATTTAAGCAACAAGCTGTTTCGGCCAATATTCGTGGCACTCATACGATGCGCAGTTTACCGCCAGACCACGGGCACAGTTGTTACAGAATACCTCGAACGGAATACAAGACTCCCTGCAGAAACGCTGCAGTGTTGTGCAGATAGCTGCACTTGGAGTGTTATCAGTGTGGCCGTATTATTTGTCTCACATCGCGATCGACGCAGATTTAGACTATCTGGGAGCCGGCTCCAGTCCAGCTTTTATTTAAAAGAGTGGTCATCATCCTATGTTTCGTATCAAAATGAACTGCAAGCTTATGCTTCATAATGGAAGGATCCGAAGAAAGTTTATTTCACCCACGAAGAAGGTCACTTACAAAAACCTTGTTCGACGAATTCCTGGGTGTTATCATAGATATGGGACCCTTCCAGCATCGGATTAACGGAACAGATAGGAAAGATTCCAAGGGGACTTGTGCGATATATGACGGGATAAACTAGACAGCGTGAAAATGACACAGAAATGCTCCAGTGAGAAACGATCTGCACGGCGGAGGGACTTCATAAACAAAATGAGTCAACAAGCGAACTATACAGGATGTCACAAAAAGGTACACCGAGCGAGGTGGCGCAGTGGTTAGCACACTGGACTCGCATTCGGGAGGACGACGGTGCAATCCCGCGTCCGGCCATCGTGATTTAAGTTTTCCGTGATTTCCCTAAATCGCTCCAGGCAAATGCCGGGATGGTTCCTTTCAAAGGGCACGGCCGACTTCCTTCCCCATCCGCCCCTAATCCGATGAGACCGATGACCTCGCTGTCTGGTCTCCTCCCCCAAAAACCAACCAACCATCATAAAAAGGTACGGCCAAACTTTCAGGAAATATTCCTCACACACAAATAAAGAAAAGATATTATGTGGACATGTGTCCGGAAACGCTTAATTTCCATGTTAGAGCTCATTTTAGTTTCGTCAGTATGTACTGTACTTCCTCGATTCACCGCCAGTTGGCCCAATTGAAGGAAGGTAATGTTGACTTCGGTGCTTGTGTTGACGTGCGACTCATTGTTCTACAGTACTAGCATCAAACACATCAGTACGTAGCATCAACAGGTGAGTGTTCATCAATAACGTGGTTTCGCAGTCAGTGCAATGTTTACAAATGCGGAGTTGGCAGATGCCCATTTGATGTATGGATTAGCAGGGGCAATAGCCGTGGCGCGGTACGTTTTTATCGAGACAGATTTCCAGAACGAAGGTGTCCCGACAGGAAGACGTTCGAAGCAATTGATCGACGTCTTAGGGAGCACGGAACATTCCAGCCTATGACTCGCGACTGGGGAAGACCTAGAACGACGAGGACACCTGCAATGGACGGGGCAATTCTAGCTCAAACTGACTGGGTTAAGCAGTTCAGTAAATACCACTTCGAACAACACTGTGACGGTGAAACTAACCTTCAGAATGATGACAGCTTTACTAAGGCATAAATATTAAAACTTCCGCAGTGTACAATAAACGTAAAGTTCATATTAGGAAGCTATGGAATTCAGTCACAATTTTATTAAAAGTTATGAGTATTGTTGTTGAATAAAGGACTTATTGCTTTCATTGTGACGGTTCAAAATGCTGAAATGAATTTGTGTATTATCGAGGACTCTGTAACTACGTAAAGTCTAAGTAGCTTTATCTGAACAAATTGAAGATTGCAAATAAGCTAAACCCACTCCATGGAGAAGTATGATTTCATCCATGGATACCGACATACGCCCCTATACTTATTGACCGTAATCATTCGTCACGTATGTCCTTCTCGAACATCAAAATCATTTCCTCGATGGAAAAACAATGACATACATCCTTCTTTTTTCGAAGTAATCAAAAGCATTTCCCCCTTGCAAGATAATGACACACATCCTACTTGTTTTGCGATGATGCCTAGCGCAATGTTTGCATGCAAGATAACGTTGTTAATCTACAGTTTTTTAAAACATTTTTCATTATACACATCACATGTGTGTATCAGTTCCATTTTCTTCTCATTTATTGTTTTGATTTCTTCCAATATTCTTTCTTATATCCTTCATGTTTCATTTCATTTCTTCAAATCTTCGGTCTTCTCTCCTTACTCATTGTACATTCGTATTCTTAACATTTTCACAATCTCAATCTAGCAACGTTCCTTTCTAATGTTTATTCATTTGGCATAGCTAATGTTTCTAGACCTGTTATAAATTTAGCAGGAGAACTTAGTCTATTTCCGCTCATTGTAGATGATCTAGACATGTTATTTTTTGTCCGCAGCTCGTGGTCGTGCGGTAGCGTTCTCGCTTCCCGCGCCCGGGTTTCCGGGTTCGATTCCCGGCGGGGTCAGGGATTTTCTCTGCCTAGTGATGACTGGGTGTTGTGTGATGTCCTTAGGTTAGTTAGGTTTAAGTAGTTCTAAGTTCAAGGGACTGATGACCGTAGATGTTAAGTCCCATAGTGCTCAGAGCCATTTGAACCATTTTTGAACATGTTATTTTATCTATTTGTAGTGAAACAGAAGATACGAATGTAGTATCTTTTAAATGTCACATTTAAAGAGTCTACGCTGAAATATTTTATAAGGATCGTAGATGCGGTAACTATCTGGTCCAAAATTTCTCGTCGGAAATCTTATGGACGTTCTGAACATTAAAACATGAGGTACGACTAATCAGCAAGGGTCCATAAGTTAAAACAAGTCGATTTTTACTATATTTATGATATTTTTTCTTTAAAATGATATTGGTTTCGCTGTGCTGGACAGTTAAAGTGTGCGCCCTTCTAAAAATGTTGGCTCCGCTTTCGCAGAGTCGCCCACACTGCATGTGCGCATTTGGACTGCGTGTCTTACGTCATCCGCCGAGGAATGACGGAAGCGGAAATGCGCAAATGGCACGTGCTGTTCTTTCCTGCAGACCAATAAACGCGTAAAGTGAAGGAAGCGGGGTTAGAGAACTAAAACAGCTCAAGAGAAACCCATACGAATATATTATATGCGTTTTATTAATCAACGGCAAGAATACCTGAGTGGACACCGAAGACAAAAGTTCTTGTAGTTATATGGTCTACAATAATTGTTAATGACTTCCATTGTCTATAGAGTATGAACAGAGTCACAAGTCTTGTCTGTCTAAGAGAAACAAATATCAGATTTACATTATCTTATAAATTAATTTGAATAGCCTAATTTCAGCAATATGCTAAAATTATTCAACTTTTATAGGGATAAAACTTTCTTCATAGGCCTTGAAATGCTGTGAACTATTGGTATGTTCCATTTTCTTCAAAGTATATTTGTAAGATATCATTAACAACGGTCGCTCTGTAACAAAAATGATTGTCATTTTACAGTATAACTATTTCAGATTATAAAAAATAACTGTTGTATATTGTAATGGTTCTTTATTTACGTGACCATTACGGCACTCCAACCGCAGTTCTCGATACCAGTAATATCGTACTACTTTTCTGCGAAGTAACAGACATATTTTTGTGACAATATTCACATTTGGTTTTATTAATGTATAGGTACTCCGATGTATCGATATATTACTGTGATATGGTTCTTGTGTGTATTCATTTCTGTGAGACTGTCACAATCTTTGACTTACTTGTAACCGTTTTGGCGCGAATGCGCACAGAGCAGTCTTTGTTTCACTTTGCAGAAGTTAAGCTGTTATTTCGCTTTGTAAAAGAACAGTCAAGTGTTGTGTTTGGTTAAAGTGGAAATTAAATATATGAAGACTGATACAAAACTGTTTTCTGGATGATGTGACAATTAAGAAGAAGTATATGTGAATGTACAAGAAGTTTAATAAAAATCTGTATCGTAAACACCAAGTCAAAAATTATTTCTACTGTACCATTGTTCTGATCTGGGATTGTTTGATCATTAAGAATTTCCTGATAAACGCATTTGTTAGGTCTTCAAATATTGCTAAAATACAGATCTGGACCTTCTAGCAGTCAAAGTGGAATCACCCTAGAATGAACAAGATGAGCCATAACAACTTCGACGAAATATACGTGGGAATCCATTCAGGATAAGTACCAAAATTAATGACTTATTACAGTGACTTCAATATTTCTATTCTGACGATACCATCCACAGTCAATAACTTTGTTGTTGCCCGATAAAGCGAACATATGCTGCGTGAGCGACATTATTAATCTGATTTCTAACCTTCTTTGCAAGTGGTGATATTGTTAGAACATTCTACTAATAAAGAACAATTACTTGCTTAAACCCCTCTTTTTGTAGTAAAGACACGTTATAGTCAGTTGATTAATCCTCGGGGAAAGAAATATTACGCAAATGCTATTCTTTCTTACGCTGTTAACAGACCATACAGCAAATAAACTGATAGTATCAGAAGAGCTGAATGCAGAAGCAATGTTGGCTCTAATGTAGCACAATTGCATCAATCATGCGTGCATATGCTTGTAACAATGCAGAAAAATCACAGTAAATTGACTACAGGAAAGTTCTTAGAATTTTAGGCTTAAGATTTTAGTAAACATCCGAGATGAACCCACTGGATATTTTCTTAACGCTCTCGTGTCGAGTAATAAAACCGGCGACGATTTTCTGAGACTTCCTTTGAACTCTCTGAATCACCCTAACAAATCCTGTCGGCAAAGACTGCAAATAAGCTATACCCAAGAACAGATTGAACTACAGTTTTACGACAGTCTTATTTAATCCACAGGCTATAGTATCCAGCACTACGAAGTTCAGGTGGTTATTCCTTGTATCACCCGTGACGATCGTTGGACTGAGATGATGCAGTTGCCATGAAGATGGACACACGTCCCAGGGAGCGGGATCCAAATCGCCACGTGGCCATCCAGACTGAAGTTTCCTCTGTATTCCTCAAATCACTTCAAGCTATCCATTCCTCACATAAAGCCACCGACGACGCCACTTCCCATCCACTTCAAGGCTGTGCTGCGCCGTGTAATATATCGAGACACCAGCGCATAAATGAAGAGGGTAGGAGCCGCAAGTACATGCTAGCTCCTTCTATGATAGTGTGCTTATGAGCAGTGCATGTGATGAGGCGAGGGGTACAAAGAACTACGAGACACCCACCTGCGTAGCAATTAGGGTATTTTGTAGTTGACTGGCGATAGCATCCACCAATTTTGTAAGCTGTTCTGTTGTTAAGAAAGAGAAAGTATTTTGGCATGCTTGACGAAAGAAATTTCAGACATTTGCTACATTAGAGCATTGAAATAACTCAGTATCGACAAACGAAAATTTTTGCTGGGCCAGGATTCAAACCCGGATTTCCCTCTTTGCGCTAGCGGCCTCAGTGACGTGTAGAGAGTACTGTCCTCTACCCATCATTCCTCTTCGCTCGCAGTCCTAGAGTATTCCCGCGAGAGGTCGGTCTGCACTGAAAGATCGATATTCCGTCTCGCGCGTATATTATGCAGCTATGGTGCCTGTTCTTTCAGACATGCGTATCTAAAAAGGCACCATACCTATATAACCTCTACACTATTTTAACATGTTTTGATTTGTATAATTTGTCAGGTCGAAGCATTCAGTTAATATATCAAAGGAGAATATCGGTATCAAGAATGACTAATGAAAAAAGTTTGAGTATTTGGCGCGAGAACTCTACTGACACACATTACACCATTGGTGAAGACGCCTATGGATATGCGCTGTATGGACAGTCTGTATGGTGCCAATTTTCATACCATATTTGTTGCAGTCACAAGTTAAGTATTGCGTGTTAGCTGACACAGCGCACGTGTTTTGTGATCTCTCCGTTGTTTATAAGAAAGGAAAATGATATTTTTTCACTGTACATTAGACTTCGCTACGTTATTTGACATACATTAACTGAAACAATTTTCAGCTCACCTGTAAACTTGAAACTGTTCTATATTAAACATACACAGAACAGGAGAAGTAAAAGATGTTGTCATGGGAAAAGAGAGAGAGAGAAAGAGAGAGCGAGAGAGAGAGAGAGAAAGAGAGAGTGGGGGTGGGAAATACATCTACTGCAAATACAGTTACTGCGATAAATTTAACACAGTAACTGACAAAATCAGGATGTTATCTGTTATGATAAAAACAGACAATCTGTTCTCAAGTTCTTTTTGTCATATTCAAAGGAAGTTAATGGTTTCTGTATGTTGACTCCATTAACAAGGAAAACAGTCTGATAGATAGTGAAAGTGGAATTTTACATTTGATTTTAAAGTGGTATAGCTGCTGAATAAGAGTTATGCTTCTATCACTCACCTTACATATAGTAACACTGTTGTTTTTCTCTATTGAGCGTCTACAGCGTGTAATTTACTGTACCGAGGAACGGTGTGTAAGGACAGAACTTGTTTAAGTTTTAAGCCAGTAGCTATGTATGTATTAAGATGATATTGTGCATAGTAGGTTAGGCATAACTCCTGACAGTATTGTTAAATTCAGCAACTGTTTAAGAAATTTGCTGAACAACTGAGATGTGCATAACGTTTTATCCAGACAAGTGTACTACAGGAATCCTTACACTTTTACTCTCTGTTTACTATAATTTCTATTAGCAAAGATGCACTTTATTTGTAGCTAATTTATAATTTAGTATCAACTTACAACTTCTATTAGAGTTTTCATTGCTCAGAGGGTACTTAAGTAACAACCCAAAACCGTCATAATTCAATATACACAATGTTAAACACGGTTTATTACTACGGTTGCTACATTTATTTGTAAAGTGGCTACGTTTCAGTTAACAAATGATTAACTGAAAACTTTTTCTTATTCTGAGTAAGTTCCACGTGCACAGTTCAAAGAGTACTAGGCAGGTGACCAATTAGTGGCAGTGATTTATTATTTCTTTTAAAAACTAATTTCAACAAAAACTATTTACTAAAAATTATTTGCATGAAGAGAGCAGTATTACAGCCTCTGATGTTGATGGAAGCCCATCTCTAACTGTCCTTTTTTTACTGTCTCACAGCTAAAGTCGCGGTCTCTAGTAGGTAATTGTCTGATGTGAATCAGTCTAGCATTTGTCGCCGATAATGTTATCAAAAATACTGGAAATTAAAAGCTACTTACTTGTCTTAAGTTACACATGTCAGCATCACAGTATCGTGAATCAGCTACAGGCAATACCACCAAAAATGATTTTTTATTTATCTACTTTCTTGCATCAAAGTTCATATTGCTACCATCATTGAGCTACACTGAGAGTAAGAGGGTTCTTCTGCACATGAGTAGTACCAAAATTACATCAGCGATTAAGTCACTCTAGAGATATTCCATCTACGTTTTGGCTTGTTAGTATGCTGAAGTGAGTGTAAGAGGTGTCTTTGAATGATTAATTCTCTTTGAGAGGCAGAATGAATTTGCCTCAGAGTAAGAAGTGTTTAATTTTGCTTTAAAATGATCGATTTCGAGGCTTATAGCCTCATCTTCAGATTACCTGATACATGTACATCAAACTGATGTGTTGCAAGTGTATCTTATGGCCATGTCTTGCTGATGACAACAAATACGTTTATGTGTGAAATATATCACACATCGAATTGATGTATATGTAGCCGATGCATCTGAAGATGAGGCTAGTGGCATCAAAATGTATGGTGTTAAAATAAAATTGAAGATCATTTAACTGCAGTCTGAGACAAATTCATTCTTACTCTCAATTTATCATATGATTTCTTTCCCGTATTTCCGTTAACGATGGGAAGCTTAAATGTGAGTACAATAATTCACTTGATAAATTGTGATTACCCAACGATTCAGCAGTAAATGAAAGAGACTCGCCTCCGATTTCTACGGCTGTAAGCATTAATAAGTTCTTCGATAGTGTCCTAACAGATGAAATGGTGGGAAGATAGAAGGGAGAATGAAACGGCTACTAACAAAATGCACTACATTCGACAGCAAGAAGATGTGACACATTTGTTAATATAGCTGATGCTGCAACATATATTTCTGAAGAAAAAAGCCCGAAACAATTTGCATGGTTTTCAGCGTAGTAAGGATATGTTTTTACATAAAGTATAGAAGGATTGTGACCTCTCCTGCGATTTTGTCATGGCATTGAGGGCTACAAGCAATGTACTATTGATAGCTAATGGACGTAGGAAAGACTCCATACCTTAAAGTTTATGATCCGAGAAGGTCATAATAACAACAATATGTGACACACCAGCAACTGTATAGAGTATGTGGCTACAGGAACTTTTCTTGGACATGCTTCATGCTTACGTTGTTGTGCATGAAAATCAAAACTAAGTTAAGAGTAAGGGAAACCTTGTAACGGCACTAGCGTATTACTAACAGAAAAATGAATAATACCACCACGGCTGTCTTTCAGTATCAGCCCATTAAGGTTCATTTCATCGAACTGATACAAAGGATAATATTACGTTAAAGGAGAGACCTGACGTGATGGTCTGATCCTAAATTTCTTATTTCTGTGTAATGAGGACGAAATTGCGCTCTCTCTGTTCTTCGTTATATTTCGAAAAGTAAGTCCAAACCTCCGTATACCACACCAGATTTCTATCGACTCTATTTCTGTTTCCTGTCAAACTGATGTAATTCCGCAATTAGAATAACTCGCTATCGATGCACAGTAAATATTTACAAAAAAGGGAAAGGAATACAGGAAAACTTTGATTAATATTTCGCGTTTTCTATTGCTAGGAGCTACTTTAGCAAGTTTATAGTATTGAGAAAAAGAGTAACTGTTTCTATCATAATAGGATGCTACATTTTCTGCAGATATTGTGAGAAACGTAGTGGTAGCAGTCTGCTGAAACACATGCGGTTTGCTCTTCTAGCGCTCAACGGTTTCTATTACTTTCTGGCTGTCTGCCAATCAGTCCTTTGTTTTAAGCTTGTCGTGCAGAAGTCTCTGCCCCTTTCTGAGTCTCAATGCAGTAGTTTTTCAAACGTCATTTCGAGTAATCCAGTTGTAACGAAGCAACAGGGCTTATTCGTATTGTGAATCAGCCCTATACTTGACTAAAATGGAGCATACGACTTTTCGTCCTGTTCACGGAAATAAATTCTTTCGTAAGTTTCTTGGTGCATTCCGACAGCCCTGTAACTTCGATAGCACTACGGTCAGTAATACAGGGTGGTCCATTGATCGTGACTGGGACAAATATCTCACGAAATAAGCGTCAAACGAAAAAACTACAAAGAACGAAACTTGTCTACCTTGAAGGGGGAAACGAGATGGCGCTATGGTTTGCCCGCTAGATGGCGCTGCCATAGGTCACACGGATATCAACTGCGTTTTTTTAAAAATAGGTACCTTTTTATTACGTATTCGTGTGGTACGTAGAGAAATATGAATGTTTTAGTTGGACCACTTTTTTCGCTTCGTGATAGATGGCACTGTAATAGTCACAAACATGTGGCTCACAATTTTAGACGAACAGTTGGTAACAGGTACGTTTTTAAAAATTAAAATACAGAACGTAGGTACGTTTGAACATTTTATTTCGTTTGTTCCAATGTGATACATGTACCTTTGTGGACTTATCATTTCTGAGAACGCATGCTGTTACAGCGTGATTACCTGTAAATACCACATTAACGCAATAAATGCTCAAAATGATGTCCGTCAACCTCAATGCATTTGGCAATACGTGTAACGACATTCCTTTCAACAGCGAGTAGTTCGCCTTCCGTAATGTTCGCACATGCATTGACAATGCGTTGACGCATGTTGTCAGGCGTTGTCGGTGGATCACCATAGCAAATATCCTTCAACTTTCCCCACAGAAAGAAATCCGGGGACGTCAGATCCGGTGAACGTGCGGGCCATGGTATGGTGATTTGACGACCAAACCACCTGTCATGAAATATGCTATTCAATACCGCTTCAAACGCACGCGAGCTATGTGCCGGACATCCATCATGTTGGAGGTACATCGCCATTCTGTCATGCAGTGAAAC
The DNA here is from genome assembly GCF_021461395.2 of Schistocerca americana. Taxonomy (NCBI): domain Eukaryota; kingdom Metazoa; phylum Arthropoda; class Insecta; order Orthoptera; family Acrididae; genus Schistocerca; species Schistocerca americana. The sequence goes on from NC_060130.1 coordinate 188,886,684, forward strand.
ATCTTGTAGTAACATCGGTAGAACGTTAAGCAGGAAATCAGCATACACTGCACCACTTAGATTGCCATCGATAAAATGGGGGCCAATTATCCTTCCTCCCATAATGCCGCACCATACATTAACCCCCCAAGGTCGCAGATGTTCCACTTGTCGCAGCCATCGTGGATTTCCGTTGCCCAATAGTGCATATTATGCCGGTTTACGTTACCGCTGTTGGTGAATGACGCTTCGTCGCCAAATAGAATGCATGCAAAAAATCTGTCATCGTCCCGTAATTTCTCTTGTGCCCAGTGGTAGAACTGTCCACGACGTTCAAAGTCGTCGTCATGCAATTCCTGGTGCATAGAAATATGGTACGGGTACAATCGATGTTGATGTAGCATTCTCAACACCGACGTTTCTGAGATTCCCGATTCTCGCGCAATTTGTCTGCTACTAATGTGCGGATTAGCCGCGACAGCAGCTGAAACACCTACTTGGGCATCATCATTTGTTGCAGGTCGTGGTTGACGTTTCACATTTGGCTGAACACTTCCTCTTTCCTTAAATAACCTAACTATCCGGCGAACGGTCCGGACACTTGAATGATGTCGTCCAGGATACCGAGCAGCATACATAGCACACGCCCGTTGTGCACTTTGATCACAATAGCCATACATCAACAACATCAACACGATATCGATCTTTTCCGCAATTGGTAAACGATCCATCTTAGCACGGGTAGTGTATCACAAGGCAAATACCGTCCGCACTGGCGGAATGTTACTTGATACCACGTACTTATACGTTTGTGACTATTAGAGCGCCATCTATCACAAAGCGAAAAAAGGGGTCGAACTAAAACATTCATATTTCAATGGACCACCCTGTACAGTCACTGCATGAACAGTAATCGAGAAATGTGCCGTGTTTGTAACAAACAAGCTAAGTTAAAAAAAAATGGTTCAAATGGCTCTGAGCACTATGCGACTTAACTTCTGAGGTCATCAGTCGCCTAGAACTTAGAACTGATTAAACCTAACTAACCTAAGGACATCACACAAATCAATGCCCGAGGCAGGATTCGAACCTGCGACCGTAGCGGTCGCTCGGTTCCAGACTGCAGCGCCTAGAACCGCACGGCCACTGCGGCCGGCCAAACAAGCTAAGTGTTGCCGAACATTCAAGCCTGTTAGTTTTTTGATGTCTTGTATAGGATATCACTTAGTATGTTATCATTCTGTTCAGAGGGATGTCGATCTAGATTTACATTTACGAGTTGAAGTCAGCAAGCCGTCTTATGGCCTGCAGCGGGCGGTGCTTCGAGTCCCTCTGGCATTTATACCCCTGTCTCTCACTTGCGTATGACGGTCGGGAATGACTACATTTAAGTTCAGAGTTGTATCATGTGATGATTGGAGGAGAAGACACACTGATAAGCCAAAACCTAGTGGCCGCTGCCCGCTGCAACGTTGGATGCATCCTGGTGTTGCGGGCACGTGACGCAGTAAGAAAAATATGTAAGCCGAGCTGGGATGGATGGGGGATTATCGTAGCGAAGAAATACGCTGCAAACCGAGAAATCCACTGAGATAAGCGACTTTGCCAAAGGGCAGATTATTGTAATACAGAGCCTGCTGTGAACGAGTATCTCGAAAACGGCAGAGCCGGTCGAATGTTCACATGCTACTGCGTGAGCATCTGTGGTTGAAGGGCAGTGACACTACAACTAGGCGCTAAATGTTTTGACGTCCACGACTCTTCACAGAACTTGGGGCTTGGAGACTTGTCTGTTCTGGAAAGCAGGATCGATGGGGATCTGTGGCACCACTGGCGAAAGAGCATAACACCACTGGACGCACCTGTGTTTCGGAGCACACTATTCAGTGCATGTCGTTGAAAAAGGGTCTCCACAGCAGATGATCACGACGTGTTCACATGTTGGCTCAACGACATCGTCAATTTCGATTGTAGTGGGCTCGGGATCATCGAGATTGGACCGTGTATCACTGGAAACGTGTATGCCCATCGGGTGAATCACGCTTTTGCTACACCAGGTCGTTGGTCGTCTTCACAAACGCCGTCATACAGGCGAACGACTGCTCGAAACGAGCACCGCGCAACGGTCGCACACTGGTGGGTGCAGTATTATGCTGGGATAGATATTCTCCTGCGCTTGAGTGAGACCTGTGGTAGTAATCGAAGCTGCAGACCACCTGCATTCCTTCATACTTCATGTCTTCCCTGACGACGATGTTGTTGTTGTGGTCTTCAGTCCAGAGACTGGTTTGATGCAGCTCTCCATGCTACTCTATCCTGTGCAAGCTTCTTCATCTCCCAGTACCTTCTGCAACCCACATCCTTCTGAATCTGTTTAGTGTATTCATCTCTTGGTCTACCTCTACGATTTTTACCCTTCATGCTGCCCTCCAATACTAAATTGGTGATCCCTTGATGCCTCAGAATATGCCCTGCCAACCGATCCCTTCTTCTAGTCAAGTTGTGCCACAAATTTCTCTTCTCCCCAATTCTGTTCAGTGCCTCCTCATTGGTTATGTGATCTACCCATCTAATTTTCAGCATTCACGACGATGTTATCTTTCACAATTATAACTGTCCGTGTCTCGAAGTCAGAATAGTGCTACAGTGGGTCGAGGATCATGATAGTGATAACATGTTAAGGTGTTGTCCACCAAACTCACCTGATGTAAATACGATGGTTCCCATCTGGGTCGCTATCGAGGGACAACACCGCGTACAAAAATCAGCGACCAGTTATTTACAGAAATTACATGACTTGCGCGTAGATATCTGGTGCGACATAGCTTCACAAATCTACCAACGACCTGCAGAATCCATGATACGCAGAATCGGTGATACATTGTCTTACAAGGATGGCCCAATAAGCTATTAACCAGGTGGTCATACTGTTTTGGCTCGCCAGTATATAATCCCTGCCCTAGCGCCTAGGTAATTAGTTCATCAACGGACCTGACGATGGCAAGGTGGTCGCTTGAAGAGATATTGTACCCATTGGACACTGACATCCGTCGGTTCTCCCATGAACTAAGTCGTCAAGTAATATGGCGACTGACTGTCCTTGGATAATGTGCTCTCGGAATTTTAATAGTAAAGTTCTATTTCTTGTACAATGCTTGAAGGCACTGCCAGTGCCACTGGAATTGGATCAACATCTCCACCAGGCTTTCGTCTTTTCTAAACTCGCTGCACATGTCTCTGGCCCCTTTTTCATAGTACTGACTGATGAGTAATACACAACTTTTTTCAGTATGGTTGTTTCAGTGTAGATCGCCGAGGACATAGACTCTCATATTCGGTGACGGAAATGGAATATGTTACACTGTGAATACCTTGACCGATCGCTTCCAAACTGTTACTCCATAATTTCCATGCTTGCGGGGTTGTTGATTAAAACTTCATCCTTAAACGAGCATGTTTTCAGTATTTTCAGAACGAAAAAAACCATTCGCATAGACGAGGAACAGTGTGCGTGCATGATGACAGTTGGGTGTGTCTAACTTTATTGGAACTTTACAGGTGGACATCGCAACACAGCATGCCTGGAGGATGTTCGCGTGGAATTCCATCTTCAAGATTTTGAAAAAAGTGGAATTGTTGGATGGGGGACGTGGGAGCATCATACCGGCAGTTCACACTCATGGTTCGTATTCCGTGCAATGCCTACTGAATCAGTGGTAATGAGATGGACTTTGAATAACAGTGATGCAAGACGGGTAAGCGTGAGTTCTTCCAGAAGAGCACAAGAAGAATAGACGGATGACAACAACTGTCCGAGCAGAGGTTGCCGCAGGCAGAGTCTCACCTCTAACCGTCAGGTACAGATTACTGGAAGAGAGGTTGAGATCTCGAGCTGCCATGCACGGTTCACTGCTGATACCATTCCACAGAGAACAGACACATACATAATGTAGTACCATACGCAAGTGGGACACTGAGCAACAGTCTCTGGTGTTCAGTTATGGATTCCATTTGTGTTTGTGGCTGTCCCATCGACGAAAACCTGTCCATAAAGAACGTGGTGAAAGACCACAGGAAGCGGCGAATGTCGAATCTCATACCTTCCGACTCCTTTAATCGTGATGTGAGGAGGCATTGGATATGATCGAAGTGATCATTGAGGAGGAGAGCGTAATACTCACTCAAATTATGGAAGAAGACGGGTATGTGTCATGGCAGTTTGTACGTCAAGTTTCATACGCTGTGGACAGCACCCCGTAATTTCCCTTTTAGATGACAGTGATATCTTCAGGGAGTTTCGCTTATCTATCCAAAGACAGCCCACAAATATGACATTTACCTGCTTACTTGTATAGGGCATCATTTTCCTGGGAGTTGGTAATTGGAATGTTTTTGCTCTAAAGGCCAACATTACGTGCAAGTGTTTCAAGCTTAGAGAGTAACCATCTCGCATGATTATCCCCAGCATATGAGTCACATTTGTTTTGACTGGAATCGTATGAGCATACGGTTTAATACGTTGCGGCATACGGTATGTGTCGTTCTATGATAGTGGTATGAGATGCATTTTGATCACATTCACAATGCACCGCAGGAACTAGTAAGTACTGAAAGTCAGTGTACACAACAAAGAGACACTGTTCCTGGTGATGGAAATTGTTAAATTTTAAGAACTTTTTATTCTCAGTTGGCATTTCCACATTTACCGGTTTCTGTTTCGAGCAATCAATCAGATGTCTTTCTAAATACCAACTTGTAGTAAATGAGTTGAGGAATCTGTGCCGAAAATGCCTCACATCACCGTATTTCGGCATTTGGGCGGGAGGTTGATGGCACATGTTTATGATCCAGACACAGCGTTGCTTCTTGCCTTTGGAGAACAGCAATAATTCTGCGTATTTACTATGCTAAGAGGCTATTTTGGAAAAGTGCAGGGGTTCAACTACTTTATGCTTCACATCTCCCAGCTCACTTTTCTTCTCATTAACAATCAACCCGTAACTGTGTACCAGGTAATTATAGTTCTCACTCTCTAATTTTGGCTGGTCTAGGATTGTGATGAGGAATCAGAAACAATGGAAGTTATAATGCTTGCAGATATTTGATGTCTTGTATGTATCTGTAAGATACACTCCTGGAAATTGAAATAAGAACACCGTGAATTCATTGTCCCAGGAAGGGGAAACTTTATTGACACATTCCTGGGGTCAGATACATCACATGATCACACTGACAGAACCACAGGCACATAGACACAGGCAACAGAGCATGCACAATATCGGCACTAGTACAGTGTATATCCACCTTTCGCAGCAATGCAGGCTGCTATTCTCCCATGGGGACGATCGTAGAGATGCTGGATGTAGTCCTGTGGAACGGCTTGCCATGCCATTTCCACCTGGCGCCTCAATTGGACCAGCGTTCGTGCTGGACGTGCAGACCGCGTGAGACGACGCTTCATCCAGTCCCAAACATGCTCAATGGGGGACAGATCCGGAGATCTTGCTGGCCAGGGTAGTTGACTTACACCTTCTAGAGCATGTTGGGTGGCACGGGATACATGCGGACGTGCATTGTCCTGTTGGAACAGCAAGTTCCCTTGCCGGTCTAGGAATGGTAGAACGATGGGTTCGATGACGGTTTGGATGTACCGTGCACTATTCAGTGTCCCCTCGACAATCACCAGTGGTGTACGGCCAGTGTAGGAGATCGCTCCCCACACCGTGATGCCGGGTGTTGGCCCTGTGTGCCTCGGTCGTATGCAGTCCTGATTGTGGCGCTCACCTGCACGGCGCCAAACACGCATACGACCATCATTGGCAAAAAAGGCAGAAGCGACTCTCATCGCTGAAGACGACACGTCTCCATTCGTCCCTCCATTCACGCCTGTCGCGACACCACTGGAGGCGGGCTGCACGATGTTGGGGCGTGAGCGGAAGACGGCCTAATGGTGTGCGGGACCGTAGCCCAGCTGCATGGAGACGGTTGCGAATGGTCCTCGCCGATACCCCAGGAGCAACAGTGTCCCTAATTTGCTGGGAAGTGGCGGTGCGGTCCCCTACGGCACTGCGTAGGATCCTACGGTCTTGACGTGCATCCGTGCGTCGCTGCGGTCCGGTCCCAGGTCGACGGGCACGTGCACCTTCCGCCGACCACTGGCGACAACATCGATGTACTGTGGAGACCTAACGCCCCACGTGTTGAGCAATTCGGCGGTACGTCCACCCGGCCTCCCGCATGCCCACTATATGCCCTCGCTCAAAGTCCGTCAACTGCACATACGGTTCACGTCCACGCTGTCGCGGCATGCTACCAGTGTTAAAGACTGCGATGGAGCTCCGTATGCCACGGCAAACTGACTGACACTGACGGCGGCGGTGCACAAATGCTGCGCAGCTAGCGCCATTCGACGGCCAACACCGCGGTTCCTGGTGTGTCCGCTGTGCCGTGCGTGTGATCATTGCTTGTACAGCCCTCTCGCAGTGTCCGGAGCAAGTATGGTGGGTCTGACACACCGGTGTCAATGTGTTCTTTTTTGCATTTCCAGGAGTGTAGATATGTTGTGGGTAATTTCTTTTGCAAGCCAGAAGCGAGAAAGCTAAACAATATCTATCGTTCTAATATAGATTCTTGACATTAATAATGGCCTTTTTAGTTGCAATATCCGGAGGAAGATGAATGAAACTGAACCCCCCATTAACTGGATCAAATGCGTGCGAGTGCACATCAAGGTGGAGTACGTGGCTGAGCACCTTACAGACCTTCTTCCCTTCTTGTTGGCCGGCCGAAGTGGCCGAGCGGTTCTAGGCGCTTCAGTCTGGAACAGCGCAACTGCTACGGTCGCAGGTTCGAATCCTGCCTCGGGTATGGATCTGTGTGATGTCCTTAGGTTAGTTAGGTTTAAGTAGTTCAAAGTTCTAGGGGCTGATGACCTCAGATGTTAAGTCCCATAGTGCTCAGAGCCATTTGAACCATTTTGAACCTTCTTGTTGGAAAAATGCTTCAGTATGACACTCTCAGGGAAAGTTCCACGACTCTCCCCAATTGACAAGTCCTGCGAAATCACTCCATACTTCTCCCAGTTTGACAATGTTTTCTCAGGAGTATCATTATTGTTATCTTCATGGGGGTGCATAAGCATTCAGAACAAAACAGCCTTGCACCTGATTGTAGGATACCATTGGGTGATGAAGGAAGGTAGCTGGAAATCAAAATCAAGAATTTCCATTATCGATACAGGACGCCAGGATACTATCCCTGAAAGCACCTGCAACCACTGAGTAGTCTAATGTGGCTGCATGGTTTACCTTGTGTCTGTGTATTAGATGGGCTGTGGGGTTGTTGCTTCTTGAATGCGCCCAGGGTGACAGGGATGTCAACGGAATCATCTTGCTACCGCTGTTCTGTGGCCAGTAGCCTGACTGCCCCAGACGAGGTGACACGGAAGTCGACGGTACTACCCTGCTACCGCTAGGCTGTAGGCAGTAGTCAAACGACCATGGCCGATGTGACGCAGACATGGACGGTCTAGCCCTGCTACCGCAAGGCTGGGGGTGACAGCCAGACCTGGACGAGGTGACACAGTCATTGATAACTCCATCAATGACATGTGGGATGGCAGTGTGGCAAGCCCACCTCCAGAAACATCTCGCAAAGGCGGCAATACCAGGTCATCGAGAGGTTCTAAACATGCACACACACAACACAACAGTTTATAAGTATTATGTCAAATTGCACACACACACACACACACACACACACACACACACACACACACACACACATCAGTATATCTACACAGGTACTAAAAATTCCATCTCATTCAGAGGTGATGACATCGACTGTGCCGCCTTCCTACCGCTGTCCAGGGGATGGTAGTTACACTATGTGATCAAAAGTATCCGGACACCTGGCTGAAAATGACTTACAAGTTCGTGGAGCCCTCCATCGGTAATGCTGGAATTCAATATGGTATTGGCCCACCATTAGCCTTGATGACAGCTTCCACTCTCGCAGGCTTACGTTCAATCAGGTGCTGGAAGGTTTCTTGCGGAATGGCAGCTCATTCTTCACGGAGTGCTGCACTGAGGAGAGGTATCGATGTCGGTCGGTGAGGCCTGGAACGAAGTCAGCGTTCCAAAACAGCCCAAAGGTGTTCTATAGAATTCAGTTCAGGACTTTGTGCAGCACAGCCCATTACAGGGATGTTATTGGCGTGTGACCAGCCCCGCCACAGGCCGTGCATTATGAGCTGGTGCTCGATCGTGTTTGCAAGATGCAATTGCCATCCCCGGATTGCTCTTCAACATCAATGTAGGCGTGTGCTGTGATAGTGACACGCAAAACAACAAAGGGTGCAAGCCCCCTCCATGAAAAACATGTTCTCACCATAACACCACCGCCTCCGAATTTTACTGTTGGCACCACACACGCTGGCAGATGACGTTCACTAGGCATTCGTCATACCCCCACCCTATCATCGGAGCACCACATTGTGTACTGTGATTTGTCACTCCACACAACGTTTTTCCACTGTTCAATCGTCCAATGTTTACTCTCCTTACACCAAGCGAGACGTCGTTTCGCATTTACCAGCGTGCTGTGTGACTTCTGAGCAGCCGCTCGACCATGAAATCCAAGTTTTCTCACCTCCCGCCTAACTGTCATAGAACTTACAGTGGATCCTGATTCAGTTTGGAATTCCTGTGTGACGGTCTGGCTAGATGTCTGCGTACTACACATTACGGCCCTCTTCAACTGTCGGCGGTCTCTGTCACTCAACAGCCGAGATCGGCCTATACGCTCTTGTGCTGTACGTGTCCCTCCACGTTTCCACTTGACTATCATATCGGAAACAGAGGACCTAGGGATGTTTAGGAGTGTGGAAATCTCGCGTACAGACGTATAACACAAGTGACACCCAATCACCTGACCACGTTCGAAGCGCGTGAGCTCCGCGGAGCGCCCCATTCTGCTCTCTCACGACGTCTAATGACTACTGAGGTCGCTAATATAGAGTACCTGGCAGAAGGCGGCAGTACAATGAACCTAATATCAAAAACGTATATTTTTGGGGGTGTCTGCATACTTTTGATCACATAGTGTAGGCAGGTCCGGCGGTGGTGCGGAAAGCCCACCTAATAAGGTGCCAATCCTTCTACAAATAACAAGTGGGAACCATATTTATTGCGCACATATACACACAATGGACATGTACATCCATCATTAATTCAACATCAAGTGTATCTGGAAGAAACACACATCATAAGTATTACATAGAAGCGGAAATAGGATTACCTGTGGCAGAAGCAGAAATACGTACTATTGCTGCAGCCACCATCACTAGCACTACTTCTGCTACTACTACTAGTACTGCTCACTATGGTCCCGGCGGAGGTTCGAGTCCTCCCTCGGGTATGGGTGTGTGTGTTTGTCCTTAGGATAATTTAGGTTAAGTAGTGTATAAGCTTAGGGACTGATGACCTTCGCAGTTAAGGGGCTCCGGAAAGGCTCAAAATCATGAAAAGTTCAATTTTTACTTTTTTGCGTTTTCTGAATCTGCAGACTATTACCTTTTAATAGATATATAATTTATTCAATTCCGAAGACTACAACTATTTTTAATTTTTTTTGAAATGTGTTCTACATGGGCGTGACCCACTGTGGCGCTGTTAAACTGCTGTCAAATGGTGTTGTTATTAACGTCCGTGTTCATCAGGTACATTTTAGTGATGTGAGATAAAGTATGTGTTGTGGCTAACCTGTGATGGTTCAATATATATCGCTAGTGTGATTGTCGATTGTTTCATGTTTATTTACTCTGTCGTTATCTCGAAAATATTCGTAATTAATTCTGTTTCTTGAGTCTCTGTTTTGTTGAAGTATAATAATGAGTAAAAGTAAAGTTATTAGAAATCCTCTGAAGGCTTTTAAGAAAAGGAGAAATGTTGGAAAGCCAAAGGTATGCGTTATTACTGTAAACAATAAAGACGATAACCAAGTGAGTGAACCTAACCTCTCAAGTACACCTGCCCATAGCAGTCAAAGTGGGAAAGAAAATACTTCACAGAAGAAGCTTGGTTCAATGAGTGAAAACTATGAATGTTTTATGGGCGAATCGGATGTGAATGAAATATTTGATATGTCGGTTCTCAAAGGAATTTTTTCAAACTGTGTAAGATGTATTCATTGTAGTGAAGTTGGTCTGGAACTCTCCATAATAAAGCACGTAGGACTTGCTAGTGAAATACAACTGAAATGTGATAAGTGTTCATACATGACCACCTTTTGGAACAGTGTTGCAGTAACTGCAACTGAAGAAAATGGTAGCAAAATCTACGAACACAACAACGAGCGATGCTTGCTTTAGACAAGGAACGCCTTCGGGCTGCAGACAGGGCTGTAAAGACTCTAGAAATACAAGCAAGAGTAAACAGGAGGAGGAACAAGAGGAAGCTGGAGGAGGAGTTTGCAGAGGATGAAGATAATCCATCCTATGGACCTGGAATGCACTAAAAAGTTAATCCAATCTTTGTCGCTCGATTCCCTAAACTTTTATTTTCTCATACTAATTACATGTTTTCTAAGGATCTTCCAAACATATTTGTTTCAAACTTTAAGTAAATGTTACACAGTACCTTCTGCATAATTTAACACAGCCTTTTTCCATAAAACTGTATATTTTTGAATATATAAATAAAAAATTGCAAAAAAATGTTGTGAATTTTCATTACAATTGAAAAAAAATCATCTTTAATAACTGAACTTAAATTTTGTAAAATCCCTGTGTTAAGTTGTAGCCCATATTCCAATAAATAATCTGTAAAAAGTTCAACTTCCTACCTCAAATACTTTGTGAGGAAAGATGTAATTTATAAGCGTTATTTTAACATTGCAAGTATAGGGCGTTCCGGAGCCCCTTAAGTCTCATAAGATTATTTTTTTTAAAAAAAGGTACTACTCATTACATATCCGATTCTTCATAATCGGAGCAAAACCCCAGAAACACTTACCAGCGTTACTACCATCAGCTTGTGCAAAAGGTTCCATGACTGGCGCTGATCAAACTGAAGTGAGAAGGAGCCGTAGAGAGCTGTGGATTGTAGGAGCAGCATGTGCATCTGGTTGTGGGTACACATGCATCGACAGGCGCAGAGAGCAGGATGTTATCAGCAACGTAACTTGAGACAGGCTGTGTCCACAAGGTTCTCCCAGGTATTAACAGAGGTCAAAAACAAGAGAATCGTTTGACTTGGTATCAGGCCTGTCAGGACGTGCTGGTGCCTGCTGGGGCCTCCAGCGTGCAACGTATCTGGTTATCAGCTACAACTGCATCACGTCTGCTGGAGATGGTTTGCAGATGCCCCTGGCGCTTTGGATGACGCATGTAAGATACAGTACTTACCTGAAGCCTGTAAGTGAGGCGGCAGAAAATGGGAAGTGAACAAACACATACAAAGCTTTTTATTAGTACACCAAATTAGTAGTAGTTGACATTTTCTGGAACGTTGATAAATGTTGTCCAGAACCCGTCTCCATCTGCTTGTGGGCAGGACAGCACAGATTCTGGACGGTCGTGCATTTAAAAATATCTAGCAACCAGAACGTCTTCTCATGGCTTTTGACGTAAGCTTTATTGTTTCTATGGTCATACACTACCGGCCATTAAAATTGCTACACCGCGAAGATGACGTGCTACAGACGCGAAATTTAACCAACAGGAAGAAGATGCTGTGATATGCAAGTGATTAGCTTTTCAGAGCATTCACGCAAGGTTGGCTCCGGTGGCGACACCTACAACGTGCTGACATAAGGAAAGTTTCCAACCGATTTCTCATACAGAAACAGCTGTTGACCGGCGTTGCCTGGTGAAACGTTGTTGTGATGCGTCGTGTAACGAGGAGAAATGGGTACCATCACGTTTCCGACTTTGATAAAGGTCGGATTGTAGCCTATCGCGATTGCGGTTTAGCGTATCGCGACATTGCTGCTCGCGTTGGTCGAGATCCAATGACTGTTAGCAGAATATGGAATCGGTGGGTTCAGTAGGGTAATACGGAACGCCGTGCAGGATCCCAACTGCCTCATATCACCAGCAGTCGAGATGACAGGTATCTTATTCGCATGGCTGTAACGGATCGTGCAGCCACGTCTCGATCCCTGAGTCAACAGATGAGGACGTTTGCAACACAACAATCATCTGCACGAACAGTTTGACGACGTTTACAGCAGCATGGACTATCAGCTCGGAGACCATGGCTGCGGTTACCCTTGACGCTGCATCACAGACAGGAGCGCCTGCGATGGTGTACTCAACGACGAACGTTGGTGCACGAATGCCAAAACTTCGTTTTTTCGGATGAATCCAGGTTCTGTTTACAGCATCATGATGGTCGCATCCCTGTTTGGCGACATCGCGGTGAACGCACATTGGAAGCGTGTATTCGTCATCGCCATACTGGCGTATCACCCAGCGTGTTGGTATGGGGTGTCATTGGTTACATGTCAATGTCACCTCTTGTTCGCATTGACGGCACTTTGAACAGTGGACGTTACATTTCAGATGTGTTGCGACCCGTGGCCTTTCTACACTCCTGGAACTGGAAAAAAGAACACATTGACACCGGTGTGTCAGACCCACCATACTTGCTCCGGACACTGCGAGAGGGCTGTACAAGCAATGATCACACGCACGGCACAGCGGACACACCAGGAACCGCGGTGTTGGCCGTCGAATGGCGCTAGCTGCGCAGCATTTGTGCACCGCCGCCGTCAGTGTCAGCCAGTTTGCCGTGACATACGGAGCTCCATCGCAGTCTTTAACACTGGTAGCATGCCGCGACAGCGTGGACGTGAACCGTATGTGCAGTTGACGGACTTTGAGCGAGGGCGTATAGTGGGCATGCAGGAGGCCGGGTGGACGTACCGCCGAATTGCTCAACACGTGGGGCGTGAGGTCTCCACAGAACATCGATGTTGTCGCCAGTGGTCGGCGGAAGGTGCACGTGCCCGTCGACCTGGGACCGGACCGCAGCGACGCACGGATGCACGCCAAGACCGTAGGATCCTACGCAGTGCCGTAGGGGACCGCACCGCCACTTCCCAGCAAATTAGGGACACTGTTGCTCCTGGGGTATCGGCGAGGACCATTCGCAACCGTCTCCATGAAGCTGGGCTACGGTCCCGCACACCGTTAGGCCGTCTTCCGCTCACGCCCCAACATCGTGCAGCCCGCCTCCAGTGGTGTCGCGACAGGCGTGAATGGAGGGACGAATGGAGACGTGTCGTCTTCAGCGATGAGAGTCGCTTCTGCCTTGGTGCCAATGATGGTCGTATGCGTGTCTGGCGCCGTGCAGGTGAGCGCCACAATCAGGACTGCATACGACCGAGGCACACAGGGCCAACACCCGGCATCATGGTGTGGGGAGCGATCTCCTACACTGGCCGTACACCAATGGTGATCGTCGAGGGGACACTGAATAGTGCACGGTACATCCAAACCGTCATCGAACCCATCGTTCTACCATTCCTAGACCGGCAAGGGAACTTGCTGTTCCAACAGGACAATGCACGTCCGCATGTATCCCGAGCCACCCAACGTGCTCTAGAAGGTGTAAGTCAACTACCCTGGCCAGAAAGATCTCCGGATCTGTCCCCCATTGAGCATGTTTGGGACTGGATGAAGCGTCGTCTCACGCGGTCTGCACGTCCAGCACGAACGCTGGTCCAACTGAGGCGCCAGGTGGAAATGGCATGGCAAGCCGTTCCACAGGACTACATCCAGCATCTCTACGATCGTCTGCATGGGAGAATAGCAGCCTGCATTGCTGCGAAAGGTGGATATACACTGTACTAGTGCCGACATTGTGCATGCTCTGTTGCCCGTAGTTATGTGCCTGTGCTTCTGTCAGTGTGATCATGTGATGTATCTGACCCCAGGAATGTGTCAGTAAAGTTTCCCCTTCCTGGGACAATGAATTCACGGTGTTCTTATTTCAATTTCCAGGAGTGTAGATACAGAAAATGTTCGACTGCTGCCCTGGCCAGCACATTCTCCAGATCTCTCACCAATTGAAAACGTTTGGTCAATGGCTCGTCACAATACGCCTGTCACTACTCTTGATGAACTGTGGTATCGTGTTGAAGCTGCATGGGCAGCTATACCTGTACACGCCATCCAAGCTCTGTTTGACTCAATGCCCAGGCCTATCAAGGCCGTTATCAGGACCAGAGGTGGTTGTTCTGGGTACTGATTTCTCAGGATCTATGCACCCAAATTGCGTGAAAATGTAATCACATGTCAGTTCAAGTATAATATATTTGTCCAATGAATACTCGTTTACCCTCTGCATTTCTTCTTGGTGTAGCAATTTTAATGGCCAGTAGTGTATATTCAGAACGATGACACCATATCTATATCCGCCACTCCTCCATCATCCCAGCGATTTGCATGGTAAAATCTTGTCAGCCACCCCGCCGTTCTTCGAGTACACTACCCTGCACTGTGCTCAAGGCTTTGAGTGAAACAATGATTTTAGAATACCTTTTTAATACTTATCCAGCGTCGCAGAATGCAATGAACGTAATGTCTTTAAAAAGAAATTGTCTGTATCCAATTATAAAATCCTTTTGTGTATGCAGCTGTCTTGTAAACAGCGAGTAGTTTATGAGATCGTCATGCAGTATCGATGCATATGCTGTAGTGACCATAAGGAAGTTTTGCATTGATCTGAATCAGTATGTACGCCCATAGTTCCAGTTTTCATCATTTCACATAGCTTTGAACAATCTATCACAAATATGGGTGAGAATTCCTTAAACTTCTGTGGGCTGTGTGTGCATTCGAAACTATCGTCAGTCTCTAAATAGGATGTGCAAAGTCTTGCGTACATGTCGTACAAAGCCACATGCATTTCTGTTCCAGTCAAGATGTAATTATTCGTATGGAAGAAATTGGGGTCTAGGTAAACTCTAGCTTTAGCTAGTTCACAGATGTGAAATATGTTCGAATCCTTTTTGAGGTTCCCCTTCCTGTCTGTTTACAGCGCTAGAATAATAAAGCGAGGTATTTATAACTGAATAGAAGTCTTAGTCATCCTGCTTGGCGAAATGATTGTGGAAGGATTCAGTATTCAAGCATCCCCCATAAACGGAGAAACAATGACATCTGAACCCTGAAATTCAGTAAATGTTAAAAGTTTCATATTCTCTTCGTCTGATAGAGATAAGTGAGGTTCTTTCCCCTTCAATTTACACAGTACAAGTATATGCTCGTCTTCTCCTTGTCGTAGAATTTACAAGTTATCATCAGTAGTACTACGCACTCCTGCTTAGCGTTCATAATAACGATTACTATCTTCAAAGAAGCGGAATGCACACGCTAAAGAGGTTATTTACCGATCCATCTACGAACCATCCAGTGTTTTGTAGGGCACTGAAAACCAGTGTTGTATGTCTCGAGAGACGTTGTGATATCAACGTTTCTGGTGCAATCCGTTTCAACCCCCTTTTGTTCATATCTTATTTCTTGAAACAGAAATGCGAATACGTTGCATGTGTTGTGGCGTAACAAGACAGCTACGCCACACTGAAGTAGCCGAAAGGCACGCGTTAATCTAGAGAGGTCTGAAACAGGATACGTAATGAATGGTAGCAAGAAAAGTACGTAGCTGATATAATACTTAACTTTTAATCTATCCTTGTTGTATAAATCGTTCTTCTTGTTGAGACATGCTTTAGACGATAACTATCAAACTATGTAAGGCTAGTGGCGCCTTGCTAGGTCGTAGCCATTGACTTAGCTGAAGGCTATTCTATCTGTCTCTCGGCAAATGAGAGAAAGGCTTCGTCAGTGTGGTCGCTAGCAAAGTCGTCGTACAACTGGGGCGAGTGCTCTTCCGTATCTCGAGACCTGCCTTGTGGTGGCGCTCGGTCTGCGATCACACAGTGGCGACACGCGGGTCCGACATGTACTAAGGGACCGCGGCCGATTTAAAGCTACCACCTAGCAAGTGTGGTGTCTGGCGGTGACACCACAGCATGTAAGGTGAGATTTTACTGATGCTGAAGAAGCATTTTTACTCCTTCCAAATATAGGAAGCTCTTACTTAGAATTGTCAATCCGTTTTGAATTTAAATAATAAAAAATTCGTATTTCGTCGTTATTATGAAACGTTACTGAGGCGAATGGATTCTGGGAAAGATGTTTCTAGCTAATGATACGCTCATCATATTTAACTGTAGCTGTTAAATCAAATGTAATCAATGTGGGGTTCCAGTCCAATGGATTTAAGAAAGCCTCGTGATGACTGGGTGTTGTGTGCTGTCCTTAGGTTGGTTAGGTTTAAGCAGTTCTAAGTTCTAGGGGACAGATGACCATAGCTGTTAAGTCCCATAGTGCTCAGAGCCATTTGAACCATTTTTTTGATTTAAGAAACTCGTAATTATCACGTGTTATCACATTCTCCTTCCACAGAAAAGTGATCTTCTGATGACTGGGTATGCCGTTTTTATTCCCTATGATCATAATGTTGTTTCAGTTGAATATATACTATAATTTCCTTACAGTGAAAATCGACTAGATTCGTGTTCTGATCTATGATATTCAGCTCGAGATGATCTAATGTCTGAACACTCATTAGGAGGTATGTTGGATTACTGGGAAGCTCTGCAATTTTATAACCACTGGAGGGTAAAATGTGTATATTGTATGGAGTAATCTGTCGTTAATGAACAATTTTGTCGCGCTGTTTTATCAGTATTATGTTCCAGCACTAGACCACCGCGAGAAACCTAGTAGTGATCCTGCTGAATCTTCGTGACTGTATTCCACTGTCTCTTCTGTTGTTTCTATCTCTGTTTTAAAAGCTTTAAACTCATATCATTTTGCAAATCGTTTTATATACACATTTAAATTGTCAAAATCGTAGGAGCAGAGAGGTGTTACCACAACTTTTCCACATCTTAGTCGCAATTCACTGTTTGCCTCAGTGACGTTAGCTATGCCACTGTGTTTCCAGACCGATCAATACAATACTCTAGTTCCCCTTGCTTAGATCTGTTGGAGAAAAGTAGTTCACTTTTAAACTAAATGAATATTCCTTTAACATTGAGAGGCACCAACATGCCTTGCTCATACTGTGGCATCAAGCAGTCAGGCCTGCAAGATGAGTGGTCTGCCAAGCGAGTGGATTCATTCTTATTTATCGAGTAACATGAACTCTCGTACTCACAATTAAGTTACAAATTACCCTCCTGTGTGAATATTACGCAACGGAAACGCACTTCTGACTATCAGTAATTTACAGAACTCTGACTGTTCACTACGCACTGGCAATACCACATTTTCTTTCTTATTTAACGGCTTTGATCAACACGTGGCCATCGCTCTGAATATGAATGGCGCACACATTATAAATTCTGGATATCATGACAACATACAATTCGAAGGAAAAGGCCACCAATCTTTTTCTTTTCACTATCTTATTTATTCCGATAAATTCTATAACCTAAACACACAAATTCCATAACCTACAACAATAACACATTAGAAGTTCCGCCCAGTGGGCATGGCTTAACATTGGTGATTCTCTATCTTATGGTCTCGTAATTATTTAATGCTACAGTGCACTTTCTGGATAGGATGGTGGATCTTTTGCTATATCTCACACTTCGACTCTCACAACCATCATCACGAAACTTTCCTCCAGACCAAGCGGTACAAAAGGAACATGCATAACCCACTACCTCTGAAACTACCTTGCTACTCTCCCATGCAAACCACACATACTTAAATTACATGACATATACCACACTGCAACATGGAATACAACATAAGGAATAGTCACAACATTATAATCACATCACTTTCAGCTTTCCCACTTCAATTAGTATTCATCCCAGTTTCACACGGCACTGCCCCACTTCGTAACTTTTCTTTCCTACTGCGAACTCTGGACGATATATGCACGTCTTCCCGTGGAATTCAAGCCAAGTGGCGTTGCTGGGTAGACGGCTGACTCACCTTGCTTCTCTCTCAGAGTATTATAGTTTGAATCAAGCGTCACACGGAAACATAACACGCAAAGTAATATTAAGAACATATTCGTCACACACGCGAGTCCTCAACTGATACCATGGACGAGTACTTCTCTTTATCCTTTGTCTCATACACAGATTGAGACTCACACAGTACTCACCACGTGGAAGTACTCGTCTCTAATTTCGAGTCCTGCACACGCCATTTCTTAAATATTTCCAACTTATAGTACACACGCTAGTAATTCAGCTTAACTTAAGCACTCGGAAGTATTTCAACTTATTGCTACACGTGATTTCATTGTGACCGTTGGTCAATTCCGAAGATTACTACGATCCCCTTAATATTACCTGCCTGACATTTAATTCTTCCCACAAAAGTTTCTGGAATAGAGAAATTGCTATTCTAAACTGCTTTTAAGTATTTCACATGCATACAATGTCTCCACTCTTTTGTCCTTACGGAGAATGCCTAAGACAGGTCTTACCAGCACTAGATCCAGCGGCAGAGTGCTGAAACATGGCCGTTCTTCAGGTCATCTCGCACCTCTGTCGAGGTGGGGGAAGACCATGCTACCGTATTGGTCAGCCACATTTCAGGCGCACAAAGTTCCGGTAAGTTTCATCTCTTTGGTTCCACCAAAGGTGGCCAAAGGATCGTCTCAAAGATGATGATATATTCACATTCACTATCTGCAGTTAGCAGACGACCATACATTCATTCATTTCACAGATCTCACCAAACTGGATGTATGGATTTATTTTGTGGGAGTGCACATGTGATCAATTAAATAAATAAATTGTCATTCTTTCCCACACTGGTATCCGGCTTCACTGTATTAATTGAAATTGAGTATTTATTAGAAAAAATATGTTGTTCAGACAAAAATAATGAAGTATGTTGTACCTATTTTCAATGTCGAGCGGTACTATACCCTTTCACCACCGGCTACCCATGCAGAAAAAAATGGCACTGTACTATCCTTGCAATGCGAGGTTAGTTCCGAACATTTTTTTAAGAAAGCTGTATTAGAACAAACGTAGCAAGTCATCATAATAACCAGGAGGAGACATTAGCCCTGGTGACCTCAAATAGACGACCAAATGCTGTTACTTTACCAAATTATTGACACAGTTGTTGCATTATTGTACTCTCCACAATCCGGAGCAACGTACACATACATATTTACAACAATCCAAATGACAAATAAAACATCACATCATACAAATAAAAAATAATGGTGAGATAAAAATTGGCTTAGTTGCCGGGATCTCCGTTATTTTTAGGAGTAATCCAAACTTCAATAATTCTAAAACAAATAAAAAAATACTAATTGTACTCATGAAATTTTAAATAGCTCACCGTCCAAACACAGAGCAAGTAATCTGACATTCATAAATTGCGGGGTAAAAACCTTTACACAGCAAAGTCTAAATACAAAACAAAATCATCAAAAGAAAAACATTGCGTACACTAGTTACATGTAGAATGTCAGGCTCCATACCATTACTCTAAAATATACATCAAACCTACAGAGAAATAAAACTGAGAAGAAAAACAATGAAATATACCACAAGTTACATACTGGTTACGTAATATAGTTCATCTATGACATCATGTCATACCTAATTAACTATCATAACTTAAGCAATTGCCACCACTACTCGACTGTGAGTTTAACCTTATCCTTGTCCACCAGTACAAATACCTGCTGCTGAGCTAGTCAGTCCATCAACTTTGATCAATACAGGCAGTAAATAGTTAGCAATAAGTGCTTGAATCCACCAATAGCTCTCGTATCTTACTCTACTGCTCATTTCTCTGTTGTTACACATTTAGACGACAAGAACTTGCATTTCGACTAGCCTTCGTTACACTTTAATGTGAAATATCACCACTGCGATAATGCAATTAAGTGGCTTCAGTCAACACACCAACAAGATCATTACTGTCCACGACATCAAAATGCATCAGTTAATTCCGATATTTGTTGTGCAATGCAAACTCTTGTCCCCTGTGACAACCTTACTGACCAATGCAACAAGAGCCGCTACCGCTACGTTAGTATTACGCCACTGGCTAATAGTTAAAGCATCATTGTACCAAATATTCTAATAAACATGCTACGTGAACTTGATAACCCAGAACAAACAAAAAAACACACTAACTATTCTAAACACATACCTAATGAAATACAATTACATTTGCTGTCCCTTCAGGAACGAAACATATAAAAAAAATTTTACAAATTTTACACAATTACAAATACATTATTCCCTATCTTGTGAGTCACACGGAAACATTTCATTCTGTGATTTTCTTGGGGTCAAAAAGTTGCTGATAGTTTTCCTAGAAACACTGTCTCGGTGTCAAAGCTCTCCCATGGTTACCCGGACGAAAGTCTTTAGGTCACTCAAATCGGCTTTTTGAACACGCACTGAACAGTAAACTGTATCTCACATTAAACACAAATGTCATAGTCACTCTCAGAGTACCAACCACACGAATCTGGTCGTCCAGAAATGGCCCTACAACTACTATTACCCACGGTTCTGTCCTTTCAGTTCATGGTGTAATTAAAAGTCGTAAGTTCCAACAACCAGCACTTATTCCCGCACCAATTAAAGAAATGTCTCCTACTACAAGTGCAAATGTCAATGTACCACTTTAGTTTCTTGCGTTCATACAATAATTAGTCACCAAACGACAACTGTCCTCTTTAAGTATACCAAGCGTCCCACATGCAATTCACAAAGCACACTTAACCAGTCACTGCCAAAGGTTTATGGATCCCACCGTTCAGTGGTCCAGACAAAACAAAACAATCGTGCCGGCCGAAGTGGCCGTGCGGTTAAAGGCGCTGCAGTCTGGAACCGCAAGACCGCTACGGTCGCAGGTTCGAATCCTGCCTCGGGCATGGATGTTTGTGATGTCCTTAGGTTAGTTAGGTTTAACTAGTTCTAAGTTCTAGGGGACTAATGGCCTCAGCAGTTGAGTCCCATAGTGCTCAGAGCCATTTGAACCATTTGAACCAAAACAATCGTCCTGTCTGCTAAAGACAAAATCTTTTGTCCCACTCACATCGTGGAAACACCAGTCCTTCACTTTCCACCTTATGGAGACATACGAGCAGTCACCTTGTTTCACGGCTCCACCGTCCAGTACTAGTTAATAGTTGTTGGTAAAAAATGCCCGCCGGACTCTGCCGCGCGTCGTTCATTCAGCCCTCGTGCCGCCGTTCGAGCAGTTAAGCAGAGAAAGCCACCCGCTTTTGCCTCTGCGTGATACTGTCCCCAGTCGTAAGGGTGACGGAACTTGTGAATGGCAGCCAGTGGTAGGTGCGTCTCGCCCCAGGCCGTTGACCTGTTGTAGCGGGCGCGTGGAGTGCACCCCGACCGACAGTGGAGTGGGGAGTGCCGGGGCTCTGTCACCTCTCCCACGTCAGCTTGGCCTCCCGAATTTGTTTGTAGTTATGGGCGCGTTCTGCGTGGGAACCTCAGCGCTACGATACCCAATCAGTCAGACCCTTCTGTGCATCTCGCAACATTACAGACAAAAGGATATTCTTACAGTATTTAAATACTCATTCATTACATGTATCATCTATTAGATACATTGGTAATAAAAGAATCTTTGTTCTAAAAAACATAAAATCATACACCCTAGTTTTCTACACATACAACATCAACATTTATCTCTTTTCTATATACAGCCCACACTTGTGCTATTGATTGTAGCTGTCGTCCCTCATACAAAACATGAAAGTGTCAAAAAAACAAAAAAGGAATAAGAAACAATCTATACTGCTCACAATTACAATATAAAATAGTAGACTACTTTAACATCCTATCACAGTGAAAATATTAGAAACTGTTGATTCTAAAACCACAATATACAATGCACCTTTGTGCTTGTGACAGACTGAAATTAGTATCTCTTTATATATTTTACCTTTTTATTATATATAACAACATTTCTAGGACATGTATGTACCATCCACATGATGTCGGATCCTGACCTGCCATCGAGGTTCATCCAAATCAAACAATAAAGCACAATAATGTTTTAGTTATGGATCGGTAGCATCCCCTTTACAGGAGTGTGCGCATTGATCACACTACTCTACGACTCTCACTCACCAGACATCACATTTTCCTTCTCATTCAATCCATTAATACACTAACAGAATAGGTTTAGAAGTAAGCTAACCTTAACACCACCACACTCACGACAACATACCATACCTTCGCTCCCTTATACTCAACCACATAACACATGAAGCTGTTTCGGAGATAGCATTCCAGTCTCCGAATTCGTCCTTTCACTCTGGCACCTCTTTCCATCGGCTTACCTCTGCATTCACTTTACCGGTTATTCATCCTGCTAAATATCAACTTAGAATTGCGACATTTCATCTAAGAACAAAAAATACACAAATTATTCATCCTGCAAAATAACTGTACACATTCTTGGTACCGTTTTGATTAGTTATACTGGTACCAGGCTTCAACGACAACAAAAGTTATTTTCTTTTTTTATATTGCAAATGTTATGGTAAGAATTAGATTTACACTTATATTACATCTTACATCAGTAATCCACAACGTTCACCATCTGGATCCCATACTCCCTTTATGTCCCTTCACGTTGTGCAGTTGTCCTCATCTCTTCATTCATATTTCAGCTCTCCGTCCGTCCATTACTCCACCATTTCCTGGTCTTCCTTCGCCATTCGCATCAATCTCGATTGCAGCATACACAGGCCTCTCTGTAACATACATCTAAGACATCTCCACATTATTCAATTCTACTCACCTTTATTTACCACTGTTTCATCACGTCGAATCTCTCTTTATTAATCACACTGCTTCACGTCGCTTCTCTCCTTAAATATCACCTTTATCCACTACTATTTATCACGTCGCTTCTCTCTCTATCTACCATCTTTATCCACTCATTAATCATCACATCGTTTCTGCTTGATCCTTATTCATATGACAAAAAATACGTACATACACCACTCTGTCGACTCCTGTTCATGACTCATTCGAGCAGTCTATTCCGTCATACTTCCTGACATCCCGCCTGAAAATTGTTATGTTCGATTTGACCCTGCACAACGTTACACACCACAAATAAATATACTGACTATCTACCATAAATTGCCTACTTTCGATCTATCCTTAACTTTTCCATAATTTGATGTTAGAAATGTGATGAAGCCCACGAGATTGTTTTCCCTTGATCGTCTCAATCAGTACAGCATTTTCATGGACAATCCGCCTCACTCTGAATGGTCCATTATACACCATAAAGAATTTGCTAGTTAGGAATCTGTGCTTCTTTGATAATCGATGAGTTTTAATTAGAACCTTGTCTCCTACTGCCAATTCGATCTTACTGATCTTTCCTTTCTGCTTCTCCTGCCTATCCTTAGCTGCTTTCTTAATACGCTCTATCGCAACCTTGACAATTTCTGTGTGCCTCTGCTTTCCTGATCGCGGAAAATCTACCAGCTCCCTGACTCGATCTGGTGGTGGTTCATTCTTTAGTACCGTAATTGGTGATTAACCAGTTGCTCCATGTGGTAGCTCATTGAGGATGTCCTGAAAATCTTTGAGAAAAATACTCCAACTTCTATGTTGCCTATGGCAATAGATCTTACACAACTTTCCCATTTCTTTTACCACTCTTTCACTGGGGTTACTTGCAGCATGGTATTGGGATATGAACACCGGTTTTATCCTTCTTCTCTTCAGTGTGGTTAGCCATTGTCTGGATCTATATTGTGGTCCATTGCCAGCTATGAACTTTTCTACAGTTCCTACTTCTCGCAAAAAGTTTTTAACGATCGCTGCTGCTACTGTCCTTCCCGTCGCACGTTTCAATGCGGTAAAAGTCACATACTTTGAGACCAATTCCACTGCTACTAAAACATATCTATATCCTTGCACTGACTTAGGTAGCGGGCCAAACAAATCTGTTGCTCCGAATTCCCTCAATCTACCTGGCACTATCGGAAAAAGCGGTGCTTTGCATGAGATAGTTAACGATTTTGCCTTCTGGCACAATTTGCAACTACCAAGCACGTTCTTGCCTCTCCATACTAATGAAATAAACTGATTCCCTTAACTTCTTACAGCATTTCCTTGCCCCGTAATGCCCGTAACTTAGGTGCGTGTACCAGATCAGCTTGTTGACTATTTCATTTGGTATACACAACACCCAGTCCTGTGTGTTCGGATTTCTACGGTAGAAAAGGACCCCGTTCTGAATTGTATAAAAGCGCGCTATATTGGCATTTAAGTTCGCTCTAACCCTGTCCTTCACCATTCTCCATGACGCGTCTTTATCCTGCTCTTTCGCGATATCTGTGAGTACCGCCCCTATGTATTTCTCGAACGGCACGCCCTGCATATACAATATGTCATATCTGTTCTCGTTTACCTCCTCATCAAAGCATTGACCATGACCTACTGGGTTCCTTGACAACGCATCTGCCACTATATTCAGTGGCACAGGAATATACATGACCGTAAACTGAAACTCCTGTAAATAGAGTGCCCACCTAGCGAGTCGTCTACGGTTAAGTTTGGTCGACATCAGAAACTGTAGTGACTTGTGGTCAGTATAGATTTTAGTATGCCTCCCATACAAATAGTTTCTAAACTTACTAAAACCCCATACTATTGCCAAAGCTGCAAGCTCAGTTACCGTGTAATTTCTCTCAGCTTTGCTAAGCATTCGGCTCGCAAATGCAATAGGTTGTTGTATTACTTCTCCTCCTTGGTCTTGCTCTTGGAACAATGTTACCCCAAGTCCACTACGGGAACTGTCCATGGCCATACAAAACTCTTTCCCTAGGTCTGGATGCCCGAGAAGAGGTGCCGATAGTAGTGCCTTCTTTAACGCCTCATACTCTTCCTGCGCGACAGGGTCCCAATTCCATACCGTTTTCTTTCCATTCAGCTGACATAGTCTGGGTGTCGCTGCACCCCCAATCTTAATAAACCTCCTGTAAAAATTGATTAATCCTAAATAACCCCGTAGCTGACGTTTTGTTCTTGGCACCGGAAAATGTCTGACTGCATCGAGTTTGTCTGGATTTGGTCTCATTCCCTCTGGTGTCACAATGTGACCTAGAAACTCGATTTCTTTTCGTCCAAATTCTGACTTTCCCAAATTCACGGTTACCCCATGTCTCTCCAATGCACCGAGTAATATGCTTAACGTTCTATTGTGGTCTTCCCAGTTTCTTTCTGCTATCAGGACATCATCCACGTACTGTGTTACCCTATCTTTTATTTCATTAGGAATGACAGTATTTAGCGCTCTGATAAATGCCGCGGATGATACATTTAACCCAAATGGTAGTTTCCGGAATTGATACGATTTCCCGTAGCACAAGAAAGCAGTGTATTTTCTACACCCCCTATCTAACTCCACCTGGCAGAAACTCATTCTCAAATCAACTGAGCTGAGAACTCTGATCCCGTGAAACTTTTGTAGCAATTCGTCAAGTGTCAGTGGCCGATCTGTCTCTGGCTCTATTATCTTATTAATCCTTCTTGCGTCCAAAACTAATCTAATTGACCCATCCCTTTTTTCAACACAAACTAAAGGGCTGTTGTACAGACTGGATGCTGGTTCGATAATCCCTTGCTGTAGCATGCTTTCGATCTCAGCTTCTACCCTTTCTTTGTACACAACAGGTATCGGGTACACTTGGGCCCTAAACTGTTTATGGGGCTTGACTTTGAATCTATACACAAAATTTTTTATTGTACCCGCATCATGTTTAAATACCTTCCTGTTCTCGTATAAAATTTTCTGCAATTCGCCGTAGACCGTGGTCCCTCGTAAATGCCATGTTTTCTCCTTGATCTCCTCCTCCAAACATTTATGAATTTTCTCCTTCTCTTGTTCGAACCCCTTATTCTGTGCCTGTCTACCGGACTTTACCGCGAGACATAATGCTAAGTTTGCGTTATCTTTAGCACATAAGCAATCGTCGAATCTTAATGTAATTTCCTCCGAATCTCGTTTCAACTCCATCTAACCATTTCTCATGTTAACGACTGCTTTATATTCGTTCAAAAAATTTACGCCTAATATCCCTTCAACAGTTAGAGACGACACAATCATGAACACTGCACTAAACCTCTTCGCTTGGCACACAAAGTCTACCTGCGCTTGTAACTTCACCTCAATTCCCTTTCCTGTAACTGCCCCATCACTGTTGTCCTTTGCAATGGCAACGTTGGCCATGGTTTTGTAAGACTACAACACTTAAACACATCTTCCCTCAAAACACTCATTGCACTGCCTGTGTCGATGACACAAGGTACGATTATATTATTTATTTCTACGCTAATTATTGGGTGGACTTCACTCCCCACATCTCCTACCTCCTCTAACAGATTCTCCCTTAGTTTTCCGTAATCGATATACCTAATATTTACATCATTAATAGTCCTGGTTTGTACCCGTCTATCATGTAGTCACCTTCTTCTCCCTCCGTCATTGTGACAGTGATTGTCCTGTCGTGAACCCAATGACTGCCTATCCTCTCTTCGCCCATCATTTTCATTTTCCCTTCTTCTTCCATCTCTGTCCCATCTTCTATTTTCCCGGTGTGCCGGTCGATATCCCCATTAATTCTGCCCCCTATTTCCTCGCCATCTTCCATTTCCGTCATTCCTCTGATTCCATGCTCTCCTGTCATTCTGATAGTTTCTGCCGTTCCTATCCTCGACTCTGTCTGACCTATGAGTCTTGTCTCCGTTCACAATGTTGCTCTCATTACCCAGTTCCTGTAACAAGTGCTGAAATGACGCGGAATCGTCTAAGCCTCTGCCTGCTATCACTATATCTCTGCGCAATTTCACTGGCAATTTCGTTATACAGATCCTAATGAGCTCCCCAGGTTCGTATGGCACATCCAAATACCTATTTCGTCTCAGCATTTCCTGATAGCACGCCACTGAATCTCTTACACCACCTTCGTTACAATTTGGCATCGTCAATATGCTTTGCTTAACCTGGTCCTGCTTACTTTTCGACCAGAATTCATTTAAAAACTTGTCACAAAATATCTTGTAGCTACTACAGTCTTTAATAACTTCCTGCATTTTCGCTCTAGCCTCGTCCCTCAAATGGTTACACACAAACATCATTTTGAGGAGCGGTCCCCACGATGAAGGTAATGAATCTTGAAATTGAGACAGCCACAGGCATGGATGTTGGTAATTATCAGGATCCGGAAAACAAGTGTACGTTTGTACCGACACGAAGTGCCTCCTACATTCTTCTTCCGCATTTATGTTTTCCGACCCTGGACTATACCCAGTTGGGTTTGCCACCTGTTTTATCCGACACAACCGTTCTTCTAACTCTCTGAGTTCGTCTTCCTCTTTCTGCCTATATTCGTTTATTGAATTTATCTCACTCTCCCTCTGCAATCTACCTGGTGGTGTTTCACCTTCGCTTCTGCACGCTAATTGCAACTGTGCTGGTTCTTCCCTATGTTTCCTATTTGTTTCTAATTGTGCCTCTTTAAACTGTAATAGTGATTGTATTTCCTCCTGGTCGGCATAAACCTCTCGCTGCGTACTGTCAGAGCCTGTTTCGCCTCTTATACTGATCTTTTCTACATCTGCACTAATCGTATTCATTCTGACCATTACCTCCGCAACTTCATCCCTGTGTTTATTTAGCGCCACTTCCTGCCGGGTGACTTGAGCTTCCACGCTGTCTAATGCCCCTTGTTTATCTGCGAGTAAGTCCTCCACTATCTCTTTGATTCGCTCAGCCGGCAACATGTCCCTACGTTCTGTAATATCACTCTCTATTGCACTTATTTGTACCTCCAAATTATTGGCTTTTTCTTTCACGGCATCACATACTTGCTTCAACGCATCCAGATTCTTCTCCCCCTCATCTAACCGATTATTAACTGCGGACAAACGCTCATCGATAACTGTGTGTAGCTTCCTCATTGCCTCTTTATTTCCCTTATCCATTGCCTCCAATCTTTCCTTAGTCTCCCTATCTCTCTCCTTGTTATCTCTATCCATCGCTTCCAATCTTTCCTTATAATCTCTATCCATCCTCTGTAAAAACTGCAATAGCACATTGTCATTTGCTACTTTCGGTGCGCTCACCTCGTTCACCTGAGAAACCGTAGCTTCGCTAAGGGTAGCTACACTTTCACTGCATACCTGACCTAGTCCCAGCTCGCCCGCATCGTCGGGAAAAGCCCCCGATTGTGGACAAAGCCCACCGCTTAAAGGATCAACTAGCCACGGTCCGCTGACCAATTCAGCCCCTTCCGAGTGTTTGCCGTTCTCGCTCATTAACCCAAGGTCGACACCTACTTCCTGCTGCACTGCTATGTTCACCCCAGAATCACTATTCTCCATGGTGACTACACTTTTCGACTGCGACCTAGTTACTACGGACATTACGCAAAAAAAAAAAAAAAAATATGCAACGATCTTCCAGCCTTGACGATATAGCAATTAATTCCATAAAAAGAAATAAAAGATCCTCACCAATCCAGAAAGAAATTGCAAACAAAAAAAATTTTACTTCTTAGTGCTATCACAATATCTTCCATTAAAAAGAAATCTTAACAGCAAACCCTAACAGCAAAATCCTGGCAGGGTCGAAATTACGAGAGGCACCCACATGCCTTCCTCATACTGTGGCATCAAGCAGTCAGGCCTGCAAGATGAGTGGTCTGCCAAGCAAGTGGATTCATTCTTATTTATCGAGTAACATGAACTCTCGTACTCACAATTAAGTTACAAATTACCCTCCTGTATGAATATTATGCAACGGAAACACACATCTGACTATCTGCAATGCAAGCCAAGTGGCGTTGCTGGATAGACGGCTGACTCACCTTGCTTCTCTCTCAGAGTATTGTAGTTTGAATCAAGCGTCACACGGAAACATAACACGCAAAGTAATATTAAGAACATATTCGTCACACACGCGAGTCCTCAACTGATACCATGGATGAGTACTTCTCTTTATCCTTTGTCTCATACACAGATTGAGACCCACACAGTACACACCACGTGGAAGTACTCGTCTCTAATTTCGAGTCCTGCACACGCCATTTCTTAAATATTTCCAACTTATAGTACACACGCTAGTAATTCCGCTTCACTTAAGCGGAGGTGGGGGAAGACCATGCTACCGTATTGGTCAGCCACATTTCAGGCGCTCAAAGCTCCGGTAAGTTTCATCTCTTTGGTTCCACCAAAGGTGGCCAAAGGATCGTCTCAAAGATGATCATATATTCACATTCACTATCTGCGGTTAGGAGACAACCATACATTCATTCATTTCACAGATCTCACCAAACTGGATGTATGCATTTATTTTGTGGGAGTGCACATGTGATCAATTAAGTAAATAAATTGTCATTCTTTCCCACACTGGTATCCGGCTTCACTGTATTAATTGAAATTGACTTATTATTAGAAAAAATATGTTGTTCAGATACGAATAATGAAGTATGTTGTACCTATTTTCAATGTCGGGAGGTACTGTACCCTTTCAACATCACATCTCGACCTCAAATGATACAATGTTATACATACTGCTTGTTTTTATGCAATTGGCAGGAGAAACGTTAGACAGAAATTTCCGAAGAGGTGTGAATTGATGCCTTGTTAACACCGAGAATTATGGAACACCTTGTTCTTGTCTGTGAAGAAACAATACAGTTCTTCTGGTGGTCTTAAACCGCTGAATCAGTCGGAGTACTAAGTGTTTTTTTTTTTTTACACATACGCAACCCAGTGAGTTCTATATCCGTCCACAGCATCTAAATTGACAATCCTACATTCTTTGGAAGTCCACGTCGCCCCTGGCAATGTACCTCGCATAAAAACCCCTCCAAATCGAGATTTTTAGTTTTCAGAGTTTAAGCAGATCTATGTTTGTAAGTGGTCCGTCGGGTAGTATTGCTGCGAGCTTTACAGAACAAAAAGTCAAAAGACCCGTTTGACAATTCCAAAGACAATACCACAACTAAAGATCGTATGTAAGTGCGTTGTATCTTAGTCCAGAATGTTTGGTTCGTAAGAACATAAGCTCCTTGTAAACAAAAGCCAGTAGTTATCTGAAGATGGCTTAATAAGCCGAAAACTAGTTCACACAAACTAAAACCAGTAGAACAAAAAACCGCCTAAGCGTTATTCACTCCTCAATATGGAATTGTTCTATCAAGAAGCAATGGAAGAATCCACAAATATCAGAATGACTTTCACTTGTAACTTTCGACTCGTTCGTTTCCAGCACACGGATCCTACATCAAGTAAACATGATCTTTAAATGCATGCATCAAGAGCTTTGAACACTTGTTCCATTATTCGTCTCCATCGTCATTGAATATTTGTAACATCATAATCTAATCACCTTGTATATACGTACATACATTTACAGGTGCTCGTGCCTATGGCTATGACGCTCTGTAATCACACTTTGAGACGTTTCCTGACATGGGTTCTTGTATAAAAGTTAGTCTACTAAGCCCCTTTACAACCTCTATATGAGTGTAACATGAACTGTGAAACACCTAGTATATTATTTTATCATTATATGACTTTTTGCAGCAAATTGTAGTCTCAAAGAAATATCTTTGTACCAATGATAAAATTTCAAGTTCTCTACCCCACTATAACTACATTACAATGAACTACGATACTACAGACACGTAGTTTTTTAATTAAAGTGATGTTTATTTGGTCCTCAATACAAGACCTTGAAGTGTGTAACCCCTATACTCGCTAGGGCTTCGTAATGTTTACCGTAAATAGAAATTTTCTTACAAAATTGGCATTTGTTAACTATGTTATACAGCTAGTCGCACCTCTGTTTGGAATCGCCAGTCACATTTTTGCGAAGTATTGATTCTTTTTAAAGGTTGCACAAAAAGTAACTGTGGTATTACGCGTTTAGGAATCTGCTTTAAAGACACACAAAACGACGAGATATTAAAATCCCATAGCAGTATTTGACGAGGTATTCGATGTCTTACGAGTAACGTTGCCAAGACACTATTAAAAGTTGCGTAAATCCCGTAATTTTGCCGGGATGGTTCCTTCGAAAGGGCACGGCCGGTTTCTTTCCCACCGTTCCCTAATTCGAGCTTGTCTACGGAAAATTAAAAACTAATCTTCTCCTCATCCTCCTTAGTTTTGTAATTTGACTGCTTTTCGCTTCTTTAGGTGCTTGCGTATATCCATATATGATCGCTTGTCATAAAAAAAAAGAAATATGAGTGTTAATATCCGCCACCAACGAGCTCTATTTATTTACTCTTGCGTTTCAGAGTTTCTTCCGCTATGAAATTGGTTCAAATGGCTCTGACTTAACATCTGAGGTCATCAGTCGCCTAGAACTTAGAACTACTTAAACCTAACTAACTTAAGGACATCACACACATCCATGCCCGAAGCAGGATTCGAACCAGCGACCGCAGTAGTCGCGCGCTTCCGGACTGAAGTGTCTAGAACCGCTCGGCCACCGCGGCCGACTCCTATGAAGTTGGTCAAGGCGTGAGAAATAAGGAGCTACAGCGTCATCCAACTCAGGATTCCGACGTTTGCCTACAACTAAATATTCGGGTTTTTAACCATAATTCCAGGCGACGTTACATATTAGTTTGGCACTGGAATCGAATCCGGGAAGAACGAGACTTAGTTTTCGGTACGGGAGGGTGACTAAGGTTTGGGTTTTTCCGTAATCCGATAACTCTGTTTTGAGACAAACTTCGAATTTCCGTCCTTCACCTACGCCCTTCTCACCAACCGACATCAATCCATTTTTGTTTACTTCTCATCGCTGCTTATCCTGTTTATTGAGATCAATACGACTTCACAATGAAGTAAAAATTCAAATGGCTCCAAGCACTATGGGACTTAACTTCTGAGGTCATCACTCCCCTAGAACTCAGAACTACTTAAACCTAACTAACCTAAGGACATCACACACTTCCATGCCTGAGGCAGGATTCGAACCTGCTACCATAGCGGTCTCGCGGTTCCAGACTGTAGCGCCAAGAACCGCTCGGCCACCCCGGACGGCAATGACGTAAAAGGTGCGCATTGAAACAACTGTTTCTTTAATGTTAGGAATTCAGACATACAGAACACACAGTCAAGACCGTGTAGCTTGCAACAACAACGGGATTTTTTTCATTGTTTCATTTCCAATCATAACACAAAAATATTGACTTTACACTTGCGCTGCTGTGGTTCACTTGTCATAGAGTGACTCTGTCCAGCAGTCGTAAACAATGAAACTTCCTGGCAGATTAAAATTGTGTGCCGGACGGAGACTCGAACTGAGGAGTTCGAATCTCGGTCCGGCACTCAGTTTTAATCAGCCAGGAATTTTCATATCAGTGCACACTCCGCTGCAGAGTGAAAGTCTCATTCCGGAAACATCCCCCAGGCTTTGGGTAAGCCATGTCTGCGGAATATCCTTTCTTTCAGGCGTGCTATTTCTGCAAGTTTCGCAGGAGAGCTTCCGTAAAGTTTGGAAGGTAGGAGACGAGGTACTGGCAGAAGTAAAGCTGAGGACGGGCTCTGAGTCGTGCTTGGGTAGCTCAGATGGTAGAGCACTTGCCCGCGAAAGGCAAAGGTCCCGAGTTCGAGTCTCGGTCCGGCACATAGTTTTAATCTGCCAGGAAGCTTCATATCAGCTCACATTCCGCTGCAGAGTGAAAATCTCATTCTAGTCGTAAACAAGTCTCTAGCGCCTCCTCACAAGAGAGTGGTAGGTCTTATAGAACTTTTGCTCGACTTCAGTCAAATCTGAATCTTCTCCTGATTTGTTTCCGTAGTTCTCCATTCCCTTCCCATATTAGTATATTCCAATCCTTAGCCTCCCTCTTCATTGTCTCCCTCCTATTCTCCTCCTCCCCCCCTCCCCCACCAACAATCACCTCATTTTTTTTTTTTTTTGCTCCGGTTCCCATATCCTAGTTCTACTCACTAAAATCAAATCTTCTTTCTCAAGGAGTCGCAATTCTGTACGGTTACGTTTCGAAGTGCTTTTCTCAAACAGAGATGAAGAGTTTCACAGAAAGTGGGGAAGGTATCAACTCTACAGTTACGTAAAATTCCCAAGCTCACCTAGAACACCTATTCTGCACTGTAGTTCCTTCTCTAGATTGTCGCACAGATGGCAAAATGGTAGATATCGAAATAGACGACAGAGGGATAGAGAAACAATTAAAATCGCTCAAAAGAGGAAAGGCCACAGGACCCTGATGGGATACCAGTTCGATTTTACACAGAGTACGCGAAGGAACCTGCCCCCTTCTTGCAGCGGTGTACCGTAGGTCTATAGAGGAGCGTAGCGTTCCAAAGCATGGGAAAAGTGCACAGGTCATCCCCGTTTTCAAGAAGGGACGTCGAACAGATGTGCAGAACTATAGACCTATATCTCTAACGTCGATCAGTTGTAGAATTTTGGAACACGTATTATGTTCGAGTATAATCACTTTTCTGAAGACTAGAAATCTACTCTGTAGGAATCAGCATGGGTTTCGAAAAAGACGGTCGTGTGAAACCCAGCTCGCGCTATTCGTTCACCACAGTCAGAGGGCCATGGACACGGGTTCACAGGTAGACGACGTGTTTCTTGACTTCCGCAAGGCGTTCGATACAGTTCCCCACAGTCGTCTAATGAACAAAGTAAGAGCATATGGACTATCAGAAAAATTGTGTGATTCGATTGAAGAGTTCCTAGATAACAGAACGCAGCATGTCATTCTCAATGGAGAGAAGTCTTCCGAAGTAAGAGTGATTTCAGGTGTGCCGCAGGGGAGTGTCGTAGGACCGTTGCTATTCACAATATACATAAATGACCTTGTGGATAACATCGGAAGTTCACTGAGGCTTTTTGCGGATGATGCTGTGGTATATCGAGAGGTTGTAACAGTGGAAAATTGTACTGAAATGCAGGAGGATCTGCAACGTATTGACGCATAGTGCAGGGAATGGCAATTGAATCTCAATGTAGACAAGTGTAATGTGCTGCGAATACATAGAAAGAAAGATCCTTAATCATTTAGCTACAATGTAGCAGGTCAGCAACTGGAAGCAGTTAATTCCATAAAATATCTGGGAGAAGGCATTAGGAGTGATTTAAAATGGAATGATCATATAAAGTTGATCATTGGTAAGGCAGATGCCAGATTGAGATTCATTGGAAGAATCCTAAGGAAATGCAATCCGAAAACAAAGGAAGTAGGCTACAGTACGCTTGTTCGCCCACTGCTTGAATACTGCTCAGCAGTAGACTTGGCCACTGTTTCTATGTTTCGATACAGTGTATCGATACGTGGAACTGTTTCAGTGTTTCGGAACGGCTGTGGTTCACTGTTTCGAAACAGTGGTGTTTCATTCCGACCCTGTCTTGGATAACCGCACCAGATTCGATCTCGAGCCAGACACAGAAACTGTATCGTCGTTTCAAAATAAGGCTGTTTCAGTCCACCTGCGCTTGGAACGGACTAATTGTATCGAAACAGTGATGTTTCATTCCGCTCTGTGTCGTACGAGATTCGAACTCGGCACAGATACTGAAACACAACATAACACTTCATGAAACACTTTCAAGAGTGTCGAAATCTTTTTGACAAGCAATAGAATGAAGCTTAAGATATCCGAAAATAAAGTATCGTTTCTAGCTGGCTGTCCTATTACGAAATGCTTTATAAACACTAACCAAACAATAAAACACTTCATGAAACACTTTCAAGAGTGTCGAAATCTTTTTGACGAGCAATAGGATGAAGCTTAAGATATCCAAAAATAAAGCTTCGTTTCTAGCTGACTGTCCTATTACGAAATGCTTTATAAACACTAACCAAACAATAAATATTCACATTCAAAATAATTAATATGTGAAAATCATTCGATTAAATTACACTTTTTTTTATAACATACGCTTCTCTTTCCATATACAGTAATCTTATTAAGAAACGCAAGTAAGCCTACAACATTTTGAATAAAAAAAGGCGTAGAGTGACAGTTATTAGACATATACATAAATTTGATCTAGGTATAATTGCAAGCAATCTGTTCGAAACATCACTGATAGTGTAATGGTGAACGGGAAAGGCTGGGAAGCATGGTGACTTAATAGTAACGGTTCGAAACACCTTGAAAGACAAATTTTTTTTCTGTTATATTTTGTTATTTATTCTAATTATTTGGCGTTATTTGTGAGTCTATAGTCACTGTGCCTATTATCCACAATGATTCCCTTTGTGTGCATAGAAATTAGCAGGATGGGTATATCACCCATACTAACGGAATGTGGGAATCCCAGTAGCATATCCGTTGTTTCTGCAGTTTGCTCCTACCTCCATTTCCGTTCGTGGTGGTTATCTGTCTTGAGCTATGGCTGTCCTCAGCCAATTGAAAAGTATGAAAGTCACACAACACGGAAGCAACGCATTTGCTGCAGGAAATACGAAACTGCCAAGACGCCCAAGTGATAGTTTCATACATTCTGCGAAATGATTAGCGCTCTCGCACCTCATTTGTGTTTCTATGGACATACTTATACAGTAAACATTCAAGATGATTAAATGTGTAGGTTTATTAGATTACAAAACACAAACCGTTTCACTGTTTCGAAACAGCGTATCGAGACATTACATTGTACTGTTTCATTTGTTTCGAAACAGTTAAGTGTTTCAGTTTGTCCATCTCTACTCAGCAGTGTGGGATCCGTGCCAGATAGGGTTGATAGAAGAGATAGAGCAGATCCAACGGAGAGCAGCGCGCTTCGTTACAGGATCATTTAGTAATAGCGAAAGCGTTACGGAGGTGATAGATAAACTCCAGTGGAAGACTCTGCAGGAGAGACGCTCAGTAGCTCGGTACGGGCTTTTGTTGAAGTTTCGAGAACATACCTTCACCGAAGAGTCAAGTAGTACAGGGTGTTACAAAAAGGTACGGCCAAACTATCAGGAAACATACCTCACACACAAAGAAAGAAAAGATGTTATGTGGACATGTGTCCGGAAACGCGTACTTTCCATGTTAGAGCTCATTTTATTACTTCTCTTCAAATCACATTAATCATAGAATGGAAACACACAGCAACAGAACGTACCAGCGTGACTTCAAACACTTTGTTACGGGAAATGTTCAAAATGTCCTCCGTTAGCGAGGATACATGCATCCACCCTCCGGCGCATGGAATCCTTGATGCGCTGATGCAGCCCTGGAGAATGGCGTATTGTATCACAGCCGTCCACAACACGAGCACGAAGACTCTCTACATTTGGTACCGGGGTTGCGTAGGCAAGAGCTTTCAAATGCCCCCATAAATGAAAGTCAATAGGGTTGAGGTCAGGAGAGCGTGGAGGCCATGGAATTGGTCCGCTTCTACCAATCCATCGGTCACCGAATCTGTTGTTGAGAAGCGTACGAACACTTCGACTGAAATGTGCAGGAGCTCCATCGTGCATGAACCACATGTTGTGTCGTACTTGTAAAGGCACGCCGGCCGTATTGACCGTCCGGTTCTAGGCGCTACAGTCTGGAGCCGAGCGACTGCTACGGTCGCAGGTTCGAATCCTGCCTCGGGCATGGATGTGTGTGATGTCCTTAGGTTAGTTAGGTTCAATTAGTTCTAAGTTCTAGGCGACTGATGACCTCAGAAGTTAAGTCGCATAGTGCTCAGAGACATTTTGTAAAGGCACATGGTCTAGCAGCACGGGTAGAGTATCCCGTACGAAATCATGGCGTTGAATCGAGGAAGTACAGTACACACTGACGAAACTAAAATGAGCTCTAACATGGAAATTAAGCGTTTCCGGACACATGTCCACATAACATCTTTTCTTTATTTGTGTGTGAGGAATGTTTCCTGAAAGTTTGGCCGTACATTTTTGTAACACCCTGTATATTGCTCCCTCCTACGTATATCTCGCGAAGAGACCATGAGGATGAAATCAGAGAGATTAGAGCCCACACAGAAGCATACCGACAATCCTTCTTTCCACGAACAATACGAGACTGGAATAGAAGGGAGAACCGATAGAGGTACTCAAGGTACCCTCCGCCACACACCGCCAGGTGGCTGGCGGAGTATGGATGTAGATGTTTTCGAAATTCGACCCACGGCTGCGTTGCAGCCAGATCCTCTCGCTTTCTCGTTATTCGTACGTCACTAATATAGGAGAGCGTGTTCGCGGCACGCTAGCGTGATTCGCGCTCATTGGAGGCGGCACGCGAGGGCTTCTAATACGGGTGTCGCCGCGCGCCGGGGCCGCGAGCGGCGCGAGCATGAAAATAGCGCCGCAGCGCCAGCCGCAGCCGTTGTATCGCAGCGGCCGGTAGAAATAGCAACAGCGCCGGCGCGGCCGGACAAAAGGGAGCACGCCGGAGTCGGTCTGGCCGGCCGCCACGTGCGCATGCCCGCAGCCGCCCTCGCCCTCCGCACGACTATTTTCGGGAAATACTCGCTTTCCCTCGCCCTGCAGTACACTGCCCCAACGCGCCTCGCCGGCCTTACCTTATACACGTACACCCGTGCCCCTGTTTCAGTATCTCCCCACGTCCTGTGTTGTCAAAGCCACTCGAATACCTCGTGCACGATCGGTTAACTGATTTCTAAAGGACGAATGAACGTTTCCGTAAATATCCGAGTGTTATACCTGCCCGAATCGAAGTGAGAGGTGACACGAAACTGGCTATGGATCGAAATACGAGGGCTATCCACAAAGTACATTACGGTTTGGAATTAAAAATAAATAAAGTATTGGAAAATGGCTCTGAGCACTATAGGACTTAACTTCTAAGGTCATCAGTCCTCTAGAACTTAGAACTACTTAAACCTAGTTAACCTAAGAACATAACACACATCCATGCCCGAGGCAGGATTCGAACCTGCGACCGTAGTGGTCGCGCGGTTCCAGACTGTAGCGCCTTTAACCGCTTGGCCAACCCGGCCGGCAAAGTATTGGAAATTTTTTTTAATTATATACAGATGAAAGCCACACTTAAATACTACTTTTCTACATAGTTGCCATTTAAATTAAGGCACTTATTGTAGCGATGGACGAGCTTGGAAATTCCTTCGTCGTAAAATTCGGCCGCCTGCCCCTTCAACCGACTGTCTTTTGGGACAGAAAAGGTGTGATTTTTGTGGATTTCCTGGAAAGAGGCACTACAATAAACTCTCAAAGGTATTGCCAAACTCTGCACAACCTCAGAAGAGCAATACAAAACAAGCGCAGGGGAAAGTTGGGCTCAAAGATCTTGCTGATTCACGCAAACGCTCGGGCCCACACGGCAAATGCCACTCGTGAAGTTCTCGAGTCTTTTAAGTGGGAATTGTTTCCTCATCCGCCGTACAGTCCCGATCTGGCACCGAGCGACTTCCACTTATTCCCAGCAATGAAGAAGTGGTTGGCTATGCAGCGTTTTGATGGCGACGCACAGCTTCAAGAACAGGTAACCATATGGTTGAAGGCGCAGGCGGCCGAATTTTACGACGAAGGCATTTCCAAGCTCGTCCATCGCTACGATAAGTGCCTTAATTTAAATGGCAACTACGTAGAAAAGTAGTATTTAAGTGTGGCTTTCATCTGTACATAATAAAAAAATTTCCAATACTTTATTTATTTTTAATTCCAAAACGTAATGTACTTTGTGGATAGCCCTCGTACACCACAATATTGATTAGAAGAAAGATTAAGGAAAAGCAAACCTACGTTTCTAGCATTTGTAGACTTAGAGAAAGCTTTTGACAATGTTGATTGGAATACTCTCTTTCAAATTCTGAAGTTACAAGAGTCGAGGGGTATGGAAGGGAAGCAGTGGTTGGGAAGGGAGTAAGACAGGGTTGTAGCCTATCCCCGATGTTATTCAATCTGTATATTGAGCAAGCAATAAAGGAAACAAAAGAAAGGTTCGGAGTAGGTATTAAAATCCATAGAGAAGAAATAAAAATTATGAGGTTTGCCGATGACATTGTAATTCTGTCAGAGACAGCAAAGGACCTGGAAGACCATCTGAACGGAATGGACAGTGTCTTGAGAGGAGGATATAAGATGAACACCAACAAAAGCAAAACGAAGATAATGGAATGTAGTCGAATCAAGTCGGGTGATGCTGAGGAAATTAGATTAGGAAATGAGACACTTAAAGTAGTAAAGGAGTTTTGCTATTTGGGTAGCAAAATAACTGATGATGGTCGAAGTTGAGAGGATGTAAAATGTAGACTGGCAATGGCAAGGAAAGCGTTTCTGAAGAAGAGAAATTTGTTAACATCGAGTATACATTTAAGTGTCAGGAAGTCGTTTCTGAAAGTAATTGTATGGAAGTGAAACGTGGACGATAACTAGTTTAGACAAGAAGAGAATAGAAGCTTTCGAAATGTGGTGCTACAGAAGAATGCTGAAGATTAGATGGGTAGATCACATAACTAATGAGGACGTATTGAATAGAATTGGGGAGAAGAGGAGCTTGTGGCACAACTTGACTAGAAGAAGGAATCGGTTGGTAGGACATGTTCTGAGACATCGAGGGATCACCAATTTAGTATTGGAGGGCAGCGTGGAGGGTAAAAATCGTAGAGGGAGAACAAGAGATGAATACACTAAGCAGATTCAGAAGGATGTAGGCTGCAGTAGGTACTTGGAGATGAAGAAACTTGCACAGGATGGAGTAGCATCGAGAGCTGCATCAAACCAGTCTCAGGAGTGAAGACCACAACAACAACAATTGATTCTTCGATATTTCAGCAACACTTTCGACACTATCGATTTCGGCATTGCAATAATGAAAAATATACGATACTATGTCACGGCCGAGAAATCGTTTGAATCGTAAAATGTATGTGCAGGGTGTAGGGTTGGCAAAAAACACAGCGGAAAAATGTCAAATCCCTGATCCTCAGAGATCAATGTTAGGGCCAATTACTTTCCTTCCATATAAACGACCCTCACACAGTAACCACGTTCTGCATCAGAACAAACTTCAGTAGTATTTACGTGCCAGACCAGAAATTGTCAAGGCACTTTGAACTACCTTAATGATGAACTCCTGGCTGTTTACAACCTATATAATAAAATGAGAGTTCCAGAATGAGATTTTTCACCCTGCAGCGGAGTGTGCGCTGACATGAAACTTCCTGGCAGATTAAAACTGTGTGCCGAACCGAGACTCTCTTCTTTTTCCGTTGTTGATCGTTGTGTTTGGTCGTTGCGGACGTCACATGACATCCGGTCAAGTTCGTTTGTTGATCCTTCCACTCAGTTTTTTATTACAGAGGCCAACCAGCTCTCTGACCGAACATACTGAGCTACCGTGCCTGCTAGACTCGAACTCGGGACCTTTGATTTTCGCGGGCAAGTGCCCAACCAACTTCTTTTTAATCTCATTTTGTTCGCTTTCGTTCGTTGCATCTGCTCGGGGAGGACGTCGTAAGACACCCGTTTAAGCCGCGCGGGATTAGCCGAGCGGTTATGGCCGCTGCAGTCATGGACTGTGCGGCTGGTCCCGGCGGCGGTTCGAGTCCTTCCTCGGGCATGTGAGTGTGTGTGTTTGTCCTTAGGATAATTTAGGTTAAGTAGTGTGTAAGCTTAGGGACCGATGACCTTAGCAGTTAAATCCCATAAGATTTCACACACATTTCAACGCCCATTTAAGTTCGTCGTTGATCGGTTAACTCAGTTTTTTTTATTACAGAGGGTAGCTAACCCTCTGACCGAACACGCTGAGTTACCGGCCAACTGAGCTACCCAAGCACGACTCACGCCCCGTCCTCACAGCTTTACTTCTGCCAGTACCTCGTCTCCTACCTTCCAAACTTTACAGAAGCTCTCCTGCGAACATTGCAGATGGTGGTTGTTAGTGTTTAACGTCCCGTCGACAACGAGGTCATTAGAGACGGAGCGCAAGCTCGGGTTAGGGAAGGAAATCGGCCGTGCCCTTTCAAAGGAACCATCCCGGCATTTGCCTGAAACGATTTAGGAAAATCACGGAAAACCTAAATCAGGATGGCTGGAGACGGGATTGAACCGTCGTCCTCCCGAATGCGAGTCCAGTGTGCTAACCACTGCGCCACCTCGCTCGGTAACATTGCAGAACTAGCACTCCTGAAAGAAAGGATATTGCGGAGACATGGCTTAGCCACATCCTAGGGGATGTTTCCAGAATGAGATTTTCGCTCTGCAGTGGAGTGTGCGTTGATATGAAACTTCCTGGCAGATTAAAACGGTGTGCCGGACCGAGACTCGAACTCGGGACCACACAGTTTTAATCTGCCAGGAAGTTTCCAAATGAGATTTATTCTGAACATATATAAATTACACGAATCCAGTGCATTACCCCAACTTTCGTCACAACCTCTACCTTTACATTTACTCCCACACCCATGCTGCAGTATCACTTCTTCCAGTGTTGTCCAAGGTACGTGAAAGCCTTGTGCATGTTAACTCATCTGATTTCTTAAGGGCAAATGAATGTCACACATGAGTCAAAATAACAATATTACAACTGTCATCAAAGTGAGAGACGATGTGGAATGGCTACGGATCAAATGGTTCAAATGGCTCTGAGCACTATGGGACTTAACATCTGAGGTCATCAGTCCCCTAGAACTTAGAACTACTTAAACCTAACTAACCTAAGGACATCACACACATCCATGCCCGAGGCAGGATTCGAACCTGCGGCCGTAGCGGTAGCGCGGTTCCAGACTGAGGCGCCTAGAACGTACAGTAAACATGGCCTCTAAAATGCATAGGCCGGCCGGGGTAGCCGAGCGGTTCTAGGCCCTGCAGTCTGGAACCGCGCTATTGCTACGGTCGCAGGTTCGAATCCTGCTTCGGGCATGGATGTGTGTGCTGTCCTTGGGTTTAGTTAGGTTTAAGTAGTTCTAAGT
Source organism: Schistocerca americana (assembly GCF_021461395.2). Classification (NCBI taxonomy): domain Eukaryota; kingdom Metazoa; phylum Arthropoda; class Insecta; order Orthoptera; family Acrididae; genus Schistocerca; species Schistocerca americana. The sequence goes on from NC_060130.1 coordinate 188,928,637, forward strand.
TCTAGGGGACTGAAGACCTTAGAAGTTAAGTCCCGTAGTGCTCAGAGCCATTTGAACCATTAAAATACATACCTTAATAGCTATGAGCATTTGTTCATCTTTGCTAGTGTGAAACACATCGCTTCTGCTGAACAAGTGCTCATAGCTGTTAAGGTATGATTTTAGAGACAATGTTTCTAGACTTTTTTTTTTGTTTCTGTGTAAGGAACCTGTCCCTATAGATCGTCCGTTTCTTTGGTGGGGGGGGGGGGGGGGGGAGGGGGAGGGGACACCCTGTATGTATTCCCAAGCGCAGCATGAAACATAAGTAAAGTACACAATGGTGAAATATAAAATCAGATAAGCTAAAGATCATTACCAGAGCAATTTATTTTCCTGACATATAAACGACTCTTACACTGTACCCGCTTTTTGCATCAAATTGTAACGTATGTAACTACAGCTTTAATTGCCTTAACGAAGAACGTCATGCTATTTATCACTTGAGAAATAAAATGGTGTTTATTCTGAACATAAATAAATTACACCAATCCAGTACAATATCCCACTCTTCGCTGGACCTGCCTCATAAATCTCCACCCACACCCGTGCTGCAGTGTATCTATCACCTTCCTGAGTCATCGAAGACACACAAATACATTGTGTGTGATCAGTTGGCTGATTACTTCAAGGCGAATGAAACATTTGACATATGTTACTCTGGATTTCGTGAATATCGCAATAAATCCTACAACTGTCCTTACCAAAGTGAGAGACTATATGACGCTGTGGTTATGGATAGAAACGATTTTTCTCACTTTCAGCAGCGCTTCTGACACTATCGATTTCAACATTTACAATAATGAAAAACATACGATTTTCTGTCGTGGTAATTAAATAGTTTCAATTGTAAGATATATGGCGAAAACAGTGGATGATAAAGGAGAGGCGAATGACAATGTAGAAATACAGGGTCATTCAGTTACCACTACCGATGTCGTTTCATGTAACCCACAATTTTATATCTTGCCTTCAAAAACCACGCGCGGGTTTTTCACATTCTCTCACTCGCTACGCACTACTAGTCCTACAGGAAAATTGTGCGGGAAGTTTTTGTAGAAAAGTTAATGTAGTTAATTTTTGTACTGGTTTAGGTTTACGCTACAGGCCGTAGTTTTCGAGTTAATCAAGAGAAACGTACAAAAATGACCTTCAAACGCACCCCATTCCCACACTCACTCCCCACCAGTCAGGATTTCTAGTATGTTGCTCACAGCACTGTATTTCACCACCGTACAAAAGTTTGCGGCTGCACGAATTATATCCCAATTTCGACTTTTTTCGGTCTTAATTGATTGCCCTTATCATGCCACCGGCTGAATCGGGCACATAAAAATAATAAAACAGTCCTTTGCGTAAATTTCACCTAACAATTTTGTGAATTTTAAGAGCATAAAATAAACAATTACTTCATTGTAGTCGTCGGGACTTCTGGCTACGAAACTACTGTGCTTGTAAGGGATAAGTTTTGATAGAATTGTCAGTCTAATTAGTTTTAGTGGAACGTTTACCAAAGTCGTCTGTCTTTTATCATCCTGACTGGTACGTTTAAGTGAATCATGTTAACGAACTAGACGACTATTCTGGTGGCTCAATATCCCAGTCAGTGGCGACCAGAGAAGTCGAAAATCGGGAACAGTTCGTGTAGTCAGAAATTTTTGTACAGTGGTAGGAGGTAGTGCCACGAACAACATATTAGAAATCCTGATTATTGAAGGCTGATTGTGGGGGTGGAGGTGTGTATGAAGGTCACTTCTGTACGTTTTCCTTCACGACTCGACAACTACGGCCTGTAGAGAAAACTCGTCCCACTTAACTACATTAAATTTCCTGCAAAAACATCCAGTTCATTTTTTCTGTAGGCCTAATAATTCGGGCGTAGTTGTTGTTTTTATTGTTGTGGTCTTCAGTTCAGAGACTGGTTTGATGCAGCTCTCCACGCAACTCTACCGTGTACAAGCCTCTTCATCCTCGAGTAAGTACTGCAGCGTACATCATTCTGAATCTGCTTAGTGTATTCATTTCATGGTCTCTCTCTACGATTTTTACCTTCCGCATTTCCCTCCAATACTAAATTGGTGATTCCTTGATGCCTCAGAATGTGTCCTACCAACCGACCCCTTCTTCTAGTCAAGATGTGCCACAAATTCGTCTTCTCCCCAATTTTATTCAGTACCTCCTCATTAGTTAAAGGACATACCGACCTAATCTTAAGCATTCTTCTATAGCACCACATTTCAAAAGCTTCTATTCTTTTCTTGTCTAAACTATTTATCGTCCACGTTTCACTACCATACACATCTATACCCCAGACAAATACTTTCAGAAAGGACTTCCTGATACTTAAATCTATACTAGATGTCAACAAATTTCTCTTCTTCAGAAACTCTTTTCTTGCCACAGCCAGTCTACATTTTATATCCTCTCTATTTCGACCATCATCAGTTCTTGTGCTTCCCAAATAGCAGAACTCATCTACTCCTGTAAGTGTCTCATTTCCTAATCTAATTCCCTCAGCATCACCTGATTTAATTCGACTACATCCCATTATCCTCGTTTTGCTTTTGTTGATGTTCATCTTATATCCTCCTTTCAAGACACTGTCTATTCTCTTCAACTGCTCTTCCACGTTCTTTGCTGTTTCTGACAGAATTACAATGTCGCCGGCAAACCTCAAAGTTTTTTGTTTCTTTTGCCGCCTGCTCAATACACCGATTGAATAACATCGGAGATAGGCTACACCCCTGTCTCACTCCATTCTCAATGACAGCTTCCGTTTCATGCTCCTCGACTCGGCTTCTGTACAAATTGTAAATAGCCTTTCGCTCCCTGTATTTTACCCCTGCCACCTTCAGAATTTGAAACAGAGTATTCCAGTCAACACTGTCAAAAGCTTTCTGGAAGCCTACAAATGCTAGAAACGTAGGTTTGCGTTTCCTTAACCTATCTTCTAAGATAAGCCGTAGAGTCAGTATTGCCTTGCGTGTTTCAACATTTCTATGGAATCCAAACTGATCTTCCCCAAGGTCGACTTCTACCAGTTTTTCCATTCGTCTGTAAAGAATTAGTGTTAGTATTTTGCTAACGTGAATTATTAAACTGAAAGTTCGGTAATTTTCACACCTATCAACACCTGCTTTCTTTGGGATTGGAATTATATTCTTCTTGAGGTGTTAGGGTATTTCACCTGTCTCATACATCTTGCTCACTAGATGGAATTGTTTTGTCAGGGCTGGCTCTCCCAAGGCTGTCAGTAGTCTAATGGAATGTTGTCTACTCCTGGGACCTCGTTTCGATTTACGTCTTTCACTGCTCTGTCAAATGCTTAACGCAGTATCATATATCCCATTTCATTTTCGTCTACGTCCTCTTCCACTTCCATAATACTGCCCTCAAGTATATCACCCTTGTATAGACGTCTACATACTCCTTCTGCCTAACTGCTTTCCCTTCTTTGTTAGGACTGGTGTTCCATCTGAGCTCTTGATGTTTATACAGGTCGTTCTCTTTTCTGCCAAGGACCCTTTAATTTCCCTGTAGACAGTATCTATCTTACCCCTTGTGATATATGCCTCTACATTCTTACATTTGTCCTCTAGCCGTCCCAGTTTAGCCATTTTGCACTTCCTGTCGATCTCATTTTTGAGACGCTTGTATTCCTTTTCGCCTGCTTCATTTATTGCATTTTTATATTTTCTCCTTTCATCAGTTAAATTCAGTATCTCTTCTGTTACCCAAGGATCTCTACTAGCCCTCGTCTTTTTACCTACTTCATCCTCTGCTGCCTTCACTGATTCACCTCTCAAAGCTACCCATTCTTCTTCTACTATATTTCTTTCCCCCGTTCTTGTCAATCGTTGCCTAATTTTCTCTCTGAAACTCTCTACAACCGTTGGTTCTTGCTGCTTATCCAGGATCCATCTCTTTAAATTTCTACCTTTTTGAAGTTTCTTCTTCAGTTTTAGTCTACCGTTCACAACCAATAAATTATGGTCAGAGTGCACATATTGCCCGGGAAATGTCTTACAATCCTAAATCCTAAATCGCTGTGTAATATATAATCTATCTGAAACCTTCCAGTGTCTCCAGGCCTCTTCAACGTATACAACCTTTATTCATCATTCTTAAAGTAAGTGCTAGTTACGATCAAGTTGTGCTCTGGGCAAAATTCTACCAGGTGGCTTCCTCTTTCATTCCTTACCCCCATTCTATATTCACCTACTATTTTTTCCTCTCTTCCTTTTCTTACAATCGAATTCCAATCCCCCATGACTATTAAACTTTTGTCTCCCTTAACTATCTAAACAATTTCTTTTATTGCATCATACATTTCTTCAATCTCTTCATCATCTGTGCAGCTAGTTGGCATATAAACTTGTACTGCTGTGGTTGGTGTGGGTTTCGTGTCTAACTTAGGTACAAAAATGCGTTCACTACGCTGTTGGTAGCAGATTATCCACGCTTCTATTTTTTTATTCGTTATTAAACCTAATCCTGCCTTACCCCGATTTCAGTTTGTATTTATAGCCCTGTATTCACCTGACCAGAAGTCTTGTTCCTCTTGCCACTGAACTTCACTAATTCCCGCTATATCTAACTGTAACCAATCCATCTCCCTTTATAAATTTTCTAACCTACGTGCCCGATTAAGGGATCTGACATTCCACGCTCTGATCCGTAGAACGCCAGTTGTGTTTCTCCTGATAACGACGTCCTCCTGATTAGTCCCCGCCCGGAGATCCGAATAGGGGAATATTTTACCTCCTGAATACTTTATTCAAGAGGATGCCATCATCATTTAATCATAGAGTAAAGCTGCATGCCCTCGGTAAAAATTACGGCTGCGGTTTCCCTTTGCTTTCAGCCGTTCGCAGTACCAGCACAGCGAGGCCGTTTTGGTTGGTGTTACAAGGCCAGATCAGTCAATCACCCAGACTGTTGCCCCTGCAATTACTGAAAAGGCTGCTGCCCCGCTTCAGGAACCACACGTTTGTCTGGCCTCTCAACAAATACTCCTCCGTTGTGGTTGTACCTACGGTACGGCTATCTGTACCGCTGAGACAGGGTTCCCGGGTTCGATTCCCGGCGGGGTCAGGGATTTTCTCTGCCTCGTGATGGCTGGGTGTTGTGTGCTGTCCTTAGGTTAGTTAGGTTTAAGTAGTTCTAAGTTCTAGGGGACTGATGACCATAGATGTTAAGTCCCATAGTGCTCAGAGCCCCACCGCTGAGACACACAGACCTCCCTACCAACAGCAGGGTACATGCTTCCTGAGGGGGATGAAAATCAACATCTCGCGCGATTTTCGTAAAGCAACATCGGTGCGGGTAGCTGACTCACTCTGTGTAAATCAGGTAACCCTGCGAGGTGACAGAATGCCCCCCGTTCTTAAAGCTATGTGTGACATGTGCTATAACTTTTTTTCAGCAACTTGTTTCACACATTTTTCTCCCTAATTGCTTTCTCGCCAAAGGTCTATTCGTCCGGCTTCTGGGAAGGAAGAATATAAATATGTCAGGAGGAAAGGTACATCCTTTGAAGGGTGGTATTGGTGCCGCAGAAAAGACTTCGTAAGGACTTATTCCGAATAGTTTCCTAGATAGAACACATATAATACCACTTCTGACGTTTTCTTGATTAACTCGAAAGCTGTGTCCCCAAGCGGAAACGTGGCACAGTACAAAATTAAACTGCATTAAATTTCCTATGAAAAAGGTGCTAAACATTTTTGCTGTAGGACTAATAGTTTGCACGGAGAGACAGCGAGAATATACACCACTGGCCATTAAAATTGTTACACCAAGAAGAAATGCAGATGATAAACGGGTATTCATTGGTCATATATATATTATACTAGAACTGACATGTGGTTACACTTTCACGCAATTTGATTGCATAGATCCTGAGAAATCAGTACCCAGAACAACCACCTCTGGCCGTAATAACGGCCTTGATACGCCTACGTATTGAGTCAAACAGAGAGTGGATGGCGTGCACAGGCACAACTGCCCACGCAGCTTCAACACGATACCACAGTTCTTCAAAAGTAGTGACTGGCGTATTATGACGAGCCAGTTGCTCGGTCACCATTGACCAGACGTTTTCAATTGGTGAGAGATCTGGAGAATGTGCTGGCCAGGGCAGCAGTCGAACATTTTCTGTGTCCAGAAAGGCCCATACAGGACCTGCAACATGCTGTCGTGCATTATCCTGCTGAAATGTAGGGTTTCGCAGGGATCGAATGAAGGGTAGAGCCACGGGTCGTAACACTGTTCCAGGTGCCGTCAATGCGAACAAGAGGTGACCGAGACGTGTAACCAATGGCACCCCTTACCATCACGCCGGGTGATACGCCAGTATGGCGATGACGAATACACGCTTCCAATGTGCGTTCGCTGCGATGTCGCCAAATACGGATGCGACCATCATGATGCCGTAAACAGAAAATGGATTCATCCGAAAAAATGACGTTTTGCCATTCGTGCACCCAAGTTCGTCGTTGGGTACACCATCGCCGGCGCTCCTGTCTGTAATGCAGCGTCGAGGGTAACCGCAGCCATGGTCTCCAAGCTGACAGTCCATTCTGATACAAACGTCGTCGAATTGTTCGTGCAGATGGTTGTTGTCTTGCAAACGTCCCCATCTGTTGGATCAGGGATCGAGACGTGGCTGCACGATCCGTTACCGCCATCCGGATAAGATGCCTGTCATCTCGACTGCTAGTGATACGAGACCGTTGGAATCCACCACGGCGTTCCGTATTACCCCCCTGAACCCACCGATTCCATATTTTGCTAACAGTCATTGGATCTCGACCAACGCGAGCAGCAATATCGCGAAACGATAAACCGCAATCGCGATAGGCTACAATCCGACCTTTATCAAAGTCGGAAACGTGATGGTACGCATTTCTCCTCCTTACACGAGGCATCACAACAACGTTTCACCAGGCAACGCCGGTCAACTGCTGTTTGTGTATGAGAAATCGGTTGGAAACTTTCCTCATGTCAGGACGTTGTAGGTGTTGCCACCGGCGCCAACCTTGTGTGAATGCTCTGAAAAGCTAATGATTTGCATTTCACACCATTTTCTTCCTGTCGGTTAGATTTCGCGTCTGTAGCACGTCATCTTCGTGGTGTAGCAATTTTAATGGCCAGTAGTGTAGAAAATCTCAAGTAACGTACATGCACTGTAGCGTAAGTAGTTTTTGTAGACCAATTTGAGTATCTTCCCGACATGACTGGGCACAGGCGTCTTGTATCAGACTTCGTCTCAACTTCCTCAACACTACTGTAGCACGTTGCAAGCAATGACAATGTTTGAAAAATGCAACAAATAAATATCAGTGTACATTAAATGCATTCTATATCAGAAAGCATTCGGAATAGGGCATATTTGCAAATGAAGTCTTTTGTTCTTAATCACTAATACTATCACCCCTTTAAGCATGTACCTTTCCCTTCTACTCACCCTGTATTTGCTTACCCCTGACACAGTTCCTGTTCACCTCCTCTCCCAGTAGTGTGTGTGTGTGTGTGTGTGTGTGTGTGAGAGAGAGAGAGAGAGAGAGAGAGAGAGAGAGAGAGAGAGAGTGTGTGTGTGTGTGTGTGTGTGTGTGTGAGTGTGTGTGTGTGTAAATGGGAAGTAGCGAATGTTTTGACGTATGTTACTCTGCAGTAAGAGAGTATCCTAGTTTCACTGGGCTGTGATGCCGAATTAGCTTTTAGATTAGCTGGTGGGAGCGATAGACTCAGGGATAGGAAGTAATTTTTCGATTTGGCACAAGGTGCAGCTATTAGCAACAGGAGCCTTTTCCGTCACCCTGCAGCCACCTGGAGACCTGGCGTGCAGGAGAAAAAGGTTTTGGCACACTGTCCACCCTGGGATGGAAAGTAATGGATATGTTTGGCTAGCTCTGCTCTTAGATAGGAAACAAAATATTCTGTAAAGCGATCTCGATTTGTTATTTCACTTAGTTCAGATCGGTTATTCACTGCAATGGTATGTAATATTCACAAACCGCAGCTGATTTGTGTTAATTTCGCGATAGTTTTAGGTGCCTTGTGTAGCCTCCTTTGCACTGAGCAGTGCCTGTTGTTTCTCCATGAGTTAGATATTCGTTTATTCGTTTGGTTTAAATTCAGTTACCCACCAGCGACCATGTGTTCTATAATTCAATACTAGTTCATTTTAACCATGAAAATTGCGCAGTCCTTTTCACCCTGAATTTGTTAGTATGGGAACAACGTTCATTCTGACACAGTTTTAATTTACACACATCAAAAAAAGTTTTGCATCACTCCGGTTCCCAGAACTTCTGAAGAAAGACGTCGACTGTGGATATTGTATCACAGACACAGTCCCTTTGACTGTTCAGAGATGTCACTAAACCCGCCCAAAGATGTATACAACCACGCATGAGCAGCGATCCTGGGAGATCTTTATGTTTTGCATATGTAGTGTCGTGTTCCAAATACGCCTCGTCAAGCAGGCTAATACTCTTATCACCACGAGCCAAACGTTTTTGACGCTTTTCACCAGGTTCACAGTAATTGTCCCCCGAAATGTTCAATTCGGCTGGAAGTTTGTAGAGAGTACCACCACCTGTTATAATCTATTTCCTATCGCGCATCTTATGCTGCTATACTGGTTGTGCTCAGTGCACCCCATTATATAGCAAATCATCAGCGTCAATCCAGCTGTTTTGTGCTGCAAGCAAACGAAACTATTTAACTAGTGCTCAGTTCCCTCGACGTTTTATGACTTGCTGTATAAGAAATACGTGTGTTTATGAGCTCTTCTGCAACTCTTCCGCGTGAAAGCATCCTGAAATTTCAGTGCCACTGCTATGCTTTAAGATACAAGTTCTGGGGTTTGTTCTTTATGCTCTGGAAACTTTCAATATCTCACTCGACCAGTTTGGGAGGTATCACTTTTTTAATGATGTCACCCACATTAAATTTCTATTTACCTGGATCCAGCATTTTAATACGATATTATACCGTGCCCATGGGTTCATTACCACGATCATCGACTGGCGTAATTTTCATTGTGCTATGTTTCGTTCAATTACGCTGTGCAGTTATTTCTGGGATGAATCACGATGATTAAAATGCATACACATCTCAGCTTTTATTGTTCTGTTCATACGTTCCATGAAACTCGTTTTAAGGTGGCTGAATGTTGAGTAGTGATATATTCCATACTGCCGTATCATGGTCTTGAAATATCTATTATAAAACTTTCCACTATGATCGGTTTGGCGGTTGTCCAGGAATCGATTCGTCCCTGTCTGCAAACAAGCAGTCAGACACCTCTAAAACGTCTCTCCTCGTTTTTGTTTTAACGGGTAATGCCTAAGTGAATATAGAGTATGTATCAATGACCATTAAAATATATTTCAACCCATTATTTGCATGTAAACATTCCCGTATCTCTACAAGATGAGCGTGCCATAAGTCATCCAAGCCTTTAATCATAACGTGCCTACGAGGGTGTTTTGCATGTTGGTTTGTGCAGTTCTCGGACTACTGTCTCCATGTTTTTTTCGATTATACCTCTCTCTCTCTAAGCCTGGAGATTAGCGAAACAGAAGTTCTATCATACCACATCTCAAAACCTACGATTCTGAATTTTTCTCATCGGGGGTACCAGTACAGTATACCGGTACTACCATCAAAAATCAAGTTTTAGATATTTCGAGATAAGATTCAACCAACTCGAATATGTATTCTACTAATCCTTCAGGTTCATTGTAAGCAAATATTACAGGCGGTGCACTATGTAGATTCAGTTATACTTCCAGTTTCAAATAAGAATTGCATGAAAAGAGAACAATGCATACGTGAGTTCCTATTTACTCGTAATATTCTTTGTGAGTCAAAGAATTTCGAGGTTTATCTGAGAATTTCATTAGTAAAAAAAAAATCATCATTTAAGCGATGGACAAAATGTATCAAGCAATGTATTGATTCCAGTACTTGTATTTATCCAGATGTTCCTGAGGTACTATGTTACATCGGAGTTTATCCACAATTTGTCATGCAACATGTTTTATAATGTAATAGATGCATGCCCAGTAGTCAAGGTTGTCGATCCTTTCACGCTACATCCTAACTGCAGACCATATTCAATTCTGTCAGTGATTTATGAACTAATTACTTCATTTCTCCATTTTCTTTTATTATTTTTATTCTTTTTTATTATTTCTGTAGAAAGCACGTTTTTCAGTATGTGTCCACCTGTCAAGACCTTCTGTTGGTTGGGGGTTGACATCATACACAGGGTGGGAGAGATTTTCTACCGTCTTCCCAACGCCAGACCATTGTTGGTTAACCATGACAAAATCTGTGAAAGCAGGAGTTTCTCAAACTTATTTACAAAATTATTATTGATCGAAACTCACAAAGTCAGCTGCAGTTGGTCAGCAGGATTTCTATCCTGGCAGGAAGAGCTTCCTTATGAAGAGTGAGGTCAGACAACACTTGCTGCCAGGGGACCAATGAGAGGACCCTTGCAACTAGGACTCATGCTTACTACCGAAGCGTCACTGTATATTAGAACTGAGTGCAGTGTGTGAAATGTACTTAGAATTTCCAGCCATTACTGCCCCTGCCTTCCACAGTCACACTGTATTGTCAATTTCATTTTTAGACGATTGTATTCCCTTTCGCTTGCTTCATTTTCTTCATTTTTATATTATCTCCTTTCATCAGTTAACTCGAATATCTCCTGTGTTATCCAAAGGTTTCTACTAGGCATTGTCTTTTTACCTATTTAATCCTCTGCTTCCTTTATCATTTCATCTTTTAAAGCTACCAATTAGTCTTCTACTGTAATTCTTTCCCTTATTCTGGGAAACCGTTTTCTAATGTCCCCTCTGAAACTCTCAACAGCCTCTGGTTCTTTCAACTTAACCAGACCCCATCTCCTTAATTTCATACCCTTTTGCGATTTCTTGAGTTTTAATCTACAGTTCATAACCAATATCTTGTATTCAGAGTCCACATCTGTCCGTGGAGTCCGAAATCCCTGTCTTACCATTATATAATGTATCTGAAACCTTCCAGTGTCTCCAGGTCCCTCCCACGTATAAAGCCTTCTTCCACGGTTCTTAAACCAAGTGTTAGCGGTGATTAAATTCTGCTCTGTGCAAAATTCTACCAGGCGGCTTCCTCTTTCATTACTTTCTCCCAGTCCATATCCACCCACTCTTTTTCCTTCCCTTTCTTTTCATACTATCGAATTCCAGTCCCTCATGACTGTTAAACTTTCGTCTCCCTTAACTGCCTGAATAATTTCTTTTATCTCATACATTTCTTCAGTCTCCTCCCAATTTGCGGAGCTACAATGCATATAAACTTGCACTATTGTGGTGGGTGTGCGCTTCGTGTCTATCTTGGCTACAATAATGCGTTCACTATGCTGTTCATAGAGCTTATACGACTTCCTATTTTTATTCATTGTTAAACCTAGTCCTGCATTGCCACTTTTTTTCATTTTGTATTGATAACATTGTTTTTACCTGACCAAATGTCCTGTTCCTCCTGCTACCGAACTTCACTAATTGCCACCACTACAGCAATCTATCCATCTCCTTTTTTTAAATTTTCTAACCCACCTACTCGATTAAGTGATCTAACATTACACGCTCCGATCCGTAGAAAGCCAGTTTTGTTTCTCCCTAGGACGACATCCTTCTGAGCTGTCTCTGCCCGGAAATTCTACTGGGGAACTATTTTACCTCCATAATATTTTACCCAAGAGGACTCCATCACCATTTACCCATACAGCGGAGTTGTATACACTCGGGAAAAGTTACGGCTGTAGTTTCCCCTTGCTTTCATCTGAATGTTATGTCATTATGTCTAAAATCAAACACTTTTCTCCACAGACAGGATGTATTTTTTTTAGTTATTATTATTATTATTATTATTATGAATGTGGTAATTACCACAGACAGCACAGCTGTATTATGTATTCTTTTTGTTTTGTGTATTACAAACCGGCTTTTCGGTTCGTTTTCTTGCCCTCTCTTAAATAGCCGACCACTTGAAAAAGTAAGAACACCAGCGTGAGCTACAGTCTAAGTATATATGCGAGATATCTGAGAATAAAATTATTGTGATCACACTGTAAGCCACAGAAGTAACAACCAGCACGAATAACTGCTTCCTATGCGGTGGGAACAGATTTCATTGCCTCGTTATCGCAGTCCTTGAATCTAAAACTTGTGCCTAACTTTCTTTGTCGTTCTGAAAACTTTATTAAATCTAAGTTGTTACTTCAGTTGTAAATATTTTACAAAAACTTAAAACAGACACCAAGATAAACTCTTGAATTACAGTTCACAACGTTGTGTTTACAGTACAAACATCTTCAAGGGGGTTTGTTCATCATCATTCCCAGAGATAGGCTACGGTCACACGTTTGAAGTTGTCTAGAATCTCCTACTCTAACACAGTGTGTGCTATTCGACGTAATGCTTTTATTATAGATAGTAGCGACTGAAACGCGAAAATTTTAGAGGAAATGCATACTTATCCTGCTACGCACACAATTATGACAAGGTTAGATTACGATCCTCTAAGTTCTATGCTGATACTGTGTTCTTTGATTTTAGAAACACAAAGAACTATTTATCGTACTACAAGTTACCAAAGAAAAGACCGGTTACGTGCAAGGGCCGCTGTCTCAATTCACTAAGACAATGTGTCACCCCGAGATGGATTAACTAATGTACAACAAGACATTGTTAAAATTTCAGTCTTGTTCTTGAATAATGATTGGTTTCAAATTATATAAATATTAAAATTTCAAAAGAAAGACGACACTCGCTGTACAACTAACGAGCGCTCCGAAGCAATACATTATATAAATCAGGGGCGGGCAAACGTTGCACGCGGCTCATGAGCTCACAGCGCTGCACGTGTGCTGCTCGCGTGTAATCGTCGAACGGGGCAGTGCCGACAGCCTGCAGGTTGCGGCAGTGTAGTACTAGGCTAAGCTGCGGACGTTGAAGCGAAGTGACCACTACGTAGTGAACGTTGTATTTCAATAAACGGAAAATGCAGAGTGAATCAAGAAAACCGAGAATTGGAGATTTGCTATCTTTTAAAAAGGAATGGGAGAATCATTTGTTCTCTGTGGAAAAACGTGAAAATTGGAAATGTATAATATGTGACAGTAGTCTCGCTGGTGAGCGGAAGTTTAATATTGAACGCCATTATTATAAATTTCAGTATGTTGTCGTTCTTAGTGCAATAAAAGAGGAATTTCTCAAGCGATTTGGGGATATATCTTACTTATCCCAAGGTTTTGAATAGTTCTCGAGAGAATCTGGTTTCTGTAGATTATATTCATCTCAGTTTGCAAATGGAATCAATAGATCTACAGTGTAATTCTCGTCTGAGAGACAAGTTCCTTTTGGCAAGACGTGTAATAGATTTTTATCACTACTTTCCACAGCAAGAGTTTCCTCGTCTCCATCGTGAAGCCATGAAAGTAGTCAATGTTGGGCTCGACATACTTTTGTGAGAGATTTTTTTCTGTTATGAAAATTAATAAGTCTCGGTTAAGAGCAAACATCAGTAATGAAAATTTACGTAACTGGCTGGCTCTGAGCACTATGGGGCTTAACATCTATGGTCATCAGTCCCCTAGAACTTAGAACTACTTAAACCTAACTAACATAAGGACATCACACGACACCCAGTCATCACGAGGCAGAAAAAATCCCTGACCCCGCCGGGAATCGAACCCGGGAACCCGGGCGTGGGAAGCGAGAACGCTACTGCACGACCACGAGCTGCGGACTTTACGTAACTGTTTGCGTTTGTCTGTATGTAGAAATTTTGTTCCAGACATTAAACGTATTGTAAACTCCACCTGTGATAATTAAATAAAACGTATCGTAGGTAATAGGTACTCTTTCAAACCATGATTACTTTCAAGCACTCCTACTAACCTTATTCCTTCATTTAATAAAGCAGGCCAGGAAACAAAACGTATTACAGGGGAAGAAGCGGAGAGACGGTATGGTGGGGAGGGGTGAGAAGCGGGTGGCCAGCTTGTCCCTGTGTGCACGCAGAACACCTGTTAACTGCACGCGTGCATGTGCACCGCACACGTGCAGAATTCCTGCCCGCCCCTGATATAAATATGTTATCGATAATAAACGGTTCAATAGAGCTTTGCATTATTCTCAAGACTATTTTAACCACAGCATATTGCTACGTACAGACACCTGTTTAGTGGAAATAAAAGCAAATCCAACTTGTGAATGCAGTTGAGTAGAGCGCACTGTGTCTCAATGCCACTTGTATTTAGGTCTTAAGTCAACAGCCTGATTTCTGACTTAGACCGTGCCTCAGCTGCCAGTCTGCGGCGAGATGGGTTGTAAGCATGGCAAGTTGCACGCCAAATTGACGTACACCAGAGTGACGTCTTTTGAACGTTGAACCACTGTTGTGAGACATAAAACGTCAAGATACTGAAGATCTGCATCATAGCGGTCACCCGGATCAACAATTCCACTTACCTGCAAATTGTGGCTTGTAGGTACCACGGAGAGAACGCAACAGAGCTGTGTGCTACCATCCTGGAAGCAACTGCAACGGCAGTCTCAGCCCATACAGTACGCACCGCCTCCACACATTCAACCTGGCCGCTGGTTGTCCATTACGGAAAACATTACAGCCTGCCCAGCGAATGTGAGCAAGAAAACACCTGGAATGGAACGTGGATCAAATGCGTCGGCTTTTCTTCACTGACTGGATTTTTCTGACATCTGACATCTGACAATCGCCGCCGCGCGGGATTAGCCGAGCGGTCTTGGGCGCTGCAGTCATGGACTGTGCGGCTGGTCCCGGCAGAGGTCCGAGTCCTCCCTCGGGCATGGATGTGTGTGTTTGTCCTTAGGATAATTTAGGTTAAGTAGTGTGCAAGCTTAGGGACTGATGACTTTAGCAGTTAAGTCCCATAAGATTTCACATACATTTTAACATTTTTTTGACAATCGCCACTGAAGGGTGTGGAATCGGACAGATACCATTAAAAGTCTCACACAAAGCTGTTATTGTCTCTGATTCGTGAAAAGATTTCCTTCTCCATTCACAGTGTCAAAAAAAGGAAGATTAGAGTTTAACGTCCCGTTCACAATGTGGTCATTAGAGACGGTTCACAGTCTTCTGCTGGAGAAAAAGAGCTCTTGGTGGTAACTGGTCTCCCTATTACGTAATTAAAAGCGTGCAGAGTTACACATTAAAAATCCTGGGATTGCGTTATACGAAACAGCGTTTTCACAGCAGATTTAACACTCGGATAGATGTTGGATCTGGTCATGTTCTTGTCATATACTGTATAAGTGATCTGCCATCAAACGTCCAAGGAGCATAATTAGCTCTCTTATCGATGCTGCAGTATTATAATCGAGTCTAGTGGCGAAACTTCATCAGAAAAAGCAAGTAAAATTTTCTTCAAAATAAATGCCTCGTTCTCTGCAAATGAACATTAACTGAAGTTAGACAAAACACAATAAATGCAATTACACAGCGCACATCTACATCAGCATCACTACTATGCGACAGCTACTTACGTGTCTGACAGAGGGTTCAACGAACCACGTTCAGACTATTTCTCAAGCTTTCCACTCTCGAACAGCGCGCGGAGAAACAAACACAAAAATGGTTCACATGGCTCTGAGCACTATGGGACTCAACTGCTGAGGTCATTAGTCCCCTAGAACTTAGAACTAGTTAAACCTAACTAACCTAAGGACATCACAAACATCCATGCCCGAGGCAGGATTCGAACCTGCGACCGTAGCGGTCTTGCGGTTCCAGACTGCAGCGCCTTTAACCGCACGGCCACTTCGGCCGGCTAAACAAACACATAAATCTTTCTGTGCGGGCTCTGATTTCTCTTATTTTATTAATATGGTCATTTCTACCCATTCTGGTTGGCGTCAACAACAAATTTTGGAATTCGGAGTAGAAATTTCATAACTGAAATTTCGTGAAAACAACTCACCGAAACTAAGTATCCCTTGGTTTTAATGATTGCCACCAGAACTCGGCTATCACATATCCGTGACACTCTCTTGTGGCTTATTTCGCGATAGCACAAAACGAGTTGCATTTCTTTGAAATTTTACGATGTCCTCTGCCAATCCTATGTATAAGAATTCCATAAAGCACAGTAATATCCTAGCAGAGGACGGACAAGCATAGTATAGGCAGTCTCCTTAGTGGACATCTAGAATCTTCCAAATGTTCTGCAAATAAAATGCACTCTTTAGTTCACCTTCTCCAGACCATTACCCATTGTGTAGCCTAGGATTAAATTCTTCATAGTTGCAATCCCTAGGTGTCTTGTTAAATTGACAGGCTTTAGATTTGTGTGATTTACCGTCTAACCGAAATTTAACAATTCCTTTTAGTACTCATGTGGATGACCTTAAATGTTTCTTTATTTAGAGTCAATTTCCACTTTTCGTACCAAACAGATATTTTGTCTAAATCGTTTAGCAATTGGTCTTGATCCTCTGATGACTTTACTGGACGGAAAATGACAGCATCATCTACAAACAATCTAAGAGGGCTGCTAATATGATCTCCTAAATCGTTTATATTGATTAGGAACAACAGAGGGTCTGTAACACTGCATTTGGGGACCATAGATATCACTTGTGTTTTACTGGACGACTTTCCGTCAGGTATTATGAACTATCACCTTTCCGACGGGAAATCACGAATCTAGTTGAACAAATGAGACGATACTCCATAGGCAGGCTATTTGATTAGAAGTCGCTTGTGAGGAACGGTGTCAGAAACCGTCTGGAAATCTGGGAATTTGGAATCAACTCGAAAGCCCCTGTCGATAGCACGCAATACCTCGTGTGAACAAAAAACAATTTTGTTTCACAAGAACAATATTTTCTGAACACGTGCTGATTATGTATTTCACTGTGTTCCAAACTCCTACTGCAAATCTGTGTCAGCGATATGGATCTATAATTCAGTGGATTATTTCCATTTCTTTTCTTGTACACTTGTGTGACCGGTGTAACTTCCCAGTCTTTAGGTGCTGATCTTTCGTCGAGCGAGCGGTTGTATACGACTAACAAAAATTGAGCTATTTCATCAGCATACTCTGAAAGAAATTTAACTCGTATACAGCCTGGACATGCTTTTATTGAATGACTTAAGTTTCTTCGCTACACCGAGAGTATCTACCTCTAAATTTCTTATGTTGGCAGCTGTTCTTGTTTCAAATGCTGATTTAGATACCCACATCTCCTTTTGGGATGGAATTTCGGAAAACCGTGTTTAGTAACTCGGCCTTAGTGGCACTATCATCTGTAACATTATCATTTCTATAGTGCAGAGAAAATATTGATTGTGTCTTGCCGTTGGTGTACTTTACACACGAACAGAATCTCTTTGAGTTTTATACATATTTCGAGACAGCGTTTCGTTGTGTCAACTATTAAAAACAGCCCTCATTGAAGTACGTGTTAAGTTTCAGTGCTAAGCTACAGTAAAACATTGCCGATCTTGGAGATTTTGCTTTCTTTTAAATCTGACATGTTATTTTTGTTCCTTCTTTACCTGTGTTCTGACCTATTTTGTGTGTTATGGACTATCAGTTCAACCTCTTATCTATTCATTTTGGTATAAAGCTCTGTGAATAGATGCTACACGTGGTCTACGATTGCATAGTAAGTTTGCAGTCTCTCAGGGAGGTGGGTTTGGACGTTACGGTATTCAGTCTCGCTACAACGACCTAATCGCTCGTCACTAATCGCTGCATCCGTCATCATGCTCCATATTTACCCATGATTATTTGTTGCTAAGAGCTCAAGAATGTTTTAACAGCCATTTACACTTTGGACTAATTGTTCAAAGTAATTTACGGCGAAAGCATTTAGTATGATATCGGACGGTGTTTTAAACCTATCACCAACTTTACACATGTATTTTCGCCGTCATATGGAGGATAGGTGGCAGTCACCGCCATATATAATAGTATGAGAGGGCAAGTATTTGAAAAGAGACTCAAGTTTTCTTTGAAACTGACCACCTGACTAAAATTAATACATGAGTATAATTAACAAACGAAACAGAATACTCAAAATGCTTAGTTGGTTTTATTGATAAGAACCTAAATTGGAGGTCACATTTATAGATCTTATTCAACATCTGAGTTCAGTTACTGTTCGAAAAGTAATAAGCCTTGAGGTACAGTGTTAAGCAATTTCAACTATCACAAAATTATTCAAATATGTGTTCACTCAACATGTGAAACATAATAGCATGATAAGTTGTGTGTTCCATAGCTGTGACGATGGACACACACTATCACCATACTGTGAGAACAGATTAGATTAAATTAGATGAGATAGTCATGACCAATTACTAGAGACAGAAACGTTATTTATGTTACAATAGCTTTGGAAAGGATCACCTTAAGTACTGTAATATTAAAGTCCAAAACCGAATTCTGTTATTGTTACAAAGTGTCTGATGTGCAGGTACGACTTGGAAGAGAACCGCTAACGAAAGTTCAAAGCGAACTGGATATCGATCTTTAAGCTGAAGTTAAAACGAGCGTTGGGCTTCATATTAAATTCTGAACGGCCCTAAATGTTTGGGCAGTGCTGAAGACCACTTCTCTCCATAGACAACAGCACTACCTAGTGAAGATTTTTTGCTTCTCCATACGCCACTTTAAGCCGTATAGAGCTTGTTTTAACCATCTTTGTTTATCTTTTTCGTGTTTTGTGCCCTTTAATTGCGATAGACACGAAGCATTTTTTGTTGATTTTTCCCTTTTTGTTGTCGTAGCTGACTGCTTGCAAGTTACTGGTTGCTCGACCATGTGTATGCATTTAGGTACAACTGTATGATATTTGCGAACATCCATAATTCTTCCATTGTACGTATTTTCTAACTTCCACTTATTACTATGAAGAGCTTTAGGACAGCAACTAGGGTGACTTGGAGGTATATCTACAAGAGATACCTGCATTGTGTGGAGCTCAGTAATCTGATGCGCTCAGTTTAGCATACAAAGATAGTTTTTTTTTTTAAAATGGCCAACGTATGCAGTTCGGGAGGAACTTTCATATCCTGCCTACAAAGTCATAAGCTAATTTCCTTGTCTGTCACAACTCAAATTCATGAAAACTGGTGACTCAGATCCTTGGGCTGGACTATTGCTTTGACAATGCAGACAACCTGCAAGGTAAATAAAGTTATTACCTTATATTAAGTTTGATATACATATTGTCCCCAAGTTGTTTGGTTTAATAATAAGCCAGATCACATAAAATGTCTTATTGATGATGTGGTTAAGTTGAAGACTGAAAAAAAAGCTTAAAACCTGTTGAGTAACTCTTTCTCCATCGAACAGAATCTTTGCAGAAATTCAAAAAATTGTTTTACGCTGTGTTGTTAAAACTAGCACTGCAATATATTACTATTTCATAATAATCAGCCGCATTGTTGTATTGCTCTTCATCGAAATGTGTATGTTTGACTTATTTTCACATTCAACAGACCCCTCCAGTTGGTTCCAAAGAAAACGACTAACGCAGTGTTGTGTGATTCATCTTAATCTGAATTTTACAGCAAACATTTTTGTTTACTTTGAAACCACATTGTGGAGGCTACTTTAAGAATGCTTAGATATCGAATAAACTCGGTTCCGAATCAAAATGGTTATTATATTCCTTCTATACCCACATTTAAAATAATCTACTCGCTATGTGGTTCTCAAACATGTCATCATGTTATGAAATCAAACTACTTCAAGCCCGTAAGTCACGACCATCCTTACCACAAATTTTCACAATTTGTATAGCCCTGTACTAGTTTTAGCAGTCTCACTGCGTTGAAATGGGCAAATTCAGTTTTAAATGTAGTTTGAAGTGTTTCTTTTCGCTTGTGACTTGGAATCGACCCCTGAGCCAAATTGAAAATTGAAAGTATAGAAAACATGTAACATTTGTTATTAAATGACTGTGAGTCAAGAACTCTCTGACAAAGATCCCTCAAATATTTTACATTAGGACACATGGGGGAGACCCCATGTTAAAACATGCAACAAAAAGGAGAAGCGAGAAATGAAGTATGTAGAAGAGAACTATAGATATTCTACAACAACGCTAAGAACTGAAATTAAGTCGCTGAAAGCGGGACGCAGTCTTATATAATTATAACAGAGAGCACTCTGGAAACACAAATGACAACGACAGTCCTCTCTTCCTCAGAAAGTGATAGCTGTTTAGTGTTTACTCTGGACGAGGAAAACTTTTCGAGCTGTATGTTGGAATCCAAAATTAATATTCACCCTGCAGAAGAGTGTGAGCTGATATGAAACTTACTGCTAGTCGGACAGGGTCTAGAACCCAGAAGACGTGTAGGTGAGCCTCCATAAATATTGTAAGGTAAGAGGGAAGTAGTGCTGGAAGTAAAGCTGTGAGGACGGCTTTTGAGTCTCGTCTGAATGAGTTCGCATTCAAACCAGGAACTCAACAGATGGAACAAGACAGTTGGGAAAATCGTGCGAAACTGAAAAGAAATATGTATTATAATGGAAATATTTTTAGTCTACAAAGTGATGTTTGGTGTAAGCATGGATTATTTCCAGTGCAAGCGAGGAAAATGATACGTTTTACGTTTCACGTCTGACTTTATTATATGTACAGTTTAAATCGGAGAAAGACGAAGGTAATGAGAAGTAGTAGAAATGAGAACAGCGAGAAACTTAACATCAGGATTGATGGTCACGAAGTCAATGAAGTTAAGGAATTCTGCTACCTAGGCAGTAAAATAACCAATGACGGACGGAGCAAGGAGGACATCAAAAGCAGACTCACTATGGCAAAAAAGGCATTTCTGGCCAAGAGAAGTCTACTAATATCAAATACCGGCCTTAATTTGAGGAAGAAATTTCTGAGGATGTACGTCTGGAGTACAGCATTGTATGGTAGTGAAACATGGACTGTGGGAAAACCGGAACAGAAGAGAATCGAAGCATTTGAGGTGTGGTGCTATAGACGAATGTTGAAAATTAGGTGGACTGATAAGGTAAGGAACGAGGAGGTTCTACGCAGAATCGGAGAGGAAAGGAATATGTGGAAAACACTGATAAGGAGAAGGGACAGGATGATAGGACATCTGCTAAGACATGAGGGAATGACTTCCATGGTACTAGAGGGAGCTGTAGAGGGCAAAAACTGTAGAGGAAGACAGAGATTGGAATACGTCAAGCAAATAATTGAGGACGTAGATTGCAAGTGCTACTCTGAGATGAAGAGGTTAGCACAGGAAAGGAATTCGTGGCGGGCCGCATCAAACCAGTCAGTAGACTGATGACCAAAAAAAAAAAAAAAAAAAAAAAACAGTTTAAATAACAACAATTTGGAAAAATATCTGCAGCAATTTCCTTTTCTTGTTTGTTAATATTTTATTAATTACTCCCTTAATGTAGTAATTTGAAGGACGTGTTGGCAGTGCCTAAGTACTGCATCAACTTTGACTGTATTTTCTCATTTTGGGAGTACTGAAGGATCCATCTGTTTTACTTGCTACAAAAATTCACCAGCTTAGATCGCATAAAATATTTCTTTATTTAAGATAACCTGTTTCGACAGACTTTGCTGTCATCTTCAGGTATGTAACAAAGTGTATGCATTGAATATGTCTCGTAACATGCGTTAAGACGTAATATTAGGAATAAAAGTTTCAGTTTGTCATTACAAAAACTGGAAGTGGAACTGTACATTTACGTACCTTAAAAATCTTATTGTTGTGAAAAGAGTTTATTTTACGTTGACGTAACTCATGTTAAGAGACATATTCCATGTATATACACTTTGGTACAGATCTGGAGATGATAGCAAAGTCTGTTGAAACCGGTTCTCTTAAACAAAGAAATATATCATGCAATACAGGCAGTTGAATGTCTTCTATTGCATCAACATTTGTGCAATATTGTTATTCATGTTATTTCAGCACAATAAAAGATTGTATAGAATGTGTTAGCTCTGGCTGTAGAGCAGTTGCCAACGTAAGGCAAAGCTTCCGGGTTCGTGTCCCGGCGGCAAAAGCTATAATCTGTTAGGATTTTTCGTACTTTTATATTTTCAAAATCTAATAAACGATTATATGCGTGGAACATGTCCCGTAACAAGAGTTAAGACGTAATATTAGGAATAAAAGTTTCAGTTTGTCATTACAAAAACTGGAAGTGGAACTGTACATTTACGTACCTTAAAAATCTTATTGTTGTGAAAAGAGTTAATTTACGTTGACGTAACTCATGTTAAGAGACATATTCCATGTGTATGCACTTTGTTACAGATCTGAAGATGACAGCGGAGTCTGTTGAAACCGGTTGGCTTAAACAAAGAAATATTTCATGCAATCCAGGCTGTTGAACATTTTCTATTGCATCAACATTTGTGCAATATTGTTATTCATATTATTTCAGCACAATAAAAGATTGCATAGAATGTGATAGCTCTGTCTGTAGAGCACTTGTCAAAGCTTCCGGGTTCGTATCCCGGCAGCAAAAGCTATAATCTGTTAGAATGTTTTCATACTTTTATATTTTCAAAATCTAATCAACGATTTCCGTCATAAATACATCATTCTCTGTAGTGGTTTCAGTTATTACCTAAAAGATAAAATTTAAGTTTCGTTGTCGTGATAGACGTGACGAGGGAGCAGACGCTAGTGCTGCGACGGCGGCCGGGGGCGCGGCCCACTCTGTCACGGTGCCAATTTGAAAACTGTATTTTTACACTCGCTTTCCGAATAGGATCAACGATCAGCTTACAGCAGCCGTATTGTGCGTCACTACACCGCTTGCCTTATCTCTAAGTAGGCCAGTAAAGGGCCTTCCCATCAATGAAAACGTATCGTAAACCGATGTTTAAGTAGCGCCTTGCGTTGGTTCGGTCTCCGCTGACATTAACTGACATGCAATAAAGTTTGTGTTGGTCATCAACATATCGAATACCTATCCCTGTTGTTTCGGTAACTGATGAGGAAGTTCGTTTTAGATAACTTCGTCTCATTCTCAAGTACTTTACGTAATGGTGTGGCTTTTCATACGTGCAGTATGAAATTCAAACGGAGCAACAAAAATTCGGAACGTACACTACTGGCCACCGCGAAGATGACGTGGTACAGACGCGAAATTTAACCGGCAGGAAGTAAATGCTGTGAAATGCAAATCATTAGCTTTTCAGAGCTTTCACGTAAGGTTGGCGCCGATGGCGACACCTATAACGTGTTGACATGAGGAAAGTTTCCAACCGATTTCTCATACACAAACAGCATTTGACCGGCGTTGCCTAGTGAAACGTTGTTGTGATACCTCGTGCATGGAGCAGAAATGCGTACCGTCACGATTGCGACTTTGATAAAGGTCGGATTGTAGCCTATCGCGATTGCGGTTTATCGTATCGCGACATTGCTGCTCGCGTTGGTCGAGATCCAATGACTGTTAGCAGAATATGGAATCGGTGGGTTCAGGAGGGTAATACGGAACGCCGTGCTGGATCCCAACGGCCTCGTATCACTAGCAGTCGAGATGACAGGCATCTTATCTGCACGGCTGTAACGGATCGTGTAGCCACGTCTCGATCCCTTAGTCAACAGATGGGGGCATTGCAAGACAACAAACATCTTCATGAACAGTTCGACGACGTTTGCAGCAGCATGGACTATCAGCTCGGAGACTGTGGCTGCGGTTACCCTTGACGCTGCATCACAGACAGGAACGCCTGCGATGGTGTACACAACGACGAACCTGGGTGGACGAATGGCAAAACGTCGTTTTTTCAGATGAATCCAGGTTCTGTTTACAGCATCGTGATGGTCGCATCCGTGTTTGGCGACATCGCGGTAAACGCACTTTGGAAGGGTGTATTCGTCATCGCCATACTGGCGTATCACCCGGCGTGATGGTATGGGGTGCCATTGGCTACACGTCTCGGTCACCCCTTGTTCGCATAGACGGCACATTGAACAGTGGACGTTACGTTTCAGATGTGTTACTATCCGTGGCTCTACCCTTCATTCGATACCTGTGAAACCCTACATTTCAGCAGGATAATGCACGACCGCATGTTGCAGGTCCTGTACGGGCCTTTCTGGATACAGAAAATGTTCGACTGCTGCCCTGGCCAGTAAATTCTCCAGATCTCTCACCAATTGAAAACGTCTGGTCAATGGTGGCCGAGCAAGTGGCTCGTCACAATACGCCATTCATTACTCTTGATGAACTGTGGTATCGTGTTGAAGCTGCATGGGCAGCTGTACATGTACACGCCATCCAAGCTCGTTTTGACTCAATGCCCAGGCATATCAAGGCCGTTATTACGGCCAGAAGTGATTGTTCTGGGTACTGATTTCTCAGGATCTATGTACCCAAACTGCGTGAAAATGTAATCATATGTCAGTTCTAGTATAATATATTTGTCCAATGAAGACCCCTTTATCATCTGCCTTTCTTCTTGGTGTAGCAATTTTAATGGCCAGTAGTGTATTTAAAAACTCCAGCTTAATATTTCGAATTAACAAATCCATGGTTCTCACTGAGAAATTTTTCAGAAGCGACATGTGTTTCACCTTATTCTTAATCTTACTTTTTCAAGAAATATGTGCCACCATTAGGGACACTTACGTGGGATTTCGGATGACGGATTTTTTCCCATGTATAGGGGAATGACTGAACAATATTCTGAATAGGAACCCTTGTTTCCATTCTAAAACAGTTTCAAATTGGGCTTTTCAGTCGCCAATTTTGTTTAAGACTCAGTACATAACGTTTGCAAGAACGTGACTCATTTACATAATATTTCTGAGGAATAACAAAGAAACTAATTCATTTATTAGTTTTACATTATTGCCTGTAGTACAACTAAAAATCTGAGTACATTATTCCAAAGGAGAAAAGAAACTAGTACACCGTGGTTAGAATACGGTACCACTGAACTAGAATAGCGGCTCAGTGTGTGGGTCATCAACGTCGGTAAGGACATCGTACGTACGACTCACGTTCTTGTACGCTCTCTCCATCATACCTTATGCTTATGTGACTGGATTTGTGATTTCCTGTCAGAGAGGTCACAATTCGTAGTAACTGACGGAAACTCATCGAGTGAAACAGAAGTGATTTCTGGCGTTCCCCAAGGTAGTGTTATAGGCCCTTTGCTGTTCCTTATCTATATAAACGATTTAGGAGACAATCTGAGCAGCCGTCTTCGATTGTTTGCAGATTACGCTGTCGTTTATCGATTAATAAAGTCATCAGAAGATCAAAACAAACAGCAAAACGATTTAGAAAAAATATCTGAATGGTGCGAAAAGTGGCAGTTGGTCCTAAATAACGAAAAGTGTGAGGTCATCCACATGAGTGCGAAAGGAACTCGTTAAACTTCGGTTACACGATAAATCAGTCTAATCTAAAAGCCGTAAATTCAACTAAATACTTAGGTATTACAATTACGAACAACTTAAATTGGAAGGAATACACAGAAAATGTTGTGGTGAAGGGTAACCAAAGACTGCGCTTTATTGGCAGGACACTTTGAAAATGTAACAGACCTACTAAGGAGACTGCTTACACTACGCTTGTCCGTCCTCTTTAAAATACTGCTGCTCGGTTTGGGATCCTTACCAGATAGGTCTGACAGAGTACATCGAAAAAGTTCAATGAAAGGCAGCACGTTTTGCATTATATGGGAGAGAGTGTTGTATGGGAGAGAGTGTCACAGAAATGATACTGGATTTGGGATGGAAATCGTTAAAAGAAAGACGTTTATCGTTGCAACGGAATCTTCTCACGAAATTCCAGTCACCAGCTTTCTCCTCCGAATGCGAAAATATTTTGTTGACACCGACCTACATAGGGAGGAACGATTACCACGATAAAATTAGGGAAATCAGAGCTCGTACGGAAAGATATAGGTGTTCATTCTTTCCGCGCGCTATACGAGATTGGAATAATAGAGAATTGTGAAGGTGGTTCGATGAACCCTCTGCGAGGCACTTAGATGTGATTTGCAGAGTATCCATGTAGATACCTGGTGTCTCGTCAGTATGCTCTGCATTGACCAGAACTCGTGCCAGAAGATCAGTTTTTACAGCTCTCTCGTAAATATTCTTCATAAGACCTCACAAGCGAAAGTCCAGTGGCATTCAATGGGGCTATCGCGGAGGCCACGCAGTTCTACCACCTTGATCTGTCTGTCTTATCCCAAAGCATAGGTTGAGATGTCTCGGAATAGGTAATCATTTGACCTCGTACCCTTAATCTTATCTACCCTACTCCACACAACAAGCGGCAAGTTGGAGACTGCTCTTTTTCCCAGCGAAAGGGGACTGATATGAAATGGTTGCAGAACAGAAATGGTACGTTTCTGCACGTGGGTTTCTATGTGTGCTGAGTACCCTATAAAAGTTTCAGCAATTTGCAAACGAAATTTCAGAATATTCTGTATATGGTTCGTATGTTCAAATGGTTCAAATGGCTCTGAGCACTATGGGACTTAATATCTGTAGTCATCAGTCCCCTAGAACTTAGAACTACTTAAACCTAACCAACCTAAGGACATCACACACATCCATGCCCGAGGCAGGACTCGAACCTGCGACCGTAGCAGTCACGCGGTTCCGGACTGAGCGCCTAGAACCACTAGAGGTTCGTATGCAATTCTTTACAGAGGTAGTACAGTCGATGTGACTGACATCAAATACCGAAGACGTGGGAGTCAAATCATTTGCAGGCTATTATGATTTTAGTTTCTACTGATTTGCGTAATTCGCTTTTGGCCAATGACGCAACGGTTCCTTCAGCACGTCTACTGTCGATTGTCTCCACATTGTAGTTAATATTAGTTAGTGCTCTATGTCAGAGATATTAACCTATAATCCCCCTTCTGCCTTTTCTTTAAAAAATTGGATTCTACGCGGTTACGAAGTTCTCTGCGCGAGCTCTTGGTTGCGGATCAGGTGCTCCGCCTCGCATACTTTGTCCTAGAATCCGTCATTTTGTTTTCGTGTCGGCGACATAACGAACTGGGCGGAAAACATGTTCCTGAAAGCCCAACACATTAAGAATTGGCAAATCACCAGTAAAAAAATGGAAATCGTATGGGAAGAGTTCGTGACTGCATGGAGGATGTGTTAATGTTTCCCAGCGAAACTTCTGCAATGGCAGAGTAGTTGAAACAAATTTGGGAACATGTGAGTCCGCCCACAAGTTTCTACTACGCTGCAGAAGTTTCGCTTAGAAGCCCTTACACATCCTCCATAGAATCCCAATCTCTTCCCATGCGATTTGGATGGTTTTGGAACCCTGAAGAAAGACATTCTTCGCCGTCGATTCGTTTTTGACGAAGCGATGGGCGCCTGTGTAGGCATCCGAAACACTATTCCATGAAGACACTGGCCGCCTTGTGTCATAGAAGGATAAATGTACGAGTATTAACAATTATGACAACTAATTTAAAATGATAAACAGTTCACTTACTTTTTCCCATATACACTGCAGGCCATTAAAATTGCGACACCACGAAGGTGACGTGCTACAGACGCGAAATTTAACAGACAGGAAGAAGATGCTGTGATATGCAAATGATTAGCTTTTCAGAGCATTCACACAAGGTTGGCGACGGTGGCGACACCTACAACGTGCTTACATGAGGAAAGTTTCCAACCGATATCTCGTACACAAACAGCAGTTGGCCGGCGTTGCCTGGTGAAACATTCTTGTGATGCCTCGTGTAAGGAGAAGAAATGCGTGCCATCACATTTCCGACTTTGATAAAGGTCGGATTGTAGCCTATCGCGATTGCAGTTTATCGTATCGCGACGTTGCAGCTTGCGTTGGTAGAGATCCAAAAACTGTTAGCAGAATATGGGGTCGGTGGGTTCAGGAGGGTAATACGGAACGCCGTGCTGGATCCCAACGGCCTCGTATCCCCAGCAGTCGAGATGGCAGGCATCTTATCCGCATGGCTGTAATGGATCGTGCAGCCACGCCTCGATCCCTAAGTCAGCAGATGGGGATGTTTGGAAGACAACAACCATCTGCACGAACAGTTCGATGACGTTTTCAGCTGCATGGACTATCGGCTCGGAGACCATGGCTGCGGTTACCCTTGACGCTGCATCACAGACAGGAGCGCCTGCGATGGTGTACTGAACGACGAACCTGGGTGCACAAATGGCAAAAGTCGTTTTCTTTACTGAATCCAGGTTCTGTTTACAGGATCGTGATGGTCGCATCCGTGTTTGGCGATATCGCGGTGAACGCTCATTGGAAGGGTGTATTCGTCATCGCCATACTGGCGTATCACCCGGCGTGATGGTTACATTGCCATTGGTTACATTTCTCGGTCACCTCTTGTTCGCATTGACTGCACTTTGAACAGTGGCCGTTACATTTCAGATGTGTTACGACCCGTGGCTCTACCCTTTATTCGATCTCTACGAAACCCTACATTTCAGCAGGATAATGCACGACCGCATGTTGCAGGTCCTGTACGGGCCTTCCTGGATACATAAAATGTTCGACTGCTGCCCTGGCCAGCACATTCTCCAAATCTCTCACCAACTGAAAACGTCTGGTCAATGGTGGCCGAGCAAGTGGCTCGTCACAATACGCCATTCATTACTCTTGATGAACTGTGGTATCGTGTTGAAGCTGCATGGGCAGCTGTACCTGTACACGCCATCCAAGCTCTTTTTGACTCAATGCCCAGGTGTATCAAGGCCGTTATTACGGCGAGAGGTGGTTGTTCTGGGTACTGATTTCGCAGGATCTATGCACCCAAATTGCCTGAAATTGTAATCACATGTCAGTTCTAGTATAATATATTCATCCAATGAATACCCATTTATCATCTGCATTTCTTCTTGGTGTAGCAATTTTAATGGCCAGTAGAGTATATCGATTCAATTCGAATATCCCTTGTTTTCTTTGACTCATGTCACTTTTCAGTCGCTCGCTGGAGTCTATCCTGCACGGATGGGCTTACGGCTTTAATCGCCTGCAGAGATCTTTCGAGCTTGGTAAAGGTGGCCATTCACAGCTTGCAATCAACAAGAAATCCGGAATGGTTATTCATTCCACAGGTGGAATCGGCAAGCCACAAGCAGATCTGACCCTAGGCTGAAACAGCATTCCTGTCATTTACACGACCTCATAGCCATAGTGTGGAGACCTGCGGATTGTAAAATACTGATAGTGCTGACTGCACACTTCAAGTTTATATCGCATAAATAATTGTAATTGTAAGTTACACTAAAGCGATGTAACAAGCATTAGTGTAAACAAATTATTATTACTACATTAAAACACTTCATTTGTTTTCCTGTTGTTATGTATTACGTGAACCCCCTGGATGTGAGTTTTCGTTACGCCGCTTGCACCCTTGTCTCCTCGTAGCGTGGAAGGGGTTCTTCCGGGCGCCAAATCGGTCAGTGTGTCGGCTTTGAACACGACACACATTTTCATCCAGCAGTGGAGAGTGTTACTCCGTAAAAAAGATTTGGACGCTCATACCCCCCTGCGTCTAGTAGACCGTTGACTCATCCTCGCCACACCACCTTGTCGTCTGCTTCCACCTCACTATAACCGTGCCAAGTAATTGACCTAACAGATACTACCTGTCTTCTCTCTCAGAGGAGGATTCTATCTTCGGCCTGGCACACAAATTTAGATTTTCTGAGGCATCCTCGAATCATCCAGGCATACGTCGGCACAGCTGTCAACACGACACGATCGACCTGTTTCGCGACCCTTCCCCAATTCGAGCTTCTGCTACATCGCTACTGACCTCGCCGTCTATGGTACATTAAGCGCTAATCTTCCATCATCCTCTTTGTAGTTGCCACTTTCAGAACGTTGACTTCCAGTTGCTCAGGCACTGATCGCTTATTCGAGAAGTTCGCAACCGCAGCCGAAACTCTCCCTCATCTTTGTCATACTGCTCTCGTTATTCTGTATGTCGAGTGCTTCGGCGTAGCGGAGAATTTAAACTACTACTCCTCTCTTTGAGATTGCTACGACTGTTTAGAGCCATTGAAGCTGCTGAATTCTGAAACGAGTGCAGCACTATTGAGCTACTGAGCGTCTCTCTTTCAGAGTCTTCCACTGGAGTTTATCTATCATCTCCGTAACGCTTTCGCGATTACTAAATGATCCTGTAACGAAGCGCGCTGCTCTCCGTTGGATCTTCTCTATCTCTTCTATCAACCCTATCTTGTACGGATGCCACACCGGTGAGCAGTATTAAATCAGTGGGCGAACAAATGTACTGTAACCTACTTCCTTTGCTTTCGGGCTGCATTTCCTTAGGATTCTTCCAATGAATCTCAGTCTGGCATCTGCTTTACCGACGATTAATTTTATGTGGTCATTCCATTTTAAATCACTCCTAATGCGTACTCCCAGATATTTTATGGAATTAACTGCTTCCAGTTGCTGACCTGCTACATTGTAGCTAAATGATTAAGGATCTTTCTTTCTATGTATTCGCAGCACATTACACTTATCTACATTGAGATTCAATTGCCATTCCCTGCACCATGCGTCAATTCGTTGCAGATCCTCCTGCATTTCAGTACAATTTTCCACTGTTACAACCTCTCGATATACCACAGCATCATCCGCAAAAAGCCTCAGTGAACTTCCGATGTTATCCACAAGGTCATTTATGTATATTGTGAATAGCAACGGTCCTACGACACTCCCCTGCGGCACACCTGAAATCACTCTTACTTCGGAAGACTTCTCTCCCTTGAGAATGACGTGCCGCGTTGTATTATCTAGGAACTCTTCAATCGAATCACACAATTGGTCTGATAGTCCATATGCTCTTACTTTGTTCATTAAACGACAGTGGGGAACTGTATCGAACGCCTTGCGAAAGTCAGGAAACACGGCATCTACCTGGGAACCCGTGTCTATGGCCCTCTGAGTCTCGTGGACGAATAGCGCGAGCTGGGTTTCACACGATCGTCTTTTTCGAAGCCCATGCTGATTCCTACAGAGTAGATGTCTAGCCTCCAGAAAAGTCATTATACTCAAACATAATACGTGTTCCAAAATTCTACAACTGATCGACGTTAGAGATATACGACTATAGTTATGCACATCTGTTCGACGTTCCTTCTTGAAAACGGGGATGACCTGTGCCCTTTTCCAATCCTTTGGAACGCTACGCTCTTCTAGAGACGTACGGTACACCGCTGCAAGAAGGGGGCAAGTAGTGGTCGAGGCTGCCGACGTTTGGAGCAGCGTTTTGCTTTAGTTATCCCTTCTCTATTTATATATTATCGCAGGAGGTGGTGCAGTGTTATAACATTGGACTCGTATTCGGGACAACGACGGTTCAAATTCCCGTCCGTTTATTCATATTTACGTTTGCCGTGATTCCGCTGAATCACTTAAGGCAAATGCATGGATCGTTCCTTTGAAAAGGCACTTCGATTTCCTTCCCTGTCCTTCTCCTGTCATAACTAGTGCAACTTCTGCAATGAACACACCGTTAACGTAATCTGAACTGTAATCTTCCATCTTCTTGTTATATTGTTGTATTCTTTTTACTACCCAGTATCTTTCCTTGTCAAATAATTTGATCTTTTTTGTTTTAGAATACTTCTGTCTCAATATTGTTTTGTTTCATATCATATTGCAGTCTATTTTTATCTGTGACAACTAGTCTGTCGTTCCCCTCAGATAATAATCATTGACTAGCACTTCAGTAATAAATTGCTCTGTAATGTGGCATACGTTTTGCATTTATTACATATTTAAAACCTGTTACCTGGTATTTTAAAACAGGTTGTACAAATTACAATATTTCACGTAATAACATAAAACGTGTCTACACACATCAAAAAAAGTTTTACATCACCTCAGTTCAGAGAGCTCCGCAATCTGTACGGAAAATTGGAATCGAGATCAACATAAACATCAATTCCGCCCTTTTTGTTGCTCATGAAAATCACATATTTCATGTTCTACCACCATACAGCGAGACCTTCAGAGGTGGTGGTCCAGACTGCTGTACTCACCGGTACCTGTAATACCCAGCAGCACGTCCTCTTGCATTGATACATGCCCGTATTCGTCATGGCATACTATCCACACGTTCATTACGGCACTGTTGGTCCAGATTGTCCCACTCCTCAATGGCGATTTGGCGAAGATCCCTCACAGTGGTTGGTGGGTCACGTCGTCCATAAACAGCCCTTTTCGATCTCTCCCAGGCATGTTCGATAGGGTTCATGTCTGGAGAACATGCTCGCCACTCTAGTCGAGCGATGTCGTTATCCTTAAGGAAGTCATTCACAAGACGTGCACGATGGGGCCGCGAATTATCGTCCATGAAGAAGAATGCCTCGCCAATATGCTGCCGCTTTGGTTGCACTATCGGTCGGAGCATGGCATTCACGTATCGTACAGCCGTTACAGCGCCTTTCATGAGCACCAGCGGCGTACGTCGGCTCTACATAGTGCCACACCAAAACACCAGGGAACCTCCACCTTGCTGCACTCTCCGAACCGTGTGTCTAAAGCGTTTAGCTTGACCGGTTCAAATGGCTCTGTGCACTATGGGACTCAACTTCTGAGGTCATTAGTCCCCTAGAACTTAGAACTAGTTAAACCTAACTAACCTTAGGACATCACACACATCCATGCCCGAGGCAGGATTCGAACCTGCGACCGTAGCGGTCTCGCGGTTCCAAACTGTAGCGCCTAGAACCGCTCGGCCACTTCGGCCGCCTAGCTTGACCGGGTTGCATCCAAACACGTCTCCGACAAGTCTCTGGTTGAAGGCATATGTGACACTCATCGGTGAAGAGATCGTGATGCCAATCCTGAGCGGTCTATTTGGCATGTTGTTGGGCCCATCTGTACCACGCAGCATGGTGTAGTGGTTGCGAAGATGGACCTCGCTATGGACGTCGGGAGTGAAGTTGTATATCATACGGGCTATTGCACACAGTTTGAGTCGTAACACAACGTCCTGTGGCTGCACGAAAAGCATTATTTAACATGGTGGCGTCACTGTCAGTGTTCCTCCGAGCCATAATCCGTAGGTAGTGGTCATCCACTGCAGTAGTAGCCCTTGGGCATGTCATCTACAGTTCCTGTCTCTCTGTATCTCCTCCATGTGCGAATGACATCGCTTTGGTTCATTCCGAGACTTCTGGACACTTCCCTTGTTGAGAGCCCTTCTTGGCACAAAGTAACAATGCGGACGCAATCGAACCGCAGTATTGAGCGTCTAGGCATGGTTGAACTACCTTCTTCCTGGTGGAATGACTGATCGGCTGTCGGACCCCCTGCGTCTAATAGGCGCTGCTCATGCATGGTTGTATACATCTTTGGGCGGGTTTAGTGACATCTCTGAACAGTCAGAGGGACTGTGACTATGATACAATACCCATCGTCAACATCTATCTTCAAGAGTCTTGGAACAGGGGTGATGCAAAACTTGTATTGGTCTGTGTATTAGGGTCTGACGGGAGGCGTGCTAGGGATGTGTGGAGGGTACCCAGTAACACTACCAGTCGTTTGCTTTCCTGTTCCACTCGCAGATAGAGCGAGGATATAACGAATGTCTACATGCCTTCGTATGCTATTCGGTCTCTAAGAAATTTACTATATTCGAATTCAAAATATGCTCTTATATTCTACAGCAAACCGATTTTACGACGTTGGTCTGTAATTGGGGGGGTCCATTATTTTACCTCTCTTATATACAGGAGTCATCTGCGTTTTTTACCAGTCACTTTCACTTTGCGCTTGTCGATAGATTCGCTTTAATTGCACACTAAGTAAGGGGCCAGTGACGTAGGGTACTCTTTGTGAAACCGAACTGGGATTCCAGACGACTTATGTGTCTTGAACTCTTTCAGTTCTATCTCTACGCCAGAGTTGCTTATTACACTATTGGCCATTAAAATTGCTACACCACGAAGATGACGTGCTACAGACGCGAAATTTAACCGACAGGAAGAAGATACTGTGATATGCAAATGGTTAGCTTTTCAGAGCATTCACACAAGACAAGACGTTTGCAAGACAACAACCATCTGCACGAACAGTTCGACGACGTTTTCAGCAGTATGGACTATCAGCTCGGAGACCATGGCTCCGGTTACCCTTGACGCCGCATCACAGACAGGAGCGCCTGCGATGGTGTACTGAACGACGAACCTGGGTGCACGAATGGCAAAACGTCATTTTTTCGCATGAATCCAGGTTCTGTTTACAGCATCATGATGGTCTCATCCGTGTTTGACGACAATGCGGTGAACGCACATTGGAAGCGTGTATTCGTCATCGCCATACTAGCGTATCACGCGGCGTGATGGTAAGGGGTGCCATTGGTTACACGTCTCGGTCACCTCTTGTTCGCATTGACGACACTTTGAACAGTGGACGTTACATTTCTGATGTGTTACTATCCGTGGCTCTACCCTTCATTCGATCCCTGCGAAAACCTACATTTCAGCAGCATAATGCACGTCCGCATGTTGCAGGTCCTGTACGGGCCTTTCTGGATACAGAAAATGTTCGACTGCTGCCCTGGCCAGCACATTCTCCAGATCTCTCACCAACTGAAAACGTCTGGTCGATAGTGGTTGAGCAACTGGCTCGTCACAATACGCCAGTCACTACTCTTGATGAACTGTGGTATCGTGTTGAAGTTGCATGGGCAGCTGCACCTGTACACGCCATCCAAGCTCTGTTTGACTCAATGCCCAGGCGTATCAAAGCCGTTATTACCGCCAGAGGTGGTTGCTTTGGGTTCTGATTTCTCAGGATCTATGCACCCAAATTGCGTGAAAATGTAATCACATGTCAGTTCTAGTATAATATATTTGTCCAATGAATACCCGTTTATAATCTGCATTTCTTCTTGGTGTAGCAATTTTAATGGCCAGTAGTGTACTATGCCGTCCATACAGCACTTTGTGTTATGGTCAAACGATAGTACGTTTGTAATATTCTCTTGCGTGAATGATTACGGATAAGTGGAATTTAAAATTTCGGACTTCCTACTGCTATTTTGTACTTCCAAACCAGACTCGTCAACGAGTGACTGGATGAAGCTCTTAGACCCACTTACCGATTTTGCATACGACCAGAATTTTTTGGGTTCTCCGCCAGATCATGTCTGCGAAATCACAATCTTTTAAAGAAATTAGTACGTTTTTAGGAAATCTGAGAAGTAATCTAGCTTTTTT
Organism: Schistocerca americana; assembly: GCF_021461395.2. NCBI lineage: Eukaryota > Metazoa > Arthropoda > Insecta > Orthoptera > Acrididae > Schistocerca > Schistocerca americana. The sequence goes on from NC_060130.1 coordinate 188,963,962, forward strand.
CGGAAGATATCATACATGCAAAACGATCTCTGTGGTATAACAATTATGGTGTCCTACACCAGATGCATATATCAGTAACATTGGAAAAAATACATGCTTTTAGTCCCTCACACAGCGAGAGATCATTATTATGCGTTGCACATTAGGTTCTCTCAACCTGGAAATTGAGGAAACAAGAAAACTCTCACTCCACGTAGTCCAGTAGGGTCTGGTTCTTTGCGAGCAATATCCGTTCTAAAGTGCAACGAGAATAAACTTGGTCATCTCCTGCGGTGGAAAAGAAAAACTATAATCTGGTTCACTCATTACAGCTTTCCATTCATGTTATAACACTGTTGCCTGATTGAAGTAAGCATTGCAAAGAAAGAGGGTTTATCAAGTTTTTACATACATAATGAAATCGACCATCACTGTAGCAATGTGGCTAAGTCACTACCTTCAATGCGGAATGACCTGGGTTCGATTTCTGGTACTTTCTCAAATTTCTCTGGTGTAGGGAGATCTGCAACTTTTACTCAAAGAATAGAAGCGTCTCGGAAATATCAAAAATCGCTGCTGCTACTGTAATGGGTTGCATTAAGTGTACTCTGTTTAATGTCAACAAGATTGTATTTTAAAAAATTACACCGCCTTGAAAATCTTGCTTTATCAGTTAGTGCAGCTTCCCCCAAACTTTCCCTCCCATGATGTTTTCGCAGCTCTTAAGCTTTTGCAGGAATGATTTTTTGCGAGACGAAGCTCTGATTTTTATATTGTGGAAATTGTGGGACACAAATTTCCGCGTGAGCCTATGCATTCTAATTTTACAACATTGCTATAACATGAACGAATCAAAAGAGACACACATAATATCTATTGACAAGAAGCTTCCGTTATTGACTATTAAGTTTCCAATGGTCCGATGGCTAGTCAAATTCATGGAAACACTGCTTTAGCTTTCTGAGGCAGGTACGAGAGAGAGCCAATATGCTGAGAATGGGTCCAAGACAGGTGTGCAGTCTTTTCTCTCGCAAGGCCCACAGAGAGTACTGGAGGCTTGCATCATTGTCATTCACAAAAGAGGATCGCAGCTGTCTTAAATTATTATCCACGTTAAAAGAGTGGACTTTTTTAATGCAAGATGGAAACAACTAGAAATAGAAAATTTCGTGTTACTGATGATGTCACACAACATACGGTACATGATCTTGATTCAGCCATTGTCTCTTTGTGGAATTCTTTGTGGGCGTTGAATTTCATAGTGGTTAATACACACAAATAAATATTGATGCTTTAAAATTGGTTCACCGCCGTATGCCTTCTCCGCTTCTAGCAGTTACAGAGAAGGTGAGTGCGATAAACCAGTGAGTGAAACTGTGGAAACAAGTCTCAATACACCTGCTTCGTGCCTCAGAAAAGGCAAGTCTCCACTTGGTTAGATGTATCTGTTTCCACACAGTTGGACGAAAGCTGACATTTACGGTAGTGTGATTGTGCTGTCTTTGATTCAGGAGGTGAGATAAAAAAAACCTGCTGACTTATCAACGAGGCGAGGGTATATAAGGCACAGCATCGATTCCAAAAAGTTATTTATGTTTTGTCAGTCCGGCTGTTAGCATCATGGGATCAGCTGAAACCTGAGGGAGAGAGCAGAGCCGAAAGATACAACAAAAAAATGTAAACGCTCTTCCACTTCTCCGGCACGTTTTTTCCTCATTTAATGCTACACAAATCTGCAATCCTCCTCATGGAGCAGCGGTTTGATCGAGCAACTGGTAAACCTGCAACAAAAAGCAACAGACAGAATTTGCAGAATAAGGAGGCCATCGCTTAAGTAGGCTAATCTTTCACCGAGTAACCTATTATTATCATTTCTTTCTTTTCTCAGACGTTATGTCTGGTTAAAAATGGAAAGTGACGCGGACATTGATCAAGCGTGACTTCCTTTTAACTGTACGGTACATGTTACACTGCATTTAGGAACTTTCGGGTAATTGAACATGTATCAATAATTAAAGATTTCTGTGGTTGTATATATACGTTTGGATGTAGCTGTATTGCCTTGATGTACTGGTGGATATTGTGTGGTATGACTCCTGTAGTTGATAGTATAATTGGTATAATGTCAAGTTTATCCTGATGCCACATGTCTTTGACTTCCTCAGCCAGTTGGATGTATTTTTCAATTTTTTCTCCTGTTTTCTTCTGTATATTTGTTGTATTAGTATGGATATTTCGATTAGTTGTGTTAATTTCTTCTTTTTATTGGTGAGTATGATGTCAGGTTTGTTATGTGGTGTTGTTTTATCTGTTATAATGGTTCTGTTCCAGTATAATTTGTATTCATCATTCTCCAGTACATTTTGTGGTGCATACTTGTATGTGGGAACGTGTTGTTTTATTAGTTTCTGTTGTATGGCAAGTTGTTGATGTATTATTTTTGCTACATTGTCATGTCTTCTGGGGTATTCTGTATTTGCTAGTATTGTACATCCGCTTGTGATGTGATCTACTGTTTCTATTTGTTGTTTGCAAAGTCTGCATTTATCTGTTGTCGTATTGGGATCTTTAATAATATGTAATATCTGGTGTTTATTGTTTGATCCTGTATTGCAATGATGAATCCTTCCGTCTCACTGTATATATTGCCTTTTCTTAGCCATGTGTTGGATGCGTCTTGATCGATGTGTGGCTGTGTTAGATGATACGGGTGCTTGCCATGTAGTGTATTCTTTTTCCAATTTACTTTCTTCGTATCTGTTGATGTTATGTGATCTAAAGGGTTGTAGAAGCGGTTATGAAATTGCAGTGGTGTAGCCGTTGTATTTATATGAGTGATTGCTTTGTGTATTTTGCTAGTTTCTGCTCGTTCTATAAAGAATTTTCTTAAATTGTCTACCTGTCCATAATGTAGGCTTTTTATGTCGATAAATCCCCTTCCTCCTTCCTTTCTTCTTAATGTGAGTCTTTCTGTTGCTGAATGTATGTGATGTAGTTTACATTTGTGGCATTGTGATCGTGTAAGTGTATTGAGTGCTTCTAGGTCTGTGTTACTCCATTTCACTGCTCCAAATGAGTAGGTCAATATTGGTATAGCATAAGTATTTATAGCTTTTGTCTTGTTTCTTGCTGTCAATTATGTTTTCAGTGTTTTTGTTAGTCTTTGTCTATAGTTTTCTTTTAGTTCTTCTTTAATATTTGTATCATCTATTCCTATTTTTTGTCTGTATCCTAGATATTTATAGGCATCTGTTTTTTTCCATCGTTTCTATGCAGTCGCTGTGGTTATCCAATATGTAATCTTCTTGTTTAGTGTGTTTTCCCTTGACTATGCTATTTTTCTTACATTTGTCTGTTCCAAAAGCCATATTTACATCATTGCTGAATACTTCTGTTATCTTTAGTAATTGATTGAGTTGTTGATTTGTTGCTGCCAGTAGTTTTAGATCATCCATGTATAGCAAATGTGTGATATTGTGTTGCTAGGTTCCAGTAATATTGTAGCCATAATTTGTATTATTTAGTATGTTTGATAGTGGGTTCAGAGCAAGGCAGAACCAGAAAGGACTTAATTAGTATCCTTGGTATATTCCACGCTTAATCTGTATTGGCTGTGATGTGATATTATTTGAATTTGTTTGGATATTAAGTGTGGTTTTCCAATTTTTCATTACTATGTTTAGGAACTGTATCAATTTAGGACCTACTTTGTATATTTTCAATATATGTAGTAACCATGAGTGGGGTACAGTATCAAAAGCTTTTTGGTAATCAATGTATGCGTAGTGTAGTGTAGTGTATGCGTGTTACTATCATTATTATTATTATTATTATTATTATTATTATTATTATGGCTTAACCAGTACCCAAACGTATTAATTTAGATGATGATCTCAAATGGCATGTTGCCGAGTCTGCATTAAAAAGATAAATACGTGCTGGTGTTACGAATAATAGGTTTGAATTTCTTGAGTGGCTGTTTTCACAATTTCGATGCAGAAGTTCGTCAAATTAACCAACATATTAAGAACAGTTGTTCACTACTCTGCAACACTCTCCTGCTGAAGATAGGTGAGGAAAAACAGATTTACCACAGCACAGAGAATGTAACTCTATCACGTCCGCTGCTGACAGTCACTGGTAGTGAGTGCGAGTGGTACTACGGCTCGCACAAAACTGCTTTACCAATCACTAGCATTCAGTTGCAATATGTGAAAAATGCCTCTGTTGTTTTCGTTCCAGTAAAAATCAAATGCACACTTAGTTAACTCCGCCCAGTTTAAACCAGTCACACAGTGACTTTTGAAAACACTGGAAAGTTTCAAAGCCCACGATTGTGGCAGGGCATTCAAGGCAGTAATTCGGTTGCGAGTTACTGTTAATGAAAATAAGGGATTTTATACGGAGTACAAATGAAACTGTCAAAGATAATAGGAGATACATATGCAGAAATAAACATCTAGTCGCATGACAATATATGGTCCAAGTCTTCTATTCTAGCAGGATTGTATCCTGTAGAGCAAAATTAAGAATGTGTAAATAAATATTTTGCATATGCAGGGTAGTCCATTGATAGTGGCAGGCCCAAATATTGTTGTGGTTGGCAGGAGAGCCAACACCGTGTTACTAGAGGAAGCCGAAAGGCACGCGTTTTAGCTCACACAGGCTGGCGTGAGGTCTGGAACAGGACAAGGAAATTAGAATTTAGAAAAAACGGACGTAGCTGGTGGAATACTTAACTTTAATCCATTAATGGTGAACGTCGCTCTTGACGGTACATTATTCACAGTATCAATAGTAACTGGTAATGGCGCCTTGCTAGGTCGTAGCAAATGACGTAACTGAAGGCTATGCTAACTATCTTCTCGGCAAATGAGAGCGTATTTTGTCAGTGAACCATCGCTAGCAAAGTCGGTTGTACAACTGGGCCGAGTGCTAGGAAGTCTCTCTAGACCTGCCGTGTGGCGGCGCTCGGTCTGCAATCACTGATAGTGGCGACACGTGGGTCCGACGTATACTAACGAACCGCGGCCGATTTAAAGGCTACCACCTAGCAAGTGTGGTGTCTGGCGGTGACACCACAAATATCTCACGAAATAAGCATCAAACGAAAAAACTACAAAAGACGGAACTCGTCTAGCTTGAAAGGGGAAACCAGATGGCGCTGTGGTTGGCCCACTATGTGGCGCTGCCATAGGTCAAACTGATATCAGGTGTTTTTTTTTAAGTAGGAACCCCCATTTTTTATTACATATTCGTGTAGTACGTAAAGAAATATGAGTGTTTTAGTTCCACCACTTTTTTCGCTTTGTGATAGATGGCGCTGTAATAGTCACAAACGTATAAGTACGTGGTATCACGTAACATTCCGCCAGTGCAGACGGTATTTCCTTCGTGATACATTACCCGTGTTAAAATCGACCGTTTATCAATTGCGGAAGAGGTCGATATAGTGTTGATGTATGGCTTTTGTGATCAAAATGCCCAACGCGTGTGTGCTATGTATGCTGCTCGGTATCTTGGACGACATCATCCAAGTGTCCGGACCGTTCGCCGGATTGTTACGTTATTTAAGGAAACAGGAAGTGTTCAGCCACATGTGAAACGTCAACCATGACATGCAACAAATGATGATGCCCAAGTAGGTGTTTTAGCTGCTTTCGCGGCAAATCCGCACATCAGTAGCAGACAAATTGCGCGAGGATCGGGAATCTCAAAAACGTCGGTGTTGAGAATGCTACATCAACATCGATTGCACCCGTACCATATTTCTATGCACCAGGAATTGCATGGCGCCGACTTTAAACGTCGTGTACAGTTCTGCCACTGGGCACAAGAGAAATTACGGGACAATGACAGATTTTTTGCACGCGTTCTACTTAGCGACGAAGCGTCATTCACCAACAGCGGTAACGTACACCGGCATAATATGCACTATTGGGCAGCGGAAAATCCACGATGGCTGCGACAAGTGGAACATCAGCGACCTTGGCGGGTTAATGTATGGTGCGGCATTATGGGAGGAAGGATAATTGGCCCCCATTTTATCGATGGCAATCTAAATGTTGCAATGTATGCTGATTTCCTACGTAATGTTCTACCGATGTTACTACAAGATGTTTCACTGCATGACATGATGGATGTCCGGCACATAGCTCGCGTGCGGTTGATGCGATATTGAATAGCATATTTCATGACACGTGGATTGGTCGTCGAAGCACCGTACCATGGCCCGCACGTTCACCGGATCTGACGTCCCCGGATGTCTTTCTGTGGGGAAAGTTGAAGGATATTTGGTATCGTGATCAACCGACAACGCCTGACAACATGCGTCAGAGCATTGTCAATGCATGTGTAAACATTACGGAAGGCGAACTACTCGCTGTTGAGAGGAATGTCGTTACACGTATTGCCAAATGCATTGAGGCTGAGGGACATCATTTCGTGCATTTATTGCATTAATTTAGTAATTACAGGTAATTACACTGTAGCAGCATGCGTTCTCAGAAATAATAAATTCACAAAGGTACATGTATCACATTGGAACAACCGAAATAATATGTTCAAACGTACCTACGTTCTGTATTTTAATTTAAAAAACGTACCTGTTACCAACTGTTCGTCTAAAATTGTGAGTCATATGTTTGTGACTATAGCAGCGCCATATATCACAAAGCGAAGAAAAGGTCCAACTAAAACATTCATATTTCTTTACGTACTACACGAATATGTAATAAAAAGTGAGGGTTCCTATTTGAATAAACGCACTTGATATCCGTTTGACCTATGGCAGCGCCATCTAGCGGGCCAACCATATCTTCGTTCTTTGTAGTTTTTTCGTTTGACGCTTATTTCGTGAGATGTTTGGCCCGGTCACGGTCAATGGACCACCCTGTATAAATGGATTAAACTTTGCCAACAAACCATTCTCTACAGAGCTCAAACATTTTTATGTTTCCAAAAAACAGGATGACTATAAAGTTGGTCGACAGCCAGTATTAAGATTACGAATGAATGGCTGTAAAAGACAAGAAGAAAGACAAAGAATTCCGAGTTATACCAATCCATATCCAAAAACACCATCGCAGCAGACATGTAATTCTGTTCTCTTTGCAGGTTCTGATCATGCGGACATACGGCATTTTTATTGCACAAAAAACTTGCTGAGGCTCGCACAAAGCAGCATTAAAAAACAATAGCATTCAATTGCTATATGTGAACGCTGCCTCTGTTATTTTCGTTCCAGGAAAAATCAAATGCACACCATGTTAGCTGCGCCCATTTAAACCAGTCATCAGTGTCAAAAAAATGGTTCAAATGGCTCTGAGCACTATGCGACTTAACATCTGAGGTCATCAGTCGCCTAGAACTTAGAACTAACCTAAGGACATCACACACATCCATGCCGAGGCAGGATTCGAACCTGCGACCGTAGCGGTCGCTCGGCTCCAGACTGTAGCGCCTAGAACCGCACGGCCACTCCGGCCGGCATCAGTGTCAAATTTTCAGATTTTAGTAATAAACTGTAATGACTTTCGTGATTTATGATGATACGGAATGCATAATGGAGCCAGTTGTTCGTGTTTTAGATTAAAAAACCCCACTGATGATGGTGATATTTGTCGCCGAATATAGTTTGGGATAATAAAGAAATAAACGAATAACAAGGTGTTTTGCATCAAGGCGGACTCAATTTCTGATGTTACTATTGTTCGTTGTATTCGACACTCTGGTTCATATTCCCATCAGGTACATTTCCATAGACCATTGCGTATTACACACATTGTATCTGTAACCAGGAATATTCCTAGTTTAAATTACATAGTGGTAGTGATTGCTAGAAGTAGTTTAATCAACAGCTCTGTGCAATCGCTGATACTGTGAATGGCTTTTTTATTACAAAATAAATAGATGATATTACGTTCTGAGGAAGAATCAGCGTTTTGCTCTGCAAAAGTCTGTCACATTTGCTAGAAAGCCTTTGAGGAAGACGATGTGAAGAACCAAAATCGTTTTAATTTCACAAGTGCGCAAAGAGGTGCAGCCCAACCAGCTGAAGCGTGAATTATAGACATCACTATAGCAGTTCCCCCATTTTCCACAATGTGAGCAATTACGACGGGCATTTATTGATCACGAATCTATGTGAACAAAAGAAAACAGACGGCGATGAAGAAATTATATTCAATCTAGGTAGTGTTTCTATTCTACCATCGAGTACGGAAAATATAAAACTTTCACAAAGATCGATCCAGTAATGCACTAGCAGAAGAGAGCAACATAAATTTCCGATTTACTGATTCGCTAAATTTTCTGACGTGTTTAGTTGAAAAGTGTGCATCTTACTTAAAACCAGAAGAACTCAATATTTTCCCAATGCTCGACAGTTTAATTTAATTAATCATAAGAGAATTTTTCCTTATGAATATGTAAGCAGTGAATCGATTATTTTGGAAGATCGCCTGCCCTCATTCGAAAATTTTAAAAGTCACTAACACGTGAAACGATAACGGAGGTTGAGTATCAAAGAGCCTTCAGTGTAAGGAAGTCATCGAAGAGCTAAACTCCGAACACTCATATCTTATTTAAAAGTTGATGTGCTACTCATCCGACGTGTTTGAAAACTTCTGCTATCTTTACCTTAACACGTTATGTTACCTCACCCGGTTTAGCATGGGGCGCTAAAGAGGAGTTGCAGCTAATGACCGACATCGGACAACTCCAGTTTATAGAACGAGACATCAAAGGAGGGCCGGCCGGGTGGCCGAGCGGTTCCAGGCGCTACAGTCTGGAACCCCGGACCGCTATGGTCGCATGTTCGAATCCTGCCTCGGGCATGGATGTGTGTCATGTCCTTAGGTTGGTTAGGTTTAAGTAGTTCTAAGTTCTAGGGGACTGACGACCTAAGAAGTTCAGTCCCATAGTGCTCAGAGCCATCAAAGGAGGAATTGTTGATTATTCTTGGAGACATGCAATTGCCAACAGATTCATGTCCGACTATGATGAAAAAAAATCAACGAATCATACGTACTTTATCTCAACGTGAACAGCTTATATACACTATGTGATCAAAAGTTTCCGGACACCTGGCTGAAAATGACCTACAATTTCGTGGCGCCCTCCATCGGTATTTCTGGAATTCAATATAGTGTTGGCCCACCCTTAGCGTTGATGACAGCTTCCACTCTCACAGGCATACATTCAGTCATACACCTGGCTGAAAATGACTTAAAATTCCGTGGCGCCCTCCATCGGTAATTCTGGAATTCAATACAGTGTTGGCCCACCCCAGCTGCCCGGGTTCCCGGGTTCGATTCCCGGCGGGGTCAGGGATTTTCTCTGCCTCGTGATGACTGAGTGTTGTGTGATATCCCTAGGTTAGTTAGGTTTAAGTAGTTCTAAGTTCTAGGGGACTGATGACCATAGCTGTTAAGTCCCATAGTGCTCAGAGCCATTTGAACAATTTTGAACCCACCCTAGCGTTGATGACAGCTTCCACTCTCACAGGCATACATTCAATCAGGTGCTGGAAGGTTTCTTGGGGAATGGCAGCTGTAACGTCCCAAGGACAGAAAACCCTAATTAACGAACTGTGTGAAAACTTAAAGTAGGGAAGTGAGTCATCTTGACAGTAGCAACAATCAAGTAGTAATACCAAGCCGGAAAATGAACAAATATTTAGCAATACGAAATCTAACCGCGAGAGAAAACATCCACGAGTACAACAGAGCGCGTATACAGGTGAACCATGGGAAGTAAACAGCCAATCAGATGGAGAGGATGAAATATTTGTTAAAAGAAGTTGTATTTCATCATTAAAGGTAGAACATAGTATTTTCAAAAGTAGACAATTTCCTATTTTTTCGAGTGAAAAGAATGACATTAATCCTAAGGTATTTATTAATTCTTTTAAACGGATATTTCCACGTACTTGGACAGAGTATGACAAATTACAATTCATAGTATCAAAAATTGTAGAAGAAGCAGCATTGTGGGCCGCTGAGGTAAGCGAAACCTGCAATACGTGTTCCGAATTTGAAAAATAATTTTTAGTAAAATCTTGGTTAATAAGTAGACAAGAGAGATTACGTAAAGTGACTTATCAGCCTGAATTTTAATATTAAAAAATAGGTTGAGACAAAATTTTGAACGTTATTTTAACAAGACACGTTATTGGATTGAACCGATTTAGAGTAGGGAGGTTATTAGAATATTAAAGGGCCGATTATCTTTGAGATTGGAGAGAAACTTATTCATGTACCCGACAGTAATGTAGAACGATTTCTATCAGCAATCGATTCGATCGATATGCTGATGGAAGATGCGAGACAATTGCAGAATAATAATAGTAATTATTATTCTAGGAATAATATGGGTAGCAATCAATGGAATGATAGTAATCGAAGTAATAGTCATTCTCCAGGCTTTAATCAAGGTAACAATAATTTTAAGAACAATAGTGGACAGATGGATCGCTCACAAAACAATAATCAAAACTAGAATACGAATTACAAATACGCTAAAGGGAATTTCGTAGGAAATCGTAGCCAAGTACCAGGAGCAGGAGGTTTTCAACGGGTGAACGTTGTAGCTACGAATAGGGAAAAGAAAGTTTGGGTGGCGGCAATCGTCAAACAATACATGTTGCGACGATGGCCGCAGGAATAATTGCGCTCCTGTGGAGCCACCGAATAAAGTAAATTGGGGAACGTATCAAACGAATAACGCAGGTTGGACTAATACTAAAACGACAGATACGTCTTCTGGAGCTACCGGACCCATACCATTGACAGATGTAGTTGTGAGAAATGTAGTTGTTGGTAATACGTATCCCCAAAAATGAACTGAAATTCATTTGGTAGAGGTACATGAACCACCGAGGAACCTGAATGACGGACGGTCAAACTAGTACCAGTCATTTTAGGCCTTCCTCTGGTGACTGGTACATCGCGAGTCAGTAAATATTCTTGAACATAGTACGGAATTGGACATTCGGGAAGATCTCATGAAAGAACCAGGGAATGAAACGAAGGAAGCAGGGTATACTTTGCAAGCGATTGTAGTAGCAAAGATAAATAATGTACCGGTTAATGTACTAATAGATACAGAGCGACGGTTAGTGTGATGACGATGAGTTGCTTGAATAAGGTTAGTCAGCAACAGAAATTACTCACCTTACCAGTAACCGGCCGCACAGTATCAGGGGCATTTAGCGCGAAAGCGCAACGAGTGATTAAGGAGACACGGATGGAAATGGAACTACAAGGAGTAGCCTTCGAGTGCACTTTCTTGGTAGTGTCTAGAATGTCCACGCTGTGTTTTTGGGGTATGGATTTTTTATATGATTATGGTGCAGTGATTGATATGAAGGAAGGTATGTGTACTTTTGTAGTTGAAGGCAAACCTCTCAAGGTAACTTTATTGAAGAAGAAAATTATTTTAGGAAAATACTGCCAGAACCTAACCATTAATTGTCTTCCTGTTAATGCTTTGCATTTTAAGAATAATGATTGTGTTAGGCAAACATGATGAGATCAATGTATCGAGTATCGCTGAAAAGGTACGAGAATCGGAATATTTATCACTACAACAACAAACTGAATTGAGAAAAGTCTTGCAATTGTTTTTGCCGGTATTAAATAAAAAGCCAAGTGTAATTAAAGACTTTGAATATAGTATGGAAACATACCCTCATTCAACTTTTTGTAAAACTGCGTATTCAGTCCCTTGGTCGAAGAGAGAAGCCGTAACTAAAGAGATAAAAAAGATGACAGACTGGGGAATTATTGAGAGTTCTACGTCCGAATACTCAAGCCCATTATTGTCAGTGACATTCGGTTAGTCTTAGACGCTCGTCATATTAATAAGATTATTAAGCCTGTAAGGACTCGTCCGCACAATTTAGAAGAACTATTACTGAAATTTCACGGGGTGAAGTCCCTGACCTCCCTTGACTTCCGAAGCTCATATTGGCAAACTAAGATATCTAAAGAATCGAGGAAGTATACGGCGTTGATTTATCTAGGACGTAGTTACTAATTTAAAGTGTTGCCGTTTGCGCTGAACATTAGTGGTGGTGTTTTTATAACTGCTTTAGATACAGTTCTCGGTCCGGAGTTACTAGAGCGGGTCAAAGTATATGTTGACGACTTATTGATCGCCACAGAGACATGGGAAAAACATATTGAATCGATGAATCGTGTATTCGAAAAATTCCTAGAGTATGGAGTTAAGGTTAATTTAGCGAAATCCAAATTTAAAAGAAATCAGATTAAATTCTTGGGTCATATTGTAACTCCTGAAGGAATTCTTCCTAATCTTAAAAAGTTGGATGCAATAAGGAATTGCCCGTATCCACAAAATAAGAAACAGCTTAAGTCATTTTTAGGTTTGGCGTCCTTCTTCAGGTAATTTGTATCTCAGCAGTTAGTAAATAAAGACTGCCTGTTGCAGTTGTTGAGGAAAAATGTATCATGGCACTGAAGAGAATCTTGTAGTGACGCCTTTGACGACATTCTCAATGCTTTAGTAAATGCTCCGTTGTTGCATCATCCACAGACGGATAAAGATGTTTTCATAACAACAGATGCAGCGGAAACGGGACTAGGAGCTACATTATTCCAAATGGACGATGAAAATAAAGTAGAAACTATAAAATTAATTGCCTTTGCTAGTCGAACCTTATCAGGTTGTGAACGCTCATACAGTACTACTGAATTGGAAGTATTAGTAATTATATGGGCATTAAAAAAGTTTTGATATTTCGTGTATGGTAAACGGATAGTGATATATTGTGATCATAAAGCAGTGACGTTCTTAATGACGAGTTGAATGTTACATGGCCGACTTACACGTTGGGCTTTGTTATGACAAGAATATAACATAACGGTTAAGCATGCAAAAGGGAGAGACAATGTTGTCGCTGACGCATTGTGAAGGTTACCGACTACCAAGATCAAAGAGGTTGAAGAAGAGCGAATAATGGATTTCAAGGTGATGATGTTATGAATACTTCCCTATAGGAGAGAGGTTAATGAAATGTGTTCGCGAACAGGGAAAACGCAAAAAGTAGATAGTAAATGGAGAAAAATAATCAATGATTTAAGAACAGGAACGATTGATAAAGTTAATAGTCATTATAAATTGCAGGAAGGCATATTATTTTATTGTAAAACTGAGAAGAATGAGTGGAAGGTAAGCATTCCCTCAGAGAGTATTGATTACGTATCGTGATTCACACATGTGAGATGGGGGTATTTCGGGGCGACGACAACTATGTCTCTATCCAAATTTGCTGAAAAGAGCTCAAGAAATACTCAAGAAGTGTAGGCTATGTCAAAAGGCGAAGCCCTTTAATTATTGTGTTAAAGATGTGTTGCACCCGATAATATCTAGGAAACCTCTCAGAATCGTGTCATGTGATACGTGTGGAGCATTCCCAGTAGCGAAAGGAAATTTTAAATATGTATATGTGGTGTATGATCTTTTCACAAAATACGTAAAACTGTATGCGTTACGATCGACTAAGGTGAAACCTATGTTAAGAAACATCATAGACGATTACTTAGTTAAAGTGGGGAAACCTGCAATGCTAATTTCTGATAATGCATCATATTTCCGAAGTAAAGCGTGGCGTGAAACAATGATGACATGGGGAATTCCTTATGTATTAATTGCCCGCTTCAACCCGTCAGGGAATCCCATAGAAAGAGTTTTCCGGGAATTAAACAGATTCATAAGAACCTATGTGCGCAACCAACATCATAGATGGATAGAATTAGTCGGAAAATTTGAAGAAATGTATAATGAATTACCACATACGTCAACCGGTTATTCGCCTAATGAGATTTTATTTAATAAGCAAAATAATAATGAATGGCTTGGTAAATTAGCATACTTATATAATAAGACAAAGGATCGTGAAGAAGTTATACATAAAGTGTATTTAAGGTTGCAACATAAAGCTAATCTTCGAAAAAATCTGTTCGATAAGAAGCTAGGTTTAGGAGTTAGCTATATAGTTGGGGATTGTGTATTATTAAGGAATCACCCCAAATCTTCAAAAAAAATGTAAAATGGTGTAGCTTATGTAAAGGACTATACAGGATTATTAAAATCCCGCACGCAGGAAGTTACCTTCTGGAAGATGAAGGTGACAAGAAGATAAAAGGAGTATATCTTCATATAGAATTGAAAAAATATTTTCATTGATCAAGAATTTAATTTTTTGTATGTATAAAGTAGAATAAGATAGGAAGAAAGAAGACATGAACAATGTTTGTGAAATTTTCAATGTAGAATTTGGATACAATTAATCAATAGTAGTAGTATTTATAACACTTAAGTAAATGTTAAGTCATCAAAGAAGATAGCGAGTTCCATTGAGAGTTTAACAAGTAATAACAACATGTTCATTGAGTTTTGTTTAATAAGCCATTAAGAAACATGACGGATTTTATTAAAAGTTATTAAGTAGTTAAGTATGTGCCTATTTTAAGTTAAATATTAATGTTTGTTGGTTGCCTCATCATGTTATACAATAAACGAGGCATCAAGTACGCAAGCACACTGAAACATCTTGTCATGATCATTCTGGGATAAGGAAATTGATTAAAAAAGGGAAAATATCACTTATTTTGAGAACAGCGAGAAAAATAACGAGGAAAGGGAAATAAATATAAACCGATCAAGTCATAGACTTAAAAAGGGAGAAAGGCATTGCAATGATAAACATGACTGACACAATAGTGACAGTGTTTAAAAACTGTACTGTTTAATAGACCGAAAAGACACGTGTGATGTGACAAAAGTTTAATCAGACTAAATACAAACATGATCAATTAGGTGCGGAAACAATGTGCCATGATAAAAACAATGAACTGACATGTATGTGCACAAGAGAAGAGTGAATTAATTGTTGCAGACTAAGCGACAGCGGTGATGCGGACCATCTTACAGTAGATTGTACTAAGTTACTAGTGCAGCCTACCAGGAGAGCAGCCACTGGACAACGCAGGTCACCAGACGAGCACGGGTTATCGGGTCGTACTCGCTGCCTTATATGGTCTGATGCTGTAACAGCCTCGCCATGGTGTTTGAGAAGAAGAAACTGGCTTCGAACCGGGCCATGTCTGCAGCTCGCAGGGCCTGGTGCAGACGCAGCGTCAGTGTGGTGAAAGAAACTGAACAATCATAATGAAATTTTATAAGTTGTGAAACTTAAGTTCAGATGATTGTACCACATTATGTAATAATTCAATTTTGTGTACATGTTTGTGTGAATGTGTGTGAAAAAAATAAAAACAAGGATCTGAACTGGCTAGGGACGTTGAAGCGGGAAGTCACGTACCCACTTCATCGTCCGGGGGGCATGTTTAACGCCCGAAGGACAGAAACCCCCAATTAACAAACTTTGTGAAAACTTAAAGTAGGGAAGTGAGTCATCTTGACAGAGACAACAACTATTGGTGATAAAAAAATTAATTACACTGATAATATTTTGATTAACAACTATAACACTTAAGTACTGACAGTAACATACAAAAGAAGAGATAAAAGGACAGAGACGTCATGCATTGTCTTTTAAACATCTATAGAACAAATTTAAATTCATATGAACGAAGGTTAAATCAAAGGAGGTAATTCGCTCAAAGATAACATTTGCCATGGAAGAGAGTTGTAGCCGTATCGAAAAGAAAATTCAATGCGCCTACAATGCATCTCGGATATGGAAATATTTAGTTAGTTGCTCTTGAGTCGCTCTAGAGTACTATTGCGATAGTCTTCCGGAAGCAAACGCTATTAGATTGTTTCAGTTCTGAAAGTTCAATAGTTTGGGAGAGAGAGACTAAAGCCATACTCAGTTATTCGACTGAATAAAGTAATCTTTACCGTTATCAACGCGACAGTGATTTTAATTGAGTGATACTGATTTACTGGACTTAACCTTCGGACTGAAGAACAGTTGCGAACTTGATAGTAATGGATCAGTGACACGATAACTATTCGTAGTCTTGAGTAGTACACAATAATACAAAGTCACGAAGAAAAACCAATGCCCCGTTCAATCAAAAGTTGTTGTCAACGCCACGAATACTGGACTGATGGGAAGTTAATCTCGAATGACATATCGGTGTGTGTGCGTGATAGGGACAAACAATTAATTACAAAAAGATTAATAAACTATTAGTCAAGAGATAAAACAGATGTGTCGCCTACATGATTCAAGGAATAATATTTCGTATGTTCATACTAGTGATTGAGTCTTTTAAACGTTTTAAGCGACTGTGTGAAGACAGGAATAAAAGACAATGAAAGGTGATTAATATAAAAATCAGCATTACGATGTGTTACAAAGACGTTACTTCTACATGAATGATCTCTGGAGTTACGTTGGACCGTTGTTAATAATTTGACGTAGAAAAGGCATAGCAACGGAATTACCAGCAGCAATTATTAATCCTCGCTAAGTATGATGTGAAAAACGACAGTAATGATAGGATTAAGAACCAAGATTTCACTGCTCAACGAAACTAACCATGCAAAAGATAAAAGATAAACAATTGATCAGTTAACACAAACTGATAAGACTGTTACGGACGAACAACAGAATATTTCTTAACCACGCGAGGAGCTGTGTTTTACGAGAGCTACAGGTGCAGTTCCACGTCATTCTGACGGGGACGAACATCATTACGAGTCGCGCCTCCTCCCGACGAGTCCAGGAGGAGGGGAGGGACGTCACATCACTTTCCACTTGACTATCACATCGGAAACAGTGGACCTAGTATAACGTCCCCACAGAAAATACCCTCTACCACGCACCAATTATTCATTGTCAATCAAACCATCCACATTCATTCACTTTGGAAAAGTATCTGATCTGATTTTCTCGTAACATATGCGGCGACAGCTCGACGACGCCAAAGTATTTTCTAGTGCGTTTATTCTTTGAAATAACAGAGATGCATATATGCATTCTCCATGGTTGTTAGAGGGGTAACTAGGACAGCTTCTGGAGTATCTGTTGAGGGATTGAAGTGTTTCTGAGAGATACATATTTTGCTTTTCTTCTCGCTAAAGCTAGCGGTTTGTTTGAAGAAAAAGAGACTGTAAACGGAAAATAATTAACACGTGGAATCACCGGAGATCTGGACATGTAATGGAGATGGATTGAATACACAATTTCCTTCATAAATAAGGTTTGTGACTTTTTTGTTCTGGAGTGAATGAACGAATGAGTTTTTTCTGAATCATTTGATGATCACGTTGGCCCTGTAATTAGTGGGGAAGTTTCAGCTGTGTCGAAGAGAGCCTGCAGTCACTGAGTCTGTGTTAAATCGTCCAAAAAGGTTTCGTACACATCTGGAATTCGCAATCTTTCGTAAAAGGAACAAATTGTCCACACGATTGATTCTCCCGACTGAATGCAGTGTTTAACAGTAATAATAAAGGTAAAGATCTCTTACAGAAAGCCAGCCGCTGATTACCAAGACGAAGGACTCCACCAAAGATTCTATTTGGCTGATTTCACGTAATGAAATATTATATTAAAAACTGTACATAGATAAAGGAGAGAAAGAGAGAGAGCGAATGAAAATAGGGATAATACTAATAATCCTCCATTAGTCTAACTTTTCGCCTGTCTTATCACGGATCGGCCAAGAAATGGGAGGCCCTTACTTTACTGTATAGATTTATGTGTGAAGGTGAAGGGATCTTAAAGGCAACAGATACACGTCTATACAGACAAGACATTACACAAAGTTAGCGGCTAGCTGCATTCATCATCTATTCTTAGATGAAGAGACGGCAACTTATTATCCTTAACATTTAAAAAATGTTAAAATGGCCAATCCGTGACAGGACACGTTTTTGGACGTTGCTAAAATAATTTTGTTCTCTGTTTCATGTCAACTACGACGAGCTAACCTAACTGACGCTTGGAAAAGAGAGGAAAGACTCGCAGGTGATATAATTGGATCTACAAATAAAGCCGAAAGACAGCACGCTGGGCGCAGAGAAATGGCCAGATCTATATTTTTATTATTAAAGCTTGCTAGTATAGTTGAAGTATACGCTTTTCTGTTTAGTGTTATTTGATATTTGAACGTTGATTAATTGTGTTCATGTTAGATGTGTTTTGATTGACCTGTCCCAGTTGCATTTATCTGTATATGTACATTAAGAAAGTAGACACAGAAGTATTCTTGTGTGGACGGAGTTACATATAGTGACAGTAGAAGGGAGTTATATATAGTGACAGTAGAACATTTATATGGTTTTAACTAGGGCAATGTTTAGGACGAGTCAAGCAGAGCATAGCAGCACGCAACAGCCTTCAGCTGTTAGCACTGATAATAATGATGCAGTAAGAAGTGTTGTAGGACCGATGGCTACAGATAGCGCAATAGAACGCCCTGTAGACACGGCTGGAAGTGTAACAGCAAGTACGCAGCATGGATTAGATTCATTGGTAATTATCATGAGACAGATGCAGATGATAACCGAGAGCATGAATACTTTGAAAACCGACATTAACGCGAAATTAGCCTCAGTTACTGAAGGGCAAAATGATTTGAATACGAAATTAGCCTCAGTTACTGAAGAGCAACAGGATTTGAATACGAAATTAGCCTCAGTTACTGAAGGGCAACAGGATTTGAATACGAAATTAGCCTCAGTTACTGAAGGGCAGGAAAATCTGAAAACCGATATTAAAGCACAATTAGTGACAGTCACTTAAACTCAAGAAGAAATGAAATTAGTCCAGACTGAGATTAAGCAGCAGTTACAAGACAGTTTTTCTGAATTATAGCAGCGGATAGAGGCGAAGACCAAGGAACTCAAAGAAATGAGAGAATGAAGGAGTATGTGGCTATTAAGATAGATACTGTACGGGAAGAAGTGGAAATGGTTCCGCAATTAGTACAAAAGCAAGACGCCATGCCATGTGCAATTGCGCAACTTCCTGAATTGGCACGTACACAGGTTAACCTAAAGGAAAGCGTTGAACATCTGACAGAGCGTCAAGACGTTATAGACCACCAAATTAACGTATTAACGGGTAAATTATTCGAAATCACATTAGAAAACAAAAGGCTAATGTGTGAAAACGTTGAGCAAAATGTTAAGGCAGAATTCCAGAGTTTATCTGGCAAACAGGAAGAGAATTTGTTTGCGAAAGGACTTGGGGAGGTGCGACAGCAGTTAGGTGCTGATTTGGAGCATTGGAAACAAACGATAGAGGAGTCGATGCGCGCTTCACAACAAAGCTCGGAACATATGAATACAGGGCAGCAGCAGAAGTTGGCAGCGACTATAGAGCCAGTTACTGTCCATTCGCACACAATACCGACTTGTGTAAGTAATTCAAACATTAAATTGCCACAAGCTGGTTGTTCGCATGAATTCCTATCTAACGGAGATTACGAAAGCCTTTGCCATGCCGAAGAAAAAATGATAAAGCATCGGCAATTCCAGATTTTTAACCCTGACAAAAGGGGGGGGGGGGGTCCATCCAATTGCTTTTATTCGAAGTTTCAGAGGAGTGCTACCCAGAAATTGGTCGGTGTGGCAGAAGATCAGTTTTGTTACAGGATATATACAAGGTTCGGGGGCGATCTGGGCCTCGGACATGACTTCTGTTTGCTCGACATATGACGATTTTGAGAAGGCGTTTTTAGCAAAGTTCTGGTCAGAAGGGGTACAGGAACACCTAAGGCAGGAGGTGCTCTACTCAGAGCCTTTCTCCTTTTCGAAAGGAAGCCTTAGAAAGTATTTCGAAAAATATATAAATAAAACGAGATACTGGGACAGACCTATGCCCTTGCCAGACATAATAAACATACTTAAGGCAAGACTACCAACTAGCATCCGGAATCAATTGATTTACGGCAACGACAAAGACTTGGAGTCGTTCCTCACGACGTTAGACCATATAGATATTATTGAAGAGAACAACCAGAAAGCCCGTAATAACAGATTCCAATATAGGGAGATAGAACCTCCGCCAAACGGTAGGCAAGGCGGAAGTATGTGTTATACCAATGGCGATCAATCGACACTTAAAGGGAATGAACAGAGATCGTTAAATAATGGAGAAACCCCTCAAAATCTCAATAGTAATCCCGGCAATGGTCTTGCGAGGGGCTATTCAAGGAACAACAGGAACGGGAAAAGATACAATCCCGTGTGGGGGAACGAAAGAAATTTCAGACCCCAAGCCTGGAATAATAACAATAATAGAAAGTGGAATCAACCGGGGGGAATGAATTCAAATAGCCAACATCAGTGGGGACGGACATCTACGAATCAACCGGTAATTACCGAAGTGATGGATGATGTCAACCAGCAGACAAATCAAAATCCAACAAACTTGTAAGGACCCACTCGTGCCCCGGAGGAGCGGTCAACAATTGGTTGAGGGGCAACAGGATATGTGTACCCATGCTAACGTATCATGATGGACGATTACTGGTAGATGAACTGACCGAGGACTTAGAACCACAAGATGAGGATAAGGAACAGGTGGCAGTAGCCGAAGTGCAAGTCATTATGGAGACCATACCTGTAGTGGCGGTTTTAGACACAGCTGCAACCACAAATGTTATTTCGGAGGCACTATTCAACAGGATCAGAAATATAAGACGAGTACCAGCATTTCCAGTTCAAGATTGCAGAATAATAGGCGCCGTTGGGGCTCGATCGGCTAATGTAAAGGTGCAGTCACTACTTGGTGTGGAATTCGGAAATGTAGCAATATTAAGCACATTCCTTGTTGTGAAAAATTTGGTGGTAGGTTGCATTATCGGAGTCGACAACCTACGTCAATACGGATGCAAAATAGATTTTAAAACAGGAAAAATTTGGTTGAATGTTAATAAACAAGAAATTGAGTTGGAGTTGTTGAGAAAAGAAAGCCTTACGAGAAAATATAATTGTGGGATCAGTGTGCAAGTAAGCAGGACGGCCCAAAATTCGAAAGAGCACGTAATTAATGAGTTCCAAGTCAAAGAAGATTTCGGTCAATTAGTGTTTGAAAAGTTAAATGAATCCGACTGCATTATCGAATTTCAGAAGAAGCAGCTCAATGAATTATTATTAACGTATGAAAACGTTTTTGATGAAAGGCCTGCAGTTATTAAGGGATGCATATGCCATCTCTACGTTAAGCCGCACGAAACGTATTGTAGAACTTTCTATCCTGTTCCCTGGAGGTTAAAGGCTCAAGTTCAAAAGGATATAGATCGCATGTTGAAATGGGGTTTGATCGAACCCTCTGCAAGCCCATACTGCTCCCCATTGCGAGTGACAGAGAGGAACGCTCGTAAAAACATAACAATAAACTGTGTGTGTTTAGTGTTAGAAAACTTTAAACTGAAATAATTAATCAGTGACACAGATTGTAGAAATAGTGACTAACTATTACCATCGAGTGCTGTAAAGAAGATAGTGGAGATAGGCTTCCCCTGTGTTTGGACAAACATAGAACTTTAGCATTGCTAATGTCATCAGGAATTATAAAGGATCTGAATGACCTTCAAGAAGAAAGAAATGTTTCCCGAAAATGACGCTGCATAATCAAAAGAGGTTCCCAGTGAATGTTCAAGTGCACGCTTAGATGTGTAAACGTGTAAAGTGATGCTTTTAGGCAGTGAATCATGAGTGACGGTTAACGCTGCAAAGATAATTTCCCGCGCAAAACAATTGACGTCGGCGCGAGAGTTAGAATCGATATAGACGACACAGATATGCTTTGTAAGAGACTCATCAAACGCGAGGGGAAACTGATTGATGTTGAACTTCAAAAAAGTGTCATAATTAGACGTTACGAGTTCTTGATTTATTGTTGAATGTCAAAAGAAACTAAGATTCATAGAATTAGTAGTTATTTAATGGGTCTTGTTCACTTTGGAATTTTGTTTGAAAATCCATTTCCATATATGTGCATGTATGAATGCCGGATGAATCAAAGAATAAATGAAAGAAGTGAATCCACATTCCTCACTACTAATAACTTTTACATTACGGCAATCAAGCTGAGAAATATATGTATTTAGGATAAAAATTTTATGAGTATAGATAAATGATATGACTTTTCAAGGAAATGATGGATTATGTCTTTGTATAAAATGAACCACACTTTCCATTATTCGATGATTTGAATCCAAAATCTACTGCAAGTTGCATGAATCCTTTAAATTACGAAGAATAAATCATTGACAGAAAATGTGTCAGAATTTTTGGACTTACAACCACAAGTGGTGATGCGAAGTCCAAAAGAAAATTCAAACTAGAGTAAATATTATGATGTTTTCGGCAACAGCATTAGTCAATGGATAAATAGAAACCTTAAGTCAATGGCTAAATTCCTTGCAGTACATCGTAAGAAAAAGGATGCATGAAGCCATAGTGATTTTGTTTTCAAAAAGGAGAATCTTGGACGGTGCAACCTAACCAGTTCTTTTACAGGAAGAGTTTCCCTTTCGGTCATTGCTAATTCTTTTGGAATGAATGTTGCATGTGAAATCTGGTATCCCTGTCCCTTCTACTCTTCCCATTGTGGGCCGCGTAGAAGACCGACTACAAATGTGGATGTCGGGGACATGCAAGATCCGGGGGAGTTTCAGCACCGCAAGATATTGTCCTGGGAACAAGATTGAAAAAAAAAAAACTCGAGTTATTTATTGTAATTTTTTTTTTTTTTAGCTAGAGGCACAAATCACTCTTCTCCACATCGTTATATAAATCCGTACCTATCTTTCATTTAGAGATCAATTTCAAAATTATTTTTTCTCTTCTGTAGGCTTTCCTATCTTCTATGTACCGTAGACTGGGGGTCTAGGCTTAAGAGGTTTTCCAAGGTTTCCCTGCTTAAGAAAGTTCCAGAATGGGTAGACCCTGATAACAGTTTCATGAAAGATCATCTTCCTTGGTTGTGCACAGCAAACATAACACCTTGATGCACGTAAAAGCAATACAGCCGCGGTACCTATCTCTTCATTTCTTCTGTTTCCAATGTTTCTTTTCTTCGTCTGTCTTAAACATAATTAATTTTTTCAGTCGGAGGAGTGACACTCATCACTTCCGGGTTACCCACACTAATAAATAGCTCGCGAAGTGTGTTCGGTAAATCAAAATTAGGCTCACAAACTTCGCTCGCTGCGAGGGGCATTGTAATGTCCCCACAGAAAATACCCTCTACCACGCACCAATTAATCATTGTCAATCAAACCATCCACATTCATTCACTTTGGAAAAGTATCTGATCTGATGTTCTCGTAACATATGCGGTGACAGCTCGACGACGCCAAAGTATTTTCTAGTGCGTTTATTCTTTGAAATAACAGAGATGCATATATGCATTCTCCATGGTTGTTAGAGGGGTAACTAGGACAGCTTCTGGAGTATCTGTTGAGGGATTGAAGTGTTTCTGAGAGATACATATTTTGCTTTTCTTCTCGCTAAAGCGAGCCAATTAACATTTGTGCCGCTAGCGGTTTGTTTGAAGAAAAAGAGACTGTAAACGGAAAATAATTAACACGTGGAATCACCGGAGATCTGGACATGTAATGGAGATGGATTGAATACACAATTTCCTTCATAAATAAGGTTTGTGACTTTTTTGTTCTGGAGTGAATGAACGAATGAGTTTTTTCTGAATCATTTGATGATCACGTTGGCCCTGTAATTAGTGGGGAAGTATCAGCTGTGTCGAAGAGAGCCTGCAATCACTGAGTCTGTGTTAAATCGTCCAAAAAGGATTCGTACACATCTGGAATTCGCAATCTTTCGTAAAAGGAACAAATTGTCTACACGATTGACTCTCCCGACTGAATGCAGTGTTTAACAGTAATAATAAAGGTAAAGATCTCTTACAGAAAGCCAGCCGCTGAATACCAAGACGAAGGACTCCACCAAAGATTCTATTTGGCTGATTTCACGTAATGAAATATTATATTAAAAACTGTACATAGATAAAGGAGAGAAAGAGAGAGAGCGAATGAAAATAGAGATAATACTAATAATCCTCCATTAGTCTAACTTTTCGCCTGTCTTATCACGGATCAGCCAAGAAATGGGAGGCCCTTACTTTACTGTATAGATTAATGTGTGAAGGTGAATGGATCTTAAAGGCAACAGATACACGTCTATACAGACAATGCATTACACAAAGTTTGCGGCTAGCTGCATTCATCATCTATTCTTAGATGAAGAGACGGCAACTTATTATCCTTAACATTTAAAAAATGTTAATCTAGGTATGTTTAGGAGTGTGGAAATCTCGCGTACAGACGTATGACACAAGTGACACCCAATCACCTGACCACGTTCGAAGCCCGTGAGTTCCGCAGAGCGCCCCATTCTGCTCTCTTACGATGTCTAATGACTACTGAGGTCGCTGATATGGGTTACCTGGCAGTGCACCTAATATGATGAAAAACGTATGTTTTGGGGGTCTCCGGATACTTTTGATCACATAGTGTAGCTAGGCGATGTTGTCACATCGTCCCGCATGTAATTTTGCACCAGTTCCTTCATGGAGCGTCAACAGTTTTGATGTTGAAAATGTACCACACGATTT
The DNA here is from genome assembly GCF_021461395.2 of Schistocerca americana. Lineage (NCBI taxonomy): Eukaryota > Metazoa > Arthropoda > Insecta > Orthoptera > Acrididae > Schistocerca > Schistocerca americana. The sequence goes on from NC_060130.1 coordinate 188,988,527, forward strand.
ACATTCAGATTTACCCTTATCTCCAGAGAAAATGGCAGCACAATCAGACAACAAAAAACGAAAGAAGTGGTTTTCGGCTCTGAATGATGAGGCAAATCATGTTATTCATAACAGAATTTATAAACAATGTTTGGAAAAAACTGGTATAAAAAGAAGATTCACTGTAACTTATCGGTTTTTAGCAAGCTCCCTGGATGAAGCCATATATTGTGATTAATGTACAGAACCTCATGAGTGCAACAATCGTTCGAGAAAAATATCTTCAAACTTATGAACAATGCCGTACTCAGCAAGATCATGCAAAATATGCATAATCGGACATTAGACGTGCACCCTCATGGCAGAGCAGCTTTGAAACGGTTGCATTATTCGCAAAGCCTAATTTCCAGAGGAGCGTCATTTTTAACAAAGATCTTGTCGCCATTGAACTTGTAGTGTTCAAATGACCAATCGCTGTTGGAATGGCAGTTTTAGATATTTCGAAAAAGTTCCTTTTTGATTCCCATTATAAAAACCGCCTTCTCTTGCTGCACGGAAATTTATTTTTTCCATATGCGTTTCGCCTTTTTTTGCTCTAAGGCATCTTCATTGGGATGTACACTGAAGCGCCAAAGAAACTGGTATAGGCATGCGTATTCAAATACAGAGATACGTAAACAGGCAGATTACGGAGCTGTTGTCAGCAGCGTCTATATAAGACAAGTGTCTGGTACAGATGTTGACCGGTTACTTATGTTAAAATGCCGGCTGTAGTGACCGAGCGGTTCTAGGCGAGTCAGTCTGGAACTGCGTGACCGCTACGGTCGCAGGTTCGAATCCTGCTTCGGGTAATGGATGTGTGTGATGTCCTTACGTTAGTTAGGTTTAAGTAGTTCTAGGGGACTGATGACCTCAGAAGTTAAGTCCCATAGTGCTCAGAGCCATTTTTTTGGAAAAAGGTCTAACATGTGCGAGATGATGTTCGCTTTGGGTTTAATAGAAGAGTGAAGGCAGCAGAGGCAGTTCTGAACCTTTGCATTGTGTACGGGGCAAGTGCATTTGGACAAAACACGCAGAAAAAGATTTTTCGCTTCGAGAAAGATCGTTCTGGCATGAATGATGCAGCATATTCAGAGAGTCTCGATAACAGACATATGTGATGAAGTGCACTCATTGAAGCGTTCCATTCAATAGCCAACGTTCAAAAGTCGAGGGCAGTAGTACGGCATGCTCTGTTTTAAATCAACAAAAATCAAAGGGGTGACTGTTAATGCATTTTTACTTGATAGTCATCATTTGGTTCATTGAAAAACCGTATGCAGTATTACTGCTGCTGGCTAGTTATGATATCTTTATATTAATTTCTTAAATAGAATTAATGGCTGAGCCCTAACAAAAGACATATACCCCAGCAAAGGCGGTGTGAAGATTACATTTTGACTCTGGTGGCTCAAAAACGGTGGTGTGCATTACGGAAACTTCCACAATGGAGAGTATACCGCAGATATTATTTTTTGGCAGCAACTAAGACCTGTATAGTTCACAGTGTAAGAAAAACTACGTACGAAACTTCATCACGTGTTGATGCAACACGATAACGCACTCTTCCGAGTTCGCTAACAAAACTATCCAGGAGTTTTAAAAGTCCTCCCTCACGCACTTATTCTTGTGATCTTGTACCCTCAAATGTTTTCTTTTCAAGCTCCTTACCGAAAAATAGTCAAGAAAATTCCTCTCTGGACGAATATGCACTTCAAACCTGGTTTAAAAACATCTTAGACTCAGTTCCGATAGGTTTCTACAGGCGTCAGGAATCGGTGAGCTAAATGAGCGTTGTCAGACTGTTTCACATAATGTGAGAGAATACACTGATGATGAGTAATTTCTTTCTGATAATTTCTATTCAATAAAACAATGGATAACACTATTAAAATATGCACTGTCCTAATTTAAATGAAATTAAAATTACCACGATATACTTGGAACGAAAGTCTGTTTTAATGGAAGATGAAGTGCCTGTAAGAGGAGAGTGCCTGTAACAGCACGAATTACTCATTCTGGACTTCGAAACTCTCTGTGTTTACTTGCTGTTCTGTGTCACAATCAAGTAATATGGAGATGTGGCGTACATAAAATTTCCTTATTAATTTTCGATCTGACTGCTTGTAGCTTTGTAACGTAACAGCTAAAAATATACCCTTCAACGAGAGCAGAACCGTGGACCAAAGGAGCGCCTACTTTACTAGTACCACGTTACGTCACAGCTAGTGGAATACTGCAGCAGTCCCTCTCCTTTTTTTTCTCCAATGCTCGCTAAGACAAATAAGCTCCCAAATTAAAAGACGAAATTAATTCCAGTTTCCACGTCGAATGACATTCCCGTACCCAAACCCATAAATTTATAACTTTATTCCGCAACTTATCTGAAAATCACTCAGGTTATGTAATGGGAATGATACGAATATATCAAGCGAATTTTGTAGGCTAATTCTGTATCATTCAGGAAGTAACTAGTCGGCCCCAGGTTGTCAAACATATCCTGCGTTGTTGCCAAGCTTCAGTTATACTTATAGCAGAAAGAACACCAGCCTTGAGGGCTCTAGGAATGACAACAGTTCATGCCTCAAAGCTGTGGCGGTCGAGTGTCGAAATACCCAAAGTATAAGTCAGTGAGTCTTATTTTCATTTCTGTAACTGGGTTTAGGGATCAGAGCGTCGTCGCTAATAATACTCAGATGCGCCGACTGCAAACTAAACAACACATATCATTAACTGTCAGAATTATTTGTGTTTCTCTGTCTTAAGCGCACTAAAACTAAAAGTTTATCACCACACATATTTCCCATTTTTAGAACATCATCTCCAGTAGGTATACAGTAAACGTTATTAGTAGGCAACACACCTTTTTTCGTAATAACAGACTTGGAAAATATTTTTCTTGAGATCGATGCCAATTGAATTAGCCATGAAAGACAGGCACACAAATGAAGAGACAACAACACAGCATCGACTGCAAAAAGTAACAGCCACAGGGAAACTTCGAATAATATGAAGTACCGAAGCAAGACAACTATGCAGGAAACCACAATAAATGACAGGAAATGCAAGTTCAAAGTTCCGTTGAAAATTAAACTAGCGAATATGTGCAGCACAACTTCGATTTTGGCTTCTGCTAACGCGGAAGAAGGAGCAGTTGTTGACAGGATCTATGCATCGTTTGCGCAGAGTCTTATTAATTTGTACCATAACGTTTTAGTATTAACTATGACTCTAGGTTATCACAATAGTCATAAGAGGATTATGAGTTCTATCGCAGCGGCACAGGTGGGCAGAGTCTCTCTATATGCCGCTGAGTCATAACACCAAATTGCCACTTCAAAGATGGTAGGCCGTACGTAATTGCTACGTGTGAAAGAATTGCTCAACAGCAGGTGGATAGTATCAACACATCAACACCACTAACCCCTTGCCATACGTCCCAGTATATGCTAGTTAATCACTGCAAAATTCTCTATGCTCGCATCTTTCTGCCAACGACTTAATTTCTATCGCAGGACATTTACCCCGTTACCGAGGTAATAAACAAGTTTAATGGTCTACCACAGAATCGTTCACGCCCACTCCCTGCCCGCAACTCCCGCTGTGGATGTCTCATAAATTTTGACGTCGAACGTAGATTTTTACCTAAATTAACCAGCTGCTTAGAAGCTTTTCTGACTGGGTATTCTGCCGTAGCTCTGAAGAAAAATAATTAAGTTAAATACGAATTTCTGTATGGTGATCATACAATGTTTCCATTTTTCCATGTCCATTATTCGAAAAGTTGTGAAAGTAAGTGACACAGAAGCATCTATGAATTAATAAATAATAATCTGTGAAGTTTGTGCTGCTCCGTTAGTCTTCCGAGTTCTTGCGGTCTGATCTTCATTAATGACTGATAGTTTCATACACTAACCGGTCCTTTCGGCCATCAGAATATTCGCATGGGAATTGAATATGACTCGGAAAGTGGCGTTAGTTTCACTTTCTGTCCATCTCCTGACGACTTACTGAAATTTGTCTGGAATACTCTGATAATGGTATACCCTGCCGCGTCAGTTCTGTAAAGGGTTGTGGCAGCTGTCAGTCAGTGCTGAATAAAGATATACACAAAGATCTTCACTGCTGTATGGGCTACTTCCTTTCCTACATGTTCCCCATACGTTAATTAGTAAATAACATACGGCATATTCTGCTGCAAAACTTCGTGTCCCCAGGTCCGTCATTAAGGATCTGCGAGCTGTAGTAATACCTAACAGAAAAGGGATTGTTGATTACTGTGACACTTCCGATCGGGACTATGATAAGTACCTGGTGTCATATTGCGCTTCAGATTCGTAAAATGTTTATTTTCTCACTTAATAGTAAAAGAAATATTATGCCATGAGAGGAAGAAATAAATTATATGCTTCCTAAAAAAAGTAATTCCTTGTATACTACTATAAAGTGCAGAAAAAATGGTCGTCCGTTGTGGACGAGCGGTTCTAGGCGTTTAAGTCTGAAACCGTGCGCTACTACGGTCACAGGTTCGAATCCTGCCTCGGGCATGGATGTATGCGATGTTCTTAGGTGAGTGAGGTTTAAGTAGTTCTAAGTTCTATGGGACTGATGACCTCAGATTTTAAGTCCCATAGTACTCAGAGCCATTTGAACCAATACTGGGAGGAGCAACATTTAGTTAAGCCAGAACTGTATGCACATAGTTTTATTATTCTCGCTATCCCAACAACACAGGCGAGTGTGAAGCGGCTCTTCTCGTCTTTGCGATACGTGCTGAACCCACTGAGGTACAAACTTGGCGAAGAACACGCGAACAACGTTTTGTCCCTCCACAGTAATAAAGATATTGTGCGGGAATCTTCCTTGACCCCCATCCCCATTAACTACATCATCTTTGTCTTCTGAGAAAAACCGATGTTCTTCTCTGTTCTCCGATTTGGAATCTGAATCGTCGACGATGGAGACAACTAACGATAATGCCAGCGCCTAATTTAAGCCATATATGTCGCTATTTCATGCTAAGTGCCAACGTGTTTGTAATATAAATTCATGTTTCATCACGAAACGTATATCGTATTATTCATTGACAAATATGTGTCATTATCTGTTCCATAATTTGAAAACCATGAATATCCGCTCATTATCCAGGCTTCCAAAAATCCAACAAAGAGAACAAGTGGTGCACATACTTTCTCGTGCGGTACTATTGGGAGTGATTAGTAGCAAATTGTTTCAACTGTGTGTAAATTTTCACTACGCCAATATTTCAGTCAACTCGAAACTTACATATGATGTTCATAACAATTTGTAGAGTAGATTTTTGAAGATTTCAAAAGAGAATAGGAGTTTTCTAGGAAGTCGACTTAGAGTAATTTTTGAGAATATCAATTTTAGGATCAATGTATTTTGGAAATGATAAATAATTTTGAAACACGTTGTGCAGGAACAATTCACACATTTTCACTTTGCTACATATGTAGCAAAATTCGTAGTGGCAAAATGAACGTATCAGAACCTTCCACTCTAGCACATTTCTGTGCGCTGTCCTCTCCCTATTTCTCTCCCTCTCTCTTCCGTTTTCCATCTCTCCCCCTTTGTTTAGCTTTCATTTTCTCTCTTCCAACTAGACAATTGCATACACCCTGTCAAATAGGTACTCCACCCGCTAATATTTTTACGACTTACGGGATACTGTGTTCAGGTACTGCATATAAATACATAAGAAATATAAATACATTCAGATGCATATAAATAAATAATATGTTATGTGGAATGAAGGTTAAACAAATAAGTTTCAAATTTGTGAAACACGTTACTACGACGAAATTTCTGTAGTACGTTGTGAAATTAAAATTGCTATTAAACCTGCCACATTTTTAGTCACCACTTCAATCTTATTGACTTAAATCTATTCATAATAATAAACAAATTAAATAATCATTAAAATAAAAGGTTAAATCAAATACACTCCTGGAAATTGAAATAAGAACACCGTGAATTCATTGTCCCAGGAAGGGGAAACTTTATTGACACATTCCTGGGGTCAGATACATCACATGATCACACTGACAGAACCACAGGCACATAGACACAGGCAACAGAGCATGCACAATGTCGGCACTAGTACAGTGTACATCCACCTTTCGCAGCAATGCAGGCTGATATTCTCCCATGGAGACGATCGTAGAGATGCTGGATGTAGTCCTGTGGAACGGCTTGCCATGCCATTTCCACCTGGCGCCTCAGTTGGACCAGCGTTCGTGCTGGACGTGCAGACCGCGTGAGACGACGCTTCATCCAGTCCCAAACATGCTCAATGGGGGACAGATCCGGAGATCTTGCTGGCCAGGGTAGTTGACTTACACCTTCCAGAGCACGTTGGGTGGCACGGGATACATGCGGACGTGCATTGTCCTGTTGGAACAGCAAGTTCCCTTGCCGGTCTAGGAATGGTAGAACGATGGATTCGATGACGGTTTGGATGTACCGTGCACTATTCAGTGTCCCCTCGACGATCACCAGTGGTGTACGGTCAGTGTAGGAGATCGCTCCCCACACCATGATGCCGGGTGTTGGCCCTGTGTGCCTCGGTCGTATGCAGTCCTGATTGTGGCGCTCACCTGCACGGCGCCAAACACGCATACGACCATCATTGGCACCAAGGCAGAAGCGACTCTCATCGCTGAAGACGACACGTCTCCATTCGTCCCTCCATTCACGCCTGTCGCGACACCACTGGAGGCGGGCTGCACGATGTTGGGGCGTGAGCGGAAGACGGCCTAACGGTGTGCGGGACCGTAGCCCAGCTTCATGGAGACGGTTGCGAATGGTCCTCGCCGATACCCCAGGAGCAACAGTGTCCCTAATTTGCTGGGAAGTGGCGGTGCGGTCCCCTACGGCACTGCGTAGGATCCTACGGTCTTGGCGTGCATCCGTGCGTCGCTGCGGTCCGGTCCCAGGTCGACGGGCACGTGCACCTTCCGCCGACCACTGGCGACAACATCGATGTACTGTGGAGACCTCACGCCCCACGTGTTGAGCAATTCGGCGGTACGTCCACCCGGCCTCCCGCATGCCCACTATACGCCCACGCTCAAAGTCCGTCAACTGCACATACGGTTCACGTCCACGCTGTCGCGGCATGCTACCTGTGTTAAAGACTGCGATGGAGCTCCGTATGCCACGGCAAACTGGCTGACACTGACGGCGGCGGTGCACAAATGCTGCGCAGCTAGCGCCATTCGACGGCCAACACCGCGGTTCCTGGTGTGTCCGCTGTGCCGTGCGTGTGATCATTGCTTGTACAGCCCTCTCGCAGTGTCCGGAGCAAGTATGGTGGGTCTGACACACCGGTGTCAATGTGTTCTTTTTTCCATTTCCAGGAGTGTAGTAATCCTAGTCGCGACGAAGTACTAGAATGAGGATTCGGTTTCAAGTTATACACACCTGGTTCAGGGCGGTGTGCTGGACCCAACGCGACGAGTTTGGCTACAATGGGGCGCGTTGGACCACAGCGCGGCGAGCTGATCAGTAGAATACGAGTGAACTCGAGTTTTTCCTTCAAACTCATTGAGCCAATCGTTACACAGCTCTAGCCGGCATCCCAGACGTCAACTTAGTGTATACAGACAGTGCGCTATTACGTTCATTTCGTCACTATAAATTTTGCGACTACAAGCACGAGAAAGTATGTGCAATGTTCCTGCACCACTTGTTTAGTAATCTTATTGTGTTTACGGAACGTAATTCCGTTTAGCTATAACGAGAACGGTACATGTCGTAACGTTACCAACGATAACAATACTTCCGTTTCCTCGGCCGCTGTGGTCGAGCGGTTCTAGGCGCTTCAGTCCGGAACCGCGCTGCTGCTTCGGTCGCAGGTTCGAATGCTCCCCCGGGCATGGAAGTGTGTGATGTCCTCAGATTAGTTAGGTTTAGGTAGTTCTAAATCTAGGGGACTGATGACCTCAGATGTTAAGCCCCATAGTGCTTAGAGCCATTTGAACCATTTTGAACTTCTGTTTCAGTAATGTTATTTAGGCTAAATAACGTTGTTTCTTTTTGGTTACCATACTGCGTTACGTTCTGGAACGTCATTCCATTAAGTTTCAACGATAACGGTATATGGCGTAACGTTACCAATGATTATGTTACTTCCTTACCACAGACCTATAACGTTATTCACGCCAAATTACGTTATTTCTGTTTACTATTTTGTTGCGTTCTAGAACGTAATTCAATTTCGTTTTAGCAATAACGTTATTTGACATAACATGCCAAAGTCTTGACTCTCAATTCCGTTCCGGTCCGCGATAACGTTATTCAGGCCAATTTCGTTATTAGATACTTGGTACGAAATGTAACGGGAAACCGTTACAACCAACTATTTCGTGAAGTTACAGACTCTTGGCGATGAGTTTGTACTCTTTTGTTGTCGGTTTAGAACCTTGCCTCTTCTACAAATTTTAATTCGTTGTAAACAAAGAATTGGTAGTTTAGGCAGACAACGTCAATTGTTAAGTTCAAAATACTCGTAGTACTGTAAATATTTGCGTTAATGGCTCCCAATGTTCATTGGAGGAAGGCGAGGACAAGCGGTCTTCCCTAGTTACCTGTAAATACACCTCATTTTGAAGATGAACTCAGCATTCGGTTGTTAATCGTTCTGTATTTGTAACTGAATCATATCCTTAGATGTTGAGCTCGGTTTCAACTAATGATATCCATAGCTACAGCAACATAACGTGTAGTAAGTCTTAGGCAAAGTATAATGCAGTGCTGTCAGACGAAAAGATCGACCTGGCCTAGTCTGTATAGACTTTGTTTTCAAAACCTTTTCCTACCTGGAAAATAAGCTTTTCTTATTGGGTAAATCAGTAAACGATGCTGTTTAAGATGTTTCAAGACTAAACTAAGTTCCTTCACCTACGATTACGTTCAAAGAAATCTTCTTAACAGCACTAAATAGAGGATTCTGAAGCGATTAATGGTCTCATTTTGCCGCATTTTGCTGGACAAAAGGGGAAAAGCTTACTGACCAGAAAACTAATCTCCCAGAAGGATTGAAGGAACGATATGGAACCTCTCATGTTGGGAGGTAAAGTGACTTTTACTTCTGTGATTACAAAATCAAGTGAAACGAATGAAACGAACACTGAAGTAGGCAGTATGAGCACACTATTGTTGTCAGTATGACGTTACAGTACTTAGGGCCTGAAATGTTTCAGAGTAATTTTAGGTCAGGGATTTATAGAACTCCAAGCCACGGCACTATTAAATTCCACAATTCGTGTGCATTGCTTGCACTCGAAATCACTGTTGGCAGTATAGTTATAAAGCCCAATAAGCCAACTGCGTATTTTCTGTGAGAAAGAGCAGTCTTAAACAGTCTTTGCTACATCAGCGCACTGAAACTGGTGTTCTACATAGTTAGACTTTCCGGTTGGACGTGAGTTTTGCAATTTTGAAATATTTTTCTACATTGATGAAATGGATACTACAATTAGAGTTATTCAACGAAAATTTGAACATGGACCGCGTAAAATGAGTTCTTTGCAACTGAAAACAGTTGATCTTCTGCATTATTTTCCTCCTTGTACTGCTTGAAATAGGTGACGTCGACCAACTCCTCTGGATAAACTGATTGTGACACATAGTAGAAGACATTAACATCCTCTGGCTTCGAAAGTAGTGTTTACCGCCAGTTTAGCATTACACAAGCGTCGTTGCTCAGCGCAAGTAAATATAGCAGCGCAACGAAATTTCGATTGTGCAGAATCGTCCTCATCAGTTAATTCGCTTTTAATGTAATCTGAGAATAATTGAATATGTCTGATATTAACTTGAAAAGTATTCCCTAGACATGGAAAGCACTAAATAACTGCTTGTTACAGTCCAGTTGTCACGGAACGCTGCAGCCATTTGCTGCGAACTAAATATGTACCTGTGTAGGATAACTGATTTTTAAGTGATCAAGATGCATTAAATACTTCCTTCAAGCACGCATGTAGCAGCAGCAGAATGAAGAAGTTAATAGCGATAATGGTAGTACTGAACGATGTGTTTGGTATCTGGATACTGTGCAATGGTATTTCTCGTTCTATGAAACTTCTTGAAATAGTGAAAGTTTGAAAATGGCTTTGAATTGAGGCTATGATGGCTAAAGCGTCTTTCCATTCCTCTGGCATGATACTAGCATAATTTCCGTGTCAGAAACCTGCTGAGAATTAACCAGTTAACGGTGAATTGAATTTTTTTCACCGTGTCTAATTTGTAAGCTAAGCGCAGATATGTTATGTTACAATCGTGAATGTAGCAAACGTGGGTTCCAGAGGTCTCATGGATTGATTCTAGTTTCTTAGTTGCTACGTGTGGGTTCGATGCCCACCTTCCTCATATATTTTAATCCGATACGAAGATATCTCCTTCTCGTCTAGTAATGCCACCTAAAGAACGTCAGGTTGCTCCGTAGTTTACAATCTGCAATACAAACACCACATCCCTTTGCTACCAAATAGGGTAGAGCTGGTTTAGGTTGGGCAATAGCAGAGGCGGAAGTCGCAGTAACCAGAAACTCTGTCGCTGGTTAGCTTCTATAAACTAGAAACTTTATTTCATTTAATGAGCCAATGGTCATTTAAGGTCACATGGCTCTTATTTCATCTGAACTTTAGACGTTGAAAAATTTGGTGCTGGACTAGGATTCGAATTCGGATCTCGTCTTTCATGGTATCTGACTCACACAGAACGATATAGTTCGATCATTTAGTTGTTCTCCCCAAGCTTTTAGATTCCTCTAGGTCTCCTCGAAAGGCACGCATGTGGGGTCGTACCCTGGTCCGGCACAAAAATATTCATGGTTTCATTTCAGCCCTTAGCATACGCACACCGAACTACTAGTGATAGATAATTTTCATTTTTAATGTCTCTTCACGTGTTGTCAACAGTATCGATAGGTGCCGCTATTTCTAATCAAACACGCACGCATCTCACTACTGGTGAGTAAACAATTCGTGGATACAGCATTAGACGTCTCTTTCGATTTCTGGTCAGACAAAAAAATTTTACCCTCATTTCAAACTCAAACATCTCGCTGCTGGTGAAAAAAGTTGATTCCTACATTCTGATTTTACTTAGTTAACAATCTGATTACGTGCTGGGTTCGAGTCCCCGTCACAAAACTTTACATCATGGCACTTACATTTAAACATATGCAAACTTTGTCACTTGAATTTACATAAACATTTTTCGTGGTTAGTTATTAGGCAGATAAGGGTCTTAACAGGAATCCAGGCAGAGCACAAAAATTTTCAAGTTCGGATTTGCTAGCTGATGCTGGTGAAATCGTCGATATTTCAATGACTAACGTTACTCTCAGTCAGGCATAAAATCTTTGCTTACTTACAATATCTTCAGGTGCTTGGTTTCAGTCCATATTCAGAACAAAAAAGTTCGTCATATTTAAAATTCACACATGTGGACAAATTAATGCTCAATCATGAGTATTGAGAAATTACTGGTGATATGATGTTAATCTTGAGGTTTCCATAGAGTGCTTGCTGCTGTTTATCGCATTGCTTTTAATTGGTTATTTCAACATCCAGTTTATGAGAAACCACTCGTATCAAGATTGATGTTTCAAAGGTGTGGGAAGACCTTTTAAAGAGCAAAAATACTACGAATCATCAGAGAACTTTAGGAGTGCAAATATTATCTCAAAACATCTTGTTCATAAAAATATTTATTTTTGCCTAAAGATTTCTGGAATAACTTATGTGACGGAGTTAGTTGACTCAGATTCTAATGAGTGTTTTGGTGATTTTGAAATGTCACTTACAGTAATAAAATTGAGTTCACAAGCGTTAAGGACTGTCTCATATATAATGAGGCGTTTCCTAGTATTTGCAATATTGTGATGTTGATTTACTTGTGGACTGATTACCTTAAAGAATTAAAGAACAGTGTTCTCTAGTGATCTCTTGTGGTATCCATTTTGCGTACTCAAACAACTGTACTGCAAAGAGAATAGAGGACCTGCAAGAGAGCAACGTTATGTAGGCTGAATGAAAATCAGGCGAAATGCAATTCAGGTCATTGAGATAATTTTGGGTATGACAGTACATACTGGCATGGTCCGCAGCCGCTGAAATGCAAGCAGTTTGTTTGTGGAAACAATGAACAGCGTGAGTGTAATAAGTGGCCCGTGATGAGAGGGGATGGAGCGATTCCGTTAGTAGTAATGAGAGTGTTCGGCTTTGGATGAAGAGATTCGCCTTGGCCACATTGAAAGAGGGAAGTTATTGACCACAGAGAGCAGTTCTGGACACGGGCTTACTGCATATATATCTTGTAAGGTCTTTTTTGTGATTAGACATACCCTGTAAGTCTTAGAAATAACATATTATTTAATGTTAGATTCTAGCTCAGGCATTGGGTATGTAGGAAGGAAGTAGGGTGAACTTGAGGTGTGAGATGATTAAAAGTTAAGCTAATTTCAAGGCATATTGGGGTTTTTATGTATAGAGGTAGCTAGAACACAATTAGGATAATCGTGACCATGATTTTTGAACTTTTTTCTCTCCACTTTTTTCTGTTCCTTGGAACCTTCTCCTCTACTATCTGTTTAATTATAGGTAATGTCTGTATATTTAAATAAGATAACAAGAAAGGGAATGCAAAATTAAAGAAAACGATCTTGCTGCAGAGTTCTTTCCGTGGACATGTGTGTGTGGTAGGAATAGTAGTGAGTATGTTGTGACAAATGAGTGTCAGAAAATGAGGAGATGGTATGAGGCATTTCACAAGTTAGGTGAAGGATCCGTGAAAAATTGTAGTGAAGCAAGAAATAATTACAAAGGAAGAAGCACTTATTTTGATCGAGTCATTTGAAACTTTGAAAACGTTTGTCTGAGTCGGGGATAGTAACATGCATCTGATTTTTTCTTGGTTTTTTAATTGTTGTTACCTGGTGTAAAGAGTTTTAGTGATGTAATGTGAATTTATGTTCACTCTGGAGGAGGATTTGGACCAAGTTAGGAAGAGAGAGAGAGCAGAAACACTGAGAATATTAGCCCAACGTCAGATGTACATGTTGGCCCATGTTATGAGATATTTGGGGACATTTCTTTTATATTTTTGTGTAGGAGCACGAAACGTTCGAACACAGTAGTTTTTTGTGAGTAATTTTCCTCTCTTACGCCACTTAGAAAGGAAAATTAGGAGCTGAGATTGTACGGGATCCATAACTAGAATTAAGACGAACAGCAACCAATGAAGAACTGTTATTAATAATGATGAAACAACTGACTCGAGTGGACGGTCATCTGAAAATAATTGTTTATAATTGTTTAAGCAGTCGAGATTATTTCTGTGGGAAGTAGTAATGGAGAAGGAAGGATTAATCATGAGCACACTAAGAACATGTCAGGAGAATGTATCCGTACATAGTTGAGTAGAGACGTCGTGTAGTGGATACAATGCTAAACTGTTGCACGTGGACTGTACAATTTTAATCTCTATATTCGGTTTGAGTACATTCTAGAAGTATCCACAAATGTCAAGAGCCATTGTGCTGTAAAGTTCTGTAGCTGTATATATACTGTATGTGTCCTGGCCGGAGGCAGTTCGCTCCGCGCACTTGTATGTGCAAGTGCTGAATAAACCTTCGTTAATTGAAGTTAGTGTTCATCATTCAGCTACTTACACCTCCTTCGACGTGACATTATCCTGGTGGAGACGCTGGATGTTTGAACTTGTGATAGCGCACATTATCGACGACACAGTGGTTCCCATCAGGCCACGACAGAGCCGCCGTCTACATGGTGAGAAACCCGAGTTCGAGCCGTATTCAGCAGATCGCAATCTACCGGAGACAGAAGAAGAAGACGTTGCAATGACAGCAACTCTGTGCCACCACATGAAACATCCTTCCGGGTTCTCTGGTGACGATGGCCAAGGTCCAAACAAGTGGCTGAAGGTATATGACCGTATAGCCATATTTAACAAATGGGATTACACCGTGTGTTTGGCTAACGTATTTTTCTACTTGGAGGGCACTGCCAAGCAATGGTATGAGACAGTGTGCGATTTGCAGGGGGGGGATGGGGGGGATTCCCCCCTCCCCCCCCCCCCCCCCCCCCCTCTGCATCAGACCATCCCCTCGTCTGATTTTAGTTTATGCATCCCAACCTGGGATGTTTATTTCCCACACACTGGAGTAAAACTTTACTTATAATTTAAATTTGTGGAACCGAGCACTGAAAGTTTTTAATAAGTCTTACTATTAATACTATTAATATGTTTCAGTCTTCCATCATCGGAATACGTCCAACTTTTCACAAATGTGCCTCTGCTTTTTGAATTCTCCTCGTATATCTGTACCCGTATGTAGATGATTTTGTAAATAAGCTTTACCTATAATGTACTTTTAAAGATATAACAAGGGATGGCTTTTCTGATAGTGCGTACGCGTCAATACTGAGTTTCGGCATTAACATCTATTTATAAATAGCTGTTTAACCATGCGTAACGCCACGGTCCAAGCTAGCTAACATGTATAATTCTACTAACCCCCTAAGACATCCCCCACACTGGTAAAAGCACAAATCGCACCCTGGTATGAGAACAACGAGGAGAAGTTCACAAGCTGGGAAGTATTCCAGGCGGAACTGCGCAAGTATTTCGGCGACACACAAGAACAGAAGTGCAAGGCTGAAGACAAAGTGCAGGGCACAGCGTCCAGGACAAACTGAGGACATGTATCGCGCCCTACTCCTGATTGAGGTTTCGACAGCAGACGACTTCATAAAATTGTGCCAGTATATCGAGACAATGTATCAAAAAAGAATTACACGCAAGAAGTTTGAACGGCTTCCAAACGTCGTATCGATGTCTGTGATGGAGAAAGCAACTGATTTCACAAGTGTTCTTCGACAGATAGTGAGAGAGGAAGTTCAGAAGGCAATTGGATTGCAAAAAATGGTCCTAATGGCTCTGAGCACTATGGGACTTAACATCTGAGGTCATCAGTCCCCTAGAACTTAGAACTACTTAAACCTAACTGACCTAAGGACATCACACACATCCATGCCCGAGGAAAGATTCGGCACTTGGATTGCACGGCGAGCAAAAAACCGAGACGCTTCAAGAGGCCATAAGGGAGGAAGTGTAACATACATTGAACCCAATCTCAAGTCCTTCATTTCCCTTTAAAACGGTAAAAAAGTCGAGACCTAGGCGGAGTTACGTCCCTACAATACCGCATTAGGAACAAGTTTGGGCACTAAGGAAGACTGACGTCTGGAGGACTCAGGATAATCAATCAGTATGTTTTGACTGCGGCCGACCTGGACATGTGGTGCGCTATTGTCGAGAATGGCGGCGATTATTTGATGGCGCCCTCGCCGGAAGACAGCAGACCGGTCTTAGCCGACGCCCACTCCGGGGAAACGACGATGAGCAGGAAAATGTGCGTGCAGGACGACGTAGGTCACCATCACCGCAAGCTAGCCGCTGGAGAGGACGCTCCCCAACACGTCGATCAAGGACTCCATCGCCGTTTAGAAGCTCCAGCCGATCACCTAGCCGCCGCAACCTGGAAAACTGAAGAGTGAGAACTTCCTTGGAGGTGAGGCCGCCGAAGACAAAAATCCTCCGCCGTCGGTCACTACAAAAATGATAGGAAACTACGTCGATATCCTCATAGATGGCAGACCAGCCCAAGCTCTTGTTCAAATGGCTCTGAGCACTATGCGACTTAACTTCTGAGGTCATCAGTCGCCTAGAACTTAGAACTAATTAAACCTAACTAACCTAAGGACATCACACACATCCATGCCCGAGGCAGGATTCGAACCTGCGACCGTAGCGGTCGCTCGGCTCCAGGCTGTGGCGCCTAGAACCGCACGGCCACTCCGGCCGGCGTGGACTCCGGAGCATCATATACAGTCATTTCAGAGAAGTACCGTCGCCAGTTGCAGAAACCCGTATTCGTCGACAGCAAAACATCTCTGCTGAAGGTGGCTAATGGGAAACATGTAAAACCTACAGGAAGATATACCATTCGCGTGGGTATAAGTGGCCATACACATCCCTTAGAATTCATCGTCTTAGAAGAGTGTAGTCATGACGTCATTCTCGGATGGGACTTTTTGAAAGCTTCTCAGACAATTATAGATTGTGGTCGCTCGAAGATTAAGCTAGACGAGATGAGATACTGTGGACAGGAAGATGCGTATACGAGTGTGTGGAGACAATGTGTGCTGGATGAAGTGATCATTCCTGCTGTCAGCGCTTGAAAGGTAACTGTCATCTCTCATGTCTTGCATCAACCCATGGATCTTATAGTGGAATGTAAGAGAAGAATACCACTGGAGAATAACTTGGTCATCCCAGCCTCTGTCGCCTCGTTTAGGAATGGATTCGGTGAATTGTGGATAGTTACCTGCCGTCGAGAACTGCAGATCATTCCAAGACGCATGTGTGTAGCAAACGCTGAGCCATTAATTGCAGAACAGCTGAGCGTCATAGAAACCACCCATGCCGAGTCTGTGGGCGAAATTAGCGCTACCACTACGAGACTAGATCTTCTAGCTCCACTATCACCAAATCTCACTAAGGAACCACAGAAGAAGCTACTTGCCATTCTTTAAGAGTTCTCTGAATGCTTCAAACCATAGGTGAAGAGAAAATTAGGCAAATCGACGATGAAGCACCGAATTAGCACGCGAGACCATCAGCCAATAAGCCAGAGAGCATACCGTGTGTCAGTAACGGAACATCGAATAACTCGCGACGAAGTGGAGAAAATGATGAAGAATGACATCATTCAGCCTTCGCAGAGCCCATGGTTGTCACCAGTGGTCCTCGTTAGGAAGAAGGATGGCGGTTGGCTCTTTTGTGTTTATTACAGGAAGATTAATACGATAACTAAAAAGGACGTTTACCCTCTTCCACTAACTGATGATACACTAGAGTGTCTGAAGGGGGCTAAGTTTTTCTCAACCATGGACACGTACTCGGGATACTGGCAAATCGAAGTAGATGAGGCTGATCGTGAGAAAACTGCATTCATCGCCCCTGAGGGCCTGTATGAGTTCAAGGTAATGCCGTTTGGTTTGTGTAATGCACCAGCAACTTTTGAACGGATGATGGATAATCTTCTACGTCACCTGAAGTGGGTGATGCGTCTTTGTTATTTAGATGACATTATAGTGTTCTCAGAGACATTTGATGAACATATAAAAAGACTGACGGCGGTTCTTAAGTGTCTCCAACAAGGCGGACTGAAACTTAATCCAAGAAAATGTCTCTTTGGAGCAAAAGAAATCAAAATACTTGGAAACCTTGTGTCAAACGAAGGTGTTCGGCCAGACCCAGAAAAGGTGAGAGCTATAACGGAATTTCCTATTCCTAAAAGTGTTAGAGATGTGAGAAGCTTCCTCGGATTATGTTCTTATTACCGTCGTTTTATCAAAGACTTTTGTATCAAAGTCAGGCCACTCCAAGAGTTGTTAACAGCTGATGCTAAATTTATCTGGGGTGGTGCTCAACAGGATTCTTTCGATGTGCTGCGAAAAGCTCTGACGACTGACCCTGTATGATAAGAGAGCACCTACAGAACTACACACAGATGCCAGTGAGCGTGGGATCGTTGCTATTATGGTGCAAATTTCGGATGCTTCTAGGACACTTACAAAAGCCGACAGAAACTACTCAACCACAGAAAGAGAATGTCTTGCTGTGATCTGGGCCATGTGCAAATTTTGACAGTATCTGTATGGAAGGCCATTCACAGTTGTTACAGACCATCATTCACTTTGTTGGTTGACAGGTCCTAAGGATCCAACAGGGCGATTCGCCAGGTGGGCGCTACGTCTTCAAGAGTATGACATTACCACAGTGTACAAAAGTGGAAGAAAAACACCGAGATGCCGACTGTCTCTCAAGAAACCCTGTGCAAGACCATCAAGACTTTGATGACGATAGTGACTATCTTCCTGCACTCCAGGATCTCTCTGCTGAGCAGAAGAAGGACGCCAAGATATCTCAAATTATGCTTACCTTAAATCGGTCAGAGGATGTGAAAGGACAATTTAAGGTAGTTTATGGATTATTTTGCAAGAAAAACTTTGATCCATTTGGAAAGAGGTGGCTACCTGTGATTCCTAAACACATGCGCTTAGATGTTCTACAGAAATTCCATGACACACCTGAGGCCGGACATTTAGGATTTATTAAGACATACGATAGAATCCGCAAGAGATTATTCTGGCCATGTTTATTTAGAGCGTTCGTCACTATGTGTCGCACTGTCAAGAGTGCCAGAGGAGAAAGACAGTTCCTCAGAAACCACCTGACCGACTCATACCAATTCCACCAGCCGAAACGCCTTTCCAACGTATTGGGACTGACCTCCTCGGACGATTTCCAACGTCTGCTAGTGGCAATAGATGGATTATTGTTTGTACTGATTATCTGACACGCTATGCCACTACAAAAGCCGTGAAAACAGCCGAAGCATCCGAGATAGTCAGATTCATCGTGGAAGACATTGTATTAAAACACGGTGCCCCAAGGTCGTTAATTACAGATCGAGGGAAAGTTTTTCAATCAAATCTTGTGACAAAGATAAACCGTCGACGCAACAATACTCATCACACGACGACTGCCTACCGTCCGCAAACTAACGGGTTTACTGAACGCCTTAATAAGGCCTTGGCCGACATGTTATCAATGTTCGTCAATGTTGAGCAGAGCTCTTTCGTGACGTTTGCCTACAACACTGCCAAAGAAGAAACCACAGGATTTATCCCATTTTTCCTGGTGCATGGACGTGAGGCGTCTACGACGATGGACACTGTGTACCCGTTACATCCCGATGACGTGGACGACGACTACATCGGCCAGGTGCTAACCAGAGCTGAGGAAGCTCGGCAGTTAGCTCGACTACGCACGCTGCAGGCTCAAGAAAACGATCGCCGAAGGTAAGACGCGAGCCACCGCCCTGTTGTCTACCAGCCTGGTGACCTCGTCTGGATCTTCACTCCTGTTCGGAGGGTTGGTCTCTCTGAGAAGCTCCTCAGGTGCTACTTCGGACCTTATAAGGTTGTACGACAGTTGTCTGATGTTACTTATGAAGTGAAAGATTTCGGCCCCAACACAAGACGACGAAAGATCAGAGATACGGTACACGACCTGCGAATGAAGCCCTACAAGGATCCTGCAACCCAGGTAAATTCGAAGCTCCATCGACAGACAACAAGCGGAAAGATAACGAAGAGCGTAGTGGCAAAATAAGTTCTAAGTAGATCACCACCAGGGCGAGTATCAGTCATCGGGAGTCGGAGTATGCAGGACCGATGACTCGTTCCCGGACTAGGAGGACGTAACACCGAGACGCTGTTCCTTAAGGAGGGAGCAATGTCGCAGCAGTAGCTGACAAGGGAACCTCCCCATCACACCCCCCTCAGATTTATTATAATTTGGCACAGTGGATAGGCCTTGAAAAACTGAACACAGATCAATCGAGAAAACCGGAAGAAGTTATGTGGAACTATGAAAAAATAAGCAAAATATACAAACTGAGTAGTCCATGGGCAACATAGGCAACATCAAGGATATTGTGGGCACAGGAGCGCCGTGGTCCCGTGGTTAGCGTGATCAGCTGCGGGACAAGAGGTCCTTCGTTCAAATCTTCTCTCCAGTAAAAAGTTTAAATTTTTATTTTCAGACAATTATCAGAGTTCAGGCACTCACACATAATCAATTTCGCTCACCAAAATTCCAGGACATGTTCAGATTTGCTTGGGCATATGCAGGATTTGACGGTCTACACACGGAAAAATTTGTAAACGTTAAAAACATATGTTTTGACAGAGCACAGAGAAAACTGTGCGACTGTGAAACTGTTGCAATCATTTGTTGCAGTTTATGTGACACACTCTTATGTTTTCATCACTTTTTTGCGAGTGATTATTACATCCACAAGAAAACCTAAATCGGGCAAGGTAGAAGAATCTTTTTACCCATTCGCCAAGTGTGCAAGTTAGGTGGGTCGACAACATATTCCTGTCATGTGACGCACATGCCGTCACCAGTGTCGTATAGAATATATCAGACGTGTTTTCCTGGATCAAATGTTTTCGGTTCCCACTGGAGAGGCACGTCCTTTCGTCTACTAATCGCACGGTTTTGCGGTGCGGTCGCAAAACACGCTAAACTTATTATAGTGAACAGAAACGTCAATGAACGAACGGACAGATCACAAATTTGCAAAAATAAAGAAAGTAAACTTTTCGCGCGAGTGTAGACTTGAACCAAGGACCTCTCGCTCCAGAGCTACTCACGCTAACCACAGGACCACGGCGCTCCTGTACGCAGACAATCCTTGATGTTGCTTATGTTGCCCATGGACTACTCAGTTTGTATATTTTGCATATTTCTTCATAGTTCCACACAACTTCTTCCTGTTTTCTCGACTGATCTGTGTTCAGTGTTCAGTTTTTCAAGGCCTATCCACTGTGCCAAATTATAGCTAAATCTGAGGGGGGTGCGATGGGGAGGTTCCCTTGTGAGTAGAGACGTGGTGTGATGGTTACAACACTCAACTGTGGCACGGAGGTTCGAGAGTGCAAAACTCACTGGGGCTGTAGGATTTTAATTACTATATTCGGTTTGAGTACATTCTAGAAGTATCCACAAATGTAAAGAATCATTGTACTATAATGTTCTGTAGCTGTATAAATACTGTATGTGTTCTGGTTAGGTTAGGTTAGTGTTTAACGTCCCGTCGACAACGAGGTCATTAGAGACGGAGCGCAAGCTCGGGTTAGGGAAGGATTGGGAAGGAAATCGGCCGTGCCCTTTCAAAGAAACCATCCCGGCATTTGCCTGAAACGATTTAGGGAAATCACGGAAAACCTAAATCAGGATGGCTGGAGACGGGATTGAACCGTCGTCCTTCCGAATGCGAGTCCAGTGTGCTACCACTGCGCCATCTCGCTCGGTGTATGTGTTCTGGCCGGAGGCAGTTCGCTTGTATGTGCAAGTGCTGAATAAACATTCGTTAATTGAAGTTAGTGTTCGTCATTCAGCTACTTACACCTTCTTCTACGGATATAGGTATGTATGATGCATCAAGCCATTCTGCGTCAGAAACTTCTCATTTTTAATAAGTAAATCCAATTAATCATCGATTTACCTCACGTTTAGATCGATCAATTTATTTCTTCCTCGAGTTACGATTTTGGTAACAATGACTGTATGGCTCAAGCCATCTTTTAATCTTCTTATCTATATTCTAATTGGGCTGATTTAACGCCTGTGCAAGAAGAGGCCATGGCGCTTTCGAAAGCTTGCACTTAGACAACCAGACTATGCGGGCCGAGATACCCTGTTGTGCTATTCTCTAGGGAGCAGGTGCCAAGTGGGAGGAAGAGGTGTTGACCTGGCTGGACGCAGCAGATAAGGTGCGGGCCATATTGTTTCCGCCCGCGTGTCGGTCTGATACTCGTGACAAACTATTTACGCGTGCTTTAGAAAACAGTACATAATACGAGATTCCAGCAAAACACCAAATCGGTGACTGATGGAGACTCCTCGCAGCAAATAAATAGGTGTTTCACAGCTAGTTCCTCTCGTCAAAGCACTTTTTGTAGGGGGCAGTGTACCTTCCCCAATGAGTTCACAGAAGGCAGATGGATATGGGTGCACAGATCGCTATCTGCCTGCCTCTCCCACAAAGAAGGCTGGCTCTGAGCACTATGGGACTAAACATCTGTGGTCATCAGTCCCCTAGAACTTAGAACTACTTAAACTTAACTAACCTAAGGACATCACACACATCCATGCCCGAGGCAGGATTCGAACCTGCGACCGTAGCAGTCGCGCGGTTCCGGACTGAGCGCCTAGAACCGCTAGACCACCGCGGCCGGTCCACAAAGAAGCTAAACAGATATCCGGACCTGGTGGGATGGGAGACTTTTTCCCACTCATAGGCAAGAAATAAATGCGTTAAGTCTTCTTAAGAACAGCTAAAGTGGGAGGCTAAGAGCCGTTCTCTGAAAGGCCATGTATTGATGTATTAAAGAAGCGACACGATGACGTAGGCTTGCGAGTCCGAAATTCTCGGAACAGCGCAGGCGAAAAGCCAGCTGATTGGAGAATAATTTGGTGGGGGGGAAAGGCAACATAACAATTATACCACTGGATAGAGCTGGACGAACATTTTTCTCACATGTGAGTGATTTTTAAATGTGGACTCAGTGCAGAGCAGGCACAGGCATCTCTTCTCTTTTTCACCCTCGAAAGCACTTCTTGATTTGAATTCGCAGTGGAGACTCAACAATATTTCTGTGCAGAGAGATGAAGATAATACTTGCATTTGGTCTTCTTGCTGCTTGTGAGTCATCCTGAATTGGTAGACTAGTACCGATGGCATTAATCTGCACCATCTGCAGTTTACTCGTCAACACACAACAACTATTTATTTATTTTATTTATTTATTTCTTATTTAGTCTGAGCAGATTAAGGTCTTAAGGCCCTCTCTTACATCTGACCAGGAACAACACATACAGATATATTACCAAAACATTCACGAAAATGATAACAATCTTAGAGATGATAATAATAATAATAATAATAATAATAATAGTTGACAATAATGAAAGAAAGGGTAAATGGCAATAATAACAGTAATAATGAAACGAAGTACATTAAAAATATAGAATAACTTAGAACAACTTAAAACATTATCAGTAAACTCTTCCGGGCTAAGTTGCCGTGGTCGATCTGTAGAACTTCTTCTCCCTGACGTTTCGTTCTCAACTGCGGAGAACATCTTCCGAGGTGAGTCGTCGACTCACCTCGGAAGATGTTCTCCGCAGTTGAGAACGAAACGTCAGGGAGAAGAAGTTCTACAGATCGACCACGGCAACTTAGCCCGGAAGAGTTTACTGATAAGGACGCCGGCCGTGAAAGCCTACATGGAAAGAACTTAAAACATGTTTAGTATTATCAGAAAAAGAAAGGACGAAGAACAAGAAAATTTGAATGACAGTAACAGCTGTTAGGAGAGGACCTGGTTTAAGTAAATAACTCTGTAAGCGAGGAGAAGGGAAAAGTTGGAGGGGGAGGGGGATTGAAGAGTGTGGGTTGCAGACCAGTATGTGGGAGAGATAGCTATTGCGAGTGAAGGTGAGCCATTAGCTGCTTTTTGAAGCCTGGAAGTGATTTAACTTCTCTGATATTTTGAGGAAGATTGCTCCAAAGTCGGATTCCGGATATAGAAAATGATTTAGAAAACATGACGGTTTTGTGTGGTGGTACTGAGAGGATCTTACTTTGTTGAGAACGAGTATTTCTGCTGTGCTGTTCAGATAGTAATGTAATGGCTGAAGATAAGTAAGAGGGAGGCTGATGATTGAGAAGACGATGGAGTAAACATAAAGTATGGTAGTCCATACGTTTATTAGCACTTAGCCGCGATAATTGTTCATAAGCTGCAGTGATATGATCGTAATAACGAACATCTCAAATATATCGTACGCAACCATTCATCGCCAGTTCAAGCCTGCGAGAGTTTTCGTACGAGAAGAATAGCATCGCCATATTCGAGAATAGTTAGTGTTAGAGATTCTACGAGCTTCTTCTTAAGCTCGAATGGAAATACTTTTTTATATTTCTGTAGACAATGAAGGGATGCAGAAACTTTCTTACAGACTGCAGTACTGTGTTCAGTCCAGTCTAAGTGGTGGTCTAGGATTATCAAAAAAATGGTTCAAATGGCTCTGAGCACTATGGGACTTAACAGCTATGGTCATCAGTCCCCTAGAACTTAGAACTACTTAAACCTAACGAACCTAAGGACAGCACACAACACCCAGCCATCACGAGGCAGAGAAAATCCCTGACCCCGCCGGGAATCGAATCCGGGGACCCGGGCGTGGGAAGCGAGAACGCTGCCGCACGACCACGAGATGCGGGCTCTAGGATTATCCCCAAGTTCTTTGCAGAAGGAGAAAAGGTTATTTCGGTGCCATTTAAAATTAAGCATGGAAGAGAGTCTCTGTGCTGTGTTGTAATAAGTCTTTTGTGGGCGACTAAGACTGCTTGCGTTTTGGAAGGGTTTAGTTTCAGACCTAAGTTCTGCGACCACTCTGATGAAGTAAGTAAGTCAGCATTTACATGATCAGTCTAAGTGATGGTTCAGGACTATCCCCAAGTTCTTTGCCGAAGTAGAAAAGGTTATTTCGGTGCCA
The DNA here is from genome assembly GCF_021461395.2 of Schistocerca americana. NCBI lineage: Eukaryota > Metazoa > Arthropoda > Insecta > Orthoptera > Acrididae > Schistocerca > Schistocerca americana. The sequence continues at coordinate 189,012,803 of NC_060130.1, forward strand.
TTTAAAATTAGGCATGGAAGAGATTCTCTGTGCTGTTTTGTAATAAGTCTTTTGTGGGCGACTAAGATTGCTTGCGTTTTGGAAGGCTTTAGTTTCTGACCTAAGTTCTACGACCATTCTCATAAAGCAAGTAAGTCAGCATTTACATGATCGACGACTGTGTGCAGGTTTTCTGGACTTGCACTGAGATATAACTGAAGGTCATCAGCGTATAAGTGGTATCTGCAGTGGGAGAGAATAGTTGACACATTACTAACATTTAATGAGGAAAGTAATGGGCCCAATACTGATCCTTGTGGGAAACCTGATACAACATCCTTCCACTGCGGCCTTTTAGTACCTACCATTACACACTGCTGGCGGGATGTAAGGTATGAGTGGAACCACTGTACAGTGCTTGAAGAAAAATTTTGACGTGTCATTTTAGCAAGCAGAATGTCAAAGTCAATAGTGTCGAAAGCTTTACTGAAGTCCAGGAAACACATAATAGTAGCCTTTCGTTTGTCCATAGCATGTTTTAATTCGTCAGTCACTTTAATAAGAGCAGTCACTGTGCTGCGATTTTGCCGGAAACCAGACTGGTATTCATCTAAGAGGTTATTCAGTGATAAATAATTGGTAACCTGTTCGTGGACTATGTATTCTAATACCTTGGGCAGTGTTGGTAGAATGCAAATGGGCCTGTAATCAGAAGGTTGTTTTGCCGATTCCTTCTCTGGTAATGATTTTATGAGCCCCTTCTTCCACGCTCTAGGAAAAATGCTGGACATCAGAGAGCGGTTAAAGATGTCAGTTATTTTGGGCAGTAATGGGTCAACAAGAAAATTGATAATTTGAACCGTTATATTATCATGTCCTGCGGCTGCCGAATGAATTCGCGCTATGGATTTCGTGACCGTGTTAGGGCTTACTGGCTGCTTAAAAAATTTTTCTGTTGTACACACTTAAACGTTAAGGCCCATGGCATCTATGGTTCGAGTCCTTATGTCTTGGTCGAGTGGAGATGTCGTGGCAAAGTAATCATTTAGATCCTCAGACGGAACGAAGTGAAGGGTTTTCCAGTATTTCAGTGAGGTCACGTAGGATCGCTCACGATCAGACAGACAGGCAGAGTGACATATTCACTTTCATTTCTCTTTCCGATACGACTGCACAATCACTGTTGTCTCCTAGCAGCTATGTTGTGTTGAATTAATGACACCATGGTCGCCTGTCATTCTGGTCGCCACTGCCATCGCCACACCTATTCCGTCTTCACTTCATATTTAGCATTTGTCGCTAACATCGCCAGTATCACCGTACAACATGCACGACCGCATGTTGCAGGTCCTGTACTGGCCTTTCTGGATACAGAAAACGTTCGGCTGCTGCCCTGGCCAGCACATTCTCCAGATCTCTCAACAATTGAAAACGTCTGGTCAATGGTGGCCGAGCAACTGGCTCGTCACAATACGCCAGTCACTACTCTTAATGAACTGTGGTATTGTGTTGAAGCTGTACCTGTACACGCCATCCAAGCTGTGTTTGACTCAATGCTCAGGCGTATGAAGGCCGTTATTACGGCCAGAGGTGGTTGTTCTGGGTACTGATTTCTCAGGATCTATGCACCCAAATTGGGTGAAAATGTAATCACTTGTCAGTTCTAGTATAATATCTTTGTCCAATAAATACCCATTTATCATCTGCATTTCTTCTTGGTGTAGCAATTTTAATGGCCAGTAGTGTATTACTCTTTGCCAGTTATTTTAATAATGTCTTAACTGCATCTAACCTTCAATAGAATTGGATCTTCCCACAGCCGCATGTCGGCAGCTGTCAATATCCAGTTCTACTGTAGTCCACATCCTCACTCATCTACACTTGACAGTACAAAAAGCAGGCTACCATTGAATTCCGGTGTGTAGGATGCACCTGACTGTATGCAATCACCATAGCATAGCTCTGTCTCAGGTCCTATAAACTCTTTGCAGTACAGTCGTTTGACTATACGCAGTGGGTACCACAGAAGATTAATAGAGAACACTGCTCTTTATGGCAGTCAGTCCAGATGTAAACCAGTACCGTCATACAATAAATATTAGAAATACGTTACTAGAGACGCGACAGTCCCTAACTCTTGTAAATTAAACTTCATTACAATAAGTGACACTTCAGCAGACTTACCACACCCATTAGATGACATGAAGAGTTTTGTTCGTGATCTCAGTTTTAACATACTGTTAACCAAACAAAGATTGAGTATCTAATCTAGATTCGACTCGGCATAAAGAAACGTAAAATATCGAAGTTTTCAGCAGTAACAGCTTTCAAGGCCGAATGTCCGAACCTGGAAATATATGACGACACGTTTACCACTGCAACGGGAACCCCATGAAGCTTTTATTGCCCCTGAGAAGTAATCACGAAAGGTATGTAATAATGTGCAACGCACAAGTGTGAAACGCCATTAACTAAAGCTGTGGTGTTGGACGGGGAGTGGAACACAGTACCTATATGAATAGTTAACTAATCACAGTCAGATGTCAGATATTAGATATGTTCACCAATAGCGTGATATTGGAACCTGAAACGACGATACAAATTATTTTTTCCTGGCACCTTTCACTGTTGCCTTATAGCTACGAATAGACATGACATATTTATTATTTCTTCCTCAGTGGTGAGATGTGCACATGTTGGGCTAGAAGTAACGCAACAAATAGTTCTGTGCTGCCTGAGACTTCAATCCTGCACGTATCGTCGTTGTTGACCACACACGCCAGCCGGAGTGGCCGAGCGGTTCTAGGCGCTACAGTCTGGCACCACACGACCGCTACGGTCGCACGTTCGAATCCTGCCACGGGCATGGATGTGTGTGATGTCCTTAGGTTGGTTAGGTTAAAGTAGTTCTAAGTTCTAGGGGACTGATGAACTCAGAAGTTAAGTCCCATAGTGCTCAGAGCCATTTGAACCATTTTTTGACCACACACAAGAGGAGTCAACTAACAAATTCTCTTTCACTAGTAGTTAGGATCGCGCCGTTCGTAGAGACTTGGAAGAATTTGGCATAGTGAGGAAACGACGATATGAAGGGACAGAATCATCTCGAAGAGTTTAAATCCAGAAAAAGATTGGAATCGGGTGTCGAATCCCACTCCAGTGCTAATATTTTCAAAATCTCGGTGTCAGTTAAAATAAGAAATAAAGGTCCCATGATCTTTCATGATAGTCCGCATCCGTAGTGCGGTGGTAGCGTTACTGCTTAAAACGCAAGGGGGCCCGGGCTAGATTCCCGGCAGGGGACTGGGTGTTGTGTCTTTCATCATCATTGACATGCAAGTCGCCGAAATGGCGTCAACTAAAAAGACTTGCAATACGGCAGCCGAACCCGGAAGGGAATATCTAGGCCAATAAATGCCATACGATCATTTCATCTTTAATAATGATTGGTTCGTGAACTAAAATAACGTTACTAGTGTAAGATACCTTACTGGTGACAGAGTTTCTGCAAGCACCGATTTCCGCCTCTGACAGCCAAAATTAATCCAACTCTTTTCCTGTCAGTGGGGAATGGACATGCTTAATGTTGATTTGGAGCCACGGCACAGTCCTACGATCTTTACTTGGCGTTACTGGAGGTCATGAGGATATGTTTGAGGCTGTTAAAAACTGGTACCCCCAGCGGGAATCGAACCCACACCTTAGCCGTTACAAGCTAGCCTCATTCCAACAAACCACTGAATTTAACAAGTATTAGCATCATGAAGGGGCACGCAATACAAGGTACGAGAAGTGCTGACGCGCGAACGCAAAATATTGTTATCAAACACAACCTTTTCCTTTCGTTTTTAAGCCGTATTCCGTCTGTCTGTTAAGAGCATCAGTTTGACAGAACGTCAGAGACAGTTTCGTTCATTTTCTAACTAACCAGCAATACACTACTGGCCATTAAAATTGCTACACCAAGAAGAAATGCAGATGATAAACGGGTATTCATTGGACAAATATATTATACTAGAACTGACATGTGATTACATTTTCACCCAATTTGGGTGCATAGATCCTGAGAAATCAGTACCCAGAACAACCACATGTGGCCGTAATAACGGCCTTCATACGCCTGGACATTGAGTCAGAGCTTAGATGGCGTGTACAGGTACAGCTGCCCATGCAGCTTCAACACGATACCACAGTTCATCAAGAGTAGTGACTGGCGTATTGTGACGAGCCACTTGCTCGGCCGCCATTGACCAGTCGTTTTCAATTGGTGAGACACCTGGAGAATATGCTGTCCAGGGCAGCAGTCGAACATTTTCTGCATCCAGAAAGGCCCGTCCAGGACCTGCAACATGTGGTCGTACATTATCCTGCTGAAATGTAGGGTTTCGCAGCGATCGAATTAAGGGTAGAGCCACAGGTCGCAACACATCTGAAATGTAACGTCCACTGATCAAAGTGCCGTCAATGCGAACAAGAGGTGACCGAGACGTCCCCATCTGTTGACTCAGGGATCGAGACGTGGCTGCACGATCCGTTACAGCAATGCGGATGAGATTCCTGTCATCTCGACTGCTAGTGATCCAGGACGGCGTTCCGTATTACTCTCCTGGACCCACCGATTCCATATTCTGCTAACAGTCATTGGATCTCGACCAACGTGAGCAGCAATGTCACGATACGATAAACCGCAATCGCGATAGGCTACAATCCGACCTTTATCAAAGTCGGAAACGTGATGGTACTCATTTCTCCTCCTTACACGAGGCATTACAACAACGTTTCACCAGGCAGCGCCGGTCAACTGCTGTTTGTGTATGATAAATCGGTTGGAAACTTTCCTCATGTCAGCACGTTGTAGGCGTCGCCAGTGGCGCCAACCTTGGGTGAATGCTCTGAAAAGCTAATCATTTACATATTACGGAATCTTCTTCCTGTCGGTTAAATTTCACGTCTGTAGCACGTCATCTTCGCGGTGTAACAATTTTAATGGCCAGTAGTGTACTTAAACCTAACTAACCTAACGACATCACACACATCCATGCCAGAGGCAGGATTCGAACCTGCGACCGTGCAGTCGCGCGGTTCCGGACTGAAGCGCCTACAACCTCTCGGCCATCGCTGCCGGCAACCTAAATCCATCCCAACCTGTATCAACTCCATCATCATAAAGTCCTCACATGCTGATTTCATTTTCCTTCTCCTGCGTAAACTACAGGCTGTAACCTTTGATCCCCACGCGTCTTTACTCTTACTCAGCCTCCAGCGGCCAAAACGATCGCCAACTCGAACTGCTGTGATCGTGGAAGTTGATTCAGTGGTCCCAGAAGAGGAGATTGAGTGGTAACGTAACGCTAACTCTATTTGCCAGATACGCAAAGCATCCCCAATATCTCCAACCCAATTTCTCTGTCCGTGCTTTTTTTAAATTTTTTTTTTATTTTTTAAAATCCCTTTCAACTTACGAACAGCTCATTACGAATGGTGCCCTTGTTTACTGACGTAAACACCATGAAGAACCGTCCTGATTCCAACTGAATCAAGCTGTTGACTGATACGTCTGATCTACAACTACAACCTTACTCAAGACTGCAGAAGTGCTTGCATTTTTCCCCACAGCAAAGATAACCACCTCATAAAACAGTGGCCCAACATTCAATCCGGGTTACTATGTAATGTCTGTAACCTATCTCACGCCACCTACTGCTACAAATGGCTGGCATAGCCTCTTGCCACAATATCCGAATTATCTGTCCCACCACCACTGTATGTATGATTCGATTTGTAACCACTGTCCTCCAAAATATCTAACCCTTTCAGCGGCCCCACATCCCCCAACAAATCGCAATAATTCTACATTTCACATGAATATCGCTGCCAGATACTGCTAACTACCGTTTCACATACTCCCTCCTCAATACCCTTCTTTAGCATTACTTACTCAACTAAACTATAGGTTTAGCAAGATCCTGATCAATTTCCTCAATTCTTGTAATCTTCACCTTACAATTCTCTTCTCCAACTCCCCCCCCCCCCCCCCCCCCCCATTATCAGATCCTCAGCCACATCCCCCCTTCACATTCTCTCGCTACTACCATCCAATTGTTGTACACTCCTGGAAATTGAAATAAGAACACCGTGAATTCATTGTCCCAGGAAGGGGAAACTTTATTGACACATTCCTGGGGTCAGATACATCACATGATCACACTGACAGAACCACAGGCACATAGACACAGGCAACAGAGTATGCACAATGTCGGCACTAGTACAGTGTATATCCACCTTTCGCAGCAATACAGGCTGCTATTCTCCCATGGAGACGATCGTAGAGATGCTGGATGTAGTCCTGTGGAACGGCTTGCCATGCCATTTCCACCTGGCGCCTCGGTTGGACCAACGTTCGTGCTGGACGTGCAGACCGCGTGAGACGACGCTTCATCCAGTCCCAAACATGCTCAATGGGGGACAGATCCGGAGATCTTGCTGGCCAGGGTAGTTGACTTACACCTTCTAGAGCACGTTGGGTGGCACGGGATAAATGCGGACGTGCATTGTCCTGTTGGAACGGCAAGTTCCCTTGCCAGTCTAGGAATGGTAGAACGATGGGTTCGGTGACGGTTTGGATGTACCGTGCACTATTCAGTGTCCCCTCGACAATCACCAGTGGTGTACGGCCAGTGTAGGAGATCACTCCCCACACCATGATGCCGGGTGTTGGCCCTGTGTGCCTCGGTCGTATGCAGTCCTGATTGTGGCGCTCACCTGCACGGCGCCAAACACGCATACGACCATCATTGGCACCAAGGCAGAAGCGACTCTCATCGCTGAAGACGACACGTCTCCATTCGTCACTCCATTCACGCCTGTCGCGACACCACTGAAGGCGGGCTGCACGATGTTGGGGCGTGAGCGGAAGACGGCCTAACGGTGTGCGGGACCGTAGCCCAGCTTCATGGAGACGGTTGCGAATGGTCCTCGCCGATACCCCAGGAGCAACAGTGTCCCTAATTTGCTGGGAAGTGGCGGTGCGGTCCCCTACGGCACTGCGTAGGATCCTACGGTCTTGGCGTGCATCCGTGCGTCGCTGCGGTCCGGTCCCAGGTCGACGGGCACGTGCACCTTCCGCCGACCACTGGCGACATCATCGATATACTGTGGAGACCTCACGCCCCACGTGTTGAGCAATTCGGCGGTACGTCCACCCGGCCTCCCGCATGCCCACTATACGCCCTCGCTCAAAGTCCGTCAACTGCACATACGGTTCACGTCCACGCTGTCGCGGCATGCTACCAGTGTTAAAGACTGCGATGGAGCTCCGTATGCCACGGCAAACTGGCTGACACTGACGGCGGCGGTGCACAAATGCTGCGCAGCTAGCGCCATTCGACGGCCAACACCGCGGTTCCTGGTGCGTCCGCTGTGCCGTGCGTGTGATCATTGCTTGTACAGCCCTCTCGCAGTGTCCGGAGCAAGTATGGTGGGTCCGACACACCGGTGTCAATGTGTTCTTTTTTCCATTTCCAGGAGTGTATTTTACCTAGAGCTAGTCATCGAGCCACATACAGACCACGACTAGTAAAACCATAATAGTTTGAAATCAGCAGCTGCAGCGTAAGAACACCAGTTCCATCACAATCAAAGTCAGTCATCATATCCTCAAGATCACGGCTTTCTATCAATTTTACATATTTTTACATTTTTGTTTTCTCCTTGTTACATATAAAACCTGTAAAGCTGAAGACTACCTACGTAGCTGCTGACAGGAAACACAATAGTGTATGGAAACAATAGTAAAGAAAATAAAAGGCCTTCAAGTGCATACTAGAATTATTCATTGATTTAAAAAGAGCTGCATGCAAAGGGTTCTTCTGTATGGATGCTTGCGTCATCGTGAGTAACTTAGACGGTCGCCATGAATGAGCTGCGTGGGGTGCATAGGTTGTTTGCAACAGCGACACCGCGTGCGCTGCCTCAATGGCTCGCTGTTACTTGCGCCAAATCTTGACCCAGACAACTGCGTGTCGCAACCCGTCACAGCAGCCAGTGCCCCATCGCTCACATTTTCTGGCTTTTGGCTGACTGAGCAGAATCTGGCGTGTATTCCTGTCACGCTGCACTCTTACTCTGCCCGCTCGTGGGCTTCTAGGATCCAGATATGCTATCTGACCCAAGGCTTCCGATGTTTTCTGAATGAAAAGTGGAGGGAGACTATGTTCCTGAATGCTTCAAGTAACTGATAGAATAACAATTGAAATGGAAAACAGATCTCATAGGTATCATGCTATTTCGTCTGATATTAAACTCTTGAAATGGAAGACATATCTCTTGTTTTGACACAACCTTTATTAATTTAACCGACAGGAAGAAGATGCTGTGATAAGAAAATGATTACCGTTTCAGAGCATTCCCCCAAGGCTGGTGCCGGTGGCGACACCTACAACGAGCTAACATGAGGAAAGTTTCCAACCGATTTCTCATACACAAACAGCAGTTGACCGGCGTTGCCTGGTGAAACGTTAATGTGATGCTTCATGTAAGGAGGAGAAATGCGTACCATCACGTTTCCGACTTTGATAAAGGTCGGAGTGTAGCCTATCACGATTGCGGTTTATCGTATCGGGACATTACTGCTCGCGTTGGTCGAGATCCAATGACTGTTAGCAGAATATGGAATCGGTGGCTTCAGGAGGGTAATACGGAACGCTGTGCCGGATCCCAACGGCCTCGTATCACTAGCAGTCGAGATGACAGGCATCTTATCCGCATGGCTGTAACGGATCGTGCAGCCACGTCTCGATCTCTGAATCAACAGGTAGGGAAGTTTGCAAGACGACAACCATCTGCACGAACAGTTCGACAACGTTTGCAGCAGCATGGACTATCAGCTCGGAGACCATGGCGGTTACCATTGACGCTGCATCACAGACAGGAGCGCCTTTTTCGAATGAATCCAGGTTCTGTTTACAGCATCATGATGGTCGCATCCGTGTTTGGCGACATCGCGGTGAACGCACATTGGAAGCGTGTATTCGTCATCGCCATACTGGCGTATCACCCGGCGTGATGGTATTGGTTACACGTCTCGGTCACCTCTTGTTCACATTGACGGCACTTTGAACAGTGGACGTTACATTTCAGATGTGTTACGGCCCGAGGCTCTAACCTTCATTCAGTCCCTGCGAAACCCTACATTTCAGCAGGATAATGCTCGACCGCATGTAGCAGGTCCTGTACGGGCCTTTCTGGATACAGAAAACGTTCGATTGCTGCCCTGGCCAGCACATTCTCTAGAACTTTCACCAATTGAAAACGACTGGTCAATGGTGGCCGAGCAACTTAGTGTTAAAGACCTAAAAGCGATCGATATTCATCGTGAGATCTGTGAAGTTTACGGAGAAAACATTATGAGTAATGGAATGGTAAGAAAGTGGGTGAGAGCATTTAAAGATGGCCGCACAAATGTGCATGATGAACAACGGAGTGGCCGTCCTTCGGTCGGAAAGTTTGGTGCAGGAAGTGGACAATAAGGTGAGAGAAAACAGATGCTTTACGATTTACTCCTTGCGGGATGACTTTCCTAATGTTTCTCGTAGTGTTTTGTATGGCATTGTGACCGAAAATTGTGTGCACGTTGGGTACCGTAAATATTGACGGATGTGCACAAAACCAAATGTTTAGACAGTGCATTGACTTTCCTTGAGCGGTACCGCAACGACGGTGATGATTTCTTAAGCCAAATTGTTACGGGCGATGAAACATGAGTGGCCTACGTCACACCAGAATCAAAGCAACAGTCCATGGAAGTTGAGCAAGGGTATCGTTTTGCTGCAAGACAATGCCCGTCCGCATGCGGCGAATCAGACCAAAGATCTCATCACATCTTTTCGATGGGAAACTCTAGATCATCCTCCGTACAATCCCGATCTTGCGCTCAGTAAATACCATCTTTTCCTGCTCTTGAAGCCGGCCGGGGTGGCCGAGCGGTTCTAAGCGCTACAGTCTGGAACCGCGCGACCGCTACGGTCGCAGGTTCGAATCCTGCCTCGGGCATGGATGTGTGTGATGTCCTTAGGTTAGTTAGATTTAAGTAGTTCTAAGTTCTAGGCGACTGATGACCTCAGAAGTTAAGTCCCATAGTGCTCAGAGCCATTTGAACCTGCACTTGAAGAAACACCTGGGCGGTCAGCGTCTTCAAGCGGATGACGAAGTCAAAACAGTGGTGATGCAGTGGTTAACAAGTCAGGCGGCAGACTTCTATGAGGAGGGTATTCAAAAACTAGTACGACGTTATGACAAGTGCGTCAATATTGACAGAAATTATGTGGAAAAGTAGATTAAGATACAGGCCTTCATGTAAAAATAAATTTATTGAGATATCTTAGCACGTCCTTTTTTAAATTTCAAAACGGTACTTGCTAAAAAAACACGCCTCGTACATTGACACAAGTTGGCGCGTACATAGGCCTGCGGATACCACGCGCTGACGAACCAGAAAATCATTTCATTGGCGTGGTAATAAGACATTTTTAGCAGAGTATTTTGAAAATTTCCTACAATATCTAGCGAGTACGATACTGACGTTTGAATTAGTGAAGTTAAGGGAGGAACGCCATAAGGGATACTTCACATGTAGACTATAAGAACCGAGAAATACGCTTGAAGGCATGATAAGAGATCAGCACAGGTATAATACTCGGCTTTGAAAGTCTGAACGAGGAAGAGCAGAATAAATGTAGCAAGATAACTAATATTTTCTTTGTATTTGTATTTTCTTTGTATAATAAATACCGAAATACAGTTAAATAATCACAGAAACTCAAAATTTAGTTTCTGCACCGCAAAAGGGATAAATATATAAAACAATTTTAAAACTGGAAGTTTCTGTCTTTGAGACAGTAGGGCTGTGATCAACTAACTTTTTACTCCTGCCGGGGAATGTACCAACAAAATATTCCACAAACTTCTGTCCTACAGTATTACCCGACCCTGTGGCAGGTGCAGCCAACGGCCTTGCCGCAGTGGTAACACCGATTCCCATCAGATCACCGAAGTTAAGAGCTGTCGGGCTGGGCTACCACTTGGATGGGTGACCGACTATCCGGTCTTCACAGCGCTGTTGGCAAGCGGAGTGCACTCAGCCCTTGTAAGGCAAACAGAGGAGCTACTTGATTGAGAAGTGGCGGCTCCGACATACGGGCCGGAGAGCGGTGTGCTGCCCACATGACCCTCCATATCCTCATCAAGTGACGCCTGTGGGCTGAGGATGACACGGCGGCCGGTCAGTCCCGTTGGACCTTCATGGCCTGTACGGGCGGCGTTTCGTTTTTAGTGGCAGGTCTAGTTTCCTCCGCTACTTCAAAAGCGGTAAAATGCAGGGTGTCCTCATGCACCACACTTTGACAATAGATAACGCTAGATCAGGATTAACATTCAGAGGGCAGTGAAAAACCCTCCAACTGAGAGTTAAAATTCCGAAACTGCAATCAGAAATTAAGCCGGTAAACAAAAATATTTTTTTTGTGGTTCAAGGTTTTTCGCGTATACGGCCTTAAAATGTACAGGGTGATTCAAAAAGAATACCACAACTTTAGGAATTTAAAACTCTGCAACGACAAAAGGCAGAGCTAAGCACTATCTGTCGGCGAATTAAGGGAGCAATAAAGTTTCATTTAGTTGTACATTTGTTCGCTTGAGACGCTGTTGACTAGGCGTCAGCGTCAGTTGATGCTAAGATGGCGACCGCTCAACAGAAAGCTTTTTGTGTTATTGAGTATGGCAGAAGTGAATCGACGACAGTTGTTCAGCGTGCATTTCGAACGAAGTATGGTGTTAAACCTCCTGATAGGTGGTGTATTAAACGTTGGTATAAACAGTTTACGTCAACTACCCGAGGCGATGGATCGGCCGCCAGGCAGCCCGTAACAGAGCACTTCATCACTGGCCTCCAAGAAGCCCTGATCTTACCCCCTGCGATTTTTTCTTATGGGGGTATGTTAAGGATACGTTGTTTCGGCCACCTCTCCCAGCCACCATTGATGATTTGAAACGAGAAATAACAACAGCTATCCAAACTGTTACGCCTGATATGCTACAGAGAGTGTGGAACGAGTTGGAGTATCGGGTTGATATTGCTCGAGTGTCTGGAGGGGGCCATATTGAACATCTCTGAACTTGTTTTTGAGTGAAAAAAAACCTTTTTAAATACTCTTTGTAATGATGTATAACAGAAGGTTATATTATGTTTCTTTCATTAAATACACATTTTTAAAGTTGTGGTATTCTTTTTGAATCACCCTGTATTATGGTAAAGGAAAAGTACATCCTCCACAAAAACATAAGGCAACGTGAGTGCATCTACCTGGCAGTAACTTTGGTTGAGGTAAAGGTAATGTGTCTTTTACTATTTTCTCCATAAAAACGCCGATTTCAATATATTTGAATCACAATGTTTTCCGTATGCTGCGTCATCAATGAATGAAAAACAGTACAGATGACGATGCGACAACAGAGAAAACATTTTTATGATTGAGAAGAGTGACCAGCTTTTGATCGGTTTAGTAAATGGATGTTTTCCATCTAGACCTGAGGAAAGCTGGCAACCTTTAGGAAACTTTTGCTAATTTCGTTCTATTTTTTGATTGACAGCTGTGGCCTTCATTCTTCCCATAATGTAGTCTAAATAGTGGCACACATCTGCCTCGTAATCTGTCCAATCATTGATGTACCAGTGAAATATGAGTAATGCAGATACGTTAATGTGTTTCTGCTTTCAAGATACCTGTGCCTTGTAGATCGTATATTTGATACAGATTTACTTGCACAAAGGCAAGTAATTTTATTTTACGTTTTAAGTCGGGCAAGCTTAGATTAAGACATAAAACGTAATTTTTGCTAAAGTAATGGAAATATACGACCTCAATTATAAAAGAGTTATCGGCCTTTTTTCAGTTGATAATGTCAAGAGGACATGAAGAACTACACTAGATGCACTTGGCGTAATAAAGGCGTAATAAAGTAATCAAAAGAAATCCGTATCAGTACTAAGATACCAAAATGTACATTCTAAGATAAAAAAAGACACACCACGAAAGAATTGACCGAAGGGGAATGAAATCGGCAGATGTCATGTACTATCATACCCAAAAGTATCCGAACGACCTGAATCGCGTTCGCCTGATTTGCATGCAGCTCACATAACGTAGATGTCTTTCAGGTCCTTTAATCTCATAACTGCACAACCCGCCATGTTAGCCGAGAGCGCTAATGAGCTGCTTCCTGAACTCAGGTAGGCGCGCCAGCCCTGGATTGAATCCGCCCAGCGGCTTAACGACGGAGGCCGGTGTGCCGGCCAGCCTGGATGTGGTTTTTAGGCGGTTTTCCACATCCCACCGGGTGAATACCGGGCTGGTCCCCACGTCCCGCCTGAGTTACACGGCTCGCAGACGTCTGAACACATTCGCACTATTCCATGGATTACACTGGGCACAGACAGTTGGGATACACTAATTCCGCCCTGGGGGGTACGGGGTGGCGGCAGGAAGGGCATCTGGCCACCCCTTAACTTAACCTTGCCAAATCCAATTAACCATGCCGACCCTGCGTCCTTGTGGGAAAAGGCACAAGCAAAAGAAAGAAAAGAACGGCTCTCATAGCTGCACAGTCGTTTGACTATACAAAATCGATACCACAAGAGATCAATAAGAATGTTGTGCTTTTTAAAGATAATCAGTCCAGGTGTAATTAACACTGCAATATTGCAAATTCTAGGAAACATCTCACTATAAACGACACAGTCCTTAACGCTTGTAAACTCAATTTGATTACAATAAGTAACATTTCAAAATCACTAATACACTCATTAGAATTTGGGTTAATTAACCCCGTCACATAAGTGATTCCAGCAATCTTTGCAACAACTGCTAGAAAGTAACGTGCTCCTAAAATAGCGACAGACCTCTCTAATTTATTTCTTGAGCATTACATGCAGTCATAGGAGTATGGACGAACATGGCATAATATACTGCTAATGAATCATCCATATAATACTTGAAAATGGCCTAAGGCCGAGATTGTACAAACGTACATGATATAAACAGAATTGCAGCTGAAGGCATCACTAAATCATTCAAAAAGTTAAATATTTTTATGAACAAGAGATTTTTGAGACAGTATGTGGACTGCTAAAGTTCTATGATAATTCGAACCATTTTTACTCTTTAAAAGATTTTTCCACATCTGTGAAACATCGACCTGATACAAGGAGTTGATCATAAACTGGATGTTGAACTATCCAGTTAAAAGCAACGTGATTAACAGCTGCCAAAACTCTATAGAAACCTCAAAGGTGACATCACGACACCAGTAACTTCACAGTACTCATGATTGAGCAATTATTTCTGTACATTTTTGAACTTTAAACGTCATGAAAACTTGTTTTTTCTGGATCTAGATTGAAACCAAGCACCAATAGCCATTGAAACTAACCTAAGCGTTCGTGCCTACGCGAGACTCGATCACAGCAACGTTCTTCGTTGGTGACTATGCATGAAGAGTCGTGAAATATCGAAGTTTTCACCAGCAGCAGTTAGCAAATCTGAACCTGAAATTTTTTTCACTCTGCCTGGAAACTTGTCAAGGCGCTTGTCTCCCTGTTAACTAATCACGAAAAGCGTTAAATATAAAGTCACGTCACAAAGTTCGCACGTGTTTAAAACGAAGTGCCATGATGTAAAGTTTTGGAACGCCGTCTCGTGGGTACCAGTTAATCAGATTGTTAACAAAGTAAAATCATATGTTAGATATCGAATTTTTTCACCAGTACCGAGATGTTTGAATCTTAAATGAGGACTTAAGTTACATGCCTGACCTACCACTGTTCGTTTCAGACCACGAATTGTTTGCTCACCGGTAGTGAGATGTGTGCGTGTTTGACTAGAAATAACGTCACAATACAATTGTTGACAATACGCAATGAGAAATTAAAAATGAAAATTATTTATTACTAGTAGTTCGGTGTGTATATCTAGGGCTTGCAACGAATATTTTTGTGCTGGACCAGAATACGAACCCACTGGTGACAGATTCTTCGTTGCTGCGATTTCCGCATCTGCCATGGCTCAACCCAAACCGGCCCCGCTCCTGTTGGTGAACTATGGTGCAACCTGATGTTCTTTACTTGGTATCGCTAGAGGTAAAGGAGATGTGTTCTTGTGTGTTTCAAATATATGACCGAAGTGGGAGCTGAACCCACACCTCACAACTAAGAAACTAGACCACGGGAAGCACTTCGCTTACAGCCAGCCGCGGTGGCCGAGCGGTTCTAGGCGCTTCAGTCAGAAACCGCGAGACTACTACTGTCGCAGGTTCGAGTCCTGCCTCGGGCATGAATGTGTGTGATGTCCTTAGGTTAGTTAGGTTTAAGTAGTTCTAATAGGGGACTGATGACCTGAGATGTTAAGTCCCATGGTGCTCAAAGCCATCTGAACCATTTTGAACTTAGCTTACAAATTAGACACGGTGAAAAATTTCGGTTCTTAAGTAGTTAATTATCAGCAGGCTTCTGACACGGAAATTATGCTAGGGTCATTTCAGTGGAATGTAAAGACGCTTTTAGCCAACATAGCCTCGATTCGAAGCCACTTTGAAATTTTCACTATTTCAAGAAATTTCGTAGAACGAGAAATCCCATTGCAGAGTATGAACTTACCAAATACATTGATTATTACTGCCATTATCGCTATTAACTTCCTCATTCTGCAGCTGCTTGACGCGTGGTTGTTGGAAGCATTTAATGCTCTTTGCTCATTTTTAAAAGCAGTTGCCCAAAACAGGTACATATTTAGTTCGCAGCAAATGGTTGCGGGGTTCTGTGGTAATTGGACATTAACAAGTAGTTATTTAGATCCTTCCATTTCCAGGGAATACTTTTCAAGCTAATATCGGACATCTCCAATTATTAGTAGACTGCATTATAAATAAATTAACTAATGGAGACGAAACTTCATAACAGAAATTGCAGTACTTCTTCATTTACCTGTGCTTAGCAACGACGCGTGTAAAACGCTAAGACTGGCGGTAAACACCACTTTCGTAGCCAGAGGATGTTAATGTGTTCTGTTAGATGTCATAATCATATTCTCCAGATGAGTTGGTCGACGTCACCTATTTCAAGTAATACAAGGAAGAAAATATTGCAGAAGATAAATTGTTTTCCCTTGCAATAAACTCATTTTACCTGGTACATGTTCACATTTTCGCTGAATTACTCTAAAAGTAGTATCCACTACAACAATGTAGAAAAATATTTCAAAGTTGCAAAACTCACGCCCAGCCAGAAAGTCTAAGTCTATACAACATCTACTTCAGTAAACTGATGTAGCAAAGTCTGTTTAATACTGCTCTTTCTCACCGGAAAATACGCAGTCGGCTTATTGGGTTCAAATGGCTCTGAGCACTATGGGACTTAACATCTGTGGTCATCAGTCCCCTAGAACTTAGAACTACTTAAACCTAACTAACCTAAGGACATCACACACATCCATGCCCGAGGCGGGATTCGAACCTGCGACCGCAGTGGTCACGCGGTTCCAGACTGAAGCGCCTAGAACCACACGGCCACACCGGCCGGTAGGCTTATTGGGCTCTATAAGTATATCGCGAAAACTATTTCGTGTGAAAGTAATGTATACGAATTGCAGAATTTAATAGTGTTGTGGCTCTCAGTCCTGTATAGTCCTGACAGGCTCTGCTTCACTTCAAGCCCCACATAATGTAACGTAATACTGACACAACATTGTGCTCGCACTCTAACTTCACTGTCCGCTTCACTTGATTCTGTAATCTCTGAAATAAAAGGCACGTGACCTCCCAGTGTGAGAGGTTTCAGTTCATTTCTGTTTTCCTTCTGGGAGATTAGTTTTTTGTCAGTAAGCTGTTTCCCTTCGGACCAACGAAATGCGACAAAATGGGACCAGTAATCGCTCGCTGTTTAGCGCTGTTAAGAAGATTTCTTTTCACGTTGTCGTACGCGACAGAATTTAGTTTACTCTTAAAACATCTTAAGCTGCAATGTTCACAAATTTATCCAATAAGAAAAGCTTGTTGTCTAGGTAGGAAAAGATTTAAAATCAAAGTCTGCACAGCAAGGACAGGCCGACCTTTTCGTCTGGTAACACTGCATTATAATTTGCCTAAGAGGTGTATCACACGTTCTGTTCATGTAGCAGTGGAAATCATTAGTTTAAACCGTTTTTAACACCTAAAGGTACGGTGCTGCTAAAAAAATACAAAACTACACTCCTGGAAATGGAAAAAAGAACACATTGGCACCGGTGTGTCAGACCCACCATACTTGCTCCGGACACTGCGAGAGGGCTGTACAAGCAATGATCACACGCACGGCACAGCGGACACACCACGAACCGCGGTGTTGGCCGTCAAATGGCGCTAGCTGCACAGCATTTGTGCACCGCCGCCGTCAGTGTCTGCCAGTTTGCCGTGGCATACGGAGCTCCATCGCAGTCTTTAACACTGGTAGCATGCCGCGACAGCGTGGACGTGAACCGTATGTGCAGTTGACGGACTTTGAGCGAGGGCGTATAGTGGGCATGCGGGAGGCCGGGTGGACGTACCGCCGAATTGCTCAACACGTGGGGCGTGAGGTCTCCACAGTACATCGATGTTGTCGCCAGTGGTCGACGGAAGGTGCACGTGCCTGTCGACCTGGGACCGGACCGCAGCGACGCACGGATGCACGCCAAGACCGTAGGATCCTACGCAGTGCCGTAGGGGACCGCACCGCCACTTCCCAGCAAATTAGGGACACTGTTGCTCCTGGGGTATCGGCGAGGACCTTTCGCAACCGTCTCCATGAAGCAGGGCTACGGTCCCGCACACCGTTAGGCCGTCTTCCGCTCACGCCCCAACATCGTGCAGCCCGCCTCCAGTGGTGTCGCGACAGGCGTGAATGGAGGGACGAATGGAGACGTGTCGTCTTCAGCGATGAGAGTCGCTTCTGCCTTGGTGCCAATGATGGTCGTATGCGTGTTTGGCGCCGTGCAGGTGAGCGCCACAATCAGGACTGCATACGACCGAGGCACACAGGGCCAACACCCGGCATCATGGTGTGGGGAGCGATCTCCTACACTGGCCGTACACCACTGGTGATCGTCGAGGGGACACTGAATAGTGCACGGTACATCCAAACCGTCATCGAACCCATCGTTCTACCATTCCTAGACCGGCAAGGGAACTTGCTGTTCCAACAGGACAATGCACGTCCGCATGTATCCCGTGCCATCCAACGTGCTCTAGAAGGTGTAAGTCAACTACCCTGGCCAGCAAGATCTCCGGATCTGTGCCCCATTGAGCATGTTTGGGACTGGATGAAGCGTCGTCTCACGCGGTCTGCACGTCCAGCACGAACGCTGGTCCAACTGAGGCGCCAGGTGGAAATGGCATGGCAAGCCGTTCCACAGGACTACATCCAGCATCTCTACGATCGTATCCATGGGAGAATAGCAGCCTGCATTGCTGCGAAAGGTGGATATACACTGTACTAGTGCCGACATTGTGCATGCTCTGTTGCCTGTGTCTATGTGCCTGTGGTTCTGTCAGTGTAATCATGTGATGTATCTGACCCCAGGAATGTGTCAATAAAGTTTCCCCTTCCTGGGACAATGAATTCACAGTGTTCTTATTTCAATTTCCAGGAGTGTATTAACAACCGTAGCCTGTGTTCATCCTCAAATTGATGAGTATTAATAGCAAGGAAACCAGGGCAGACTGTTTGTCCTTGCCTTTCTCCGGCGAGCATTGGAAGCCATATAGCCGCGCGGAATTAGCCGAGCGGTCGTGGGAGATACAAAAAATTACTCTGAGCACTATGGGACTTAACTTCTGAGGTCATCAGTCCCCTGGAACTTAGAACTACATAAACCTAACTAACCTAAGGACATCACACACATCCATGCCCGAGGCAGAAGGAGGAGGAGGAGATTAGTGTTTAACGTCCCGTCGACAACGAGGTCATTAGAGACGGAGCGCAAGCTCGGATGAGGGAAGGATGGGGAAGGAAGTCGGCCGTGCCCTTTCAAAGGAACCATACCGGCATTTGCCTGAAGCGATTTAGGGAAATCACGGAAAACCTAAATCAGGATGGCCGGAGACGGGATTGAACAGTCGTCCTCCCGAATGCGAGTCCAGTGTGCTAACCAACGCGCCACCTCGCTCGGTACCGAGGCAGAATTCGAACCTGCGACCGTAGCGCCTAGAACCGCTCGGTCAGCCCGGCCGGCTAAGGCGCTACAGTCATGGACTGTGCGGCTGGTCCCGGCGGAGGTTCGAGTCCTCCCTCGGGCATGGGTGTGTGTATTTGTCCTTAGGATAATTTAGGTTAAGTAGAGTGTAAGCTTACGGACTGCTGATCTTAGCAATTAAGCCCCATAAGATTTCACACACATTTGAACATTTGAAGCCATGTACACAAATGTTTATAATATTACGAGTACTTTGAACGTTACAGTAGACGTTGTCAGCATAAATTAACAATTCTTTCATTACGACGAATTGAAATATGAAAAAACGGCAAGGTTCGAAATCGACAACAAGACAACATAAACACCCCGCTTTACCTTCTCGACTATCCTACCACATGTCTGAAGTGCCGTTACAGACTTCAGTAATGTGAAAGGTGGGGTGACTACAATACGACAGCCGGAGCAACGAGAATCTGAATTTTACCTTTAATCTCAGAAAACGCTGCCATTTTTATTACTTCATATGATGTTAAGAGACAAAATACACTACTGGCCATTAAAATTGCTACACCACGAAGATGATGTGCTACAGACGCGAAATTTAACCGACAGGAAGAAGATGCTGTGACATGCAAATGATTAGCTTTGCAGAGCATTCACATAAGGTTTGCGCCGGTGGCGACACCTATCCCGTGCTGACATGAGGAAACTTTCCAAGCGATTTCTCATACACAAACAACAGTTGACCGGCGTTGCCTGGTGGAACGTTGTTGTGATGCCTCGTGTAAGAAGGAGAAATGCGCACCATCACGTTTCCGACTTTGATAAACGTCCGATTGTAGCCTATCACGATTGCCGTTTATCGTATCGCTACATTGCTGCTTGCGTTGGTCGAGACCCAATGACTGTTAGCAGAATATGGAATCGGTGGGTTCAGGAGGGTAATACGGAACGCCGTGCTGGATCCCAACGGCTTCGTATCACTAGCAGTCGAGATGACAGGCATCTTATCCGCATGGCTGTAACGGATCGTTCAGCCACGTCTCGATTGGGACGTTTGCAAGACTACAACCATCTGCACGGACAGTTCGACAACGTTGGCAGCAGCATGGACTATCAGCTCGGAGACCATGGTTGCAGTTACCCTTGACGCTGCATCACAGACAGGAGCGCCTGTGATTGTGTACTTAAAGACGAACCTGGTTGCACGAATGGCAAAACGTGGTTTTTTCGGATGAATCCAGGTTCTGTTTACAGCATCATTATGGTCGCATCCATGTTTGACAACATCGCGGTGAACGCACATTGGAAGCGTGTATTCGTCATCGCCATACTGGCGTATCACGCGGCGTGATGGTATGGGGTGCCATTGCTTACACGTCTCAGTCATCTCTTGTTCGCATTGAAGGCACTTTGACTAGTGGACGTTACATTTCAGATGTGTTACGACCCGTAGCTCTACCCTTCATTCGGTCCCTGCGAAACCCTACATTGCAGCAGGATAATGCACGACCGCATGTTGCAGGTCCTGTACGGGCCTTTCTGGATAAAGAAAATGTTCGACTGCTGCCCTGGCCAGCACATTCTCCAGATCTCTCACCAACTGAAAACGTCTGGCCAATGGTGGCCGAGCAACTGGCTCGTCACAATACGCCAGTCACTACTCTTGATGAACTGTGGTATCGTGTTGAAGCTGCATGGGCAGCTGTACCTGTATACGCCATCTAAGCGCTGTTTGACTCAATGCCCAGGCGTATCAAAGCCGTTATTACTGCCAGAGGTGGTTGTTCTGAGTACTGATTTCTCAGGATCTATGCACCCAAATTGCTGTCAGTTCTAGTATAATATATTTGTGCAATGAATACCCGTTTATCATCTGCATTTCTTCTTGGTGTAGTCATTTTAATGGCCAGTAGTGTACATTTACACGATACTCTAAACAACAGTCACAAGGAACTAATCTATTAAATCTTTCTTCAACGCAAGTAACTGGGGATGAATTTGATTTCTGAGGTGAAGGAAGTGCTCTTCACTTTGTATCGCGCTTCGTTTCCACCTGTCTTGCCAGTAGATTGTTACTTGCGAAATGTCAAGGCTCAAGGAATTTGATAAAGGACGCATTCTTGCACGTTATGAAGATGGATACTGTATCAGCGCCATTTCCCGTACCGTACAACACAGGAAGTATTCAACACATTTCTGGGTGAAGAGGATGGCTGTCGTCGTCGCCCTGGACGTTCACGGACTACCATGGATGTTCAAGGCGATAGTATACTCCTCTGCAATGATGAAGACCCTTTGAGGACTAGTACAGAAATTACGAACATCCTCCAGATAAGTGTGAGAAGGTCGACCATTCGTCTCAGCGAGAGAAGAACGTATGGACGAAAATAGGCGGTTAAGGAAATGTTAAAGGAACAACATATGACAAAAAAATGGCTCTGAGCACTATGGGACTTAACTTCTAAGGTCATCAGTCCCCTAGAACTTAGAACTACTTAAACCTAACTAACCTAAGGACATCACACACATCCATGCCCGAGGCAGCATTCGAACCTGTGACCGTAGCGGTCACGCGATTCCAGACTGTAGCACCTAGAACCACATGGCCACCCCGGCCGGCAACATAAGACACTCAGATTAAACTTCGCATTGGCGTACGCAAGGAAACCGCTGTCATATTGGGAGCAAGTTGTATTTAAGGACCAGAAGGTGTTTCGTACTGCACCAAATACTTCAGTGCCCATATATCGGCCAAGTGGGGGGAGGTTCGATGACAAATATGTTCATCAGCGGCAAATGTGTGGCCAAACTGTGACAAAATGCTCTTGTGCCCACTTTGTCCCCCTACTGATATACCGTGTTCGGACATTATGAATTACCTCGAAGAAAACAATTTATCGACAAATAGTCAGCATGGGTTCATAAAATATCGTTCTTGTGAAACACAAGTAGTTCTTTACTCTCACGAAGTAATGAGTGCTACTTACAGGGGTTGTCGAATAGATTCCATATTTTTAGATGTCCAAAAGGCTTTTGACAACTTCCTCACTAGAAACTTCTAACCAAATTGCGTACCTATGGAGTATCGCGTCAGTTGTGCGACTTAATCCGTGAGTTTCTGTCAGAAAGGTCACAGTTCGTAGTAATTTACGGAAAGTCATCAAGTAAAACGGAAGTGATATCGGCATACCCCAAGGAGGTGTTATAGGCCTTCTGCTGTTCCTGATCTACATAAACGAGTGTGTGTGTGTGTGTTTGGAGCTTACGAGCGCTCAACGGCGTGGTTATTAGCGTACTTACACGCACTAAAAGGAAAGAATGTAGATAAAATGGCGAGAATGTTAATATACAGGGTTATTACAAATGATTGAAGCGATTTCACAGCTCTACAATAACTTTATTATTTGAGATATTTTCGCAATGCTTTGCACACACATACAAAAACTCAAAAAGTGTTTTTAGGCATTCACAAATGTTCGATATGTGCCCGTTTAGTGATTTGGCAGACATCAAGCCGATAATCAAGTTCCTCCCACACTCGGCACAGCATGTCCCCATCAATGAGTTCGAAGGCATCGTTAATGCGGGCTTGCAGTTCTGGCATGTTTCTTGGTAGAGGAGGTTTAAACACTGAATCTTTCACATAACCCCACAGAAAGAAATTGCATGGGGTTAAGTCGGGAGAGCGTGGAGGCCATGACATGAATTGCTGATCATGATATCCACCACGACCGATCCATAGGTTTTCCAATCTCCTGTTTAAGAAATGCCGAACATCGTGATGGAAGTGCGGTGGAGCACCATCCTGTTGAAAGATGAAGTCGGCGCTGTCGGTCCCCAGTTGTGGCATGAGCCAATTTTCCAGCATGTCCAGATACACGTGTCCTGTAACGTTTTTTTCGCAGAAGAAAAAGTGGCCGTAAACTTTAAACCGTGAGATTGCACAAAACACGTTAACTTTTGGTGAATTGCGAATTTGCTGCACGAATGCGTGAGGATTCTCTACCGCCCAGATTCGCATATTGTGTCTGTTCACTTCACCATTAAGAAAAAATGTTGCTTCATCGCTGAAAACAAGTTTCGCACTGAACGCATCCTCTTCCATGAGCTGTTGCAACCGCGCCGAAAATTCAAAGCGTCTGACTTTGTCATCGGGTGTCAGGGCTTGTAGCAATTGTAAACGGTAAGGCTTCTGCTTTAGCCTTTTCCGTATGATTTTCCAAACCGTCGGCTGTGGTACGTTTAGCTCCCTGCTTGATTTATTCGTCGACTTCCGCGGGCTACGCGTGAAACTTGCCCGCACGCGTTCAACCGTTTCTTCGCTCACTGCAGGCCGACCCGTTGATTTCCCCTTACAGAGGCATCCAGAAGCTTTAAACTGCGCATACCATCGCCGAATGGAGTTAGCAGTTGGTGGGTCTTTGTTGAACTTCGTCCTGAAGTGTCGTTGCACTGTTATGATTGACTGATGTGAGTGCATTTCAAGCACGACATACGCTTTCTCGGCTCCTGTCGCCATTTTGTCTCACTGCGCTCTCGAGCGCTCTGGCGGCAGAAACCTGAAGTGCGCCTTCAGCCGAACAAAACTTTATGAGTTTTTCTACGTATCTGTAGTGTGCCATGTCAATGAATGGAGCTACAGTGAATTTATGAAATCGCTTCAATCATTTGTAATAGCCCTCTACTATACGTAATCGGCATAGGAAAGACTGTGACCATACCTTTTAGATTGTTTACAGATAATGCTGTCATTTACCGCCTTGTAAAGCCATCAGACGATCAGAACCAATTGCTAAATGATTTCGACAAGACATCTGTATGGTGCGAAATGTGGTAATTGACTCTTAATAATGAAAAATGTGACGTCATCCACATGAGTACTAAAAGAAATACCGCAAAATTTCGGTCATTCGATTAATCACACAAACCTAAAGGCTGTACATTCAACTAAATACTTTGGGATTAAAATTACGAATAACTTAAATTGGAACGATGACATAGATCAAAGATACTCGAGCCGTCGATCGCGATCGACCGTTCGTTCTCCATGGCATTATGTGTCGATCATTCTCAAACCTTTGTCCAATATCTGTCTAAATGGGTGATTTTTGTAAAATACCATTTTGTTAACAGTGAGTGTGTCGCACGGTATTTGTAGGTGATAAGTCTGAAAACACTGTTTCCGCCTCTTCCATCTCCATCTGCATTTCACTGCCTTTAACGCTCGCGCTAGGAAATAGTATTTCCTCCTGCAAGGTAAGGTCAGAACTGTCAGATCACCAAAAATCTTATGATCAAGAAGCTGTAAAGACGTATACGGCCAACCTGTCAGCATTGAAGACAGAGTTTGAAAACTGATTTTCACATTTCAAGGCAGCTATCACGGCTCCACCTTTCCGAAAAGTGGATGTGGAAGGTATTTCAAGCAACATGAGTACTCTTTTCTCTTGCAGTCACACTGAACTTGATGAGGAAATAATTCGATTTTAAAATGACATTTCTTTAAAGTCAGAATACACTGAAGATAAATTTTGGAAATTAATGAGTGTAAAATCCTACCGTACCACTGTAAATGTGGTATCGCATATTTTATCGTCTCTTGGATCAAGATATCTATGCAAATCAGCGTTTTCAATTATGAACAAAGTGGAAACTTAGTGCAAAAATAAACTGACTGATCCTCATATTTCAGACTGTTTAAGGTTAGCTCTGACAAATTATTCACCTGGTTATTATAAACTTGCCAGTGATATGCAAAGCGAAGTACTCATTAAATTTTTTTCAACATTTGTGATGTATATTTTAATTTTTTTGCACACGTTTAATATCTCGAAAACTGGGAAGGAAGCCTGCAACTTCTCATGGAGTTAAAATAGTCTTATGTACTTTGTGTAATTAAATGGTTAATTTTGGCTACAGTTTTGTTTTGTGCTTAAACTTTATGAATTTTTAAGTCAGTAGGTCTCTGAATGGGCTACATTGCATGTATTCGACTTCAAGGCTAAAAATGTTGACCACCCGTGACATAGATGATGTTGTGGGGAAAGCAAACCAAATACTGTAATTTATTGACAGAACACTTAGATAATGTTATAGGTCTACTAAAGAAACTGGTTACTACACGCTTACCCACCCTCTTAGTGAGTATTGATATGCGGTGTGGGATCCGCATCAGATGGGACGGAGAACATCGAAAAGGTTCAAACGATGGCACTTTGTTTCGTATTATAGCGAACTAGGGGATAGAGTGCCACGGTCATGATACGTGAATCGGTGTAGCAATCATTAAAACAATAGCGGTTTTCGTTGCGGCAGGATCTTCGCGTGAAATTTCAATCACGAACTTTCTCCGCCGATTGTGAAAATATACTGTTGGCGACCACTTAGATAGGGAGAAGTGATGATGATAAAATAAGAGAAATCAGAGCTTGAAGAGAAAGATTTAAGCGCTGGTTTTACCCGCGTACCGTTCGAGAGTTGAATGATAGAGAAATAGACTAGTGGCCATTAACGTTGCTACACCACGAAGATGACGTGCTACAGAAGCAAAATTTAACCGACAGGAAGAAGATGCTGTGATATGCAAATGATTAGCTTTTCAGAGCATTCACACAAGGCTGGCGCCGGTGGCGACTCATACAACGTGCTGACATGAGGAAAGTTTCCAACCGATTTCTCATACACAAACAGCAGTTGACCGGCGATGCCCGGTGAAACATTGTTGTGATGCCTCGTGTAAGGAGGAGGAATGCGTACCATCGCGTTTCCGACTTTGATAAAGGTCGGATTGTAGCTTATCGCGATTGCCGTTTATCGTATCGCGACATTGCTGCTCGCGTTGGTCGAGATCCAAAGACTGTTAGCAGAATATGGAATCGGTAGGCTCAGGAGGGTAATACGAAACGCCGTGCTGGATCCCAACGGCCTCGTATTACTAGCAATCGAGATGACAGGCATCTTATCCGCATGGCTGTACCGGATTATGCAGCCGCGTCTCGATCCCTGAGTCAACAGATGGGGACGTTTGCAAGACAACAACCATCTGCACGAACAGTTCGACGACGTTCGCAGCAGCATGGGCTATCAGCTCGGAGACCATGTCTGCAGTTACCCTTGACGCTGCATCAGAGACAGGAGCGCCTGTGATGGTGCACTCAACGACGAACCTGGGTGCACGAATGGCAAAACGTCATTTTTTCGGATGAATCCAGGTTCTGTTTACAGCATCACGATGGTCGTATCCGTGCTTGGCGACACTGCGGTGAACATACATTGGAAGCGTGTATTCGTCATCGCCATACTGGCGTATCACTCAGCTTGAAGGTATGGAGTGCCATTGGTTACACGTCTCAGTCACCTCTTGTTCGCATTGATGGCACTTTGAACAGTCGATGTCACATTTCAGATGTGTTACGACCCGTGACTCTACCCTTCTTCATTCGATCCCTGCGAAACCCTGCATTTCACCAGGAAAATGAACGACCGCATGTTGCAGGTCCAGTACGGGCCTTTCTGGATACAGAAAATGTTCGACTGCTGCCCTGGTCAGCACATTCTCCAGATCTCTCACAAATTGAAAACATCTGGTCAATGGTGGCCGAGTAACTGGCTTGTCACAATACGCCAGTCACTACTCTTGATGAACTGTGGTATCGTGTTGAAGCTGCATGGGCAGCTGTACCTGTACTCGCCATCCAAGCTCTGTTTGACTCAATGCGCAGACGTATCAAGGCCGTTATTATGGCCAGAGGTGGTTGTTCTGGGTACTGATTTCTCAGGATCTATGCTCTCAAATTACGTGAAAATGCAATCACATGTCTGTTCTAGTATAATATATATGTCCATAGAATACCAGTTTATTATCTGCATTTCTTCTTGATGTAGCAGTTTTAATGGCCAGTAGTGTAGCTTGAAGGTGGTTCGATGAACGCTCTGCCAGGCACTTACTTGTGAATTGCAGGGTTATCACGTAGATGTAGAAATAGATCTGCGAATGTAGGGCATTCCACATACATCTTTTTGGTTTCGCAGTTTGATGCCCTTCGCGTCGGATTTTCACTACTCTCTGCACACCTCCAGGGTGCAGTTGAAAAGCATATGAATAGATGACAGACCGTCGCCCTGCCTGACTCTTGATTTTATGTCAACGTTTTTTGGAACCTCAAAACCTGACTTTAGATAAGTATTTGCTAATTTGTCTTGGATAATGTTTGTGGTAGTTGGATTCACACCGATTTCTTTTCTAATATTGAAGAGGGATTTTCTGTCAGTGGAATGATATACCTTCTTCAAATCTACAAATGTAACTGCTGTGCAAATTGTTTCTCAGTTGTCTCATTTGCAGAATGACTTTTAGATTCCAGTTCTGTCCCCTGCATTATCTACTTTTCCAAAATTCACCTTGTGATTCCCTAGTTGTGGGTCTAATTGCGCTTCTGCACGATTGAGCAATGTTTGAGGTAACAGGCAGAAGTAAAATACCTCTATAATTTCTTGGGTCATCTTTAGGTCCCTTCTTGTGTGGATGATAGGCTGTTTCCAGTCCTCTGTAATTTCTTGTTTTTCCTAGTTGCTGTGTATTATAAAATGGTTCAAATGGCTCTGAGCACTATGGGACTCAACATCTTAGGTCATAAGTCCCCTAGAACTACTTAAACCTAACTAAACTAAGGACATCACACACACCCATACCCGAGGCAGGATTCGAATATGCGACCGTAGCAGTCCCGCGGTTCCGGACTGCAGCGCCAGAACCGCACGGCCACCACGGCCGGCGTTGTGTATTATATTTTTAAGTTTAAGAATGATGCTATCATATAGGGCTTTCCACAACTCTGCCTTAATTTCATCCTTACGGCCGGCCGGTGTGGCCGTGCGGTTAAAGGCGCTTCAGTCTGGAACCGCGTGACCGCTACGGTCGCAGGTTCGAATCCTGCCTCGGGCATGAGTGTGTGTGATGTCCTTAGGTTAGTTAGGTTTAATTAGTTCTAAGTTCTAGGCGACTGATGACCTCAGAAGTTGAGTCGCGTAGTGCTCAGAGCCATTTGAACCATTTGATTTTCATCCTTATTGTTTTCCAAAAAGCATATGTTTTCTATAATTTCTCCTAAATTTGATGCTGTCAAGTCGTCGTTCTGAGTACAGTTTTTGCCTACGATAAATTCAGATTCATAACAACTATGTAAATCGTCAAAAAATTTTGCCACAGTGTCACAGTTTTCCAGTTTAGTTATACCCGTCTACTTTGCTTTCGGGTTTCAAGCCTTTATCAGTACTCCGCAAGCCGCTTGGCGGTGTGTGGTAGAGGGTACTTCTGGTACCACAAACTGATTTCTCCTTCCCTCCTCCATTCGCGAATGGCACAACGGAAGACATACTGTCGGTAAGCCTCTGTATGAGCTATAATTTCACGAATTTTCTAGTTGTGGTCATTTTTCGAGACATGTGTAGAAGGAAGCTATACATTGTCCGACTCTTCCCAGAAAGTACTCTCTCGAAATTTCAATAGTAGCCCTCTCCGTGATGCATAACGCCTCTTTTGTAGCCACTACAGTTTGTTGAGCATATCTGTGACGCTCTCGTGCCGACTAAACGATACCGTGAGGAAACGCGCCGCTGTTTCTTCTCGTCTTTGGATGTTCTCTATCTCTTCTATCAGTCCTACCTGTTACGGCCCCAGACTGATAAACAGTATTCAAGAATCGATCGAACAAAAAAAAGGTCTTGTAAGCTACTTCTTCAGTGGATGAAGTACATTTCCTTAAGATTCCTCCTATGAATCTCAGTCTCGCATCTCCTATTCCTACTATTTGTAGTATGCGGTCATTTCACTTACCGTCGCTCCGGATAAATACTCCTATATATTTTGCGGGGGTTACTGTTCCCAGTAATTTGTCATCAGTAATGTAGTTGTACAGCAGTAGATTTCTTTTCCTAAAACTCTTCCCGAACAGGCCATGAAAGTACAACGGTACTGACCAACCGCCGTGTCATCCTCACTCACAGGCGTCACTGGATGCGGATATGGAGGGGCATGTGGTCAGCACACCGCTTTCCCAGCCGTATGTCAGTTTCCGAGACCGGAGCACAATATTTTACATTTATTTACGTTCAAGGTCAACTGCCTGTCCCTGTACCATTCATCAGTCCTCTGTAGCCCCTTCTGAAAATCGTTACGTTCTTCTGGTGTTGTTACGTTCCTATAGACAACAGGATCATCTACAAACAGCATTAACGAGCTTTGGACACATTCTGCTTGATCATTTATATACGTTACAAACCGTAACGGTTCTGTCATGCTTCCTTGAGGCATCCCCGAAATTAGCTATATATCAGTCGATTTTGTTCCGGTAATAACGACGTGTTGAATTCTATCTGCAAGGAAGTCTTGAATCCAGACATAGAGCTCGTCCGGTACTCCAGTCAGATCATATTTGTTTTAATAACCGGCAGTGTGGGACAGTAGCAAACGTCTTCCTGAAGTCGAGGAATACAGCCTCAACCTGAGCGCCGATGTCTATAGCGCTGTGGATCTCATGGAGGAACACAGCGAGAGTTTCACAAGCTCTCTGTTCGCGAAATCCATGTTGCTTTTCATAGAGGAGATTTTCGTCTCCAAAAACATCGTAATGCATAAGCAAAAAACAAGTTCCATAATTCTATGACAGATTGACGGCGCCTATTTTTATGTGCACCTGCCCTACGACCCTCCTTGAAAACGGGAATGACCTGCTTTTTTTTCAGTCGCTAGATACCCATCGTTGCTCTAGCGAACTATGATAAACTACTGCTGGAAGGAAAGTAAGTTCTTTCGCTTACTCCCCGTATAATCGTCCAAGTACCTCATCCGGCCTTGATACCTTTCTACTAAAAAGCGATTGCAGTTGGTTTTCTTCATCGCGATACAATACCTGCCATTTAGAAGTTCATACGTCGACTGACATAAGGGGCCGTGTTAACGATCCTCCACGGTGAAACAGCTTCAGAAGATCGAATTCAGTCTTTCGACCTTCTCTCTGTCAGTTTCCGTTTGGCACCATTATGGTCACTGAATGAGTGAACGGGTTACTGAATTTACGTACGACCGAAAAGCGTCAATTTTTTTTTTGTCAAATCGATTGACAAAATTTACTTTCGAAGTCGTTAACACTTCTCGATTTGCTCCCCTTAAGCCCATTTTAGCTTTAATCAGCTTTTGTTTCTCAACTAGCTCTTGAATCTGTGTTGAAGCTCCCTTTGCTTACGTTGGGGTTTTCTAAGACGCCTATTAAACTACGGTGGATCTTTTCCATCCCTTAAGACCTTGCTCGGAACTCACTTGTCTAAGGCATATTGAACAGTACTTTTGAATTTGTTTTTCCACTTGTGCTCCACATCTTCGTCCCCAACACTGAAAATTTGATGTTGGCTACTCAGTTATTCTGGAATTTGTATCCTGCCACTCTCGCTAAGGTTTTCTAAGACGCCTATTAAACTACGGTGGATCTTTTCCATCCCTTAAGACCTTGCTCGGAACTCACTTGTCTAAGGCATATTGAACAGTACTTTTGAATTTGTTTTTCCATTTGTGCTCCACATCTTCGTCCCCAACACTGAAAATTTGATGTTGACTACTCAGTTATTCTGGAATTTGTATCCTGCCACTCTCGCTAAGCAAAAATATTTTCTTACCTTTCTTAAAATTCTTTGTAATGCCTGTAGCCATGAATGTTATCACAGCCTTATGGTCAGTAATACCCCCCTCTACGTTAACTGATTCGGGAAGTTTAGGCCTGTTTGTTCCTAGAAAGTCTAAGACGTTACCTTCAAGAGTTGGTTCTCTATCTGCTCAGTGCTTTTCGGAAAGGTCATTCAGAATAATGTCAGACGAATCCCTGTCTCTGACACCAGAGCTGATTATAGCTAGAATTTCCCAATCTGTACCTAGCAAGTTGAAATCACCCCCAATTACATTTGCATTATCAGGAAATATTAATGATATTCTGTAAGTTATCTCTGAAGTGCTCTATCACTACAGCATCTGACGCAGCTGGTCTATAAAAGCATAAGATTACCATCTTTGACTCACCTTAGATGCTTAACTTCAACCAGATTAATTCAAATTCGGAATTCGCTATAACCTCGCTAGATATTATCGAATTCTTTACAGAAAGAAATACGCTGCCACCATTGGCGACTAACCTATACTTACTCTATACATTTCGATCTAAACTTAGGCTTTCGTTGTTATTCACTTACGGTTACAACTAACGTTCTCCTCTAAATACTATCTCGGCATTATAACTTGAATAAGCGATACTAATTCTGGAACATTACCGTGGATGCTCCTACAGTTTACTAATATCATATTAACTTTCTATACGTCCGCCCCCGGTAGCTGAGTGGTCAGCGCGAGAGAATGTCAATCCTAAGGGCCCGGGTTCGATTCCCGACTGGGTCGGAGATTTTCTCCTCTCAGGGACTGGGTGTTGTGTTGTCCTAATCATCATCATTTCATCCCCATCGACGCGCAAGTCGCCGAAGTGGCGTCAAATCGAAAGACTTGCACCCGGCGAACGGTCTACCCGACGGGAGGCCCTAGTCACACGACATTTACATTGAGCTTTCTCTATTTCCGATTTGCGGGGACTATCATGTCTAAGAATAATGTGACAGATTTGTCTTCTATATCGTCAGGCAAATCATATCAGATCCTAAGAGGGGAGTTCTTCTACAGTAAAAGACCCCCATGTGCACGCCACATATACCCGCTACCCCAGTTACCGCTTCCTGCGCGTAGAGCATGCCTTACCCTTGAGTATCAAGGACTGTCCCCCTGGGGAATTTTGATCATATAAAGCCTTCTGATTGATTATGAGTTTGGCGATTATTCTACACCAATCGGGCTTATCTCTTACTTTTGAAGATAAGATGTACAGGAAGCAGCCGCATCTCACATGGTGAAAAGACATCTACACGGGAGCCGCACTGCGTGAGACCAATGTTCCTGACTTTAAACCCCATCCCACAGCAGGTACTACAGACTCGATCTTTTCCGCTGTTGCTGCCATTGAGGTCTTCGTCGTAAGGGTGACAAAGGGCCCTTATAAGGCACGATCAAGCAGAGCCAGGTGACCAAGAGTTTTTAAGGGAGGCGTGACTCCTCCACCTCCTCCTTTCTCAACTGACCTTGGGACTGACTTTGGAGGACTTTTTTTAATCGTTACAATCCTCTCTAACGCTATAAGGGACGATTAAAAAATTTCCATTCGACGGTTGAACTAACCCGTGGCCAACACGTTGGTGTTTATGTACCCACAATGGAGTCGAGCTGATTCATGTACGCTGCAGCAACGCCCTCAAAAAGAAAATTTTGATCGCCCCTTGTATATTGTCTCATAAGTTTGGTTTTTGTTTCTAGATTGTGTTTGACACACCAAGTTTTCTGACGAAATCCGCATTATGTATGGTATTAAATTCCGTAGCCCTAAATGTCCCTGGTATACAGGGTGGTCCATTGATAGTGATCTGACCAAATATCTCACGAAATAAGCATTAAACGAAAAAACTACAAAGAACGAAACTCGTCTAGCTTGAAGGGGGAAACCAGATGGAGCTATGGTTGGCCCGCTAGATGGCGCTGCCATAGGTCAAACGGATATCGACTGCGTTTTTTTAAATAGGAACCCCCATGTTTTATTAAATATTCGTGTAATACGTAAAGAAATATGAATGTCTTAGTTGGACCACTTTTTTCGCTTTGTGATAGATGGGGCTGTAATAGCCACAAGCGTATAAGTACGTGGTATCACATAACATTCCGCCAGTGCGGACGCTATTTGCTTCGTAATACATTACCCGTGTTAAAATGGACCGCTTACCAATTGCGAAAAAGGTCGATATCGTGTTGATGTGTGGCTATTGTGATCAAAATGCCCAACTGGCGTGTGCTACGTATGCTGCTCTGTATCCTGGACGGCAACATCCAAGTGTCCGGACCGTTCGCCGGATAGTTACGTTATTTAAGGAAACAGTGTTCAGCCACATGTGAAACGTCAGCCACGACCTGCAACAAATGATAATGCCAAAGTAAGTGTTTTAGCAGCTTTGGCGGCTAATCCGCACATCAGTAGCAGACAAATTGCGCGAGGATCGGGAATCTCAAAAACGTCGGTGTTGAGAATGCTACGTCAACATCGATTGCACCCGTACCATATCTCTATGCACCAGGAATTGCATGGCGACGACTTTGATGTCGTGTACAGTTCTGCTACTGGACACGAGAGAAATTACGAGACGAAAGCAGATTTTTTTTCACGCGTTCTATTTAGCGATTAAGCGTCATTCACCAACAGCGGGCCGGCCGAAGTGGCCGTGCGGTTAAAGGCGCTGCAGTCTGGAACCGCAAGACCGCTACGGTCGCAGGTTCGAATCCTGCCTCGGGCATGGATGTGTGTGATGTCCTTAGGTTAGTTAGGTTTAACTAGTTCTAAGTTCTAGGGGACTAATGACCTCAGCAGTTGAGTCCCATAGTGCTCAGAGCCATTTGAACCATTTGAACCAACAGCGGTAACGTAAACCGGTATAATATGCACTATTGGGCAACGGAAAATCCGCGATGGCTGCGACAAGTGGAACACCAGCGACCTTGGCGGGTTAATATATGGTGCGGCATTATGGGAGGAGGGATAATTGGCCCCCATGTTATCGATGGCAATCTAAATGGTGCAGTGTATACTGATTTCCTACGTAATGTTCTACCGATGTTACTACAAAATGTTTCACTGCATGAGAGAATGGCAATGTACTTCCAACATGATGGATGTCTGGCACATAGTTCGCGTGCGGTTGAAGCGGTATTGAAATGCATATTTCGTGACAAATGGATTGGTCTTCGAAGCACCATACCATGGCCCGCACGTTCACCGGATCTGCCGTCCCCGGATTTCTTTCTGTGGGGAAAGTTGAAGGATATTTGCTATCGTGATCCACCGAGAACGCCTGACAACATGCGTCAGCGCATTGTCAATGTATGTGCAAACATTACGGAAGGCGAACTACTCGCTGTTCATAGGAATGTCGTTACACGTATTGCCAAAAGCATTGAGGTTGACGGACATCATTTTGAGCATTTATTGCATTAATGTGGTATTTACAGGTGATCACGCTGTAACAGCATGCGTTCTCAGAAGTGATAAGTTCAAAAAGGTACATGTATCAAATTGGAACAACCGAAATAAAATGTTCAAACGTACCTGCATTCTGTATTTTAATTTAAAAAACCTATCTGTTACCAGCTGTTCGTCTAAAATTGTGAGCCATATGTCTGTGACTATTACAGCGCCATCTATCACAAAGCGAAAGAAGTGGTCCAATTAAAACATTAATATTTCTTTACGTACTACACGAACATGTAATAAAAAATGGGGGTTCCTATTAAAAAAAAAACGCAGTTGATACCCGTTTGGCCGATGGCAGCGCCATCTAGCGGGCCAACCATAGCACCATCTGGTTTCTCCCTTCAAGCTAGACAAGTTTCATCCTTTGTAGTTTTTTCAAAAAAATGTTCAAATGTGTGTGAAATCTTATTGGACTTAACTGCTAAGGTCATCAGTGCCTAAGCTTATACACAGCTTAACCTAAATTATCCTAAGGACAAACACACACACTCACGCCCGAGGGAGGACTCGAACCACCGCCGGGACCAGCCGCACAGTCCATGACTGCTGTGCCTAAGACCGCGAGACCGCGGCGTAGTTTTTTCGTTTGACGCTTATTTCGTGAGATTTTTGGTCTGGTCACGATCAATGGACCACCCTGTATTAAAGACTGTGCTGGTCAGGCAGCAATTAAAACCAATATTTGACTTTCGTTCAAAGTCTCTGAATTAACATCTAACTGTACGCTGAGGTGACAAGATTATGGGGTGCTTCATAATATCGTGTTAGACTTGCTTTTGCTTGCGTGGTGCGGCAGCTCGACGTGGCATGGAGTCAACAAGCCGTTGAAAGTTCCCAGCAAAAATGCCGAACCATGATGCCTCTACAACCGTCCATAATTGCGACAGTGTTGCCTGCTCAGTATTTTGTTTACGCACTGGCCTCTCGATTATGTCCCCTAAATGGTCGATGTCATTCGTGTCGGACGATCTGGCTGCCAAAATCATTCGCTCGAATTGTCCAGAATGTTTTTCAAACCAATCGCGAATATGGTACGTGAACTGGAGTGGTAATCATTAAAACAAAGGCGTTTTCCGTTGCGACGGGATCTTCTCATGAAATTTCAATCGCCAGTTTTCTCCTCCGATTGCGAAAACATTCTGTTGGCACCCACCTACGTAGGGAGAAATGATCATCACGATAAAATAAGGACTTGCACAGAAAAACTTAAGTGCTCGTTTTTCCCGCGCACCATTCTAGAGAGGCCCGGTAGAGAGACAGCTTGAAGGTGGTTCATTGAACCCTCTGCCAGGCACTTTATTGTGAATAGCAGAGTAATCACGTAGATGTAGACGTAGATGTAGAACAATTGCAGCCCGGTGGCATGGCGCACTGCCATCCATAAAAATTCCAGCGTTATTTGGTCACATGAAGCCAATGAATGGTTTCAGATGGACTCCAAGTAGCCCAACATAACCATTTCCAGTCAATTACCGGTTCATTCCACGATAACATAGCCCACACTATTAGGGAGCCACCACCAGCTTGCACAGTGCCTTGTTGACAACTTGGATCCATGGCTTCGTTGCGCCTGTGCCACACTCGAACCGTACCGTGAGCTCTTACCAACTGAAAGTGGGACTCATATGACTAGGCCACGGTTTTCCAGCCGCCTAAGATCCAACTGATATGGTCACGAGCACAAGTGAGGCGCTGCAGGGGATGTCGCGCTCTTAGCAAAGGCACTCGCGTCGGTCGTTTGCTGTCATAGCCCACTAACGTCGAATTTTACCACACTGTCCTGATAGATATGTTCTTCGTACATCCCACATTGATTTCTGCGATTGTTTCACGTAGTGTTTGGTGTCTGTCAGCACTGACCACTCTACATAAATGCAGCTGCTCTCTTTCGTCCAGTGAAGTCTGTTGACCACTGTGATGTTTACGGTGAGAGGTAATGTATGAAATTTAGTACTCTTTGCACACTGTGGACACTGTGGTTCTCGGAATATTGAATTCCCTAACGATTTACGAAATGGAATGTCCCATTGGCCTAGCCTGCAACTGCCATCCCGCATTCTAAGTCTGTTAAGTCGCATTGTCAAGTAAGAAACCTTTTCACATGAATCACTTGAGTACAAGTGACAGCTCTGTCAATGCACTGCCCTTTTATACCTTATGTACACGCCACTACCTCCGTCTATATACACTACTGGCCATTAAAATTGCTACACCAAGAAGAAATGCAGATGATGAACGGGTATTCACTGGACAAATATATTATACTACAACTGACATGTGATTACATTTTCACGCAATTTGGGTGCATAGATCCAGAGAAATCGGCAACCAGAACAACCATCTCTAGGCTTAATAACGCCCTTGATACGCCTGGGCATTGAGTCAGACAGAGCTTAGATGGCGTGTACAGGTACATTTGCCCATGCACCTTCAACACGATACCACAGTTCATCAAGAGTAGCGACTGGCGTACTGTGACGAGCCAGTTGCTCGGCCACCATCGACCAGACGTTTTCAGTTGGTGAGAGATCTGGAGAACGTGCTGGCCAGGGCAGTCGAACATTTTCTGTATCCAGAAAGGCCCGTGCAGGACCTGCAACATGCGGTAGTGCATTATCCTGCTGAAATATAGGGCTTCGCAGGGATCGAATGAAGGGTAGAGCCACGGGTCGTAACACATCTGAAATGTAACGTCCACTGTTCACAGTGCCGTCAATGCGAACAAGAGGTGACCGAGACGTGTAACCAATGGCACCCCATACCATCACGCCAGGTGACACGCCAGTATGGCGATGACGAATACACGCTTCCAATGTGCGTTCACCACGATGTTGCCAAACACGGATGCGACCATCATGATGCTGTAAACAAAACCAGGATTCATCCGAAAAAATGACGTTTTGCCATTCGTGCACCCAGGTTCGTCGTTGAGTACAACATCACAGGCGATCCTGTCTGTAATGCAGCGTCAAGGGTAACCGCAGCCATGGTCTCCGAGCATTAAAATTGCTACACCACGAAAATGACGTGCTACAGACGCGAAATTTAAACGGCAGGAAGAAGATGCTGTGATATGCAAATGATTAGCTTTTCAGGGCATTCACACAAGGTTGGCGCCGGTCATGACACCTACAACGTGCTGACATGAGGAAAGTTTCCAACCGATTTCTCATACACAAACAGCAGTTGACCGGCGTTGCCTGGTGAAACGTTGTTGTGATGCCTCGTGTAAGGCGAAGAAATGCGTACCATCACGTTTTCAACTTTGATAAAGGTCGGATTGTAGCCTATCGCGATTGCGGTTTGTCGTATCGCGACATTGCTGCTCGCGTTGGGCGAGATCCAATGATTGTTAGCAGAATGTGGAATCGGTGGGTTCAGGAGGGCATACGGAACGCCGTGCTGGATCGCATCACTAGCAGTCGAGATGACAGGCATCTTATCTGCATGGCTGTAACGGATCGTGCAGCCACGTCTCGATCCCTGACTCAACAGATGGGGACGTTTGCAAGACAACAACCATCTGCACTAACATTCGACGACGTTTGCAGCAGCATGGACTATCAGCTTGGAGACCATGGCTGCGGTTACCCTTGACGCTGCATCACAGCCGGCCGGAGTGGCCGTGCGGTTCTAGGCGCTACAGTCTGGAACCGAGCGACCGCTACAGTCGCAGGTTCGAATCCTGCCTCGGGCATGGATGTGTGTGATGTCCTTAGGTTAGTTAGGTTTAATTAGTTCTAAGTTCTAGGCGACTGATGACCTCCGAAGTTAAGTCGCATAGTGCTCAGAGCCCAGCTGCATCACAGACAGGAGCGCCTGCGATGGTGTACTCAACGACGAACCTGGGTGCACGAATGGTAAAACGTCATTTTTTCGGATGAATCCAGATTCTGTTTACAGCATCATGATGGTCGCATCCGTGTTTGGCGACATCGCGGTGAACGCACATTGGAAGCGTGTATTCGTTGTCACCATACTGGCGTATCACCCGTGGTGATGGTATGGAGTGCCACTGGTTACACGTCTCGGTCACCTCTTGTTCGCACTGACGGCACTTTGAACGGTGGACGTTACATTTCAGATATGTTACGACCCGTGGCTCTACCCTTCATTCGATCCCTGCGAAACCCTACATTTCAGCAGGATAATGCACGACCGCATGTTGCAGGTCCTGTACGTGCCTTTCTGGATACAGAAAATGTTCGACTGCTGTCCTGGCCAGCACATTCTCCAGATCTCTCACCAATTGAAAACGTCTGGTCAGTGGCGGCCGAGCAACTGGCTCGTCACAATACGCCAGTCAGTACTTTTGACGAAGTGTGGTATCGTGTTGAAGCTGCATGGGCAGCTGTACCTGTACACGTCATCCAAGCTCTGTTTGGCTCAATGCCTAGGCGTATCAAGGCCGTTATTAGGGCCAGAGGTGGTTGTTCTGGGTACTGATTTCTCAGAATCTATGCCCCCAAATTGCGTGAAAATGTAATCACATGTCAGTTCTAGTATAATATATTTGTCCAATGAATACCCGTTTATCATCTGCATTTCTTCTTGGTGTAGCAATTTTAATGGCCAGTAGTGTAAATTTGTTAGCCTTCTGCCAGTGTTCAGTGCTCATTCTAAGGAACATTTGTTTTGGTTTAATGACTTGTTACCAATCAACGTACTGTCAGAGAACGTTGTGTTAATTTTGTATCAAACTTTAAGTTCGTGGTGACCTGGACCTTACCATCTTTGCCATCTTTGACAAACGTATTAACAGGAGATGGTCTTTTTTTTTTCGAGTCTGTGCTTACGTGTGTGCTCCATCCCAGGTAGAAAAATGCTTTTGTGACTCTTTTCCTGTAAGTTCACTTCGTCTATGTTGCTTCCAGTATGGCGTCTCCAACGGATCCATCTGACCAGTTCTTGCTACTGCTCTGGCAGATGCAGCGACCCATGCACTCCTGGTCGAGTGGCTGGTGGCCATTCCCGAGCCATCCCCAGAACTCGCCAGGCAATCTTCCCGTATTGACACCAAGGTCAAGGGTTTCCGGACAGCACCTCTGCTGTTTCTATCTTTCGACCAGAAGGTCAATCCATGGGCGAACAATGTTGTTCACATGGAACAACACTTCCTGGCTCATGGCATCTTAGATGATACACAGCAGCATTCCTTCTTCCTCGCTTACGGAAGTCCTAAGATCAATTATCTATTTCACCAACTTAACCCACAGGTGGAACCACTAGCCTCCCTTATGGCAGGATCAAGTCCAGCAGCCCACAATATATATTTTTAGCGCCAGTTAAAACACTGCGGCCGGCCGGAGTGGCCGTGCGGTTCTAGGCGCTACAGTCCAGAACCACGCGACCGCTTCGGTCGTAGGTTCGAATCCTGCCTCGGGCATGGATGTGTGTGATGTCCTTAGGTTAGTTAGGTTTAAGTAGTTCTAAGTTCTAGGGTACTCATGATCTCAGAAGTTAGGTCCCATAGTGCTTAGAGCCATTTTAACCATTTTCTAAAAGACTGCGAAAGCACTACAATACGTATCTCAATGATCCAGTTAACGGAGGCAAGTCTTGGTTTCGGTACACAATTTTTACCTCAGGCATTTCTCTCAACGATCAAATTAACATTAACGACAAATTAACGACCAAACGACCAAATTAACGACAAATTAACACCTCAGTATGTATCCCGTCAAACCAGTCCCATGTTTTAGTCAAGCCGAGTTGTAAATTTCTCTTCTCCCGTATTCAATCCAGTTATCCTACCTGTCCATTCAATCTTCAGTACTCTTTTGTAGCCTTGCATTCCGAACTCGTTTATTCTCTACATATTCTATATTGTTTCTTGTCCACATCCCTTCAGAACAAAATTCCGAACACTTACATTTATTGCAGTTGTTAAAATACTTCTCTGAGTACAGTAAGCACAAAACGAAGAAAATATGTGTCAACAGTGTACCCATGAAACAAATTCAGTGTTGTATTTTCTCAGACGTAACTGTTATAGTTTCCTATATCTGTTAATACACCACCTTCTCAACATTTAAAGTAACAAATGAATAAAACAGATGTACCTGTGCGTATTAATATGTGGTTTAAGCACGAATGTTTCGCTCCAGTACTGGATGATCCGAACAGTGCCACTGAGTCCGTTATATACATAACATTAGAATATAGTTAAAATGTATTATTTAAACTCATAATGAAAAGTACTCTACAGACAAAAAATAACCTTTTTGATTATGCAAGATAAGTAGATGTAGCTGTAGATGTGTGTAGCTGACATCAGTAACATAAACTTTTATAGGAATGTGTATAAACCACAATCTAGTATCTGGACTCACATTATCTTTACGTCCAAATCTAATTATACTTTCGGTTCTACGTGGCTAGTGTACACAATTCAGGCTCCTGGAAGCGTTATCTGACATCTCAATGTATCGTAGAGGCTTCTTCCTCAGGCACATATGAACGCTGTCAGATTCATCGACATGCGTTTAACAACTCACTTGCTTTAGTTTGTTGATAGACAGACAGTTGGGTTCAGCAGCTGACAACGTTACTGACTTTCGCAAACCACTAGGTGAATCAACGTATCGTCGAGTAGCTACTGTATCATGAGCGAACGATTTCAGTTCAGGATTCACAATCTGCAGTCGGAACAGCAAAAGGCCTTAGTAAACTCTTAATCACTGTGAATTCACGCTGTAGGAATCCGAATTTTCCGTATTTCTGGAACTGAAATCATTGGTTTGATGATGTACAAATGATATACAGGGTGATTCAAAAAGAATACCACAACTTTAAAAATGTGTATTTAATGAAAGAAACATAATATAACCTTCTGTTATACATCATTACAAAGAGTATTTAAAAAGGTTTTTTTTCACTCAAAAACAAGTTCAGAGATGTTCAATATGGCCCCCTCCAGACACTCGAGCAATATCAACCCGATACTCCAACTCGTTCCACACTCTCTGTAGCATATTAGGCGTAACAGTTTGGATAGCTGCTGTTATTTCTCGTTTCAAATCATCAATGGTGGCTGGGAGAGGTGGCCGAAACACCATATCCTTAACATACCCTCATAAGAAAAAATCGCAGGGGGTAAGATCAGGGCTTCTTGGAGGCCAGTGATGAAGTGTTCTGTCACGGGCTGCCTGGCGGCCGATCAATCGCCTCAGGTAGTTGACGTAAACTGTTTATACCAACGTTTAATACACCACCTATCAGGAGGTTTAACACCATACTTCGTTCGAAATGCACGCTGAACAACTGTCGTCGATTCACTTCTGCCGTACTCAATAACACAAAAAGCTTTCTGTTGAGCGGTCGCCATCTTAGCATCAACTGACGCTGACGCCTAGTCAACAGCGCCTCAAGCGAACAAATGTACAACTAAATGAAACTTTATAGCTCCCTTAATTCGCCGACAGATAGTGCTTAGCTCTGCCTTTTGTCGCTGCAGAGTTTTAAATTCCTAAAGTTGTGGTATTCTTTTTGAATCACCCTGTATTTGTTGTTCATAATTATTAATACCTTTATACGCAGTTACATTATCGACCTGCTCAATCGCGCAATGCTCTAGCTTGCGAGACAGTAGGGTGAGCTACATCCAGATCGAAACCGTATCGCTCATCTGGTACACCGCCAGCCTGAGTGCGGTTTTGCTGGTTTTACACGCTCATTTAGGTAAATTCTCATCTAGCCTCAATCGACCCCTCAAAAAATATGACACACAAACAATGAATTACGATAACACACCAAAAATTTCCACGGTTCACGGACAGAATGGGCAAACGAGCTTCCCTTCCATAAGTTAACTGTCGATAGCTGTGACAGGAAGGACATCCGGCCACAAAGTTAAAGTAAAATAAGTTTACCAAATCTTGACATGGATCTCCTACTACCGGAAAAAGAGAGCAAAGCAGTCATATTACTAATCTGTTTCTACGCCTTCGGGGCTCTATCGAAAACGTATAGGCTTCAAAGGTAGTGATCAGTTCTTGTTATCCATGGAACGGAGAAATAAATCGAGTGTGCTAGGAAACGGGTTAGCTGTCTCATCTTCTGCATCTCCTCTCATTCCGGTGAAACCCAAGTATGTACTGGTTTTGCTTCTGGAACATGTTCATTTCGATGTGAGTAACTCAAGTGGTGCAAAAAAGCCTCCTACTAATTGGTTGGGCAGATAAGTGACTTTAAGTTATATCTGGAGTCACAAAAGAGCCCTTTTGCTCGTTACTGAAGTGTTAAATTAGGAGCGGTGATAGTCTTCACGGTTTATGTAAGTATTTCTGTCTTGGCGATTTCCCAGTTTTCTAGAGATCTTACGGCAGCCTTAATTGGGCCCACGGTAGTAAAAACTGAGTTCTGCGAAGTCTGCGTAATTCTCATTTTGCACGCTACCTACGCTCGAATTGCGTTATGAAGAGCGAATAACATGGCGTCGTTACGAACTCAGCTATTGGTGCCTGAATAAGTAGTTGAAAATAGGTGGTCAACCTCACGAATGAGTACTTAAAGAGTAACGTGCAGCGTGAAACATTATGTCTGGAGCCAGATAGAGAAACTGGAGGTTTACGGAGCATTTTATCTTGAATACTTGCTTAGTAACGTCAGTTTGTAAATAACACCAGACCAGCTTCTAATATAGATTTTCATCCTAGTCAAACATAGTTATATATTTTCTGTACTCTAACTATTTTCATTTTTCTACCTATTTCGAAATTACATCATACGCCACTCATTCAATCTAACATAGGTTTCGTTTCACACTTTCACTATTTTTAAATACTATCCAATGCAGCATTTTGAACAGTACTTGGCGAAGGAGGCAGGTAAGCAATATCCAAACCATATTCAAAAAATGGATTAATTGTTTCGTGAATTGGTTGTTTTAATTAAGAGTTCAGCTTTGTAGTACGGGCGGGAAAAATGACCCTTGCTAGCGCTGGTGTAGGTTTAGGCAACTTTCCACGCTCACTCAGGTGAACGTCATATGGTTCACCACATTCATCGCTTATGGATAAGAATCTAACAGTTCAAGTGCAAGTACAGATCAGTAGGGAGTGAGACCGAGTTGCCTGTTATATACTGCGTCCGAGAAATACACTACTGGTCATTCAAATTGCTACACCACGAAAATGTCATCCTACAGACGCGAAATTTAACCGACAGGAAGAAGATGCTGTGATATGCAACTGATTAGCTTTTCAGAGCATTCAGCCAAGCTTGGCGCCGGTGGCGACACTTACAACGTGCTGACATGAGGAAAGTTTCCAACCGATTTCTCATACACAAACAGCAGTTGACCGGCGTTGCCTGGTGAAACGTTGTTGTGATGCCTCGTGTAAGGAGGAGAAATGCGTACCATCACGTTTCCGACTTAGGTAAAGGTCGGATTGTAGCCTATCGCGATTGCGGTTTATCGTATCGCGACATTGCTGCTCGCGTTGGGCGAGATCCAATGATTGTTAGCAGAATGTGGAATCGGTGGGTTCAGGAGGGTAATACGGAACGCCATGGTGGATGCCAACGGCCTCGTATCACTAACAGTCGAGATGACAGGCATCCTATCCGCATGGCT
Organism: Schistocerca americana; assembly: GCF_021461395.2. Classification (NCBI taxonomy): domain Eukaryota; kingdom Metazoa; phylum Arthropoda; class Insecta; order Orthoptera; family Acrididae; genus Schistocerca; species Schistocerca americana. The sequence continues at coordinate 189,056,776 of NC_060130.1, forward strand.
GTAACGGATCGTGCAGCCACATCTCGATCCCTGAGTCAACAGATGGGGACGTTTGCAAGACAACAACCATCTGCACGAACAGTTCGACGCCGTTTGCAGCAGCATGGACCATCAGCTCGGACACCGTGGCTGCGGTTACCCTTGACGCTGCATCACAGACAGGAACGCATGCGATGGTGTATTCAACGACGAACCTGGGTGCACGAATGGCAAAACGTCATTTTCTCGGATGAATCCAGGTTCTGTTTACAGCATCTTGATGGTTGCATCCGTGTTTGGCGACATTTCGGTGAACGCACGTTGGAAGCGTGTATTCGTCATCGTCATAGTGGCGTATCATCCGGCGTGATGGTATGGGGTGCCATTGGTTACACGTCTCGGTCACCTCTTGTTCGCATTGACGGCACTTTGAACAGTGCACGTTACATTTCAGATGTGTTACGACCCGTGGCTCTACCCTTTATTCGATCCCTGCGAAACCCTACATTTCAGCAGGATAATGCATGACCTCATGTTGCAGGTCCTGTACGGGCCTTTCTGGATACAGAAAATGTTCGACTGCTGTCCTGGCCAGCACATTCTCCAGATCTCTCACCAATTGAAAACATCTGGTCAATGATGGCCGAGCAACTGGCTCGTCACAATACGCCAGTCACTACTCTTGATGAACTGTGATATCGTGTTGAAGCTGCATTGGCAGCTGTACCTGTACATGCCATCCAAGCTCTGTTTGACTCAATGCCGAGGCGTATCAAGGCCGTTATTACGGCCAGAGGTGGTTGTTCTGGGCACTGATTTCTCAGGATCTATACACCCAAACTGCGTGAAAATGTAATCATATGTCACTTCCAGTATAATATATTTGTCCAATGAATACCCATTTATCATCTGCATTTCCTCTTGGAGTAGCAATTTTAGTGGCCAGTAGTGTAGAAAGAGTCAGCTGCGAAGTGTAACAGGTTGTCCAAACTCGTTATTTAATGCAGAACGAAATATCCACTCTGTAGCAAAGTGTACGCGGCCATGAAACAGACAGACACATGTGCGTGCCAGATCAGGACTAGAAGACGAGGGCAACGTTCTTATTGACTGAACAAGCAGGCACATCTCAAGACCTGCATCAACGCTTGAATTTGCGAAGATTTGAGTTCTAATTTCAGACCTTTGTATAGGATCCTCTACTGATTTGGTGATGCAGCAGTGAAAAATTATGACACGACCAAGGGCGTCTAAATCTAGTCACAACCTTTAAGAAGAATAAACACATGTACAATTCTTATGGGTTTTCCAAAGTCTGAGATCGTAATTGTGATATTACTACAGCATTTTGAACTGTATGTGAAGATTATTAACATCAGTTGCGCACAACCAGGAATTTCTACATGTCGTTGTATCATTTAACAAGAACGAACATGTGTACAATTCTTCTAGGTTTTCCGAAGTCTGAGATCGTAACTGTGATACTGCTACAGTTATAGAATGGATTGCCTACTCTTTCGATGAACATCCGCTTAAACGAGCCTTCGTAGCTAACTTCATCTGCGTGTCTAAGACCTAAATTTCATCTCTCCGCGTGCAGTTCATCATCCGATTCAAACTACCAGTTTATCAAGGCCTGTCTCCCATTGATATAAAAAAAAATCGAAAAGGTTCTCTCGCTCACCCCGTTCGTTGAGCGGCCTGGAGAGAAGCAGTGTGACACAGAATCGCCTGAATACACAGAACGATTGATAGTAGTATGACAGTTCTGAGTGTGGGAAGAGATAGTAACATGGAGAAGGCTTGCTCGTAGACCGCAGTTGGCAGACCACAACACGCCAAAGGTAGCAATTCAAGTTAGTTTCTTTGCCTGGTGTGCGATTTTCACTTGACGGGAAGGTAGTATAGTTACAAACATTTGTGACACTGCAGCTCTTTTATGTTTAACTGTACAGGATGGAAGCACGACATGAGTGTAAACATGCTGTCAACAGCAATTTACATAGAGACGGATCACTACCTCGTATTGGACAAGGATGAGCAAAGAAATCGGCCGTGCCAATGTTCAAAGAATCACCTCAATAAATACAAAGAAACCACAGAAAAGCTAAATCAGGATATATGAGCATGGATGTGAATCTCTGTTTTCCCGAATAAGTGGAACCTTACGGTAAGAAGCTACACATGTTGCCAAGGATGGAACTGGTATTCCACGTTTTGACAGTAGTGATATACCTCCATATAGTGATGGAATGTCCTTGAACCCTAAATCTCTGCACTGTATACCACGGAAGGCACGTTCCATTATTGACAGAAAAAAAATGGCTCTGAGCACTATGGGACTTAACATCTGAGGTCATCAGTCCCCTAGAACTTAGAACTACTTAAACCTAACTAACCTAAGGACATCACACACATCCATGCCCGAGGCAGGATTCGAACCTGCGACCGTAGCAGTCGCACGGTTCCGGACTGCGCGCCTAGAACCGCGAGACCACCGCGGCCGGCCATTATTGACAGAGATCCGTCCTTCAGTTGGGAATATTAATTTTCGTAGTCCCGCTGATACTGTTTGACACTTTATTCCCAAAACGGAGGGAAGTACTAAGTACTGGCACATGGCCCTCTCTATGATTTAGAAGTCGAAAACCTGAAGCACCATCTAGAAATAAGTGATATAGCCTGATCCTTCTGATACCATTTACGTGCCACAGGAATAGAAGACAAAACTAACATTTACGTCGGGTAGAGAAAGGTAACACGCTGTGAAATTGTTATCGAATAGAAAACAAATGTAATGGGTCTCCAAATATTCTTCATGTAGGTGTCATGTTAAAACGGAGAGTGTTGCATTCTTGGTTCAATAAAGAAAGCGCAAATGTTGACAGGCAAAAGTTAGTAGAAATTAGTGCGTCCGTAAGAAGATAAATGAACGAAGCGCACAATTTCCACCGTCATACCTGAGTGAAACATTTTGTCGAGAACACGAGAAGACTCTGGTCATATACACACTACTGGCCATTAAAATTGCTACACCACGAAGATGACGTGCTACAGACGTGAAATTTAACCGTCAGAAAGAAGATGCTGTGATATGCAAATGATTAGCTTCTCAGAGCATTCACACAAGATTGGCGCCGGTGGTGACACCTACAACGTGCTGACACGAGGAAAGTTTCCAACCGATTTCTCATACACAAATAGTAGTTGACCGGCGTTGCCTGGTGAAACGTTGATGTGAAGCCTCGTGTAAGGAGGAGAAATGCGTACCATCACGTTTCCAACTTTGATAAAGGTCGGATTGTAGCCTATCGCGATTGCAGTTTATCGTATCGAGACATTGCTGCTCTCGTTGGTAGAGATCGAATGACTGTTAGCAGAATATGGAATCAGTGGGTTCAGGAGGGTAATACGGAACGCCGTGCTAGATCCCAGCGGTCACGTATCACTAGCAGTCGAGATGAAAGGCATCTCATCCGCATGGCTGTAACGGATCGTGTAGCCACGTCTCGATCCCTGAGTCAACATATGGGGACGTTTAGAAGACAACAACCATCTGCTCGAACAGTTAGACGACGTTTGCGGCAGCATGGACTATCAGCTCGGAGACCACGGCTACGGTTGCCCTTGACGGTGCCTCACAGACAGGAGCGCCTGCGATGCTGTTCTCAACGACGAACCTGGGTGCAAAACGTCATTTTTTCGCATGACTCCAGGTTCTGTTTACAGCATCATGATGGTCGCATCCGTGTTTGGCGACATCGCACATTGGAAGCGTGTATTCGTCATCGCCATACTGGCGTATCACCCGGCGTGATGGTATGTGGTGCCATGCGTTACACGTCTCGGTCACCTCTTGTTCGCATTGACGGCACTTTGAACAGTGGACGTTACATTTCAGATGTGTTACGACCTGTGGCTCTGTCTGCAGCTCGTGGTCGTGCGGTAGCGTTCTTGCTTCCCGCGCCCGGGTTCGATTCCGGCGGGGTCAGGGATTTTCTCTGCCTCGTGATGACTGGGTGTTGTGTGATGTCCTTAGGTTAGTTAGGTTTAAGTAGTTCTAAGTTCTAGGGGACTGATGACCATAGATGTTAAGTCCCATAGTGCTCAGAGCCATTTGAACCATTTTGAACCTGTGGCTCTACCCTTCATTCGATCCCTGCGAAACCCTACATTTCAGCAGGATAATGCACAATCGCATGTTGCAGGCCCTGTACGGGCCTTTTTGGATACAGAAAATGTTCGACTGCTGCCCTGGCCAGCACATTCTCCAGATCTCTCACCAATTGAAAACGTCTGGTCAATGGTGGCCGAGCAACTGGCTCATCACAATACGCCATTCACTACTCTTGATGAACTGTGGCGTCGTGTTGAAGCTACACGGGCAGCTGTACTTGTACACGCCATCCAAGCTCTGTTTGACTCAATGCCCACGCGTATCAAGGCCGTTATTACGGCCTGAGGTAATTGTTCTGGGTATTGATTTCTCAGGATCTGTGCACCCGGATTGTGTGAAAATGTAATCACATGTCAGTATTAATATAATATATTTGTCCGACGAATACCCGCTTATCATCTGCATTTCTTCTTGGTGTAGTAATTTTAATGGTCAGTAATGTAAAATAATTAAGCGGATCGAAGGCTGCTATCCGATCGCTCGTCGACCAGTCTGGGGTGGCAATGTCAGCAAAAGGAAAGCTCAAGTATTGAATTTAATATTCAAGAAAACATTCATGTTGAAGGATAGTGTAAACATATGTCGTTTGATTGTCGTATAACTCTCGCATGGAGGATATAGGAACTGGCTTTCATGGCGCGGCGAAGTAACTGACAGAGCTGAAAAATATTAGTGGTCATGTCCTGATGGTAGCCCAGTTCGGTTTCACAGTAAGTGCTCTGTAGCATTGGCCTCTTACTTAGCTTGCATTTATCGCGAATGTCTCGCCTAGAGAAACGTCCCAAGTGACTGGAAAAAATGTGTAGGAAAAAAAAGTGACGACAGTCTGAGCGTATGGGTTAGGTTCCCTGATATGTGAGTGGCTCGAAGACTAAGTAATACGAGGGCTATCCACAAAGTACATTACGTTTTGGAATTAAAAATAAATAAAGTATTGGAAAAATTTTCTATTATATACAGATGAAAGCCACACTTAAATACTACTTTTCTACGTAGTTGCCATTTGAATTAAGGCACTTATCGTAGCGATGGACGAGCTTGGAAATTCCTTCGTCGTAAAATTCGGCCGCCTGCGCCTTCAACCACGTGGTTACCTCTTCTTGAAGCTGTGTGTCGTCATCAAAACGCTGCATAGCCAACCACTTCTTCATTGCTGGGAATAAGCGGAAGTCGCTCGGTGCCAGGTCGGGAGTGTACGGCGGATGAGGAAACAACTCCCACTTAAAAGATTCGAGAACTTCACGAGTGGCATTTGCCATGTGGGCCCGAGCGTTGTCGTGAATCAGCAAGATCTTTGAGCCCAACTTTCCCCTGCGCTTGTTTTGTATTGCTCTTCTGAGGTTGTGCAGAGTTTGCCAACACCTTTGAGAGTTTATTGTAGTGCCTCTTTCCAGGAAATCCACAAAAATCACACCTTTTCTGTCCCAAAAGACAGTCGTCATCACCTTCCTTGCCGACATTGTCTGCATGCATTTCTTGGGTTTTTGGGGGGAATTTGTGTGCCCCCACTGCATTGACTGCAATTTTGTCTGGCAGTTCACATGCTTAACCCATGTTTCGTCACCAGTAACGATGCGATCGAGTAATGAGTCGCCATCTTTCTCGTAAGCGTCCAAAAACGTTAACGCTGCAGCCATTCGCTGATTTTTGTGAATCTCTGTCAAAATTTTTGGTATCCATCTTGCACAAAACTTGTGGTAACCAAGCTTTTCGGTAATTTTTTCGTGCAACAAACTTCGTGAAATTTGTGGAAAACTCATAGAGAGTTCCATTATTCTGAAATTACGGTTTTCACGGACCGCGGGATCGACTTTTTCGACAAGTTCGGCAGTCACTATGCTGGGTCTTCCACTTAGCTCTTCGTCGTGAACGTTAGTTCGGCCATTTTTAAATTTTATGACCCATTGACGCACTCCACCTTCAGTGATTCTGTTGTCCCCATACACTTCACTAAGCTGCCGATAGATTTCTATCGGTGTACAGTTTTTTGCAGTCAGAAACCTTATTAAAGCACGCACTTCACACTTCGCGACATTTTCAATTAACGCTGACATTTCAAACTGTCACAGTAACTTAACGGAGTACAGCACGAACCTCTCACTAGCACGGCAGGATGCCGACTGAGCGGCGGAATGCCATGACACCAAGATGGCCGCGCCAGCCCCGCCCCTAACGGACACAAACGAAAACGTAATGTACTTTGTGGATAGCCCTCGTAGAACCCAGTATGCTGGTTCTGACGGCGACTGTTCAGAGACGTGGGTGTCGTCAGGAGTGCCCCAGGGAAGTGTGATAGGACCGCTTTCATTCCCTGCTTGGATAAATGACCTGGCCGCGCTGTGGTGTATGAGAAGCTATCATCATTGAATGACTGTTGGAGTATACAAGATGACTTACACGAATTTAATGGATGGCAGCTTGCTCTAAATGTAGAAGAATGTAACTTAATGGGGGCGAGTACAAAAAGCAGTCCTGTAACTTTCGAATCCAGCTTGACACAATCACATCGATTAATTATCTAGGCGTAACGTTGCAAAGTGATAGCAGATAGATTGAGCACGTCAGGTTGGTAGTAAGGAAGGCGAATGAGCAATTTCATTTTATTGGGAGGATTTTGGGGAAGTGAAGCACATTCACAGAGTAAATGACGGATAGAATCTAGTGTGACCCATTGTTGAGTACTGTTCGAGTGTTTGGGATCCCCACCAGGTCGGATTAAAGGAAGAAATCGAAGCAATTCAGAGGTGCACCGCTAGATTTCTTAGCGGTAGGTTCGATAAGTCGGAAGTCTTACGGAGATGCTTCGTAAACTCAAATGGAAATCCCGGGAGGGAAGACGGAGTTCTTTTTGCACGGTACGATTGTGAAAATTTAGGTGACCAGTAATTGAGGCAGACCGCAGAACGACACTATTCTCGCCAAAGAACATTTCGTGGAAGGACATGAAGATGAAATGTGAGAAACTAAAGCTCGTACGGAGGATTTTAGACAGTCGTTTTTCCATCGCTCTCTTTCTAAGTGGAACAGGAAAGGAAATGACTAGCAGTGGTAAAAGGCTCCTCCCGTCTTGCACCGTATGGTGGTTTGCGGAATACATACACTACTGGTCATTAAAATTGCTACACCAAGAAGAAATGCAGATGATAAACGGGTATTCATTGGACAAATATATTATACTACAACTGACATGTGATTACATTTTCACACAATTTGGGTGCATAGATCCTGAGAAATCAGTACCCAGAACAACCACCTCTGACCGCTATAACGGCCTTGATACGCCTGGGCATTTAGTCAGACAGAGCTTAGATGGCGTGTACAGGTACAGCTGCCCATGCAGCTTCAACACGATACCACACTTCATCAAGAGTAGTGACTGGCGTATTGTGACGAGCCATTTACTAGGCCACCATTGACCAGACGTTTTCAGTTGGTGAGAGATCTGGAGAATGTGCTGGCCACGGCAGCAGTCGAACATTTTCTGTATCCAGAATGGCCCGTATAGGATCTGCAACATGCGGTCCTGCTGAGATGTAGGGTTCAGCAAGGATCGAATGAAGGGTAGGGCCACGGGTCGTAACACATCTGAAATGTAACGTCCACTGTTCAAAGTGCCGTCAATGCGAACAAGAGGTGAACGAGACGTGTAACCAATGGCACCCCATACCATCACGTCGGGTGATATGCCAGTGTGGTGACGACTAATACACGCTTCCAATGTGCGTTCACCGCGATGTCACCAAACACGGATGCGACCATCATGATGCTGTAAACAGAACCTGGATTCATTCGAAAAAGGCGCTCCTGTCTGTGATGCAGCGTCAAGGGTAAACACAGCCATGGTCTCCGAGCTGATAGTCCATGCTGATGCAAACGCCGTAGGACTGTTCGTGCAGATGGTTGTTGTCTTGCAAACGTCCCCATCTGTTGACTCACGGATCGAGACGTGGCTGCACGATCCGTTACAGCCACGCGCATAAGATGCCTGTCATCTCGACTGTTACTGATACGAGGCCGTTGGGATTCAGCACGGCGTTCCGTATTACCCTCCTGAACCCACCGATTCCATATTCTGCTAACAGTCATTGGATCTCGACCAACGCGAGCAGCGTTGCCGCGATATGATAAACCGCAATCGCGATAGGCTACATTCCTACCTTTATCAAAGTCGGAAACGCGATGGTACGCATTTCTCCTCCTTACACGAGGCATCACAACAACGTTTCACCAGGCAACGCCCGTCAACTGCTCTTTGTGTATGAGAAATCGGATGGAAACTTTCCTCATGTCAGCACGTTGTAGGTGTCGCTACCGGCGCCAGCTTTGTGTGAATGCTCTAAAAATCTAATCATTTGCACATCACAGCATCTTCTTCCTGTCGGTTAAATTTCGCGTCTGTAGCACGTCATCTTCGTGGTGTAGCAATTTTAATTGCCAGTAGCGTAGTATTATATCACAGTTCAGTTCTTGTCTGTCACATTCCTCAACAGACTCCATAACTCCCCCTTTAACCCCCCCCCCATAGAATTACCCTGCCGAATGCCGAATCCTTAGGCGCTGGCGACGAATGTTCTGGTTGTATTTGCCCCTTCTTTTGTCTGTACACTCTCTGGTTGCAGGAGATCACTCCTTTCGTCCGAGAGAGCATCGTTGCTGCCTGTGAGATGTGTAGCCACATGTCGGCCCTCTTCAACCGGGTTCTGGTTCCTTAGGTGGCGTGACGGGACCAACAGCTGCGTTTCCACTATGGTGTTGCGATCGTCGTCCCTCCGGGACTGGCTATTCGTCTGCTGCAACTGTTGACTTCAGCTGTCTTCGCTGCGATGCTACTGTATCTTCTGTCGCAATATCCTGTAGTGCAGTAGGCAGGGGTTGACTGGCTAAGTATCTCCTTGACGTCGAGTCTTCCATGTCGATTCAGTTACTACCGATCACTGTCAGCATCAAAGGCATACAGTTGACATCCCGAGACGGTAAGACCTGGGGTGCTTTCTTCACAACAGGCACATTCAGAGGTTTGTCTTCGACCAATTGGATGAGAGTAGGCAACGTAAGGCCCGTGACCCGTCGAGAAGGCCAGCCGCTGTGGCCGAGCGGTTCTACGCGCTTCAGTCCGGAACCGCGCAACTGTTACGGTCGCAGGTTCGAATCCTGCCTTGGGAATGGGTGTGTGTGATGTCCTTAGGTTAGTTAGGTTTAAGTAGTTCTAACTTCTAGGGAACTGATGACCTCTGATCTTAAGTCCCATAGTGCTCAGAGCCATTTGAACCATTTTGAACCAAGAAGAGTGTCATGCCTGTTGGTGGATTCAGATGCCTTATTATCTATCTCCGTTTTATATCTGGGAGAAAACCATAGGTGCACATCGCTGTCTGGGCATCATCAGATCGTTTCCGCCTCTAGTGGAGGACTTGGCCGTGAATTTGCTTTTCCTTGTAGGCAGTATTCCTTTCAAGTTCTGCACTTCGTGGTGATGTTCTTTCTTCAGCCAATATATCGCCTCTTTTTATCGTATCAGGAGACTGAGTGGACATATTCCAAGTATAACCTTCACTCTGATGACACAGTAGCAAACTCTCGTGTCAACCGAAGCAGTATTCTGTGTTTCACCCTGTTAACTACCCAGGCTGTTGTTAGAGCAAACGTCTGCACGCCCAATCTCTCGCACAGTATCCCGTGATCGCAGAGTGTAGAGCGTTATGATACATTCCTAATGTTTTCATTGATAGTTTCCAACTGTAGCTGTACAGGCTAATAACTTTGTTCATCTCGTTCCTGTGTCTCTTGCTCATTTCTTCAATACGCGCAATATAACTTTGTCGCTCGTCCAGGAAAACGCCCAGACATCTCCTTATGGACATGCCACTTTATTTCATGATCGGGTCTCTTTAAAGGTTCTCCTTTAACAACATGTGCATGGCTTTTTCAGGTGCAATACACAGTTTAGTTCCTTGGCACCACAGATTTAACTGTTGAAGGCCTGGGCTACACGCATCTTCCAGGTTGCTTGTGGAGCTTCCCAGGATCATTAGGTAATCTGCGTTTTCCACTGCTCCTACGACCGCTTCGTTATCCTGCAGCTTTCCTAACACTGGGTCGAGTATCAGAGAAGGACGTTGACAGATCCCTGAGAGCAGCCTTAGAAATTTCTTTTGGAAACGTCTCTCCTGGGCACGACATAGATGCCTCTCTGTTTTGGCAACAGTTCTTAAAACAGTTGTGTAACGCTCGTGGGCGTCTAAAATCTCTCAGGGCGTCAAAACGTGCTGGCTACCATAAGTGATCGAAAGCCCTGGCGATGCCCACCGTTAAAGTTACAACATATTTATGCAGAACGTTGTTATCGCCTCATTTACAGCGTCTTCTGTGACTTTCCACTCCTAAATATGTGTTGTTGGGTGTTCGTTCCATGAAGGACCCTTTTTTGCTGTAGTCTACCGCGCAGCAGTTTCTGCAGCACTTGCTGTAAGGTATAGAGAAGGAAAATTTGTCTGTAGCACTTTGGAGCTGAGCATCCTTGTCTTCTCCCTTTTTCAAGATAATGACGTTTGCTTTCTTCTATAAATCTGGTAGCCTTCCCAGCAACAAACACTCACTGTTGAGTTGACACAAATTTAAATTTATGTTCATATGAAGAGGGTGTAGAACTTCAACAGGGATGCCGTCAGGATATGGTGATTTACTCCTCTTCAATCTCAGGATATCTTTCATCAACTTCTCGTCAGAAAAGGACAAACCATCCCGTCTCCACTGTATGGTTCCCTAGCCTTGTCCCGTAATTCTCTGTGTTCATCAAATACGTCTTCTGCATTGTCATCCGGAAAGAGAATGTTCATCAGTAACTGTGCAGATTATCGTCATTTTTCTGTCATGCTACCGTCTGCTCGTTTTAAACTTGATAATATTGTCAAATATTTTATCGCCTGGGAGTAGATTTTATAAGGTGTACTCAAATGTGTGTGAATTCCTAAGGGACCAAACTGCTGAGGTCATTGGTCCCTATACTTACACACTATTTAAACTGACTTATGCTAAGAACAACACACACACTCATGCCCGAGGGAGGGCTCGAACCTCCGGCAGGAGGGGCCGCGCAATCCGTGACATCGCGCCTCAAACCGCGCGGCCACTCCGCGCGACTAAAGTGTATTCCATGGGTCTAAATGTAGGTTCTGTGCCACTAATCGATTCCAGCTTTCTATTTTGGCCTGCCGCAGGTGGTCTTTAAACTGCTGCTTAAGATGTCTCTATCTGCCAGGCTACAAACTATTTCTTCTGAACTACGGCCTTTCTGGTAGAATTTTCTTGCCCTTCTTATTTCTGTCCTGAGTCTGTGGTACCCCACATTCCATGGTACTTGCAGACTCCAGCCCGCTTGTCTTGCAAGTGATATTGCACCTTTAATGGGCTCTTGTATTGTGGTGATGAGAGTAGTGATGCAATACTGGTACAAGCCCAGTCACCAACCACACCTCTTGGGCGATTGTATACGGAAATTCAAGGGCACTATGTAAACGATACCTTTCACATGTCAAGATGAGGCTACCTTTCCACTCCCCATGCCTCTAGGGCAATTGTGTGACTAAAAAATGGCTGGGAAAATGAAGGTCACCTAGGCAATAAAATATCTTAAAAATGGCGGAAAAAGAGGTAACCTCCTCCCCTCCTCTCTCCCTTCTCTCTCACTAGTCCAGCTCTGTATCTCTTCATTTTTGACGTGTTCACCACAGTGAAAAGAAAATTATGAATTGGGTGTTACAAAAAGGTACGGCCAAACTTTCAGGAAACATTCCTCACACACAAATAAAGAAAAGATGTTACGTGGACATGTGTCCGGAAACGCTTCATTTTCAAGTTAGAGCTCATTTTAGTGTCGTCAGTATGTACTGTACTTCCTCGATTCACCGCCAGTTGGCCCAATTGAAGGAAGGTAATGTTGACTTCGGTGCTTGTGTTGACATGCGACTCATTGCTCTACAGTACTAGCATCAAGCACATCAGTACGTAGCATCAACAGGTTAGTGTTCATCACGAACGTGGTTTTGCAGTCAGTGCAAAGTTTACAAATGCGGAATTGGCAGATGTCCATTTGATGTATGGATTAGCACGGGGCCATAGCGATGGCGCGGTACGTTTGTATCGAGACAGATTTCCAGAACGAAGGTGTACCGACAGGAAGACGTTCGAAGCAATTGATCGGCGTCTTAGGGAGCACGGAACATGCCAGCCTATGACTCGCGACTGGGGAAGACCTAGAACGACGAGGACACCTGCAATGGACGAGGTAATTCTTCGTGCAGTTGACGATAACCCTAATGTCAGCGTCAGAGAAGTTGCTGCCGTACAAGGTAACGTTGACCACGTCACTGTATGAAGAGTGCTACGGGAGAACCAGTTGTTTCCATACCATGTACAGCGTGTGCAGGCACTATCAGCAGCTGATTGGCCTCCACGGGTACACTTCTGCGAATGGTTCATCCAACAATGTGTCAATCCTCATTTCAGTGCAAATGTTCTCTTTACGGATGAGGCTTCATTCCAACGTGATCAAATTGTAAATTTTCACAATCAACATGTGTCGGCTGACGAGAATCCGCACGCAATTGTGCAATCACGTCATCAACACAGATTTTCTGTGAACGTTTGGGCAGGCATTGTTGGTGATGTCTTGATTGGGCCCCATGTTCTTCCACCTACGCTCAATGGAGCACGTTATCATGATTTCATATGGGATACTCTACCTGTGCTGCTAGAACATGTGCCTTTACAAGTACGACACAACATGTGGTTCATGAACGATGGAGCTCCTGCACATTTCAGTCGAAGTGTTCGTACGCTTCTCAGCAACAGATTCGGTGACCAATGGATTGGTAGAAGCGGACCAATTCCATGGCCTCCACGCTCTCCTGACCTCAACCCTCTTGACTTTCATTTATGGGGGCATTTAAAAGCTCTTGTCTACGCAACCCCGGTACCAAATGTAGAGACTCTTCGTGCTCGTATTGTGGACGGCTGTGATACAATACGCCATTCTCCAGGGCGTCATCAGCGCACCAGGGATTCCATGCGACGGAGGGTGGATGCATGTATCCTCGCTAACGGAGGACATTTTGAACATTTCCTGTAACAAAGTGTTTGAAGTCACGCTGGTACATTTTGTTGCTGTGTGTTTCCATTCCATGATTAATGTGATTTGAAGAGCAGTAATAAAATGAGCTCTAACATGGAAAGTAAGCGTTTCCGGTCACATGTCCACGTAACATATTTTCTTTCTTTGTGTGTGAGGAATGTTTCCTCAAAGTTTGGCCGTACCTTTTTGTAACACCCTGTATATACACTCCTGGAAATTGAAATAAGAACACCGTGAATTCATTGTCCCAGGAAGGGGAAACCTTATTGACACATTCCTGGGGTCAGATACATCACATGATCACACTGACAGAACCACAGGCACATAGACACAGGCAACAGAGCATGCACAATGTCGGCACTAGTACAGTGTATATCCACCTTTCGCAGCAATGCAAGCTGCTATTCTCCCATGGAGATGATCGTAGAGATGCTGGATGTAGTCCTGTGGAACGGCTTGCCATGCCATTTCCACCTGGCGCCTCAGTTGGACCAGCGTTCGTGCTGGACGTGCAGACCGCGTGAGACGACGCTTCATCCAGTCCCAAACATGCTCAATGGGGGACAGATCCGGAGATCTTGCTGGCCAGGGTAGTTGACTTACACCTTCTAGAGCACGTTGGGTGGCACGGGATACATGCGGACGTGCATTGTCCTGTTGGAACAGCAAGTTCCCTTGCCGGTCTAGGAATGGTAGAACGATGGGTTCGATGACGGTTTGGATGTACCGTGCACTATTCAGTGTCCCCTCGACGATCACCAGTGGTGTACGGCCAGTGTAGGAGATCGCTCCCCACACCATGATGCCGGGTGTTGGCCCTGTGTGCCTTGGTCGTATGCAGTCCTGATTGTGGCGCTCACCTGCACTGCGCCAAACACGCATACGACCATCATTGGCACCAAGGCAGAAGCGACTCTCATCGCTGAAGACGACACGTCTCCATTCGTCCCTCCATTCACGCCTGTCGCGACACCACTGGAGGCGGGCTGCACGATGTTGGGGCGTGAGCGGAAGACGGCCTAACGGTGTGCGGGACCGTAGCCCAGCTTCATGGAGACGGTTGCGAATGGTCCTCGCCGATACCCCAGGAGCAACAGTGTCCCTAATTTGCTGGGAAGTGGCGGTGCGGTCCCCTACGGCACTGCGTAGGATCCTACGGTCTTGGCGTGCATCCGTGCGTCGCTGCGGTCAGGTCCCAGGTCGATGGGCACGTGCACCTTCCGCCGACCACTGGCGACAACATCGATGTACTGTGGAGACCTCACGCCCCACGTGTTGAGCAATTCGGCGGTACGTCCACCCGGCCTCCCGCATGCCCACTATATGCCCTCGCTCAAAGTCCGTCAACTGCACATACGGTTCACGTCCACGCTGTCGTGGCATGCTACCAGTGTTAAGGACTGCGATGGAGCTCCGTATGCCACGGCAAACTGGCTGACACTGACGGCGGCGGTGCACAAATGCTGCGCAGCTAGCGCCATTCGACGGTCAACACCGCGGTTCCTGGTGTGTCCGCTGTGCCGTGCGTGTGATCATTGCTTGTACAGTCCTCTCGCAGTGTCCGGAGCAAGTATGGTGGGTCTGACACACCGGTGTCAATGTGTTCTTTTTTCCATTTCCAGGAGTGTATATACAATAACATGTATATAATAACAAATCAATTTCTGGTTTACTAACAATATTCTTTGCTGCTAAATTTATTTGTGCAATACAGTTAATATTTTTAAAAAAAATTTTAGTGCAGAGATAATTTTATACTTAACAAAACTTATTCATATGTTGAAAGATTCTTTTTTTACTCTAATACTAGCTAATTTTTTGGACAGAGGAGCTTTAATAATGACTAGAAGCTTGTATACATGCATACAGAGATACATTTATTTGCGCTAATTCTACTAAGAAGTTGAAAGATTTAAAAAGAGTTTACATATTACATTCCCAAGGAAATCTTTTAAAAAAGTTATATGGCAATCATTCGTTTCTGAAACAGTTCTTTTTGATAACAGACACATGTTCATATAGTTATCATACTTTTATATCACTGTTTCAATAGAGATGTTTCTGTTATTTAAATGGAAAACGATACGTATATTAGCAATAATACTAACTGAGAGGACTATCACAAGGTGAAGAAACTATGCAACCAACACTCACACAAAATAAACTCACATGTGTACGTGGTACTGTATACACATATATATACATACATACATACATACATACGCACATACAAAGTGTGCGATTAACTCATGGATGGATGGACGTGGTCACAGACAGACACACACACACACACACACACACACACGCACGCACACACACACACACACACACACACACATACACACCTATTTACACTATGACAATTGGTCCACACTACTCGACTTACACTCACACACAAATAACCTACATCATAGATAAATACCAATCCAATCACTTTCCCTCTATCGCCTAAGTGAATAACATGAGTATGAGAGGGTTTTGACCCCAAACTCACACATGAACTGTTTGTTGTCACAGAGCAACAGACTGATTTTCAGGTGTGGTAGAGTGTGTACCACATGGCCTCACGATCGAATACTTAATACTAGTGTGCAATACGAAGAGCTTGAGCAGGAAATCCTTGTAATCATGACTTGTGGGAGTCATAGAGGCCACACAATGAGGAATTTTTCCTGAAAGTTTGGCCGTACCTTTTTGTAACACCCTATATATATATATATAGCATATGTACAATAACATGTATATAATAACAAATCAATTTCTGGTTTATTGACAATATTCTTTGCTGCTAAATTTATTTGTGCAATACAGTTAATATTTTTAATAATTTTTAGTACAGAGATAATTTAATACTTAACAAAACTTATTCATATGTTGAAAGATTCTTTTTTTATTCTAATACTAACTAATTTTTTGGACAGAGGAGCTTTAATAATGACTAGAAGCCACCTTGGGTGGCATCTGCAACTGAGTGGTATGTGTCCATCTTTTATCTAAGGCCAACAAACTGCACAATCTGCGACCCATTCGTCTCATCTTACGTTAGACTGGTAACCTTTTCTGGTTTGAGGTGTTATTCCATAACGATTATTGGTCACGTATCCAGATATGTCGAATTTCTCAGGGTGGCACCTTATTACTTCATATGGATTGCAGTTTTCATCCAATAGATAAAACTGTTTATATTCACAGAAAGTAACTTTTGATCAATGAAATGAGACTTTGAAAGCTCATAGTAAAAGTGGTATATGTCGAGATTCGACAGGTCCAATGTACACATACTTACATAAATAGGTTTCACGAATTCCGTCAAAATATTAGTCATCTCCAGTGTGACAAATTCTTCATTGAAGAAAATAACCCTCTTAAAATTTGGCCTGACGATATAATCCATCACCACATAATACCCATCCCAGTGGGTAACTACTTGAGTGGTGGTTTGTCAAATTCTTCATGATTTTGGCGAATATTGCAATGTACATTAATTTAAAGAAATCCATTTCAAAATCACACTTCACGAGAGCTCTCTTTTTAGGGCTAATATCAATATACTCCTTCTACCATTGTGAGTGATTGGATGAGATAGTGTGGGTGTCTTTAATAAGTTTCATATCCCAACAGAGACTTCTGGACATTCCTGTAGTGCATTAATGTCTCTTTTTATTGTCCAGCATCATCATCAGTTGAAGGAGGAAACCACTTCATAGAAGTAATTGCTCGCAATACTGCAGCAAATCACTGTGCCCATAATGCAAACTATTATTATATGCCATTTCTGCCTCCATGATATATCCTACACCATAATCCACAGCCACATCTTTAAACCTATCCAATCAGTGGACAGCCATTTAAAACCTCCAATTGGCCGAGATTGTTGCATGGTGGGCCTGTATGAGTTGTTTAAATCCGCATATAAGATATAACTCAAATCATTGGTTGCTGTGTACTCCTCTCCACTCATTCATCAGTTATTCGACTTGGAATACCTATGGACGTATTGGCGAAGTCCTCTGCAAATCCTCCAATCGAAAAAGAACACCATTCCAACTTCAGTCAATAGTTCAATGTTGACATGTGTCTTTTTTGACACAGCATCCCACGGACTGCCTGTCATGTGTCCATGCACACACTCCAAAATTTCTCTAAAATATCCGCAAGCAGGTGTGCGTATGTCTCCATGAAAAGTCTATCATACTCCCCTAAATCAGGGATGTTAAATTTGTGTCAAACATTCACTGCATACTCATACTCTGCATCAGTTATGGCATTGCCTGTAAGAGCATTAGTGAATGTGGTTGTGTTGGGCAAAGTGGCTTCATTGAGTCTCTCCATCTAATCGAGATATTTGTAAGGGAAAACCCCCATTTTGTCACAAGCTGAAACTATGTATCATCAGCCTACACATCTTGAGTGATGTACATATCCTCCCAACGCATTGTTTCAGCAAGTTTCTAAAGCGCTTCACGCAAAAATCGAAGCAATTCTAATAAGCTGAGCATAATCCTTCACGTGATTCACCTAGAGAATGAAGTGTAACTTCCAACATTCTCAGGAAGGACACTAGCCTGATCATTTCTCAAGCTGAAATCAGCTAAATGCTCAAGAGTAAACTCAGTATTATATACGCTCAAATTGTGGAAGAGAACTTGTATGTGTCACGGCAGTTGCAAGTTGCATACCTTTTGTGCTGCCATGAAAATCTTCTCCGTTAGCTGACAGTGGTCTCTCTGTGAAGTACTGGCTTTTCTGTTCAACGGCAGCCCACAAATATGACAGTCAAATGCTTTCTCCTATAATGCACCATTCTCATGCAGTTTGGTCATGGGAATGTTGGTGTGATAAACCCCAACACACCTTACATGTTCTATGTGTGAATCAAAATGATTGATATTTGAGTCATACGGACATACAGCTTGATACATCATGGTAGTGTATATGTTGTTCCATGACACTAAGGAAGGCAGTGGGGTCATACAACGAGCCACAGGAGCTAGGAGGCACTTGAAATCCGTGTAAACTACAAAAGGGCAACACTCCTGATGGTGGACAGTCTTAAGCTTTAAGAACTTATTTGTCACAGTGGACACCTCCACACATATCGGTTCTTGGCTGGAGCAACCAGCTATATGCTTTTCTATGTGCTCACTCAAAATAAACAATTTATGGCATCCAGAGCAATAATGCCGTTTATGGTCGTTTTTAGTCAATATGTAGGAAAGTAGGTGGGACATGTTTTTCATCCAAACATAGTGTTGTTTCTCCCCTTTCAAGAATAACAACATATCTTCATGACTGGGGTGCTGTCGAGCTACTTTTGAAAAGTAGATGGGTCCTGCAACTATATGTTTAACTTTACTATCCTTCACATTGTGCTCTTTTTCTGGCCTGCTTTCTTCTTCCTTCAGACTGTAAATGTGAACTGGTATATCCAGATTTTCCCTCTCAAATTTAGGTACATCCTGAAATACAATGGGGATTGTGATGCCATTGAAGTTATAACGTTCGCAAAAATTAGATGTCTAGTATGTATCTATACAATGTGTATGTTTCTTGTAATTTCTCTCACAAGCAGAAAGCGATCATATAAATAAAAACGTGTGACCCTCATCAATATTTTGGGCATTAATACATGCCTGGTCAATAGCAATATCATCTGGAAGAAGGATATGGACGGATTCCACACCATTTACTGGTTCATAAATATGTGAGTGTACGTCTAGGTGCAGTACATGGCTGAGTGCCTTACCAGACCCTTTCTCCTGCATTTCAGGAAACAGTCCCAGTATGACACTCAGTGTAAAAGTTCTTGATCACTCTGCAATTGAAGTGCCCCATGAGATCAGGCCATCCGACTCCCACCCCCACAAATACAGACAATAGTTTGCATCACCACCTTGATTTTGGAGGGTATAGAAGCTCACAGTTGAGAAGTGAGCTATACTTAATAGCAAGATACTGCATCTCATTAACAATTTTGAGGCACTCCTTTCCAAAATGGGTAGACACATGTAGTGAAACTGGCAGGGTCTTGGTAGCCAGCAGTAGAGTTATCTATGCAAGCATATGAGATGCAGTCCTCAAAAGTGTCTCAAACCACAGACTAGATTAAAGTTAGCGTGAGACTGACCTTGCACTCATTAACAAGATGCTGCCTGTAGAATTACTACAACTAGGTTCAGGATGAGGTTGTTGCCAGGTGAGCGAGATGGACTCGAGCAAAGGTGATGGCTGATGATAAGGTGGAAGCATTATCGATGAGCCAGGGTGAGGTAAGGTATTGTCCACGGGCCAGGGGGAGGTAAACGCATCATTAATGAGCCCAAACATGGGGTTCATGGTAGTTACAGGCCCAGGTGCAGCGTTGACGGGCTGTTCATGGTGTTGGTGGGTCTGGGTTCAGAGTTGATGAGCCTGGGCATGACAATAATTTAGTTCGTCCAGTCTTAAAGTATCGTTCGTCTGTATGGGACCCTTATCTGTTCGGTCTGATTCAAGAGATTGAGAAGGTCCAAAGAAGAGCGGCAAGATTCGTGACTGTTACATTTAGCCATCGCGAGAGCGTTACAAATCTCATAGAAAGTTTTAAGTGGGACACACTAACAGATAGACGACGCTCTAAACGGAGGGAGCTGGTCACTAAATTCCAAAATCCGATCTTCACCGAGGATGTAGAGCATATATTATTATCACCAACGTTCAAATCGCGCAATGATCACCATTCAAAGATAAGGGGAATTAGAGCTCGTAGTGAGGCGCTCAGACAGTCGTTTTCCCTCGCGCGATCCGCGAGTGGAACGAGAGGGGTGGGGGGGATATGACTGGGCGCGAATAGTTCCCGCTGCCACACACGGCTTGGTGGCTAGCGAAGTATATATGTAGATGTAGATGCAAAAACGCCTCCTTGATGGGTCAGGGTGTGGTGATGTTGCCAGAAGTCCACCTCCATACGATCCCAATACTCCTGCAAGGAAGAAGAAAACGACACATTGATAAGAATCTTATGTTCATGTGTGTGTGTGTGTGTGTGTGTGTGTGTGGCGGGGGGGGGGGAGGGGGGGGGGTAACGAAAGAATTATATCCAAGCATCAGTAATAATAACTTGTAATACTTGCATGTAATTCGTCGGTGTCCTCATTGCTAAATACAGATCCAATTTCATCATTTGTCGTTGTGCTGTGTCTTAGCACTCCATCCAGATAAACGTCCTTCTCCCCCATCACGATGTCATTATCGTGCACCTAGGAAAAACATCACAGAAGAGATATATGCAAGTGTGAAAGTGTTGCAGAAGGAAAGTGAATACACATCCGCTCATCTACACTGAAAAGCCAAAGAAACTGGTATACCTGTCTAATACTGTGTAGGGCCCCCGCAAGCACGCAGAAGTGCCGCAACACGATGTGGCATGGACTCAACTAATATCTGAAGTCTTCGTTGATCCATTATGGGTCGAGGGACGACGGGTGGCATGAACTTCTTGATGCAATAATTTACCAACAGCCGTACGTATTGTAGAAATTTATTTTATTTTATGAACTTCTATGCCGGCCGTGGTGGCAGAGCGGTTCTAGGCGCTTCAGTCTGGAACCGGGCGACCGCTACGGTCGCAGGTTCGAATCCTGCCTTGGGCATGGATGTGTGTGATGTCCTTAGGTTAGTTAGGTTTTAGTAGTTCTAAGTCTAGGGGACTGATGACCTCAGATGTTAAGTCCCATAGTGCTCAGAGCCATTTGAACCAGTTTTTATGAACTTCTATGTGCTACCAGTTTCGGCATTACATTGATGCCATCTTCAAGCCCCACTCGTCATAGTCGTAAAATCGCTATACACGGAAGGAGCCATATGACTGGATCCGTGAATCAAATCGTCCTGCAACAGCTCTTGGTGGCCAGTCTGTGTCACCTGTTGCACGACAATCCACGGCCACGTGTCACCCAAAAAACCATGGAAGCGATCACAAAACTCGGATGGACAACACTGAAACACCCGCCTTACAATCCTGACCAGGCTCTACATGACTATCGTCTCTTTGGGAAACTGAAAGACTCTCTTCGTGGAACAAGGTTTGAAGATGATGACTCCCTTGTACACGTTGCCAAACAACGGCTCCAATAGTTTGGTCCAGAATTTTACCGTGCGGGTATACTGGCGCTGGTTCCAAGATGGCGTAAGGCAGTTGAGAGGGATGGAAATTACACTCCTGGAAATTGAAATAAGAACACCGTGAATTCATTGTCCCAGGAAGGGGAAACTTTATTGACACATTCCTGGGGTCAGATACATCACATGATCACACTGACAGAACCACAGGCACATAGACACAGGCAACAGAGCATGCACAATGTCGGCACTAGTACAGTGTATATCCACCTTTCGCAGCAATGCAAGCTGCTATTCTCCCATGGAGATGATCGTAGAGATGCTGGATGTAGTCCTGTGGAACGGCTTGCCATGCCATTTCCACCTGGCGCCTCAGTTGGACCAGCGTTCGTGCTGGACGTGCAGACCGCGTGAGACGACGCTTCATCCAGTCCCAAACATGCTCAATGGGGGACAGATCCGGAGATCTTGCTGGCCAGGGTAGTTGACTTACACCTTCTAGAGCACGTTGGGTGGCACGGGATACATGCGGACGTGCATTGTCCTGTTGGAACAGCAAGTTCCCTTGCCGGTCTAGGAATGGTAGAACGATGGGTTCGATGACGGTTTGGATGTACCGTGCACTATTCAGTGTCCCCTCGACGATCACCAGTGGTGTACGGCCAGTGTAGGAGATCGCTCCCCACACCATGATGCCGGGTGTTGGCCCTGTGTGCCTTGGTCGTATGCAGTCCTGATTGTGGCGCTCACCTGCACTGCGCCAAACACGCATACGACCATCATTGGCACCAAGGCAGAAGCGACTCTCATCGCTGAAG
Organism: Schistocerca americana; assembly: GCF_021461395.2. Classification (NCBI taxonomy): domain Eukaryota; kingdom Metazoa; phylum Arthropoda; class Insecta; order Orthoptera; family Acrididae; genus Schistocerca; species Schistocerca americana. The sequence continues at coordinate 189,078,980 of NC_060130.1, forward strand.
ACGACACGTCTCCATTCGTCCCTCCATTCACGCCTGTCGCGACACCACTGGAGGCGGGCTGCACGATGTTGGGGCGTGAGCGGAAGACGGCCTAACGGTGTGCGGGACCGTAGCCCAGCTTCATGGAGACGGTTGCGAATGGTCCTCGCCGATACCCCAGGAGCAACAGCAACAGTGTCCCTAATTTGCTGGGAAGTGGCGGTGCGGTCCCCTACGGCACTGCGTAGGATCCTACGGTCTTGGCGTGCATCCGTGCGTCGCTGCGGTCCGGTCCCAGTTCGACGGGCACGTGCACCTTCCGCCGACCACTGGCGACAACATCGATGTACTGTGGAGACCTCACGCCCCACGTGTTGAGCAATTCGGCGGTACGTCCACCCGGCCTCCCTCATGCCCACTATACGCCCTCGCTCAAAGTCCGTCAACTGCACATACGGTTCACGTCCACGCTGTCGCAGCATGCTACCAGTGTTAAAGACTGCGATGGAGCTCCGTATGCCACGGCAAACTGGCTGACACTGACGGCGGCGGTGCACAAATGCTGCGCAGCTAGCGCCATTCGACGGCCAACACCGCGGTTCCTGGTGTGTCCGCTGTGCCATGCGTGTGATCATTGCTTGTACAGCCCTCTCGCAGTGTCCGGAGCAAGTATGGTGGGTCTGACACACCGGTGTCAATGTGTTCTTTTTTCCATTTCCAGGAGTGTATGTGGAGAAATGAAAATATTGTTCCTAAAGGATATATCTACACACTGTAAAACTTTCAAACGTGTAGAATAAAAGATGGATTTAAAAAAAATTGTGTGCATTTCTTTTGGAGTGACCCTCGTAGTTTCTTCCTCCTCATATCACTACCAGCAGCTGCTTCCGACCTGTAGTCTTTGTCAGCTGTTCTAAAATGGTGTTCGATAGTGCCTTTTTTAGGTATGGCTAAAGTAGCATTACAAATCAAACATATACATCTATCTGTAGGTACTGTTACAAAAAGCCGTTCTTTCCATTCCCCATGAAAGTGATATGTTTTTCTGCGTTTAGCTGCACGTATTTTTCCCATACATCTTACCTTACTACGTAGGAGGAAAGACGCGAGCGCTAAAGGCTGTGAAATGTAGAAAAGGATGAGAGAGGTGGACATAGTGTTGTCAAATATACCGCCTACAAGTACCGTACGAAACACTCATTGTCAGCAAACTGGTATTTTACAAAAACAGCTCATTTAAACATATTTCAGACAAATGATTTGAAAGATCGACTCATAAAGCTATTACGATCGATCAGTCGATCGCGATTAACGGATTGATCACCCCTGCTTTGGATAAAGAGATGGATGCCTAGGTTCAATCGTGGTTCCACAAACAACTGAAAACAGTTTTTCATGAAGGAATTGAGCGCCTTGTCTGATAGTGGGATAAATGTATTAAAAGTTACGGTGATTACTTTTGAAGTAATAAACAGTTTACTTAATTTTTCCATCTCTCTCTTTTTCATCTATCTTCCCCTTATAAAGTGCTCATTATCTATAGAGATTATTTGCTTCATTTGCTCTATATGTTATTTGTCTCAGTGTCATTTTGTTAGAAAATACGTGTAATGTTTTTGATACTTAGGTTTTGTAATAAACTAGGGTCAAATTGGACCGACCGGCCGGGGTGGCCGAGCGTTTCTAGGCGCTTCAGTCTGGAACCTCGTGACCGCTACGGTCGCAAGTTCGATTCCTGCCTCGGGCATGGATGTGTGTGATGTCCAGAGGTTAGTTAGGTTTAAGTAGTTCTAAGTTCTAGGGGACTGATGACCTCCGATGTTAAATCCCATAGTGCTCAGAGCCATTTGAACCAAATAGGACCTACCTTTTATCTCAATAGATAGACGAACACATTTTTTATTGAGATTGTTAATTCTTTTGTGAAAGAACTAACACCCAGGGCTCATTTGTCAGGGCCAAACTTTTAATCACATTATTCTGTCGTGTGACTATTTTCATTATCGCATCTGAGTCAATGAGGAGCAATCTGAGTCTCAGAGACATCCAAACCAACTTAAGTCTAATCACAGAATGACTGGAAGTTTAATAGAACAGTTCAATTTTATGGGCAGTGTTTACGACAAAAGATGTTCCAGACGACAGAGTGCAGCGACACGGTACGCTGTCAGCAGCCGTGTTAGGTAAGGCGAAGGTGAGTCTAGCTTGGTGAACAAGGAAGATGGCACAGGAATGCGGCATCAGCAGAACTTCCACATCCGGGATACTATCCTCTAATCATCTCCGTTCCTATCGAATCCATTTTGTGCAATTCCACAGCGATGAAACCGCCAAGTGGGTGCAATCTACACTCCTGGAAATGGAAAAAAGAACACATTGACACCGGTGTGTCAGACCCACCATACTTGCTCCGGACACTGCGAGAGGGCTGTACAAGCAATGATCACACGCACGGCACAGCGGACACACCAGGAACCGCGGTGTTGGCCGTCGAATGGCGCTAGCTGCGCAGCATTTGTGCACCGCCGCCGTCAGTGTCAGCCAGTTTGCCGTGGCATACGGAGCTCCATCGCAGTCTTTAACACTGGTAGCATGCCGCGACAGCGTGGACGTGAACCGTATGTGCAGTTGACGGACTTTGAGCGAGGGCGTATAGTGGGCATGCGGGAGGCCGGGTGGACGTACCGCCGAATTGCTCAACACGTGGGGCGTGAGGTCTCCACAGTACATCGATGTTGTCGCCAGTGGTCGGCGGAAGGTGCACGTGCCCGTCGAACTGGGACCTGACCGCAGCGACGCACGGATGCACGCCAAGACCGTAGGATCCTACGCAGTGCCGTAGGGGACCGCACCGCCACTTCCCAGCAAATTAGGGACACTGTTGCTCCTGGGGTATCGGCGAGGACCATTCGCAACCGTCTCCATGAAGCTGGGCTACGGTCCCGCACACCGTTAGGCCGTCTTCCGCTCACGCCCCAACATCGTGCAGCCCGCCTCCAGTGGTGTCGCGACAGGCGTGAATGGAGGGACGAATGGAGACGTGTCGTCTTCAGCGATGAGAGTCGCTTCTGCCTTGGTGCCAATGATGGTCGTATGCGTGTTTGGCGCCGTGCAGGTGAGCGCCACAATCAGGACTGCATACGACCGAGGCACACAGGGCCAACACCCGGCATCATGGTGTGGGGAGCGATCTCCTACACTGGCCGTACACCACTGGTGATCGTCGAGGGGACACTGAATAGTGCACGGTACATCCAAACCGTCATCGAACCCATCGTTCTACCATTCCTAGACCGGCAAGGGAACTTGCTGTTCCAACAGGACAATGCACGTCCGCATGTATCCCGTGCCACCCAACGTGCTCTAGAAGGTGTAAGCCAACTACCCTGGCCAGCAAGATCTCCGGATCTGTCCCCCATTGAGCATGTTTGGGATTGGATGAAGCGTCGTCTCACGCGGTCTGCACGTCCAGCACGAACGCTGGTCCAACTGAGGCGCCAGGTGGAAATGGCATGGCAAGCCGTTCCACAGGGCTACATCCAGCATCTCTACGATCGTCTCCATGGGAGAATAGCAGCCTGCATTGCTGCGAAAGGTGGATATACACTGTACTAGTGCCGACATTGTGCATGCTCTGTTGCCTGTGTCTATGTGCCTGTGGTTCTGTCAGTGTGATCATGTGATGTATCTGACCCCAGGAATGTGTCAATAAAGTTTCCCCTTCCTGGGACAATGAATTCACGGTGTTCTTATTTCAATTTCCAGAAGTGTATGAAATGTTTGAAGCGATGAAGCTAGTTTTCATTTGAGCACGAGGGTGAACAGACATAGCGCGGTTTACTGTACAAACGAAAATCCTCACCTTACTGTCAAGGCCTCCACTCAGACTAACTTTAAATTAAATATGTGGTGTGGAACACATGGGGATTCTCCCAATGATCCCATACTTTTTAGCGACACGCTCAATGCTGCACACTATAGACATCTTCTTGAGGAAACATTACTACCTTATTTGGGCGATCTGCATCTCGAATGGAGGTGTAGGTTTTTCTTCCAGCAGGATAGAACGCGTCAACACTTCGGACAAAACGTTCCCCAACACTCGGATGAGGTACTTCCTCGGTGTTGAATTTTCGATTACAGCGCGCATTTCAAATTCGAATATCGAAACAACCAGACGCGCAGAGACGTTCCTCACTATCGCGGATGGATGCCGACTGAGCTGCCGGGAGCGCACATACCAAAACATACGCGATCGGCACGCGCCTGGTGGCGTCAGACGGAAACGTTCCCTACCTTCTGAATAGCACTCGTACGTCTCACCTGTCAGTGTCATAAGATTAGGGGTGGTCGAATGGCCACTTAGGTCGCCAGACCAAGCGCCGTTGGACTTTTTTCTTTGGTGGCGCCTCAAGTCTACAGTGTACACCACCACACCAAGAGCTTTAATTGACCTGCAGAAGAATATCACCAGAGCCTGTACAGAAATACCAACAGTGGCGTTACAGTCAGTGTCCGGCAGTGTCCATCGCCTTGTTCAGATGTGTCGTCTGCAGGACTACACTCAGTTTAACAAATGGTTCAAATGGCTCCGAACACTGTGGGACTTAACATCTGTGGTCATCAGTCCCCTAGAACTACTTAAGCCTAACTAACCTAAGGACATCACACACATCCATGCCCGAGGCAGGATTAGAACCTGCGACCGTAGCGGTCACGCGGTTCCAGACTGAAGCGCGTAGAACCACACGGCCACACCGGCCGGCTCAGTTTAACACCTTCTGCATTAGAGGTATGTGCGAACAACTGACCGGGGATAGCAGTTGCTTTGTAATGTCACGTTTCGGGACTTCATTGACTGATGATACAACATTTTGTTCGTACAGTTAATGTACAGCAGTAGCATGCGTTCGTCTCTTTGTATTTTCACTATCTCCACTAATTATGACTGTGTGCTTTGGGCAAAGACTACTGAATCAACAATGTAGACTTCACCCTATCACAGGACTCACGTTCGGGAGGATTCCGTGATTTCCCTAAATCACTCCAGGCAAATGCCGGGATGGTTCTTCTGAAAGGGCACGACCGACTTCCTTCCCCATCCTTCCCTATCCGATGAGACCGATGACCTCGCTGTCTGGTCTCCTTCCCCAAACAACCCAACCAAACCCTTTACCCTATGAGCCATGATTTTTGAATCACCCTGTACTCCTGCTCTTTAAAATTGCAATTCCAGGAAAGATAGCAAAGAACTAAATTTTGCGAGGGCCACTCAAAAAGAAATGCACAAGTTCCTTTAGGAACAATATTTTCATTTCTCCATATAATTTCCATCCCTCTTAACTGCCTTACACCATCTTGGAACTAGCGCCTGTATAACCGCACGGTAAAATTCTGGACCAGCCTGTTGGAGCCACTGTTTGGCAGCGTGCACAAGGGAGTCATCATCTTCAAACCTTGATCCACGAAGAGGCTCTTTCAGTTTCCCAAAGAGATGATAGTCACATGGAGCCAGGTCAGGATTGTAAGGCGGGTGTTTCAGTGTTGTCCATCCGAGTTTTGTGATCGCTTCCATGGTTTTTTGACTGACATGTGGCCGTGCATTGTCGTGCAACAGCAAAATATCCTGCTTTTGCTGATGTGGTCGAACACGACTCAGTCGAGCTTGAAGTTTCTTCAGTGTCGTCACATATGGATCAGAATTTATGGTGGTTCCATTTGGCATGATGTCCACAAGCAAGAGTACTTTGGAATGGAAAAACACCGTAGCCATAACTTTTCCAGCAGAAGGTGTGATTTTTTTTTTTTTTTTTTTGTTTCCTTGGGTGAAATTGCATGATGCCACTCCATTGGTTGCCTCTTCGTCTCTGGTGAAAAATGATGGAGCCATGTTTCATCACCTATCACAATTCTTCCATGAAATTCATCTCCAACATTCTCGTACTGTTCCAAAAGTTCGCTGCATACCGTTTTTCTTGTTTCTTCGTGAGCCACTGTCAACATCCCGGGAACCCACCTGGCACAAACCTTCTATAACGCGAACACTTTCAGTATTCTGCCAACACTTCCTTCTCCTATCCCAATGTAGCGTGACAATTCGTTCACTGTGATGCGTCTGTCAGCAGTCACCAATTCGTTAACTCTCTGCACATCGTCTGGAGTGTGTGCAGTACGAGGCCTGCAGCTGCGAGGACAATCCTCAATATTGCCGTGCCCTCTTTCATCAAGTAACCTGCCTGCCCACCGACTAACTGTACTGCCATCGACAGCAGCATCTCCATACACCTTTTTCACCCTATTGTGGATGTTTCCCACTGCCTCGTTTTCACAGCACAGGAATTCTATGACAGCACGTTGCTTCTGACCAACGTCAAGTGTAGCAGCCATCTTGAAGACATGCTGTGACGGCGCCACTCACGGGAACAGGTTGAACTAAGTTCGAAAACAAGCTGGAGGGATGTATCTACACACTGTAAAACTTTCACACATGCAGAATGAAAACTGTATTTTTACAAAACTAGTGTGCATTTATTTTGGACTGACCCTCGTACTTATTGTGCATGTACAGTATACAGTAGATAATTAAAGTTGTGGTGATCTGGGGCTATACAGGATGCGAAATATAATACAGGGAGCTATTCTCTTTGGCAAAAACAGTGATTTAAATCCAGCTGGGCACTGAATCGAACTGAACTCGGATGACAGATAGAGGTACGACTTTCCACGTTGCTTCAGCTTTATTCCAGAATTCATCAGTCGTAGTGGTTTTAGAGCGGTGGCGTGTCAGTTTCTCGACAACCCGCGCCCAATTGTTTTCAATGGGGATGAGGTACGAATACTGGCCGGGGCAACAGTCTATTCACCCTTCCTATCGAGGTAGGTCAGGACAGCGCAGGCGACATGCAGTCTTGTATTATCTTGTAGAAAGATGGCGACACGGAAACCTCGAAGACAGGACACAGCCACCGGCCTTAACACGCCTTCTGTCCAGCTTACCGGCTATACGAGTCAGAAGCGACTGTGTTATGTACCCAGAAGCACCTTATACCATCACGCCAGGGTCTGCATCCCTTTGACGATGACGGGCACAATCCTGTAACATTTTTTCTCCTAGGAACCTCCACAAACGAAAACGTCCATCGTGACGCTGAGCGCAGGAGCGGTTCTCGTCTGAGAAAACGAGGTGGTGCCACTCCTGCGGCTACAATTGTCGTTGGGCCCACCACTGTCGGCGCGCCTGTATCTGGTGGGAAGCCGTAACAATGGTCGCAGTTCCAACAGTCCGCTATGTTCCACACATGGTAGTAGTGTCCGTGTACATACTTGTCTTGGCCCATTTCCTGAATCCAGGGCTCCGACCCTGCAGATAACATGTCTGTTATCTCCGGCGCTAGTCGCGTGAGGCTGTTCAGAAGCAGCATGGCATTGAGGATGGTGGTCCTTAACCTATCTATTCCATATTCGCATGAAATTCGTGGTATCCGGACCAAAGTGAGCAGTAATATTCCGGAATAATAGGGTTTCAATAATAAAATAAAATAAAGTCAAATTCCGACATGTATTGGTAGACGTTTCTCCCTCTTGCAATGGGCATACTATCTACTCACAAATAAACAACATTTGAATGTACACTATGTATTCAAAAGTATCCGGACACCTGGCTGAAAATGAGTTACAAGTTCGTGGCGCCCTCCATCGGTAATGCTCGATTTCAGTATGGTGTTGGCCCACCCTTAGCCTTGATGACAGCTTCCACTCTCGCAGGCATACGTTCAATCAGGTGGTGGAAGGTTTCTTGGGGAATGGCAGCCCATACTTCACGGAGTGCTGCACTGAGGATAGGTATCGATGTCGGCCGGTGAGGCTTGGCACGAAGTCCGCGTACCAAAACCTCCCAAAGGTGTTGTATAGGATTCAGGTCAAGACTCTGTGCAGGCCAGTTCATTACAGGGATATTATTGTTGTGTAACCACTCCGTCTTAGGCCGCGCATTATGAACAGGTGCTCGATCGTGTTGAAAGGTGCAATCGCCATCCCCGAATTGCTCTTCAACAGTGGGATGCAAGAAGGTGCTTAAAACATCAATGTAGGCCTCTGCTGTGATAGTGCCACGCAAAACAACAAGGGCTGCAAGCCCCCTGCACGAAAAACATGACCATACCATAACACCACCGCCTCCGAATTTTACTGTTGGCACTACACACGCAGGCAGATGACGTCCACCGGTCATCCACCACACTCACACCCTGCGATCGGATGGCCACAGTGTGTACCGCGATTCCTCACTCCACACAACGTTTTTCCACTGTTCAGTCGACCAATGTTTACGCTCCTTACATCAAGCGAGGCGTAGTTTGGTATTTAGCGGCGTGATGTGTGGCTTACGAGCAGCCGCTCGACCGTGAAATCCAAGTTTTCTCACCTCCCGCCTGTCATAGTACTTGCAGTCGATCCTGATGCAGTTTGCAATTCCTGTGTGAAAGTCTGGATAGATATCTGCCTATTACACATTACGATCC